>NC_083574.1:92711171-93327004 GCF_027579695.1 Neoarius graeffei | reverse complement strand
TTAGTTGCCCTGAAAAGTTGCCCTGTGTCTCACCTAGTTGCCCGTTGCCAGCAACATTGCTCGGAAACATTGCCCAAAAAGTTGCCCCGTGTATCATCACCATTAGGCTCTACTGTCCAAATGCGCGCGTGCCATGCCCTGTGCATCACCATGCCAACCGAGCTGGACGCCGGATTCCACTGTGTCTCATTTGTAGTTTGCAGTGTAGCCTACTGATACTAAGTAGGCCTAGCCTATATGACTAATTATGAACATCAACGCATTTAACAAAAAAAAAAGCGAATGGGGTAAATGGACGCAAGGATTTAAGACTTCACAAAATTACATTTAAGACCTACAATGCAAAATATGCTCGTATTTTAGACTTTTTAAAGGCCTTGAATTAGGATTATCAAATTTTAGACTTTTTAAGACTCCGCGGAAACCCTGGAAGAAAACCGTTTGTTAGAAAATTGCACAACATTCTCTAAGAGCAGGTTTGGTAAGATTTATTTTTAATCTTCTGTAAATTAGGAGGGAAGCCATGGCTTAATGGTTAGAGAAATAACTTTGGGACCAAAAGGTTGCTGGTTCGATTCCCTGGACTTGCAGGACTGGCTGAAGTGCCCTTGAGCATGGCACCTGACCCCCAACTGCTCCGGAAAGTGTGGTGGCGTACCTGGTGTCCGATTAGCCAAAGAAAAACTGATGATGTGATGATCAGTTCAGGCAGGGAACCTGGCCAGAATAATAACGTAAATTTGCATGTTTTAAATATTTATTGGCAGAAATTTAACCCCTTCTCTTTGATTTATATTATCAGTTTTTTTTTTTTGAGTCAACAGGGTTTCTGGTCTTTCTTGAGCACAGGGAAACATGCTGGTGGTAAATCACTCTCTTGCACGCACACACTCCAGAAGCAGGTGATTACGGAGCCCCATTCAGTCCTCGAAAAACAAACAATCTCCCAGTCTGACTTCCCCAATGGGCGAGCAACACCCAAAACGTACTCGCCCGAAAAACAATTCCACTCGCCCAGAGCTTTATTTCATTTTGGAAAGGACAGAATGCAATCGATGGTTTTTTTTTTTAAAATACTGTAGATGAAGCATAATTATGAAAAATCCACAAAACCATCACACCAATACGGGTCCGTCTCAGAAACCGCTCTCTCATTTACGACATTCTGGTCAAAAAATAAATTTTCTAATTTTACTTTTTTTTTTTGCATTTACCGAACACTCAATGTTTCTTTTGTCATGTTTAATAAGAATAAAGATAGTATCTTGCTTTATCTGGCCTCCACTGGGGAAATTTTTTTGATTGCAATTCAAATGCTTTTGTAAAATTGATTTCCATATAAAATTGAATTTATTTATTTATTTCGAACATGTATAAAAAAATGTATGTAACTATTTGTACATACAAAAGAACGAACATGAGAAAGTGACAAAAAAAAATTAATAAATAAAATACATAAAGAGCTCAGACATTACAATACACCGCACATTGTTCGAAAAAGGAGTGGGAAGAAGTACTTTTTTTTTTAATTTCCCACTCCTTTTTAACTACCCCGAAATCCAAACTTCATTAATACACCTAAAAAAATATATACCATACATACACTTCATAAATATCTATATTATTACAAAAATAGATATATACTACACACCATATATATACACACACACTTCCTATATAAATATTTAATTGCAAAATAAATATATACTACATTCCATATATACACTTCACAAATATCTATATAAATATATAATTACAAAAAATATATATACACTATATACCATATATACACTTCATAAATATCTATATAAATATATAATTACAAAAATATATATATATGCTACATTCCATATATACACTTCACAAATATCTATATCAGGCTTTCGTCTCAACGGGGGAACAGGGGCGCTGCGCCCTCTTACTCTCGGCGTGCGCCCCCTTACCGACTCCGTGAAAACATCCCAGCAACACTATGTGACAATGTGTCTGATCATCAAATACGTTATAATTGCTCCAAAAATATTCCAATCATAGTAGATACACCGCCAGACGGTGCAAAAACAATCCGAATTGGCGTTTTCCAGACTGAGGCGCCATGTTGTTTAGTTGTTTACTTGTCGCGGCTGCTCTCGCGAGATTTGACATGGGTTACATACAAGGTCAGCTGACTTGTAGCGTGAGATTTTTCGAGACTGAATGACCTTTCACCCACCGGCGCGGGAGCTTTTGACAGAAGTAGTTCGTGAGTTGTTTTTGTTGACACTTGGGCATTTAAAGATGTCATCCCGCGGCACGAAGCGGAAGAAAGCCAAAGGCTGTCCGGGGCAGAAGATGATTACTTCTTTCTTTTTCAATGTTGACAGACAATTTGTTACAATTTCCCTCTCAGATAGCCTCAGAATGTCCCATTGGAGCATTTTTCAAAGGCTTCGCACGGCGGAGTGGTTCGACGGACAACTGGCACCATCTCCCCCCCCCCCGCTTCGCTCCCTCGCCATGGTGAACGCCCTCACACTAAATTTTTCTAGAAAAAACCCTGTATATAAATATATAATTACAAAAAATATATATACTATATACCATATATACACTTCATAAAGATCTATATAAATATATAATTACAAAAATAAATATCGACTACATACCTATCCCTGTAAATATAAATATATAAACTATCCCCATAAATAACTCCATCATGAAGAATTAAAGCCCCTCCTTCACAGAGGAGTGAAAATATTGAATAAATTTCCTCTTTTTGATTGCTTGGGTTAAAAATGCCAAGTTATGATGACTGAATTGATTATTCACTTAAATATGAATAATATGATACAGTTTGGGTGTTTGATATGGCGAAATAGGACACGATGGAAAAATCAAGAACACACCGGAAAGATGAGAATAACGGCGGTGGTAAAAGAACAGCGACTGTACCGGCTGAAGGTCGCGCGGGTCTCTGCTGCGGCGCGCGAACAACGGGACATCACTACCGCACCGGACGGAGCGTGAGGCGGGGGCGGGGCAAAATGACTGGCCGTAGATTCTATCAAAAGTTTGATCTAAATTGACCGTGGTTGCAAAATATTGGCCAAAAATACGCAAACACTACGAAATATGAAAGCAAGATGAAAAAGAAACATTCTATTGCCTTATACTGCAAAACTAAAACAAAATAAAACCGTCAAAACTCGCCTTTTCAGTGATAACGCCCGAACAGATCACCCGCGTAACAGAGAGACCGCAAACAGAAGCACGATCAACTTCTAACTCTTGGAGTGGAAAATTCCATTCTACACATGCAAATTGTTAACGTGTGTCCTTCCCCGCACACAAATAACACGCTACGGTAAAAAATAGACCATGACTCATTTTATAGCTCAGAAATTCATACAAGACCAGCTACCATCGGAACATATTCTGTAAGAAACATATTCTATACCTAACTTTCAGCTTTCGTTTTAAAAAACAAAATCGCAGATTTATAACTAAATTTTTATACGGCGTAGTGATTAAGTTTAGAGATGAAAGTGGAGCAAAGAAAAAAATCCTGAACTTCTGAAAGTCAAACTAAGTTTAGGGGGGCAACGTCCCCTGAAAAAATGTTAATAACCTAACACGCAAACCCCTGCATTCTAGTGCATTTTATTGCTTATTTTCACTAAAACAAGTTATACCTTTTAAGCCTTTTTCTTTCATGTACATTAATGATGAACATGTCAAAAAGATCACATTTAATTCCCCGAGTTAATGAGTAATTTTCAGGAGTGCGTTTAGAAAGCGCGGTGATTTTCCTGCTCCACAGTTCATTACTCTGAAAAATATCAGACAGTTGAAGGTAAACTCAGCAAAATCCCAAACCAGTGCTGTTAAAAAGTAAAGGTCTGTAAGGGTCTCTGCATGCTCTTGCGACAAGGCTTTCGCAGATAGCTTTTCGCAGGCAGTTGTAATTTATCGTTGAGCGGGGAGTAATAGGCGTGCGCGATGTTATTCACCGCCACAACGCAAGCGGGCGCGAAGTCGCTAGGAGTAGTTGGTGGGTGTGGTTAGTGGAGTGTTTATCCTCCGGTTACTTATAATGACTAGAACTGGAGTCGTATAGATGTACGTACTTCCTCACTTCCTCGATCAACCGCTCTTCGTGCTGCTCCATCTTCGCTCGTGTTTTTAAAAATGCCGGTCGTGAAAACAAACCAAACCGGGAAAGTAGGGAAGCGGAAGTGCGTGTACAGCGGATGTAGAGTGGACCAATCAGAGCCTTCTTGTCTGCGAGGCTTCTGCGGTGGTCACAATTTTTGGGAGGTGCGCGCAGACTGTCTGCGAAGGGGGGGGGGGGGGGGGGGGGGGGCTACGCAGACGCCATCTGCGACGCCATCTGCGAGGACTGGGTTGTCAGCATAAATTGACCTTCTGAGTTTCTAAAGCTTTCAGGTTTCAATGTCGGGGACGTTGAGCCTCGTTTATCAATCTTTTAGTCGAGTTGTGCGTTTGCAGAAGCTAAAGTGAACTAAACATTTACAATTCAGATTTATGCGAGTTGAAGCCGATTGTTTGCATTAGTTCGTATTGTCTGTAAATTTAAACACCAATGAATACCAAATTTCTCATGGAAATCAGGGGCGTAGTGAGGATTTTTCAGGTGTGTGTGTGTGTGTGTGTGTGTCACACACTGACTGGCAGCCTGAGTGCATTATGTAACAAAAAATAAATTCCCATTGCTAGTTTTAGGCAGCTTAGAAACTGGCTCTTCCATTATCGCTGTTTCTTCCACGTTTTCTTGACGTTGTGTTCTAGAAACGGCACTAAAACTTCGCTTCGAAATCACAAAACGCAACTTTGATGGGGAAAAATATATATAATAAATTGCTGACCGGGGCGGCACGGTGGTGTAGTGGTTAGCGCTGTCGCCTCACAGCAAGAAGGTCCTGGGTTCGAGCCCCGGGGCCGGCGAGGGCCTTTCTGTGTGGAGTTTGCATGTTCTCCCCGTGTCTGCGTGGGTTTCCTCCGGGTGCTCCGGTTTCCCCCACAGTCCAAAGACATGCAGGTTAGGTTAACTGGTGACTCTAAATTGACCGTAGGTGTGAATGTGAGTGTGAATGGTTGTCTGTGTCTATGTGTCAGCCCTGTGATGACCTGGCGACTTGTCCAGGGTGTACCCCGCCTTTCGCCCGTAGTCAGCTGGGATAGGCTCCAGCTTGCCTGCGACCCTGTAGAAGGATAAAGCGGCTAGAGATAATGAGATGAGATGAGAAATTGCTGACCTCTCTTCACGTCGAAAGAAGAAGGAAAGTTTTGCTTGTTTTGACGGCGAATTATTAACACAAGAGAAAATACTCGTAATTCGCAACTAAATAGACTGCAGCGACACTGGCAGCTTGAACACGCTTTCTAGTGCGCTTGTGCAGAACGGTGTCAGTCCTGCGCGCATTAGCTCGTGCACCTGAAGGCGCGCCTTGGGCACACGCGCCGTTAACAAAGAACACCTGTCTTTAATCAATGAACTATGTTTGGGCTATTTAAGGACCGCGCCCGTGCAAGGACGATGCGAAGTATTACGCCGCGTCAAGGAACGCGAAAAATCCGAAAAATAAATTTCTCCATTCGGGAAACCGGAGACTTTCAAGAGTTTTGTCAAATATCCGGATTTCCGGCTAAATCCAGAAGACTTTCATCTATACAAGTTCCTACTTTTGGTGAGGTCGTGACCTTGACCCTGAGACTTTCCGTTTAGATCAAAACACACGATCGTACTGGTTTTGGGTGCGCGGAAAATGGAGTTACGACAGTGATCAAATATTTTGCACGATGTTTTATTACGGTTATGATTATTCTGTGAGTGCACCAAACCTTAGGTCATTATTAAAAAAATGTTCTGTTGCCGGTCCACCGGCCGGGTGAGTGCCGTTTGTGCGGTTGAACTTTTTTTTTTAACGCCGGTTTTTTGACATTTTTTTCGGGTTCGTAAATCTAAAATCGAACTTGACATTTGCGCATTCCCAGGGCTTTCCACTAAGGCTCATACTAGCCAGCCATGACAAATAAGTAGCCGGGGGGGGGTAAACACAAACTCCTGTGCATGCAGTTCCCAGGATTAAATGTATTTTCCACAGACCATTTACTTATTCACTTTACTCAAATACAAAGTAAAATAGCAGTAAATCTTCTTTCTTTTCTTGCGTATTGCATCATGAGGCGTTCCTGGCTTGTAAATCCCTTATTTTCGGTGCATGACACATTCACGCAGCTGAGCATGCTATGAATTAACAACGACAACGGTCTGCAGTGGCGGCGACACAATTACACACTCAGCGAACATTTCTCCATTTGTGTATGAAAATACACTCCAACCACTCAGTTTGGTTTCATTTACAGCCAGCGGTGTCTTTTGATGCCAGCACGTAATTGAACGAGAGAAGACTGGTTTACCGGAGACAAAATAAGCGTCATCTCTGCTTCTGTTCCCTCCGACGGCCCCGACACACTACTGCCTCCGCCGAGTGCACGCGCGCACACCGCATGTCGGGGCCGCGGATGAGTTACTCTCCCTTGATCAGCGAAGTCGGCGGGGAATTTGTGGTTATTATCAGTACAAACAGCGCGAATCACAACTTAAATGAGTGCGGTTCAGTTTGACATTATTGTCAGTCCGTTAGATAAACATTTAAATTTTATTAAAATCGAAAATTAATATTTAGAGCCTGTGGGCTACAAAAATAATAGTCATTAAAGTAGCCGGCTGGATTTAATTGTGTAGTCGGCTGTATGGCCGGCAGCCGGCGCTTGTGGAAAGCCCTGTCGAATCAGCTCTGCGCATGCGCCGTGCGGCACAATAAAACGGCAGCCACCATGGAGGAAGGCGATCCGGAGTTTTCAAACATTTGCTTAAGTGTGAAATCGCAAAATGGTATTCTAGCGAACAACAAAATAGTAAAGATTCAGAAAAACAAATCATTCAGTGATCATTTTAATAGTGTAATTTGATCCGAACTCGGCCTAACGCTCGATTTAGAACTACAGAAAGTCCGTGTGTCGGACATTTTAAGTATCTTTGTAAAAGTTTTGCAAATGTTGCAGTCAGCATTTAAAATGCTAACTTCAAGTTTTTGTACAAGTTTCAGTTGATTAAACCGTCATATTTTATTAAATGTGTCTGCTTTTGTAATAAAAAAGTACTGAAAGAAAAAGCAAACACAGCATTGCGATTTCTTATCCATCCAATTAAAAAAAAAAAAATCCCTCCCTCCCGACTGAAAAATTTTTTGCTCACCCGGTGGACAGGAAACGGATTTTTTTTAAGGATGGCCTTAGGTGGATAAAGTTACAACTTAAAATACAATTAGTGATAAGTATAGACTTTTCAGTGGACTATAACCTTTTTAAGGGAATGCGATGTCATCAACCGTTTATCATGCCCCAGATCAAGCCGCCATTTCCCCACAAATTTGCAGAATTTTTGCCAAATTCCGAATATTCACATCAAAGATTTAGTTTTATCTGTATTGTTTCTTTGATCATTTTATTTCAAATTAAAACCAACATCACCATTCAAAACCGTATAGTTTACTGACTGAGTATATTTAGTGGGGTTCTCCCACAGCACCCAGTTTCTGAGACAGACCCAGATACGCAGACACATTCAGAAAGAAAGAAGTTCTAGTAGCAGAGGAATGAATAATTGAGGCGATATTAAGCTGCAGTTTTGAATGAATATCATAATACTGGAGCTTTGTTTCTGTTATCAAAGGAACACAGTCCTGTGCAAAATGTCACCGTGGAACCAGAGTGTAGAAATGAACCCACAGTTCGAGAGAGTTCTACCCACACACACACACACACTGAACTTACCAGCAGCATGTGAAACGGAAATAAATCGACTCAGGCAGGAAAAAACTATTTCGGATAAAACTGTAACTGTCCGTTACACGCTGATCAACCTGTGTGACTCAGTTGTGCCTTTTGAATCGAGAATAAATGAAAAGGGAACCGAACATGAACCATTGATTGAAATTATTACTCCAAGAATGATTATAGTTACTATTAGGGCTGGGAATCGATCCAGATTTCCTGGATCGATTCGATTTCGATCTCCTTAGATATTGCTGGATTGACACTTTAAAGTAAAAACTGTCCCTAGAGACCTCTTGCAGTCACGTGACCGGAATGTAAACAGCCGCCATCTTGTTGGTCAAAAACACCGCTGAATACTGCTGCACTCGTGTACAAAATGGATCAATTTCAACCGACGGACTACACGGCTCATTTTTCTAATGAACAGATAACTAGATACATGTCTAAAATAACGACCTACAGATTAGTGACCCTTATCGATTACCGGACGGAGTTTTCACGACCGTGTCGGTGGATATTGAACTGCCAGAGGTGGAATACCCAGACGTGTATGATTACCTCATTAACTTTCCCTCGCTGTTCAGTGGTGAAGCACTGCGTGCTTATAAATCTCTGCACAGTTATCTTTACAGAAATTCAGGATTTGTCAGCGACTCAGATGTGGCATCTTGTAAACAAGAAAATAACAATCCTCATTGGACAAGTAAGTCACTTAAGTATTGAGACCCCGCTGGTCTCGTCCGGAATGTTGTGCATGCGATGGAAATCGCTACAAACCGTCATTTTCTGCTGGAAACCAATGTCCAGTAAGTCCATACGGTTGTAGTGGATATTGAAGTCCGGTACAGACGAACAACACGCAAAAATACACACAAAAAACGTGCACAGGTAGGGAGAGCTTGTAGCCGCAGCATCGCCATCATGCACTGCCATATCCACTATTATAGCTGAATATTTTATATCATCAGTTAGATCAAGTATCAGTAGTCTATCACTATTACTGTATATATGCTATACCTGATAACAGCAATCCATTTTGCACGCCTGTCAGGGTCCTGTGGCAGCCTACTGTCAAGTGGATGTGAGCATCATGGGTTTCCCACACTTGAAAGGGAAGGACTCGGACACAGGATTCCACTCGTCTTACGTTTTATTGATTTTCAGTGGAGTTGACATTGTAGTAGAATTGTATATAGTAGGGTTTTCCAGAAGAAAAGGTAGACGTAGAAGGCGGAAATATGGCGTTTGACCGACAAGGTGGCGTCTGTTTACAATCTGGATCGGATGTGACGTCACATGCAAGTGCTCCATTGACAGGAACAGCCCCATATGTGTTTGTGCATGTATCTGTGTATGTGTAAGAGGGGGACACAGAGAGAGAAGAGTCAAGGGTTTATTTTGGAATGAAAAAAAAAAAAATCCAGGTTTTATTTGAATTCTAAATCAAAACCATGACATTCGGTGGCCCTCTTTTGGTTGAATAAGGCCAAATAAAATAAATAAATAAATAAATAAAAAATAATAGTGTGTTTCCGGTAACCCGACCGATCGAGAATTTCCGCGTCGAAATTGCCGACCGTAAAGTTATTACAAATTTCCCTCGATATTTTAGTGTAAGCGGCGTTGGTTTGTCATAATTTTTTGTTTCAACGCATTCAAGTTGTGAAAGAAACGATAAAAAGTAAAATGTTTCGCCACTTCTATCAGCCCTCCTGCATAAACCGAGCCGAGCCGCCATTTTGAATCCTCATTCAAGGCTGTAATGCAAATTGCTTCCTTTTCAGTATACAAGTGCACTTCCATGGCAGGGAAAAACACTACGTTTTGCCGCCTATGTAGTCCCCTATTTATACAAATAGCAGTCATTCAGGATTCAGCCATGTTTTTGCTCGACCCAAGTTCTACAGTAGGCTAGACTAGGCCGTCTGCTTTTAATGGAAGTAGCCTAGCCTAGGACGTTATTTTCACGTTATTTCTTGATAAGGTGTTTTCACGTTATTACATGAAAATATCATGAAATATCGCTTCCGTAGATCATAACTCGAACTCTCGCGATATTTTTTTTATTCGTTTAAAGATTTAAAACACTTATTTTATGATGATGTGTGGTATAAAGGATTCTGTGCCAAAATACTATTTTGTAAGATGTTTACTTGTGTTAATTTTTTCGAACAAAATAAAAAAAAATTAAGAAAAAAAAAATTTCCTACCTACCGACCTTATTTTAGTATTTCATGTTACCGGAAACACACCATTTTTTTTTTTTTGGGCCTAACGTACCCATGGCAGGGTTTCTGACCACAAAGAAAAAAAAGCACCTCAGCAACCGTGTAAGAAATGATGCTTATTTGCCACTATATTTTACCTCTATGTGGCACGGTTTGCACACTGCTTTTCGTCTCTGTCGTCGTAACGTTGGAATCCAAAGTAATGCCATACATCAGCTTTCAGGCCAGGCGGTGATTTTAGCTGTGCAGCTTCAGCCATCTCGCCTTCTTAAGTTTCGGTTTCGTTTGCCGGCACCCGCTTTTTATAGCGGTCCTTGCGCGGTCGAGAAAATAGTGCCTATAGGCACCTGGAAGAGATCGATCCACACGTTTTTGAATCGATCTCATATTTTTTGAACGTGAATCGATATCGGATCGTGGATCGATCTTTTGAACCCAACCCTGGTTACTATATAACTACAGCTACAACTGGAGCGTGCTGATTCTGTTCATAATTACTGTCCCATCCACTATTAGATAAAATTAAAATAAAATCTTACAATATTGTTTGAAAGTCTAGAGCAAGGCATTTTGTTATTTTACAAATAACACTTCAGATATCGTTTTAACAATAATAAGCGTCGCTGTATAAATGGTAGAGTGCAGATCGCTGTGTAACTCCATGTCCTTGGGGGTTGCTGAGACATGGAGGGGCCAGAATAGTTTACCATCCAGCCCACAGTTCAGGTCGGAGTCCTTTCAGAGTAAACGCTTTGGCTTTCGCAATATTCTGTTTCCAAAAGCTGATATGGGGGGAAAAAAAAAAAAGTACACAAAGGTGGTTTTGTAGTTTTTTAAGCTGTTCTTCTGTGTCAGGACTCTTCAGGAAAAAGAATGTATATTCCAACGTGTAGCTAATGCTAGGCCACAAATCTGCATCGTCACTCCAGTCATTTCGAGGAATTTTGTACGGATCATAACCGCTAATAAACTCTATAATTTCCGTGTATATCTATCCTTCGCTTCTTTCTGACTAAAATTGCCCAAGTAATCCGGTAGTAGAACTTTTTTTAGCTGTAGTATTCTTCGGATAACAGCGACAGACATCTCCACTTGGCTTCAGTATGTTCACAGCCAAGCCAAGCCGGCGGGTCCTGGATGTGTTTACAATTTTTATGTCACGGTTTACAACCAGTGGGAGACACCCTTTGTCAGCTGTCCACCAATCACAGGCTCCCGTGCCACAATGGTGGTATGTTGGTACAGTGGGGCAAAAAAGTATTTAGTCAGCCACCAATTGTGCAAGTTCTCCCACTTAAAAAGATGAGAGAAGCCTGTAATTTTCACTTCAACTATGAGAGACAGAATGGGGGGAAAGAATCCTGGAAATCACATTGTAGGATTTTTAATGAATTAATTGGTAAATTCCTCGGTAAAATAAGTATTTGGTCACCTACAAACAAGCAAGATTTCTGGCTCTCACAGACCTGTAACTTCTTCTTTAAGAGGCTCCTCTGTCCTCCACTCGTTACCTGTATTAATGGCACCTGTTTGAACTCGTTATCAGTATAAAAGACACCTGTCCACAACCTCAAACAGTCACACTCCAAACTCCACTATGGCCAAGACCAAAGAGCTGTCAAAGGACACCAGAAACAAAATTGTAGACCTGCACCAGGCTGGGAAGACTGAATCTGCAATAGGTAAAGCAGCTTGGTGTGAAGAAATCAACTGTGGGAGCAATTATTAGAAAATGGAAGACATACAAGACCACTGATAATCTCCCTCGATCTGGGGCTCCACGCAAGATCTCACCCCGTGGGGTCAAAATGATCACAAGAACGGTGAGCAAAACTCCCAGAACCACACGGGGGGACCTAGTGAATGACCTGCAGAGAGCTGGGACCAAAGTAACAAAGGCTACCATCAGTAACACGCTACGCCGCCAGGGACTCAAATCCTGCAGTGCCAGACGTGTCCCCCTGCTTAAGCCAGTACATGTCCAGGCACATCTGAAGTTTGCTAGAGAGCATTTGGATGATCCAGAAGAGGATTGGGAGAATGTCATATGGTCAGATGAAACCAAAATAGAACTTTTTGGTAAAAACTCAACTTGTCGTGTTTGGAGGAGAAAGAATGCTGAGTTGCATCCAAAGAACACCAAACCTACTGTGAAGCATGGGGGTGGAAACATCATGCTTTGGGGCTGTTTTTCTGCAAAGGGACCAGGACGACTGATCCGTGTAAAGGAAAGAATGAATGGGGCCATGTATCGTGAGATTTTGAGTGAAAACCTCCTTCCATCAGCAAGGGCATTGAAGATGAAACGTGGCTGGGTCTTTCAGCATGACAATGATCCCAAACACACTCCCCGGGCAATGAAGGAGTGGCTTCGTAAGAAGCATTTCAAGGTCCTGGAATGGCCTAGCCAGTCTCCAGATCTCAACCCCATAGAAAATCTTTGGAGGGAGTTGAAAGTCCGTGTTGCCCAGCGACAGCCCCAAAACATCACTGCTCTAGAGGAGATCTGCATGGAGGAATGGGCCAAAATACCAGCAACAGTGTGTGAAAACCTTGTGAAGACTTACAGAAAATGTTTGACCTCTGTCATTGCCAACAAAGGGTATATAACAAAGTATTGAGATGAACTTTTGTTATTGACCAAATACTTATTTTCCACCATAATTTGCAAATAAATTCTTTAAAAATCCTACAATGTGATTTCCTGGATTCTTCCCCCCATTCTGTCTCTCATAGTTGAAGTGTACCTATGATGAAAATTACAGGCCTCTCTCATCTTTTTAAGTGGGAGAACTTGCACAATTGGTGACTGACTAAATACTTTTTTGCCCCACTGTAAATGTTTAGAAAATAAAAATATCATTACAAAATAGATGAAACCGTCAAAAGCAATTTTAAAAAATCATAAATACATAAATCACATGTACACGCTGCAGGGCTCGACATTAACGCTTGTCTGCGACAAGTGATGCTTTATGTCGGACAAGTTCATCGTCTCAGTTACTTGTCCGATCGGACAAGTGCCAAAATACGCCGATATTCGGGTTACATATCAAATTTATCAGTTTATTCACATGATTTCCGAAGCATCTCACTCGACATATTGTTTTGATGAATCGCCGGATGTTTCTATTCGGAAAGAGCGATGTGCGCATGCGCAATATTCAAACCCTCCAGGATTTCGCGATGTTGCGATTTGCAACATCAACGCAAATTCAACCAATCCCTGTGAATTCAGGGCGGTGTTGCAATTATATCCAATCGCCGCAACTTTCCCGCAAATTTGACCAATCGTTGGCGTCGTCTTGAGGTGACGTCGACAAACTACCTTCCGCCTTACTTCCGTGTTTCTGTTCAAGAGCAGCAGCATGTGCGAGTCAGTGTTTATGTCGGCTTAAATTCTGTTACTGAAAGTGTGTTATGTTTACAGTGAAGGACTGTGTGCACTTTACATTATTTTTTACATAATACAAGAAATTAATGGATGCCAACATTTTTACCAAAATGGCATTTTATTTTCCATTGTTTAGGCAGCTTCAGCATCATACTGTGAGATTCTGTTCAAATTGTTTTTTTTTTTCTTCTATGAAGCCTGAGCCATTTATTAGTTTATAATTATTGTTTAATTTAGTCTTCAGGAGAGACTGCCTGCACACAGTACTAGTATTAATAGTTTTTTTTCTTACATGAAAGCTGAGGCGTTTATATTATACAGTTAGGTCCATATATATTTGGACACTGACACAAATTGTTTTTTTACCTGTTTACTGAAACATATTCAGGTTATAGTTATAGAATGGACATAGAAATAAAGTCCAGACTTTCAGCTTTCATTTGAGGAAATCCACATTAAAATTGGATGAAGGGTTTAGGAGTTTCAGCTCCTTAACATGTGCCACCCTAGGGCTGCACGATTATGGAAAAAATGATAATCACGATTATCTTGATCAAAATTGTAATCGCGATTATCCTTGATGTTAGGGAAATCACTTAAATTTTACTTCACTATATTCAAACAAACAATATGAACAGCTTTCAGTGCAGAATGAAATTTAAAAGAGAAATTCTGATTTCCAAATGACAAGTAAATGAAATTTATCCAAGAAATTACCAAAGGATGAAGGAACTGAAAACTCAATGGAGCACTTGCATGTGACGTCACAGCCGATCCAGATTGTGACAGACGCCATCTTGTCGGTCAAACGCCATATTCCGCCTTTTACTTCTACTTCTGGTTCTACTTCTGCTTTTACTTCTACCTTTTCTTCTGGAAAACCCTACTATATACAATTCTACTACAACGGCTGCGGCTACAAGCTCTCCCTACCTGTGCACGTTTTTTATGTTTTTTGTGTGTATTTTTGCGTGTTGTTCGTCTGTACCGGACTTCAATATCCACTACAACCGTATGGACTTACTGGACATTGGTTTCCAGCAGAAAATGACGGTTTGTAGCGATTTCCATCGCATGCACAACATTCCGGACGAGAAAAAAAACAACAAAAAAAAAAACATTCCCAGCGGGGTCTCCGTGGATTGTTATCGGGTCTGGCAGGCGAAGGAGGCGGCGCCGGGAGCGGAAGCAAAAGCGAGGCTACAGGCAGAGCCGGCCTGTTGACTAAGCTCAGAAAACAGCCACTCAAACCTCCACTGCTAAGCCTCTCTCTCTCCAACGCCAGATCCATGTAAACAAGACGGACGATTTGGAATTACAGCTAGAATTACCTTATTCTATTCTATAATCGGCTGGTCAGTGCATCTAGTATCAGTACTAGTAATACTTAAGTGAATTACCCATCCAATGAGGATTCTTGTTTACAAGATGCCACATCTGAGTCGCTGACAAATCCTGAATTTCTGTAAAGAAAACTGTCCAGAGATTTATAAGCACGCAGTGCTTCACCACTGAACAGCGAGGGAAAGTTAATGAGGTAATTATACACGTCTGGGTATTCCACCTCTGGCAGTTCAAAATCCGGTCATGAAAACTCCGTCCGGTAAGCCATAAGGGTCACTAATCTGTAGATCGTTTATTTTAGACATATATCTAGTTATATCTGTTCATTAGAAAAATGAGCCGTGTAGTCCGTCGGTTGAAATTGATCCATTCTGTACACGAGTGCAGCAGTATTCAGCGGTGTTTTTGACTGACAAGATGGCGGTTGTGTACTTTCCGGTCACGTGACTGCAAGATCTCTATTGCAACAATTACATAGCATTATACTGAGGCCTACAAGTTTTTAGCTAGAAAGACCAGCCTATCAACATGCTCTGGCTTTAAACATGAGCGAAGGCAGGTCACAGCATTGCCTCCAGCGCTAAATAGTCTGTTGTTCCGACATAGTTAGCTTTTCTCTCTCACCTCAATCTGTTACCTACTCTCACGCTATCACCCCTTGAAGAAGATACCGCTGCACTGAAGCTCTGCACACTTGGCCAGTGTTGCCAGATACTGCTAACGTTTTCCAGCCCAAAATATGTTCAAAACCCGCCAAAAAGCACTTAAAACCGCACAATCTGGCAACGCTTGGCTTGCTTGCTTGCTTATTTAGGCGGAGTAATGAAACCTTACATGCGTCGGTTCGCCCCCTAATGGTTTGGCGGAGTACTGGTCAAAAAGTGCTTAGATATGCAGCAGAGCCCGCATTTTAAATGGAAATAAATCACAATTTTCATTTAATTTAATCGTGGCAGCCAAAATCGCGATTTTCGATTAAATTCGATTAATTGTGCAGCCCTATGCCACCCTGTTTTTAAAGAGACCAAAATTAATTGGACAATTGACTCAAAGGCTATTTCATGGGCAGGTGTGGGCAATTCCTTCGTTATGTCATTCTCAATTAAGCAGATAAAAGGCCTGGAGTTGATTTGAGGTGTGGTGCTTGCATTTGGAAGATTTTGCTGTGAAGAAAACATGGGGTCAAAGGAGCTCTCCATGCAGGTGAAACAAGCCATCCTTAAGCTGCAAAAAAAAAAAAAAAAACCATCCGAGAAATTGCTACAATATTAAGAGTGGCAAAATCTACAGTTTGGTACATCCTGAGAAAGAAAGAAAGCACTGGTGAACTCATCAATGCAAAAAGACCTGGACGCCCACAGAAGACAACAATAGTGGATGATCGCAGAATAATTTCCATGGTGAAGAGAAACCCCTTCACAACAGCCAACCAAGTGAACAACACTCTCCAGGAGGTAGGCGTATCAATATCCAAATCTGCCATAAAGAGAAGACTGCATGAAAGTAAATACAGAGGGTTCACTGCACGGTGCAAGCCACTCATAAGCCTCAAGAATAAAAAGGCTAGATTGGACTTGGCTAAAAAACATCTAAAAAAGCCAGCACAGTTCTGGAAGAACATTCTTTGGACAGATGAAACCAAGATCAACCTCTACCAGAATGATGGCAAGAAAAAAGTATGGCGAAGGCGTGGTACAGCTCATGATCCAAAGCATACCACATCATCTGTAAAACACGGCGGAGGCAGTGTGATGGCTTGGGCATGCATGGCTGCCAGTGGCACTGGGTCACTAGTGTTTATTGATGATGTGACACAGGACAGAAGCAGCCGGATGAATTCTGAGGTATTCAGAGACATACTGGCCGAATCCCATTTCACCCCTTGGACCAACCCCTTGGCCCTTCCCCTCCATTTTGCGCGTTCACGTGAAGGGGTAGGGGTATCCCAATCCCAGTTAACGCGGAGGGGTAGGGAAAGGGGTAGGGCTTCTGTACCCCTCCAAACGGAGATTTTCCTGGAGCTGACTCCGAACGAAGGGGTTTGAGTGATTTCCCACAATGCCATGCGGATTTCAGCGAGATTTCATGCGGATTTCAGAAAGATGGCGGTTCCCGCGGCGAAAGATTGTCATAAATGTATTTTCTCCATTATTTACGTGTTTTAAGTTGTTATCCAGAGGAAACACGCCGCTTGATTTGCTTTCGAGCTGAGAATGAGCAGCGATTTCTGAAATCCAAGCTGCTGCTAAAAAGCTTTGGGAGTGAGTATTGTTTTCGGTTGCTTTACTGCGTACGTTTTGTTCTGTTATTCTCGCTTTTATTGTTTACATGAGTGTTCTGACACCTCATTCTGTCGGATGTGGTGCACGAAGCGCCAAAGATATCCCATTCAGTGGTGTTAGTTAACAAATCACACCCTGCCAGCAGAGATTTCTGCCTCTGGCTCTGACTGTAGCGGCTGGTCGCAGCCAATGACGCATTTGGTCGCGTTTTGCTAACGTAAACGCTGACGGAGGTACGCGATGACGTATGCGATCGTTGAAGGGCTATCCCAATACGTAAGGGTTGAATTTCAAGCCCTATCCCTTGTAGCTCAGTTTCAAGGGGAAGGGCCAAGGGGAAGGGGGAGGGGTAGGGGTAGAAATTAGAATTGGGATTGGGCCATACTGTGTGCTCAAATCCAGCCAAACCGATTGGTCGGCGTTTCATAATACAGATGGACAATGACCCAAAACATAAAGCCAAAGCAACCCAGGAGTTTATTAAAGCAAAGAAGTGGAATATTCCTGAATGGCCAAGTCAGTCACCTGATCTCAACCCAATTGAGCATGCATTTCACTTGTTAAAGACTAAACTTCAGACAGAAAGGCCCACAAACAAACAGCAACTGAAAACCGCTGCAGTAAAGGCCTGGCAGAGCATTAAAAAGGAGGAAACACAGCGTCTGGTGACGTCCATGAGTTCAAGACTTCAGGCAGTCATTGCCAACAAAGGGTTTTCAACCAAGTATTAGAAATGAACATTTTATTTACAATTATTTAATTACTTTTGAGCCCCTGAAATGAAGGGATTGTGTTTAAAAAACACTTTAGTTCCTCACATTTGTATGCAATCATTTTGTTCAACCCACTGAATTAAAGCTGAAAGTCTGAACTTCAACTGCATCTGAGTTGTTTTGTTCAAAATCCATTGTGGTAATGTACAGAACCAAAATTAGAAAAATGTTGCCTCTGTCCAAATATTTATGGACCCAACTGTATTTTAAGGTAACTTCATGTTGTGCTGTGAGGTTCTCTGCACTTTAACTTTTGAACCAACAGGTGCATTTGGATAAGTAAAGCCTATTTTTCTGCATTTTTGTAGTCCTGCTAATCTTTTATATTGGTAAAGTTGTTTATTGAGGTATTTCACCCACGTGACCAAGTCACGTGACGCAGCCATTTTGGACGGCACGCTTAAGTCCTTCAGTGCAAGGCGGTATGAGATGGTGGAGACCTTTGCACATTTTAACAAGAAAGTAAGCTGTGATTCGTGTTAAATTGGATCTGTCTTTTATCACAAACACTGTACCCAGCCTTGGTATGGAGCCCTGTTTATTTATTTCTGTGTCCCGTTTCTTTCTAGCCTCTGTTATTGCGTTTTATGTCTGATGTCTGCTACATGCAACCCTAGACAAATTAACACTGCCTTGTTTCACTGCTCAGATGGGTTAACAAACACTGACCCATTTACTTTTTGCTATATATTTTATCAAAATTGCGTTGACTGATAAACTAACCTGAAATGAAATGATCACTGCAAAGTCTGGAGTACTCTGTTGGCTCCCAATCCTGTCTCTTCACAGCTGCAATCCATTTGGCCCTCTTGTCTGGGTCAGTAGGAAACCGGTAGTGATGTGTCGGTCGCGAACGATCCGGTTCAAAGAGCCGGCTCTTTGAAGTGAACGACGGGAGCCGGCTCTTCGGTGGGAGCCGAGTTGGGGAGCCGAATTAGTTTTTTGTCCTTAGGTGCCTCAGAGAGAGAGACTTTCACAAAAAAGTTGCTGTCCGATTGCGTCTTTGTGTTGTCTATTACCATTCAAAGGAAAAAAAGTAGCATGGTGTACGCCTACTTTTTTTTGGTTGGGGGGGTTGATGTCATTCACATCTGCGAAAATACGAAAATTGGTGTAATGCTTAAAGCTGTGGAGCGCAGGGGAGAGGAGTCTGTGAGGCACCTGAGGAGGGGAAAATCAGCTGTGTATTTTATATTGGTAATATAACACAGTTTTGCATTATGTTTGTGAGAAAATAATTTATTAATTGGTAAGTAAGTTTTATTTCTATAGCTAGAGCATTGTTACACTGCTATACTTTACAAAGCTTTACAATGGCTACAAAAACTAAAAAATAAAATGGAAAACATCCTATTGATAAAATATAAATAATAATGTAATTAATTAACTAGTTAATTGCAGCAATTAAATCAAAAATAAAATCTCAGGAGCCGTTTGGGAGCCGAAAGAGCCGGCTCCTTATAGTAAGAAGAGCCAAAAGAGCCGGCTCCCGAAAAAGAGCCGAAATTCCCATCACTAGAAACCGGTAAAAGGAGCGTCCTGCACGCTGTCCCTGTCTGTTGTGGCAGCCCATAGCACAACAAGCAAACACCATGGTTATTTATAGAGTGCTTACTGACAAATTCATCTATTCTAGGTGTCTGTAACACGTTTTTTTTCAAGCTGGTTCTCCCTCTCTGTCTGCAGCGTTAATATGTAGCTTGACGTTCAAAATGGCGGACACCGGGGCGTCACGTGACCCTGTGACATCAGGTGAAATACCTCAATAGGACCATTTCTCAGTGTCTTTGTTTTTTTTAATCAATAGTTTTTCAGTCATAACTTAATATTTAACATATCACTCAATTTTAATCACAAAAAGAGAAAATCGCAACAATTCCTCGCAACTTGCACTTCCTCCCGCAATGTAATCGCAACAAAAACCTAAAAAAACACCGCAACTTTCTGGAAAACCCCCCCGCAACATCAGACATTTTAGCCCGCAACAATCACAAAAAAGGCCCGAGAGATCCTGGGGGGACTGAATATTCCACTTGCGAAACCGGCCAATAGCCTACCGCTTCGTGTATTTGAGCTGAAAAGTAAACGGTCGTTTATGATCGGTTTTAATCGTGGGTTGTTCTACAATCAGGGTACAAAGTTTGTGTCACGGGTCCAAAATTCAAATTGATTCAAACCGGTTCTTGTGCCAGTTTTTAAGTGAAGGACAAGTTAAAGAACAGATTTCAGGTAATTTTTTGACGTGTGTGTGGTAGTTTTGTGTAATCTGCTATAAGATGGGAGAAACAAATGAAGTGATTCTCGGAGAGGACTTTTTTTTTTTTTTGACAATTCAGAATCCGCTACTTCCATAGTGCTTTTAAATATAAGGCTGTAAGCTTTGTGTTAGTCGTCTCTAATATTTATGTCCCAATATCTTGACCACATTTTAGGATGAAAATAATCATTTTAGATATGTTATTTTATATTGAAAAATTAACCGTCTCAGAGAGGACATTTTTTGACACAATTCCATACTAATTTGATCAAAATAGTCTGAAAACTTACTGGCATTCAACATTAAAACTTAAAGTGCCGTTCCACCATTGGATGTATTCTTTGGCATAAAATACAATATATTTTGACAACATATATAAACAGTATCACTAGATAGAGAAATCTTTTAGCTTCAAAATGATATATCAAACATAATTTTTTGACAACGACAAGTATATTAATTTTGCAACCAAAGTCACCTACCCTTTTAATTTCCGCGCGTGATGTCATCGGCAGGTTCCCCTGCTACTTCTACTTATAAATGCGCGACAAAATGAATAGATACGCGATATCACTCTCGCGCCCAAAAAGTGGATGTGCAACAGACAGATAAAAAATGCGTATTATCGCGTATTACGCGCCCTAGATTAGGCTCTGACTGTATCAGGTAAGTGTGAGAATATTGTCCTTTTAGGTCCTTGTTGGTGCATTGTTGCACCTGCCAGAAGTGGCATCAGTCAGTGCATGTAATTAGCCTTTTTCACATTACGCCACTTGCAGAAGAACCTCACATCCGTTTTCAGCCTTTTGAATGGAAGAAGAGGCGACGGCATGCTAATCTGCTGGCTAACAAGTAGCAACCATAGAAAGTCAGTAAACTTCCTTTCCAAAACAAGGCAGATAGGTGACTGGAATGGTCGCTAACAATATGTAATGATAAACAACAATGCACAATATTATTATCAATCTTATCTGTGAATGACACAGTTTTGTTAACATATGTTGCCGCCGTATACCTCTTCTTCCATTCAAAAGGCTGAAAACGGATACGAGTTCCCCTGCAAGTGACATAATGTGAAAAAGGCTAATTGTTCAAGGTGGTTATGGCCTGTGGGAAAAAACTGTTTTTGAGTCTGTTGGTCCTTGCTTTGATGCACCTGTAACGCCTGCCTGAGGGCAGCAAGTCAAAGAACTCCAAGCCAGGGTGGGAGCTGTCCTTGATCATGTTGTTAGCTCTGCTGAGCTCTGCTCTCTGTTTAGCTACTGTTTGTTCATTCATTCAGTTGTTCGTTATTCATTTGTTTGTTCATTCATTCATTCTCAATTCTCATGCCCCTACTTAAAAAGAATAATCTGGATGCTTCAGTATTAAACAACTACAGGCCAATATCAAATCTACCATTCATCGGGAAAATCCTTGAAAAAATTGTCTTTAATCAATTAACTGCCTTCTTGATATCAAACAGCTGTTTTGATAACTTTCAGTCAGGATTTCGTGCCAATCACAGCACTGAAACCGCGCTGATTAAAGTTATAAATGACATACGTCTTAATACTGATGCAGGCAAAACATCGGTCCTGGTGTTACTGGACCTCAGTGCAGCTTTTGATACTGTTGATCACAACATACTGTTATATTGACTTGAACACTGGGTTGGGTTGACTGGTAAAGTTATCGATTGGTTAAAATCACACTTAAAAGATAGAAGCTTGTTTGTTACCATGGGAAATTGTACCTCAACATCAATGTCCTTGACCTGTGGTGTCCCCCAGGGGTCGATTCTTGGACCATTACTATTCAATCTTTATATGCTCCCACTTGGACAAATTATCAAGAACAACTCAATTTCGTATCACTGCTATGCAGATGACACCCAAATTTACTTTGCTCTATCACCTAATGATTATGCCCCCCTTGAATGTCTCTACCAGTGTATCGATCAAATCAACAACTGGATGTCACAAAATTTTCTTCAGCTGAACACAGATAAAACAGAAGTAATTCTATTTGGGAAAAAAGATGAAAGACTCAAGATTACCACTATTCTTGACACAAAGGGGATTAAAACAAAAGATATGGTTAAAAATCTTGGTGTTTTCATTGACAGCGAGCTAAACTTTGACAGTCACATGAAAGCAATCACTAAATCGGCATTTTATCACCTAAAAAACATTTCCAAACTAAGAGGACTTATGTCAAAAAATGATCTGGAAAAACTTATACATGCCTTCATCTCTAGTAGGGTTGATTACTGCAATGGCCTTTTCACAGGCCTGCCAAAAAAGACCATCAAACGACTTCAGCTGGTTCAAAATGCAGCGGCGAGGGTTCTCACACGAACAAAAAGAACAGAGCACATTACTCCAATTCTAAGGTCCCTTCACTGGCTTCCAGTAAGCTACAGAATTGGCTTTAAAGCATTGCTGCTGGTGTACAAATCTCTAAATGGTACAGGGCCCAGTTACCTCTCTGATATGTTGCGGCGGCCTAACCCAATCAGATCTACCAGATCGCAGCAGAAAAATTTACTGGTAAAACCTGTTGTTAAAACAAAGTGTGGTGAAGCAGCTTTTAGCTACTATGCAGTACAGCTATGGAACCAACTGCCAGAGGACATTAAAAATGCTCCTGCTGTCGGCAGCTTCAAATCTAGACTAAAGACCAAGCTGTTCTCAGATGCTTTCTGCTAAATTATTAATATTGTCATCTTTACATGTTTTAAACTTTCTTAACTTTTATAGTCTCTGCATGTTTTAAACTTTACTTAAACTTTATTCTATTTTATTCTGCTGTTTTTTTAACTGAACTTTTACTTCATTTTATTATTTTATTTCGACTATTGTTTAATTCTTCTTTTTCTTCCCCATTTATTTTATGTAATTTTATTTTCTATTGCTTACTGTTTTGCTTTTACTTCTGTAAAGCACATTGAACTGCCACTGTGTATGAAATGTGCTATATAAATAAACTTGCCTTGCCTCAATTGAATTTTGCGTTGTGTGTGTTGGTGTGTCTAAGGTTTGCGCTGCAATAAACCTTTAAAATGAAAACCTACTTGTGCTTGTGCCCCCATTTTTTTCCCCTGTAGAGCCCTGGAAGGAAGGAATTATTAAAACATGGCTGCGAGATTTTTTTTTTTAAATATAATTACATTAATTACATCTACATTAACATTATATTACACTGCAGGCATTTAGCAGACACTCTCTTATCCAACAAGCAGTTGAGGTTTAGGTACCTTGTTCAAGGGCACTTCAGCCATGGATTTTCCTGCCGGTCCAGGGCATTGAACCGGCAACCCTTTGGGCCCCAGGCTGCTCCTTTAACCCCTTCGGTGACGATATTACATTATAATTACCGTAGAAAGTGATGTACACAATGGTGTACGCAGTGACCGAAGGGGCTAATCTTTAGGTCATGACTGCCCACAGCTTAGTTAATGAGTTAACGAGTTAATCCCATGCTGGTGTATTCCTTTAACAGGATCCTGCTTGGATCTGAATGACTGTAACGCTTCCTAATTTCTCACCGTAGGTGTAAAAATATACTGCTTGAACCTCTGCAAGTACATCTGGCAGATTCTACCGTAACTGGATCCATTAACCACTTGCCCACAAAATAAGAAATTTTTCTTGTCCTCTTTTTCAGTGAGGTAATATTTTCAAGATTGAAAATATGGTATTTGGTCTTCTAAAACAGCACGTCATTTAAAAATACACCGAGTATGTCAATAAAATATTTTTAAAGAATAAAGTTCTATTTCTTTGACATATCTGACAGACATAACTCCCATTTTAAAAATCACTTTCATTATCCCTGTTGCTATAGTCAGTGAATTTCTGTCAGATGACCTGACGATAGACTCCGCCATTATGGATCTTTGGTAGTTATCGTGTGGAAGCAGGCTTTATCATTTTTGGGTGTCAACAGATAGAGTTGAAATAGATTAACAGCGAAAAAACTATCTCGTTCACGAGAGAAGCCCACAGTTATTTTTAAAAAATGCTATCGTCAGTCTGTCAGTCAAACGCACCTGACGATAGCAAAACTCAAGCCCTCGCCACGCACACGTTGACTGACGCAAAGAGGAAATTCTACTGCGCATGATTTTTGTGACGGCAGACATTTACTTCCGGGCAAGACTTGGAGTTCTGACAGCTAGATTTCATCAAATAAATCGAGGTAAGATTTTCAGTCAGCTATCCTGACGATAGAAATTTTTGACGATAGAAACATTGAGAATATATTTGTGCGTTCATATTTACATTTTTCTGGAGGAAAACTGAGATAAATCAGAGCCGCTTGCGACCCTTTCAGCCGACAGGCCGTTTCAATGTGTTATTTCCCCGCGAAAGTGACCCAGTCGTGTCTATCGTCACTGTTCTGACAATTATTGTTGATATTTCAATTTTGAAAATAAATTAAGTTTATTTCAATATTTTATTTTATTATTTGGTTCTCGTGATGAGGTATTTAATATTATTACTAAATTTGTCAGATTAATAACGTAAGAAACAGTTTTGTTGCTATGAGTGTCTGTCAGAATATGACGGTAGACGTTAGTTTGTCTGTCAGATTTTGATGATAGAAGCCGATGTGTTTCTATTGTCATTTAGCATGTCTGTCATGTCAGGCTTTTATTAATTAGTTACCAGGACTGCTGTCCTAAAATTTACTGTGAATGTCCAAGACCCCAAATGCTACTAGAAAAACTTAATAGAATGATCAAAATAATCAATTCAGCAATTTAAGGAGATGGGACTTAACTGGCCTCTGTTATGGTAGAATCTGCCATATGAAATACGGCATAAGATGAAAGTGTAAAGAACGTACAGTATGCTGTGTGAGAAGCCGTCGAGACGGTTTCTTTTTCACGTCGGTCACATCAGCAAGTGCGGACTTGTTTCAACCGAGAAATATTTCTCTCTCAGGAACATCAACAACTCGACAGTGTCATGTTCGTGTTACTATTCTAAAAGTTGTGTGTGTTCCAATAACAGCACCTCCCAGAGTGTTTCCCTCTTATATCACATCAGCATTTACACCTTTGTGGGTTTTTTTTTTTTTGTTAAATATCCATTTAATGTTATCGAACGTCTGTGAGACAGGTTAGTTGCTGCGCTGATGTTATAGCAGTGATTCCCTCACCAGCATCCCCTCCTTTGTTCATTTTCTTGACTAACACTTCAGATTTTGTTATTCCAACCGTTCGCGGCTTGCAAAAGAGCACAGGACGAGACGGAAAAACAAGGAGGACAGACGAGCAAAGTCTTTCGTCCTGCATCATGGGCCTTGCTAGCGAGCCGTGCGGCTGTGTTTTACGCTGCCAGTTCTCAAAAACACAAAATAAACTCCTGTGCGTGCAGTTCCCAGGATTAAATGTATTTTCCACAGACCATTTATTTATTGCAGGAGAGCATTATTCAAAAACCGTTCATATTATTATTATTAGCCTAAGTATGCATGCATAACAGACAAGCTATATTAATTTCTCAGACATTTGCTCTATTATTATTACTACAACATATTGCATCTTTTTTATTCATTAGTGTATGCCAGACGCTAACGCACCAATGAAAACTGTGATTTGCGCACCGAAAATAATCAGTAATAGGCTATACAAGCTCACATATTGCATCATGAGGCGTTCCTGGCTTGTAAATCTCTTATTTTCGGTGCATGACACATTCACGCAGCTGAGCATGCTATGAATTAACAGCGACAACGGTCTGCAGTGGCGGCTACACAATTACACACTCAGCGAACATTTCTCCATTTGTGTATGAAAATACACTCCAACCACTCAGTTTGGCTTCATTTACAGCCAGCGGTGTCTTTTGATGCCAGCACGGAATTGAACGAGAGAAGACTGGTTTACCGGAGACAAAATAAGCGTCATCTCTGCTTCTGTTCCCTCCGACACACTACTGCCTCCGCCGAGTGCGCACACACACACCGCATGTCGGGGCCGCGGATGAGTTACTCTCCCTTGATCAACGAAGTCTGCGGGGAATTTGTGGTTATTATCGGTACAAACAGCGCGAATCACAACTTAAATGAGTGCGGTTCAGTTTGACATTATTGTCAGTCCGTTAGATAAACATTTAATTTTATTAAAATTGAAAATTAATATTTAGAGCCTGTGGGCTGCAAAAATAATAGTCATTAAAGTAGCCGGCTGGACTTAATTGTGTAGTCGGCTGTATGACCAGCAGCCGGCGCTTGTGGAAAGCCCTGCCAGAAACCCTCAAACATGGCCTATAAATTTTATACGAACCCGCGCTAATTAAGTAATTGTCGACGCGCGTGCTTTCCATATATGGAAGTTAAATCGAGAAAATCACATTTACGGCCAAAAACGTAGCGTTCTTATTGGTCAGACTTCGAAACAAGGCTTTAATGGAAGCAAAATACTACGAGTTTTGAGAGCTTCGCAGGTTTAGAATGAGTAGGTCATGTATGCATTTAGATAAACATCTCTGCAAGTTTTAACCATGCAAGCCTGATAAACATATCGGCACGAACGTTATACTTTACACTTTCCTCTCTACAAATAACATTACCGCTTTTAAATGACCTAAATTAGACAAAACATAAAACCTATCCCCTTCCTCAGTCACACCGGACTCGATGCGCTGACAGCCCACTTCCGCATTCATAAAAAGACTGTTCCCATGGTAACGGCACGATCATCGCTTTCACTCTTTCGGTTTCGATCGGTTTCTCTTTCGCCAAGATTCACATTATCTTAAATAATACTTTCATAAACTACCATTATTATTGAACTCTTTTTGTATTGTTTACGGGATTTACATTTCAGCTAACGACAAGAAAAATTTCCTTTCATCTGGAACTTCATTTCACTTATTTTTATCCGGTTTACTGCACTTTTTAACACAATCAAAATGATTCCTAACATTTTGTGGTGTAACATTTGCATTATGTACAGTATATTTCATAAAATCAAAACTTGTGAAAGGTATCTGTTATTTTCAGTTGTATATCAGTAGCGGCTGGCTTTTGTAAAAGTGAGGGAGGAAGGAATGCTTGGTTGAAGGTCACGGGCCCCGATGCGACCGCACCTGCTGGACCGGCTACGCACGGGTTGAGTTGATAATAGTTGAAAAACCTATCATTTTAACGGGGTGTGTACACTTTTTATAGCTGCTGTACACATTACTTTCAGGTGCTCAACACATCTTTCTCTTTCAAAATTCTCTCAAAATCTTCCTTATTTAACAAAGCAAACCTGGCGGCCATGTTTGTAGCTCAGCCCATGGAAGGGTTTTGCAAGCAAAACATTCACCACGTCCTCGGTTTCCATTACTTTATTCGTAGAATATCTATAACATAGTCAATCCACTTCCACCTCGCCGTTCTCACTCTGACTGCCGAAGTGCCCGAGTCACCGGATCTAGAAGTTAAGTTTGATAAGATAACCCCTCCCCCCAGGCAGCTAAGGCCTCTACTTATTGGTTCATTGCGCAACTAGGGCTGCAGCCTATTGGTTGATATTTTGTAGCACTTGTCAGATCTCTTAGCTAGTCCCACCCTCTTAGAGGAGGATTTTCCTCCTCTCTCTCATTGAAGTCTATGTTAACCACGAGCCGCCAGTGCCGGAGACTGTTTGAATCGGAGTGAATGGGAGCCGAAGGGAGGAAGATCCTCCGTGCAGTAATTTCTAATAGCGAGCGATAGGGGGTGCTAAGGCTGCTGGGCCATAGAAGGTTCACGCTGCACGCTACACGTTCACGTGAAGAACCGGACCCTGGGCCATTAAACTTCATGCTTGGATGTTCACGTGTTGCGTCTGTTCTACTTTGACCGAGTAACCAACAATATGGACTCTTCGGATGACGACGATTGCCTCATTCTGCTTTTACTGAGACAGAGGAAGAGAAAAAGGAACAGAATTTGGAGCCGAGAACACTTCCTTCTGAGAGAAACCCGTGGTGAATTTCACCGAACATTCTATAATCTGCTTGACAATCCCGATGAAGAACTATTTTTCAATTATACCATTCAATTATATTTTTTCTGAAGTTTTCCCCTGAAAGCATAGAGTTATCTCCCTAGACCCGTTCTGATTGGCTGGCGCGGCGGTGACCGCATGCATTGACTGGAATTTCCGTCTTCACGCCTAGAAAAAAGTGTGCATGTTCATTTCACGCTTCACGCGTGAAGTGTGCAGCGTGCAACGTGAACGCCGTTCTATGGCCCAGAGCAAGTCATGCTACGTTTGTCCACTTTTCTTTACACGCGTGTAGCGTGCAGCATGCAGCGTGAACCTTCTATGGCCCAGCAGCCTAATGTAATTTCACCCAGAGAAACGAATATAACGTACATGTCGTATTTGGCAGTAAAATAGTAATATTCAAGGACAGCAATTCATTAAATTGGTCAAGACAATTTCAACTTTTTATTCTTAGAATTTTTAAGGAGGATCTTCCTCCCTCTCCTCACTGGAGAAGCCACCTGTGATAGATATATATTTCATAATATTAATCTTCAGAGTCGGCTGAATCTCATTTGTTGTATACAGTAAAGAGGCATTCTGTGGAATACGACTCGATCGCAGCAATTTGCATTTTGTTTTTTTGTCTTAAAGGGACAGTTCGGGGTTTTTGACATGAATCTGTATGGCATCCCCATCAATAGTGTCGTGCAAACACACTGACTTACCCCTGACAGCATCCTGTGAGTCCAGTTCTTGTCCAGTTTTGGTCCAGATGAAAGTAGTCCGGCAAGTTTGTTGGGGTCACGAAAGTAAAACGTTTTTCGTCTCAAAACAGTACGTGTTCAAAAGAGTGATATATTTGCATCACAAAACCGTTGCCAAATAAAAAGTCAGACCTCGAAATCGCTTGGCACTATTTTCTCTCCCTTCTCATCACTGCGCGCTGCCGCCAGGTGACAGCGAAACGCAGACCCACTAAGCTGGTGGGAGACCAAGGCTGCACTCTATCCACGGCTTACACACGTGATGGCACGGAGGATGTGTATAGTGGCAGCATCTGTCCCCCCAGAGAGGATCTTTTCAAAAGCAGGACAGATTATAACTGAGAGGAGAAATAGAATCAGAATTAACTAGTTAATTGCAGCAATTAAAAGAATAGGTAGGAAAAGGAAGGCGCAAAGACACCGCGCAGCACCTGAAAACGGGTTTTCAGGCGCTGCGCACCCGTTTTCAGGCGCTGCGCGGTGTCTTTGCGCCTGCCTGCAGCAGTGCTTTGCCTGTGCTGTAGCTTAAAATAGTTCCAGATACAAATTGGTCTAGTAAATCCCTTCGTGTTAATTTGCATTGATATGTGTACTCGATGTGACTGTACAAGTCATGAGAAATAATTATACCCAATCTTGAGTTATTTGATTAACTTTTGCCACGACAATGCTAGCTGGACACGCCGGATTACAGTGACTACGCTAAGCTAAGCTAACCGGGGCGTTTATGGACCCTTTTCACGTGACGTCATGACAAACGCGGCCGCCATTTTGGACGTGTACTACCAGTAGTTTACCACAGCCAACATTGAGGAACGGCAGCAAAGAAAGTGTTTATTTTCAGCAAGACTTCCATCATGCCACTATATTGTTGTGCACCTGGATGTAGTAACCATCAACAAACAAGGCAAGGGTTATCATTTTATCGGACCCCGGTAGATGCTGACCGACGGAGAAGATGGATAGCGGCATACCAACGCTTGTGTAGTGACCACTTTGTTGGAGGTAAGACGAATAAAATTAGCCAGAAAAGGTATTACATTGCTGTTAATATTCCATTCTAATTTACTGTAATTATGATCTGGCAGCTATTTACACCGGATCCAGTGTAAATAGCCGCCGGAGCCAACGTCCGAGGTTCCGGAGCGCGCTAGCTCGCGGCCCGGCCGGACGTTGGCTCCGGCGGCTATTTACACTGGATCCGGTGTAAATAGCTGCCAGATCATAATTACAGTAAACTAGAAAATACAGTTTTCTGAATCTCGCTCCTTTTTCTTTTATGTTTGTCGCCTTCCTCGCATTCAAACTGATTTGAGCCGAAGTCCACTACATGTCCAAAATGGCGGTCGTGTTTACGAAGGTCACGTGACTGAAAAGGGTCCATAGATCAGGACAATGGCTGGGTCGGCTACAAAACGCTTTGGCTCACTCATCCAACTCTAAGGACTGCAGGGACTGACTCAATTTCATCTGGGGGTGGCGTATTCCTTTAAATCAAAAATAAAATCTCAGGAGCCGAAAGAGCCGGCTCCTTATAGTAAGAAGAGCCAAAAGAGCCGGCTCCCGAAAAAGAGCCGAAATTCCCATCACTAGTAAACAATGACTGAAACAGCCGTGGCTGTCACCTGGCAGCAGCGCGCAGTGATGAGAAGGGAGAGAAAATAGTGCCAAGCGATTTCGAGGTCTGACTTTTTATTTGCCAACGGTTTTGTGATGCAAATATATCACTCTTTTGAACACATACTGTTTTGAGACGAAAAACGTTTTACTTTCGTGACCCCAACAAACTTGCCGGACTACTTTCGTCTGGACCAAAACTGGACAAGAACTGGACTCACAGGATGCTGTCGGGGGTAAGTCAGTGTGTTTGCACGACACTATTGATGGGGATGCCATACAGATTCATGTCAAAAATCCCAAACTATCCCTTTAAGTGCACTAGGTTTCTGCTTTTATTGCAGGAATTTGTAGACGATTTTAGTGATAATTACAAAGATTTGTAAAGTTCTGGTTAATGAATAAGAAACTAAACTTAAAACTTTGTTCTAACATTTTATTAAGTTAGTAAATAAAATGTGTTAAATGCAGAGATGCCGACCCCAAATTTTGAATTTCAGTATTCTTGAAAACATTTTTCAGTATTTTGGAATGACTTTCAGTAACATTATGCGCATATCCATTATAAAGAGGTGTATATACCAATATGTTTAACATTTAAATTATTAAAAAGAACTGTTTTGTGTGAATTGAATAAACAAAACGCGAGCAGCCATCTCAACTGAATTTCCACTCAACAAATTTCTAGAGCGTACAATAGATCACATTTTTATAAATACAATAGTGTTCCCTGTTTGCAGACATTACGGTTGACTACCAATCATTGGTATTGAATGTAACTCCTCAAAAGTATTACCGTATTTTTCGGACTATAAGTCGCACTTTTTTTCATGGTTCGGCTGGCCATGCGACTTATACTCCGGTGCGACGTATATATGGTTTTTTTTTTTCACCGCGGAATAACTGGAGCTGATGCCGAGTCTGACGACAGCCACGCAGAAGAGGAGGAAACGGCGCTTCGTCTGCCGCTGGAGGTGGCAGAGTTGTTCAGAAGCGACACCGAGGATGAGGAATTCAATGGATTTGCTGATTTGGAGTGAAATCGCCAGCCTGATAAACTTGATTGACCTGTGTTTTATTATTAATGATAGGCCTATAGTTATTTAAATAAGTTATGTAATGATTTTAGGCAGTGCTTAATTTGTGAAGTGGGAGGTCCCGGAACGCAGGAGGTGGGTGGGTCCGGCGACTCAAAAAAAAAAAAAAAAAAGGCGGGGGGTGGTTTACTATAACTTTACGCACACGCGCTTATTGTGTGTGTAAAAAAAAAAAAAATAATATCAGACATTATGATCTTAGAAAACGCTTTAGTGACGAACAGTTACAGACAGTAATATGTCGTGGTATGTTATAAAATATTATTTTTATTAGGCTGTATATTAAATTTATCTTCAAAAATAACAGACTACTCATATCACAACCGGTTTATTTCACCATTGGAGATCAGATCACACAAGACATGAGTTAAATTACTCTTTTTAAGGATTTAAGTAGGGGATTTAAAAGCGGTTGTTGTTTTTTTTTCACTAGACGGTTGTCTTTGGAGATGATATACCTATAGCCTACTTGACCTCTGATTTAATGAAATAAAATTCGACAAAAATGAAGAATGACACTCGTCGATGATGACTACAGCTTTAATAACACAGATGAAAGAGCCATGGGGCGATAATAAGCCCTACCGGTAAAAATATTCTAAAAGCAAACTGATTAATGCATCAGTAATAGGCTACTAATATTAGTTATAATAATAATAATATAGGCTATTAGTAATAACGATAGTGATAGTATTAAAGATAGTAGTAGATATTTAAAATAATCAGACGAGGCTACTTACAGGGCAAAGGGCGCGTTATCACTGCTCAGCTGTTCGTTTATTAAATAAACAATGCAGTCGCGCAGTAACCACGCGCCGCTTATCAGATACAATCACAGATTCGATGGATAGAATAACCCTTCAAAAAAGCGCGACTTGTAGTCCGGTGCGACGTATATACATGTTTTTTTCGTCTTCATAATGCATTTTTTGGCTGATGCGACTTAAACTCCGGAGCGACGTATAGTCCGGAAAATACGGTATATTATATTGCCTGGCAAAATGTTCTACCTGTTAACGGATTCTAATAAAATTTTAAAAATCTCTTATTTCATGCCAAAGAGAGTCCGACATTGTTATCTTAACGTCCCAATATATAAATACTTCAGCATAAAGCTTCAGAAGAGACATTGAATAAAATGGCATTTATAATTGTATTTAAAACAGTGGAACGATCAATTTTTTGCCACAATCCCAACAGCACTAATCATAAAATTCTGTTTTTGATCAGACTACATGTACATTTGCACTTGCAACACTGAAAAGACTTTGAGTTAAAGAAGTCCAGCCAGTGTTTGATATTTCAGTGAATAAAAATCAGACGTGTAAAAAGAACCTGAATAAGTTTAACTCACATTTCATGGCACTAATTGGCAAGTTCAACTCCAAGCACAGGTCAACCATCACCGCTTCAGCACGCGTCACGTTCCGTGTCTTTTCATCCACACATTTCGTAAAAAACTGCTGGATCCCTCCAGATTTACTTTCCGCCTGACTCGCCATTTCAGCATACTCCATATTTTTTTTTTTTTTGGAGTTGACATGCCGCGTGCAGTCATCACGACCACCATGAGTGATGTTAATGTCAGTTCTACACAGTTTGCAGTGCGCGTATCCATTGCCCTTTTGACTGGGTGTAACGCACGGCCGTTCTACTGTATCGAAAACGGCGCGAACAAATGTGCGGAATCTGCGCATGTCACACACAGCATGTGCGGTTGTCGTAAAAATAAATAGCCGTGAATCGCGCATGGATTGAAAAAGTCGCTTGGACATTTAAAAACAACTCACTGGAATTTTTTAAGACTTTATAATAATTCCGTACGGAATAACACTGTTTGCCGTAACATCGTATTTACGTAACTTTTCCGTACAAAATACGGCCAATCCGTACTAGTAGGCATCTCTGTAAATGCCTAATAAAATATAATTCACGCTTTCTTTCATTAATGAATTTTAAAAAATTCATTTAAAAAATTTAAACCCCCCCCTTCTTTTGTGTCGCGGATCTTACAGGAGAACTGAAGTCATTTTTAAACTTACTTTATTTCTTAATTAACGTGTTAATTACGTTTTCGGTTTTAGTAACCTTATATCGTGACTCGTATAGAGATCTTGCATGTGACGTCACAGCCGATCCAGATTGTAACAGACGCCATTTTGTCGGTCAAACGCCATTTTCCGCCTTCTACTTCTACTTCTGGTTCTACTTCTGCTTCTACCTTTTCTTCTGGAAAACCCTACTATATACACAATTCTACTACAATGGCTGCGGCTACAAGCTCTCCCTACCTGTGCACATTTATGTTTTTTGTGTGTATTTTTGCGTGTTGTTTGTCTGTACCGGACTTCAATATCCACTACAACCGTATGGACTTACTGGACATTGGTTTCCAGCAGAAAATGACGGTTTGCAGCGATTTCCATCGCATGCACAACATTCCGGGTGAGACAGCGAGACCAGCGGGGTCTCCGTGGATTGTTATCGGGTCTGGCAGGCGAAGGAGGCGGCGTCGGGAGCGGGAGCAAAAGCGAGGCTACAGGCAGAGCCGGCCTGTTGACTAAGCTCAGAAAACAGCCACTCAAATCTCCACTGCCGCCTCTACCTCTCCAACGCCAGATCCATGGTAAACAGGACGGACGATTTGGAATTACAGCTGGAATTACCTTATTCTATTCTATAATCGGCTGGTCAGTGCTATACTCAATACTTAAGTGACTTACCCGTCCAATGAGGATTGTTATTTTCTTGTTTACAAGATGCCACATCTGAGTCGCTGACAAATCCTGAATTTCTGTAAAGATAACTGTGCAGAGATTTATAAGCACGCAGTGCTTCACCACTGAACAGCGAGGGAAAGTTAATGAGGTAATTATACACGTCTGGGTATTCCACCTCTGGCAGTTCAATATCCACTGACACGGTCGTGAAAACTACGTCCGGTAATCGATAAGGGTCACTAATCTGTAGGTCGTTTATTTTAGACATGTATCTAGTTATCTGTTCATTAAAAAAATGAGCCGTGTAGTCCGTCGGTTGAAATTTATCCATTTTGTACACGAGTGCAGCAGTATTCAGCTGTGTTTTTTACCGACAAGATGGCGGCTGTGTACTTTCCGGTCACGTGTCTGCAAGATCTCTATAGGCAACTACTAACTGCAATTAAATATTATACTTATCAGCCTGTTCGGTTTTTAGCCAATAAGTATAAGTGTTTGGTCCACGGCAGGCGTCGCTTATCCGCGCGATCTTCACGAGACTTGTGCGAGACTTCGAAACGTGAAGAAGTGTCAGCCAGGTGTCAGCGCCGCCATTTTGAAAACTGTTTTCCAAACGAAATATTGCACAAAAACGAGTTTAAATGACGATTACTGCCGACTTTTTTCAAACTTTCCTGATTGCTATCAAAACAAACAAAACTTCCGGCTTGATTACATCAGCATTCGAAAGACGGCGCACGTGTCTTTTGACGACGCCTGTGTCCGAAATCGCTCCCTACTCACTATATAGTGAGGACGCCATTTTGTAGTGCCGTCCGAAACCTTAGTGAGGATTATTTCCACCCTATATAGTGCACTCAAAGTATCCCACAATGCATCAGGAAAAGTAGTGTACAGCGATGGTCACTAACCAAAGCAGTATATCCCATCATGCATTGCGGTCGCGCTGAAAGAAATCTAATTAAAAGTCTGAAATGTGATTTAATAAAAGGCAGCGGCGAAGAAGAAAGGATTCAGCCTTGATTTAAAAGAACTGAAAGCTGCAGGTACTTTGTATTGATTAAACACACGCATGTATTTATTATTTTGAAACCCACCAGCCGGCTGATCTGGCACGTTTTAATTGTGCGACAGTAATGACGTAAATACCAGCGTGACGGAGTAGTGTCCGAAAGCGTTTTTTCATTTTACCAATGAGCTCACTGTATAGTCCTCTATAGAGTGATTCCCTATATAGGGAGTAGTGAACGAGTGAGCGATTTCGGACACAGGGTTTGATTTCCGCTGTACGTTTTACTTCCGTCCTACGATGTCTCGCACAGGTCTCAACGAATCTCGTTTACGGCCGTTGCTTTGACATATGGACCGATATATTACAGAGCGTATTTCAAACACTCATAACTTGCTAAAGCAGCGACAAAATAGCGATCAAAAATGCATTCCGATGTTTAATAAAATGAGATAAATAGAATTTTGATCATAAAACATTTGCCTTCAGTTCTCCTTTAACGTGTTTCATCAGCTTTGTCATATTACCGCAACACCTTACCAACTTTCGACAAGTTACACCTTACTTCATTGCTATTTACGGAAGTGAATTCAGTCCAGACAAACAAAAACAAAGCCCCTTATCCTTTCTGCCACTGTGTGACTGACTACCTGAAATAATCTGTTCCCCTGCGTGTCTGAAAAGGTGGAAAGAAAAGTGGTTCAGCAATAAATGCAGGGCTCGAAATTAACTTTTTTTCTTTGTGTCCCCCAGTGGTCCCGAATTCTGTGTTGTATTGTCCCGAATGGAAGCAATAGTGTCCCCATTTTTTTCCTCTCTGAAATAACCAGTGGTTAATATTATCATATGAAGTTACTATTATATTTGTAACTATGCGATTTTGAACCCTTTATATCATTTTTACAATAAGTCACAAGACACAAGCGACACATGTCCTATACATCATCTACTTCAAAATTAGTTATTGCATTTTCAGTTTATTAAACTTTGGCGATCTCACTGTATGAATAGATACCCGTTTATTTAAAGGGGCCAACTAGCTCATTCAGAAAATGTTTCAACTCCCTACATCTGCAGTACACTTTAGCTGAAAATAAGACCCCTTTTATGTTCATTTCATCTACTTATACCTTGAATATCTGTTGGCACTTATAAGGCCAACTTATCATTTTCACCATTACCGTTATCCATTTTTATGAACTTTCCGTTATCCATTACCGTTATCCATTTTTATGAACTTTCCGTTATCCATTACCGTTATCCATTTTTATGAACTTTCCGTTATCCATTACCGTTATCCATTTTTATGAACTTTCCGTTACCCATTTTTATGAACTTTCCGTTATCCATTTTATGAACTTTCGGTGCCGAAACGTGGGTGCAAATGTTAGCACCATCAGCATAGTGGCAGGTCCGAGCCTAGCTGTGCTGCTGACTGACTAAACTTTCTGAACTAGAAAGACACCAAGAAAACTCACTTATTCTGTTGAACGGTATCTTCCGTCAATATCATCCACATCATTCCTGCTGTATTTTATAACGTGTCTAACAGTGTTCATTAAGTTCATTCAGTTGCTAGCGTTGCCTGCAGACCAGGCGATGACACTTTGGATCCTGAAGGTCCCGGAGACGTTATGTCTGGGCTTTCAGTTTCTTCCCCGCGGTCGGTCCGCTTCAACCACTTCAGCATTTTTGTTCTGGCCAGAGTCGGCGCAGCGTGCGCGGTAGCAATTCCATTCCAAGTCCATATAATGCGGACACCGGCCGAAGATTCTAGAACAGAATGCGCTGCTCTGTAGCCTACGGATGCAGGTGCATCGAAAGTGTAGCTACTATGTATTTCTCGCTGTTAACGTTTTAAAATTAAAATTGACAAATTAGGTGAATGTCTACATGTGTGTTACGGCTTTGTAAATAATATTAATGTAGAACTTTTTTCTAGATCTATTTTTTTCCATTGTCCCGGGATTGTCCCAGATATGATAATTTTGTGTCCCGATGACATTTTTTATGGTCCCCGGGACGTCGGGACACCGTTAGTTTCGAGCGCTGAATAAATCATGATTAATACATTAAAGGTCCCATGGCATGGTGGTTTGTTGATGCTTTAAACGGGCTCGTGGAGGCTTCCGAATGTTATATCCGCAGCCTTTCTCGAAATGAACCCTCGGCACATAAATATAGCTATAATATAAATATAAGCCCCATTTCAGCGCTTTTCCCAGTGCGTCGTTTTGCTAATGAGAAGCAGGAGGCGGGGAAGGGTAGAGGGTGGGGGCGGGCCATGGGGGGGAGGGGGAGGGGCTTGACCAAGCTGCGTGCACACATACTCGCTGCTATCAGCGCCTGTAGCCACGCTGCTAAGACAAAACCCCGTTCTCCCTCGGACTCCTTTCGTAAACTCAACGTGACACAGAGAACAGAGAGTGAGAGTGTTCGGAGTGGTAGTTTACGAACGTATAATACCCTAGGCTTGAACATGCACTCCATAACCAAAGAGGATAGAAGCAGCAACTACAGCAACATAGCGCTTATCCAACAGAAGGCATGCATTGCGGAGCAATAGTCAAACATAAGCTCATAAGTTACAGTCAATTTCCAGACTAAACTCAGTTTAACAGAGCATGCTGCATGCTCTTTAGTTTTGTAGCGCAGATTACCTGGCTAACTGCAGGAAGCGGTTAGCTGCACAGCTAATGTAGCCATTGTTAGGCTAACGCACCGATTTTAAAACACGGCAAAACGACCAGTTATACACTTACTTGTTCGGTGTTTGTGGCTGATGCGGCAGGGATGCTTGGTACGGACCCAGGCTTCAGTGACAGTTGATGTGCAAAACCTGCCCTGTACTGTCCCAAGTTGTGGAAACATTCATCAGGAAAATGCTTCCGACAAACATACACCGTCTTAGGTAGACTCGACGGCGTATTATTGGAGTAAATAAAATTAAGCCACTGCGTCTTCAGGGGCTCTCCCGTCGGCAGTAAAAACAGACTCTTTTCTGTGTTGTCACATCCATGTACAGCGCAACTTCCATGTTTGGTGGCAACTTTTGAGCTGGGCGGGCAATCCATACAGTGGGTGGGAATCCAGAGGGGGGGCGTGGGGATCATCTCCCTTGCTGACGTAGTAAAGGGAAGAGCTTCTCAACGCGCCGTTTTGACGCGCCATTCTCAAATGTTGGGCATAGTTTGGTTTACACATTATGAAATTTCTAGCCACTGGAGTGACTTAAGAAGGTCAGAGGAACTCATTTCAACGTTAAAAAACCTCAGAAAGTGAAAATTACATGCCATGGGACCTTTAAGAAAAAAAATAAATAAATAAAAAAAATCACAAATCTATACTGATTTTAAAAAACGAGTCTTAAAACCGACCTATCAGGACTGGAAGGAAGTATTGATACTTTGGTATCAATCCACACATCCTTGGCATCCCAGTGATCGTTTATACTTGTGATTAACACCGTCTAGTCGTGATCTGATCTCTCAAGAAGACACACAGACAGACAGACAGTTTAAAACTGACACTGGAGACTCCTTCTGTAAAACGTTGATGATAGGTTTGCTAAATAACCTCTTGCTTTGAGGCAGCACTGTTGCCTCACAGCAAGAAGGTTCCAGGTTCGAACCCGACAGCCGACGTGGGCGTTTCTGTGTGGAGTCTGCATGTTCTCTTCATATCTGCGTGGGTTTCCTCCGCAGCCCAAAGACTGATGAGAAGTTGGCGTGATTAGTACGATTAGATTATGCGTTATGTCCACCGGACAGGGACGTCGCTGGTAGGGCTGCAACGATACGCTCAAACTTCGGTTCGATACGCATCGCGATACTGACACCTCGGTTCGATTAATTTCGATACGATACAAGCAGATCCGGTTTTCACATTTGTTTTTTTTATTCATAAACTTAAAACCAGGGCTTTGAACCAGAATTTTTTTCCTATTGGTTCGTTCCGAACAGAAATGGAATTTTAACGTTTCCGGTTTTGGGTTCCACCATTAAATAGACGTTCCCGAACCGGTTAGAACAAAAAAATGTCGTTCCCGGAACGGTTAATTACGTTCCCTGTCAGCGGTTTAACAAATGGCTATAAAATTATGTCTCTGTCTCATCCAGCTTAAGCCAAATGTAGGCTAATTCTATTACAACCTTCATTAAATAAGACAAGAAATAATTCAAAACTATTATTATTTCAAATGTTGGCGATTTGGATTCTCAGTATGTCTTCCCATCTACACAAACAGAAAAAGTGCCAAAAATGAAAGAGAATTCGTTTAGTGTGTTACCAAAGGCTAGTCAGGCCCTATGCATTGATAGGCTAACAGAGGTTAACGTCATTTAATGTTCGCGAGCCTCTCATTAACGTGGACAAATATATTGATATCGTGTTTGAAATTGACATTTTTGAATAACGATAGACTGCAATATTTACCTCTTATTTAAGATGTGGAGACGTGATAGTAGTCCACCCTCCCGCTCTCTCCATTCAGTCAGCGAACGTCACACAGGAAGTGAACCCCAGCGGGTCATAGAAACTTGCGCAGGAGAAGAATGACTTTTTTATTTGTAGGCTACGGAAACTTTGAGGAACGAAATAAAAACCAGTATTAACCGGTTATCATTATGTTTAATAAGCGTTTCTGTTCCGGAACATAAAAAATAATAAAGTTTCTGGTTTCGTTTCTGTTCCATGTGAAATAGAAAAAGTTCCCGGTTTTCGTTTTCGTTCCTTGAACCGGTTCAAAGCCCTGCTTAAAACAATTATTATTAATAATAATAAATCAAATTCATCACAAACAAATACATCACATAATGTCAAGTAAGGAGCGTTGGCTATAAGCCCGTACTGAAAGAGGGTGCAGTACCAACAATTAAATAAAACTACAAGAAAAGGAAAGAATTTATTGTTTTTGTTGTTCTTGTTGTTTTTTTTAAAGGAAAGTAAGTTCAGTTGCACCAGTCCTCCTGGAATGTGAGCCGAGGGTTGTTGGTAAAACCCGGGACGGAACGGGACGGGATGGGACACATCACTCGGGCAGTGACCACCCTGCGGTTGTTGCTAAAACTGGTGACGTCCCGTCCCGGGTTTTAGTAATTGCCTGAGTACTCAGTATGGAGAGAATGAGTGGAGCAGCCGTCTGATTTCTCCGCTGGATATCGCTGCCATCTCGCCCTTACGTGGAAGAAGCGAATGAACGGAGAACTGAACGAACAACTGAAAGTCAGATTGTTTCAAAACAATCGGCCACAAGATCGGCCTTCAAGAAGCGAGAACGCAGACGGGTAAGCTCCGACTCTCATTTGGATATAAAACGACAAAAACGGCACGTTGTTTCCCTGCATTTACCGTATTTTCTGGACTATAAGCCGCTACTTTTTTCCTAGGTTTTGAACCATGCGGCGTATACAAAGGTGCGGCTATTCTGTGGATTTTTCTTCCACCGCTAGGGGCGCTCTAACCGGAAGTAGAATCAAAAATAAGATAGACGAAAAATCAACGCAAAGAAGAATTAGCAGATCTTTAGCAGATAGAACACGCACGACAAATTACTAACTGGTAATTATTTTCAAATCCAGCGAAGATGATTAAAGTGACTTGTGGTTTCAAACACAGGAGAAATGAAGGTAAATAAATACCGGTTATTTTCTCTTGGTTCTGTTCCGTTTTAATCAGCAAAGTTGCTGCCGTGTTAAAAGGCACTGTTCGGAAAGAATCTGTTCAGGTACATACATGTACATTTACAGTACAAAATCGTTCTGTACATGCAGTAAATATCTAATTTTTCAACATAGATATCTGCGGCTTATAGCCCGGTGCGGCTTGTGTATCTTTTTTTTTATTTTTTTTTTAAAATAGAGCGGATGCGGCTTATATACAGGTGCGCTCTATAGTCCAGAAAATACGGTAGATTAATCCATGTGACCTGTATTGTGTGTTTAAGTTACCGGAATAAGATTATTTAATTTGCTTCAGAATGTGATTGTCTCAGTTCATCTGATTATTTAATGAGCCTTTTACATTTTATCAGTGAAAATGCATGCACATACATGTACGGTGCATAAGTTATAGCACCCATCCTGTTTTTATCAGAGTCAACCCACAATCAATAGGGGTGTTCACACGGCAACTTTTACTCCGGTGTAGTGCCGGGGCTGTCCCGGTAGCGCGTTTACACGGTACAAAGTTATACCGGTGTCGCCCCTGAAAGCTGCTTAAACTGGTGCAAATCTAACCCTGCTCGGGAGGTGGTTTAAGAAATTTACTCCGGAGTAAATGCTAATTTGCGGGGCAGCACCGATATAAAATGGGACGTCTGAACGCTACAGGGGTAGACTCGCTACGCGTGACGAGAGTTGATTACATACAGGCATTGCATAATTCGCATCCTGGTATTTTGCGCTTCCAAAATGGCGAATATCAACAACAACAGAACTGTGTGTCTTCCAGTGTTGCCAGATTGGGCGGTTTTAAGTGCATTTTGGCGGATTTGAACATATTTTGGGCTGGAAAACGTCAGCAGTATCTGCCAACACTGGTGTCTTCATCCACGTTGTTTTCCCGGTGCTTGGTGATGCCATGACAACCGGGAAAAGGAAGTACATTTTTACATATGCGCATATTTCATTTCCGCATTATTACTATCGTATAGCACGGTCGCAAAAACTGCCGTGTGATCGCAAGTGGGGCTGCACCGGTGCGAACACGCTTCTCTCTAGTAAGCAGGTCTGTGACGTGTGAACGCTCCACAAAATTTACACCGGTGTAAGATATATCGCAACAAAATACATCGGTGCAGCGTCGATGCAAATATGTGCCGTGTGAACACCCCTAATGAAGTCCAATCAGTCTTAGTTGAGCAAGTCGGTAACGCTATTTCTTACTTTCACCATAAATTTTTATTCATATGACTTTGGTCTGTAGCTGTCAAAGGCCTCGACCTTTATATTAAACTTTGGTCAAATATCTGTAACACACTGCATTATCTGCAATTTTTTTTTACCTTACGCAATACCAGAAAAATTCAGTCGAAATCAATTTCATTTGAGGCGAATTGGTCCGCCTCTGGAAAAACTTGGCATTTGGATTTCCTGGCGAACATTGATTTTCTTGACGTCGCGTGCGGGACGCCTCCTTCTGAATCCTACGTCAGCGCTGGTTTGTTTATGAGAAAACGACCTGGTGGTTTTCTGTAAATTTCTTCAACGTTATCGTGTAATTATTAAAATGGTTAACGGATGTATCGTAGGAGGGTGTACAGTAGCAACGCCAATCATGATGGGATTAGCACTCATCGTTTCCCAAAAGACCGGACAATGAGAGAGAAACGGGAGCGCTTGGTGTACACAGGCTGTGCACTGAAACCGTGCAAAGCTCGCGCAGCCTGCTGGCGCTTCCGCAGGTGACGTCACGAATCTGGCTCCAGACTCCCTTAGGATTTTTCCAGACGGGTTTTGTTGTTTTATTTTTTTCTGCTGCAGACAGATGGCCTTGTGCAAAATTACCCTTCTGGATGAGTGTGTAAAGGGACGTACTTTCATATAAAAAAAAAAAAAATTGGTCCAGAATATGCACTTTAAAACCTGTTACCGGGGCGGCACGGTGGTGTAGTGGTTAGCGCTGTCGCCTCACAGCAAGAAGGTCCGGGTTCGAGCCCCGTGGCCGGCGAGGGCCTTTCTGTGCGGAGTTTGCATGTTCTCCCCGTGTCCGCGTGGGTTTCCTCCGGGTGCTCCGGTTTCCCCCACAGTCCAAAGACATGCAGGTTAGGTTAACTGGTGACTCTAAATTGACCGTAGGTGTGAATGTGAGTGTGAATGGTTGTCTGTGTCTATGTGTCAGCCCTGTGATGACCTGGCGACTTGTCCAGGGTGTACCCCGCCTTTCGCCCGTAGTCAGCTGGGATAGGCTCCAGCTTGCCTGCGACCCTGTAGCGCAGGATAAAGCGGCTACAGATAATGAGATGAGATGAAAACCCGTTACCGCAGCGACGTCACGTGCTCAGGGCTGGCTGGCTCAGCAGGGCAGCTTGAATACCAACTTTGCAGTTGATTTTAACTCTCAAAAATATATATTTTTTTAAATTCCCATTTATGCAGCATACACAAGTCAAGGATGGAGATACTATCTGCTCAGAAATTTTTTAAAAATAAAGCAGTGTTTTCCCCAGAAAAAAATTGAAGCCCTAAATTCTGGCATGATAACACACAGGCAACTGAGCGCCAACGGCACGAAAGCGAGCGCCGAAGGCGCGAAGTGAAACTAGGAGGGTCCGGGAGGCATGTCTCCCCCCCCGGAAAATTTTTTGAAAAGAGATGCTCTCAGGTGCATTTTCAGGGTCTCTGCGAGGTTAGACACATGATTATTGAGGTATTTCACTCACATGACCAAGTCATATGATGCCGCCATTTTGGACGGCACGGCTTGAATCAGTTTGAATGCGAGGAAGGCGACAAACGAAAAACATAAAAGAAAAAGGAGCGAGATGCAGAAAACACCTTCACTATCCAGCGACGTAGGGCATTTACAGGGCGAGCAGAGGGAGAGGTATTTGCAAAAATTGAGGTTAGCAGGCTTAGAGAACGACGTTTACCTGCTTCCACCAGGATTGCTCACTGACAGCTAAGATTTGTTCACATTTTCATTTACTTTCGGTCCTCAGGATAAACAAAATGTTATTAAATGTCATTGAAATAACTTCTTAGTCTGTTGAGACATGGCCCGTTATAAGTTTTTCCTTTACTGTATTTACTAGTTTACTGAGCGCGCTCCGGGGCTGGCCGGGGCTAGCTAGCGCTCCGGGGCTGGCTGGCTCAGTAAACTAGTAAATACAGTAAAGGAAAAACTTGAGACTGAAAGGTTTTAACAGTCATCCAAATGACTGAACGTAAACGTTGCTACAGCAACATACTAGGTACTATGATGTTGACATTAGCTAGCTTGCCGTCCAAAATGGCGGACACCGGGGCGTCACGTGACCCTGTGACGTCAGGTGAAATACCTCAATAGGATGGATTTTACCAGTGTTTCAATGATTTCTGACCTAAATAGTATTAACGTATACACGCTTGAAATTTCACCTTCAAAGTTCAACATGCAAGTTCAACTGTTTTGTTATAGATTACTGAGGTGTATGATGGTAGGTTGAAGATCTACGGGGATCCCTTAATTATCTCTGATCAAGTCGGGTTGTAACAAAAACGTGCATGAAAATATGAAGTGGTTTGCTCCATCTTATGCAATCCAATGAAGAGAATCGATCATCATGACCTCCTGTTGATCACAAAGGGATCTGAACCTCAGAACTGCCACCTTAAAATAAGTTGCTGTATTATTATAACTGTATTGATTCTGATGCAATTACCGTAATATATGTATAACTAAGATGCACTGAAAAGAAAAAGTAAGGCAACTGCATATTCATCTCATCTCATTATCTCTAGCCGCTTTATCCTGTTCTACAGGGTCGCAGGCGAGCTGGAGCCTATCCCAGCTGACTACGGGCGAAAGGCGGGGTACACCCTGGACAAGTCGCCAGGTCATCACAGGGCTGACACATACGCTACGTTCACACTGCAAGGCTTAATGCTCAATTCTGATTTTTTTGTGAAATCCGATGTTTTTGTGAGGTCGTTCACATTAACAAATATATGCGACTTGTATGTGATCCTCAGTATGAACGAAAAGCGACCTAAAAGTGTTCCGCATGCGCATTGCAGGATACGACGACGTCACACGCAGTGAGCATGGCCAGTGTTTACGGAAGTAAAACCGCCCGGTTGCGGTATGACCCATCCAATCTAGCTTGAATAGCTGCATCCCCCCAAATGGAAATCAGCTCCCTAACCTCTGCGTCCTTCCATTGAGAAGATTCAGAACCTTCACAGCCCGAAGCGTCCCTCGCATTGATGTCATGCGCAGGGGCGCAGATACGTTTTTTGAACTGGGGGGGACAAAAAACTGGGGGGGACAAAGCTGCCAGCAAACCAACCCCGATATGCCTGTCAAACTTGTTGTTAGTAACCATAGCAACCAAGCTCGAGCTCGCAACCTGTGCAGTCTGCGCAGCTCAACCAACCGAATATCAGTCTTTGTTTTGTTTTATGTGAGTTGTTGCAACTATGTATGTACTGCTGTGCACCTCAATAAACCGAATGGTAATTAGTCTTTTGATTTTTCCGTGAGGTTTGCCTTATGCAAAGAAAGACAGCATAGACGTTTTTTCCTCCCTATAAGTGGGGGGGACCGAACGAGGTGAATTTAAATCTGGGTGGGACTCGTCCCACCCTCTATCTGCGCCCGTGATTATGCGCCATGTTGTTGTAACTTTTTTTGAGAGACCCGCCGACTACTTCAGCGCAGAATAGTGACGTTTGTGGCTTGTTGATGACGTGTAAGTCGGATGAATGCGACCTGGCGGTTCAGACTGAAGTCGCATATGAAAAGAGCGGATAGGAATCGGAATTAGGACCACATATCCAAACGGCCTAGGTCGGATTTGAAAAAATCGGATCTGTGTCGTTCATATTGTCAATAAAAGATCGGATACAGGTCACATATGGGCGAAAAGATCGGATTTGAGTCACTTCAGCCTGCAGTGTGAACGTAGCCATAGACACAGACAACCATTCACACTCACATTCACACCTACGCTCAATTTAGAGTCGCCAGTTAACCTAACCTGCATGTCTTTGGACTGTGGGGGAAACCGGAGCACCCGGAGGAAACCCACGCGGACACGGGGAGAACATGCAGGTTACATGGGTTACATACAAGGTCAGCTGACTTGTAGAGCGAGATTTCTCGAGACTGAATGACCTTTCACCCACCGGCGCGGGAGCTTTTGACAGAAGTAGTTCGCGAGTTGTTTTTGTTGACGCTCGGGCATTTAAAGATGTCGTTATCCCGCGGCACGAAGCGGAAGAAAGCCAAAGACTGTCCGGGGCAGAAGAAGATTACTTCTTTCTTTTTCAATGTTGACAGACAATTTGTTACAATTTCCCTCTCAGATAGCCTCAGAATGTCCCATTGGAGCCTCAATTTTTCAAAGGCTTCGCACGGCGGGGGGACGGACAACCGGCACCATCCCCCCCGCTTCGCTCCGCTCCCTCGCCATGGTGAACGCCCTCACACTAAATTTTTCTAGAAAAAACCCTGGTTACCTGAGACAAAATGTTCGCCACACAAACGCGTGTGTTCGGTGGGCTGCCAATTCTCTCGCCTGATCGCCGCGATCCACTTTTCGCGACGCTGTCGATCGGCCGGGAACCTATGGAACGTTAACCCAGGCTTATCCCCTCTTCTGTTGTGGCAGCTAACTGCACAACACGCATCAGGCATTCTACGATAAAAGTAAGTGATGAAGAAGATGGATATTACAAGTGTTGTTTGCTGATAAGCGTGGCTTTGTTTGACCTCCAAAATGGCGGCGTAAACAGTATCACGTGACCCTATGACGTCAGGTCGAAAACCTCTATAGAAAGATTATGTACTTATAAAAACACATTCATGAATGATAATAGACCAGGTCAAACTTTTGTGATTAAAATCAGTCGGCTTTGTCCGTCTGGTCGGGGACGACATCAGTAGCCAATGAGATCGCTTATAATGAATCGGAAAATTCCGGGATGTCTGATGTTCTCTTATATAAGAATTTTTATTGGACGGTTTGAGCACGTGATCTTGACACAGCCAAGAGATTACAGTTTGTTTACATCATACCGCACGGACATATGTGACCCCTCACCGAATCCAGGGACACATGTCGGCCGAAACGAATCCGAGATAATCGCAAAAGAAGCATTTTTTTTTTAAATTTGTGATTTTTGTTTTTTTCCATCATGTGCAAGTTGAGATCTTGAAGAATGACATCAGTATTTCAGATAATAGATTGTTTTGTTGGAAAAGCATACATTTTTTGTTGCAAATTGTCTCGTTTTTGTCAGGACTGTAGCCTGCTGGGGGGTGTGGGTAAATTACCATATGGGCCATTCACATGATGATTTAAGTCTTTTGTTTTTTTTTCCGCGAATCAGCTGTATGATACGAGTTGAGCATATGGCTACTTAAGCTGCATACAGGCGTGTGATTTCACTATGGAATGAGTTACTAAACAGAGCACAGAGGAGCTGAAACACCGCGAAGCAAACAGACACATGGTATTTACATCGGAGATCACCATTTCTAGCAAAAAAAAAAAAACACGCAACCTCGTTTTCCAGACTGAATGGAATACTTGAATGATCGGATGATACACGGACCGTTCTAGGATTACGTTCCATCGGAGGCATTGGTGTGTGCAAGGCGCCGTTTCTCTTTCTGATGGGGTGAGTTTATTAATCTAAGGCTGTGTGGTTATTTTTGCATGTAATGGAGAGTGTTGTGGTTTGGTTAAGCCTAGGTCACAACCGGACGTACGATTTTTTGGCCGTGTGATTTTTGGCGTTTCCCAAATCGCTGCGGGTTTTTTTGTTCATGGAGAAAGATGCGCATTGGCCATAAGTTTGTCTTGCAACCTGAAAAAAACGTAAGCGCCCGTAGAGTTTGTTTGACATGACAAAGAACCTCTGCGGCCGGTCTGCGGCTCGAAAATCAGCGCATGACACGCGCGCTCTCGTGCGTCTCATGCGTTTTTTGCATGTAGACCGGCTGTAGGAGCGCGTACTGTACGGCCGGTCGTGACCGAGGCTTTACATGAAACTAGCGTTGTGTTAGTTGTGTCATCATCGTGCTATCTTTCTTTCTTACGGTGTGAGTAATTTTTCAACCACAAAGCGTTAAAGTATACTTTAGGACTTATTTTTGTACTTCATAATTGTGTTGGGCATACTTTGCATGGAAGGAAAATTGACGTGGTGATCTTTGTTTACATGAAAGTAGCATCGTGCTAGCTCGTAGGGGGTGGGGCTTTCCTTAATCTCATGCAAATGAGCACCATTATGTGCCCGCCCTACACCCAGAGTAGCTGAGATGGAAAACTTTGAGGGCGATTTTCTCCCTTTTCTGTTTTAAGAAGTATACACTTTCAAAAGGCCACACATTCTTCAAATATTGTCAGATCTCCACATGGAAGGCATCATTGGAAAGCTTAGAAACTGTACTTTCTGAATCTGTCAATAACTCAAAATGCCCCTGGGCCGACACGTGTCCCTGGATTCTGTGATCTGCCACATATTACTTTGGCAGAATCAACACAAACATTGGGGGGGGAAAAAAAGACGCCTTGTTTAACACAAATATCAATCAATATGTAAATAGATCTGTTATTTGCTCTCCTATGTACCTAGTTACTTGTGGGTAGGAAATTTAATGTATCGGATTTTAACTAAAGCAACTAAGTGTATCGGCAGGCAGAGCAAGCGTATCGGGCCCGATACGCCAAAACGCTTTGGGGAAAACCATGTAAAGGTTCCGCGTATCTGCTTTAAACACGTACGCAACGGCGGTTGTACCAACAACAACAACTTTTATTCATCACAGGCTTGTGAAATTCCTCTCTGCATTTAACCCATCTGAAGCAGTGAACACACACACATGCGCACACACACACCCAGAGCAGTGGGCAGCCCAGGGAGCAGTTGGGAGTTCGGTGCCTCGCTCAAGGCCGTCCCATATTAAAGTGCATATTCTGGACCAATTTCGTTTTTTTTTTATATGAAAGTACGTCCCTTTACACACTCCTCCAGAAGGGTAATTTTACACAAGGCCATCTGTCTACAGCAGAAAAAAATAAAACAAAACGCGTCTGGAAAAATCCCAAGGGAGTCTGGAGCCAGATTCGTGACGTCACCTGCGGAAGCGCCAGCAGGCTGCGCGAGCTTTGCACGGTTTCAGTGCACAGCCTGTGTAGACCAAGCACTCCCATTTCTCTCTCATTGTCCGGTGTCACGGTCTGATCGTGCGCTGGTATAAATTTACCAAGCGCAGACCGATTTTTTTTCCCGGTCAACTTCCGGGAAGTCTAAACTTACCATTTCTTGCTGCGATTTTGTACCGAGCGTTTCAACACATTTGTGGACTAAAGGCCTCTGCATGCTCTTGCGACAAGGCTTTCGCAGATAGCTTTTCGCAGACAGTTGTAATTTATTGTTGAGCGGGGGAATAGGCGTGCGCGATGTTATTCACCGCCACAACGCAAGGGGGCGCAAAGTCGCTAGGAGTAGTTGGTGGGTGTGGTTAGTGGAGTGTTTATCCTCCGGTTACTTATAATGACTAGAATTTTTTTTTATAATGACTAGAACTGGAGTCGTATAGATGTCCGTACTTCCTCACTTCCTCGATCAACCGCTCTTCGTGCTGCTCCATCTTCGATCGTGTTTTTAAAAATGCCGGTCGTGAAAACAAAAACCGGGAAAGTAGGGAAGCGGAAGTGCATGTACAGCGGATGTAGAGTGGACCAATCAGAGCCCTCTTGTCTGCGGCGGTCACAATTTTTGGGAGGTGCGCGCAGAGCGTCTGTGAAGGTGGGGGGGCTACGCAGACACTGTCTGCGACACCGTCTGCGAGGACTGGGTTGTCAGCATAAATTGGCTTTAATAGAACGCGAATTATGACTACAATTGTGAGATTTGATTATCAGTAGACGAGCTGTTGAATATGGATGAGGAAACAATCATTTCCCAGTCACAAAATGAAGATCAGCAAAACACACAGTCCAAAGAGGCATGAGACCAGCGATTCGCCATTTTCGAAAGAAAGATATTTTTACAATCTTTCTCAGATTTATAATGTGCAGATAATGTGTTTTTGTATTGCGTGAATGGTTTGGATTGAATTTTATGAGTATATGTGTAAATAAAGTTAGTTTTATGAAGTTAAAGTTAATAAATCTACCTGGTAAATTCAGACCGTGACACCGGTCTTTTGGGAAACGATGAGTACTAATCCCATCAAGATTGGCGTTGCTACTGTACACCCTCCTACGATACATCTGTTAACCATTTTAATAATTACGCGATAACATTGAAGAAATCTGCAGAAAACCACCAGGTCGTTTTCTCATAAACAAACCAGCGCTGACGGAGGATTCAGAAGGAGGCGTCCCGCACATCAACGTTTCCTGGGAAATTCAAATGCAAAGTTTTTTTCAGAGGCGGACCAATTCGCCTCAAATGTCTTGATTTCAACTGAATTTTTCTGGTATTGCGCAAGGGGAAAAAATTGCACAAAATGCAACAGATATTTGACCGACGTTTAATATAAAATAGGAGAATTACATTGATCTTGCTCCTGAATTTACCCGTGATAAGCACTTTAACCTAACCGCATGTCTTTGAACTGTAAGGGAAAGCCCATGCAGACACGGAGAGAACATGCAAACTCCACACATGCCCCTTTTCCACCAAAGCGGTTCCAGGGCTGGTTCGGGGCCAGTGCTTAGTTTGGAACCGGGTTTTCTGTTTCCACTGACAAAGAACTGGCTCTGGGGCCAGAAAAACCGGTTCCAGGCTAGCACCAACTCTCTGCTGGGCCAGAGGAAAGAACCGCTTACGTCAGCAGGGGGGCGGAGTTGTTAAGACCAACAACAATAAGACCGCGAAAGCTCGCCATTTTTAAGCGACGAGAAGCAGCAGCTGTACAAACGCGAAGTCAGCCATTATTATTATTGTTGTTATTTACCCCTTTTCCATCAAATCAGTTCCAGGGCTGGTTCGGGGCCAGTGCTGGTGCTGGTTCACAACTCGTTCAACTTGCGAGCCAGCTTAGAACCAGTTCGCTTTTCCATCGCTCACGGTGCTAAGAGAAGACACGTCATTACGTCGCTGTATACGTCAGTTACGTCGCTACGTTTGCATAAACCTTGGCGCAAATATCGAAGCAAAAACAACGTGGAAGCAACAGCAGCAACAACAATAATAATAATAATGGATGACTTCGCATTTGTACAGCTGCTGCTTCTCGTCGCTTAAAAATGGCGATCTTTCGCGGTCTTATTATTGTTGTTGGTCTTAACAACTCCGCCCCCCGCTGACATAAGCGGTTCTTTCCTCTGGCCCAGCAGAGAGTTGGTGCTAGCCTGGAACCGGTTTTTCTGGCCCCAGAGCCAGTTCTTTGTCAGTGGAAACAGAAAACCCAGTTCCAAACTAAGGCCAAGTTTACATTAGACCGTATCTGTCTCGTTTTCTTCGCGGATGCACTGTCCGTTTACATTAAAACGCCTGGAAACGCCGGGAAACGGGAATCCGCCAGGGTCCACGTATTCAATCCAGCTCGTGTCTGGTCCGGTGCTGTGTAAACATTGAGAATACGCGGATACGCTGTGCTGAGCTCTAGCTGGCGTCGTCATTGGACAACGTCACTGTGACATCCACCTTCCTGATTCGCTGGCGTTGGTCATGTGACGCGACTGCTGAAAAACGGCGCGGACTTCCGCCTTGTATCACCTTTCATTAAAGAGTATAAAAGTATGAAAATACTGCAAATACTGATGCAAATACTGCCCATTGTGTAGTTATGATTGTCTTTAGGCTTGCCATCCTTCCACTTGCAAGTGGTAAGTGACGCGCATGCCCGACATGCACTGGGATCACACACACAGCGGCTCAGTCCCGAATCACTGCTCGTGCGCTTCACTCGCGCGCTCTGTGAGCTGCACAGGGCCGGAGTGCGCACCCTCCAGAGGGCACTCGCTGTTCAGGGCGGAGTGATTTGGAGCGCAGGATGCCTGCGGAGCCGAGCGTATCCGTATATTGGCGTTGCTGTGTGCACGCGAATCGTTTTAAAAACGTTAATCTGATGATCCGCTGATACGGTCTAATGTAAACCCCACCTAAGCACTGGCCCCGAACCAGCCCTGGAACTGCTTTGGTGGAAAAGGGGCGATTGTTGTTGCTGCTGCTGCTTCTTCCGTGTTGTTTTTGCTTCGATGTTCGCGCCAAGGTTTATGCAAACGTAGTGACGTAACTGACGTATCCAGAGACGTAACTGACATGGCTTCCCTTAGCACCGCGAGGCAAACTGGTTCTCAGCTGGCTCGCAAGTTGAACGAGTTGTGAACCAGCACCAGCCCCGGAACTGATTTGGTGGAAAAGAGGTAACAGAAAGACCCCTGCCGGCTGCCGGGCTCTAACCCAGAACCTTCTTGCTGTGAGGTGACTGTACACTGTGACACTTACACCACCGAACATCGAACCGAAGGTAGCGGAATCAGTTCTAGTCGCTGTGAATGAGACATGACCATGGATCAGAACAAGCGTGTTATGATTTGACGCTGCACATCTGTCAGAGCTGCTGGGATAGAAAACTAATCAACAATTCAAAGACTAACGGTGCGTCATGCGTTTCAGAAAATCACTTCAGGAAGACATCAGCAAATCTAACCAAAAGAAACAGCACAGGTTATGAGCAACTCTTTTCCAGTGTGGTCGGACCTGCAGCTCCCACGTGTCTGGCATGGTTCACTTCCACCACACACACACTTCAGCCAAAATCCAAATACCCATACAAACCCCATTAATCCCACCACCAACACGCATTTTTGATTGCAAATTTAAAATATTAATAATAATAATAATAATAAGCACTACCCTGTTGCAACACACTGTGCACTCTGACTGCATGTTAGCTAAAAACAAGCTCCAGCTCAAGCTTTACGTTTCATATTTATTTGCTTTAAACCCTCTAAACTTCACCGTAACGCTTTGATTTTGTTGATCACCGCGTTTCTGGTCCAAACAAACCGAATAACGATTCATTTAGATTGAAGATATGTGGTAGCTCTTAGCACTATATAGCAGCCTGGCTGAACCCAATATCCCCTCGGTGCTCCCTCTCTAGGCGCCCTAGATCCGCGGAGAAAATAACACGCGCGTGCAGGGTCTGTAGTGCACTATGTGTCGATTTAAGATACAGCCCTTCCTTATCGCATATCATAGCAACCTAGCTTAAATTAGCTTTGCACTGCTTTTCCGACCGAGACTGAACTTGAGGAAAAAATCCGGAGGAAATATTTTAGGATTTTAGAAAGAAATAAAAGAAGGAAAGAAAGAAAGAAACGACGAGGTGTTTAAAATAAAGCGTTTCGGTGCAGTCACGGAATGAAGGAATGTTTAGCAGCAAAGGCTAACTAAGTTTGCCAGCCGTAGTCAAGGCCAAGAACCGGACGGGGTTAAAGCGTGACGAGCCGAGTCCGGTTCGGCTCCCGCACACGGCGGGTGTGTGATTTGGGCCGGGTTGTGGCGTGTGCTGTGTGAGCGGCCCGGTGGACTGACCTTGGTCTCGCCGTTGCACAGCGCCATGAAGCCCAGAAGCGCCGCCGCTGCTCCGCTCTCTCTGCAAACACAGCGTCCTCGCGCTCAGCTACCGCGCGCCGAGTGACTCCCTTCCAGCACGTGCGGTCAGAGGAGTCTGATTTCCGTTGAGCGCGCGCGCGTTCCTTCTCTCTCTCTCTCTCACTCATTCACTCCCTCTCTCTCTCTCTCACTCACTCTCTCTCTCTCTCTCACTCACTCACTCACTCCCTCTCTCTCTCTCTCTCAGTGAGCTTCATCTGGAGATTTGAGGAGGAAAAGTTTCCAGATCTTGAAAGTCTGCGTGTGTGTGTTTCACATGTTTCTAGTTTAGATACGTTTCATATTCTTAAAGGTGCAAATACTTATGGATTTTATCCATACAGGAGACTTTTTCGATGGAATAAAAGCATGTGTTCTGTTCCCTTCCAGCGGGTTTCATCCATTTGGTTGGATATCCAGGTTTCAACACCTTTGTGCACAGTTATCGGCGCCTTTGTCCACAGTTATCGACACCTATGTCCACAGTTACCAACACCTTTGTCCACAGTTATCGACGCCTATGTCCACAGTTATCGACGCCTTTGTCCACAGTTATCGACACCTATGTCCACAGTTATCGACGCCTTTGTCCACAGTTACCAACACCTTTGTCCACAGTTATCGACGCCTATGTCCACAGTTATCGACGCCTTTGTCCACAGTTATCGACACCTATGTCCACAGTTATCGACGCCTTTGTCCACAGTTACCAACACCTTTGTCCACAGTTATCGACGCCTATGTCCACAGTTATCGACGCCTATGTCCACAGTTATCGACGCCTATGTCCACAGTTACCAACACCTTTGTCCACAGTTATCGGCGCCTTTGTCCACAGTTATCGATGCCTTTGTCCACAGTTACCAACACCTTTGTCCACAGGTATCAACGCCTATGTCCACAGTTATCGACGCCTTTGTCCACAGTTACCAACACCTTTGTCCACAGTTATCAACGCCTTTGTCCACAGTTATCAATGCCTTTGTCCACAGTTACCAACACCTTTGTCCACAGTTATCGACACCTATGACCACAGTTATCGACGGCTTTGTCCACAGTTATCAACACCATTCCACGGTTATCCACACCTTTGTCCACAGTTATTGACACCATTCCACAGTTATCCACAACTTTGTCCACAATTATCGAGGTTCATCTGGAGATTTGAGGAGGAAAAGTTTCCAGATCTTGAAAGTCTGCGTGTGTGTGTTTCACATGTTTCTAGTTTAGATACGTTTCATATTCTTAAAGGTGCAAATACTTATGGATTTTATCCATACAGGAGACTTTTTCGATGGAATAAAAGCATGTGTTCTGTTCCCTTCCAGCGGGTTTCATCCATTTGGTTGGATATCCAGGTTTCAACACCTTTGTGCACAGTTATCGGCGCCTTTGTCCACAGTTATCGACACCTATGTCCACAGTTACCAACACCTTTGTCCACAGTTATCGACGCCTATGTCCACAGTTATCGACGCCTTTGTCCACAGTTATCGACACCTATGTCCACAGTTATCGACGCCTTTGTCCACAGTTACCAACACCTTTGTCCACAGTTATCGACGCCTTTGTCCACAGTTATCGACACCTATGTCCACAGTTACCAACACCTTTGTCCACAGTTACCAACACCTTTGTCCACAGTTATCGGCGCCTTTGTCCACAGTTATCGACGCCTATGTCCACAGTTACCAACACCTTTGTCCACAGTTATCGGCGCCTTTGTCCACAGTTATCGATGCCTTTGTCCACAGTTACCAACACCTTTGTCCACAGTTACCAACACCTTTGTCCACAGTTATCAACACCTTTGTCCACAGTTACCAACACCTTTGTCCACAGTTACCAACACCTTTGTCCACAGTTATCGGCGCCTTTGTCCACAGTTATCGACGCCTATGTCCACAGTTACCAACACCTTTGTCCACAGTTATCGGCGCCTTTGTCCACAGTTATCGATGCCTTTGTCCACAGTTACCAACACCTTTGTCCACAGTTACCAACACCTTTGTCCACAGTTATCAACACCTTTGTCCACAGTTACCAACACCTTTGTCCACAGTTACCAACACCTTTGTCCACAGTTATCGACACCTATGTCCACAGTTATCGATGCCTTTGTCCACAGTTATCGACACCATTCCACGGTTATCCACACCTTTGTCCACAGTTATTGACACCATTCCACAGTTATCCACACCTTTATCCACAGTTATCGGCGCCTTTGTCCACAGTTATCGATGCCTTTGTCCACAGTTACCAACACCTTTGTCCACAGGTATCGACGCCTATGTCCACAGTTATCGACGCCTTTGTCCACAGTTACCAACACCTTTGTCCACAGTTATCAACGCCTTTGTCCACAGTTACCAACACCTTTGTCCACAGTTATCGACGCCGTTCGACAGTTATCGACGCCTTTGTCCACAGTTATCGACACCGTTCCACGGTTATCCACACCTTTGTCCACAGTTATCGACACCGTTCCACAGTTATCCACAACTTTGTCCACAATTATCGAGGTTCATCTGGAGATTTGAGGAGGAAAAGTTTCCAGATCTTGAAAGTCTGCGTGTGTGTGTTTCACATGTTTCTAGTTTAGATACGTTTCATATTCTTAAAGGTGCAAATACTTATGGATTTTATCCATACAGGAGACTTTTTCGATGGAATAAAAGCATGTGTTCTGTTCCCTTCCAGCGGGTTTCATCCATTTGGTTGGATATCCAGGTTTCAACACCTTTGTCCACAGTTATCGGCGCCTTTGTCCACAGTTATCGGCGCCTTTGTCCATAGTTATCGGCGCCTTTGTCCACAGTTATCGACACCTATGTCCACAGTTACCAACACCTTTGTCCACAGTTATCGACGCCTATGTCCACAGTTATCGACGCCTTTGTCCACAGTTATCGACGCCTTTGTCCACAGTTATCGACGCCTTTGTCCACAGTTACCAACACCTTTGTCCACAGTTATCGACGCCTTTGTCCACAGTTACCAACACCTTTGTCCACAGTTATCGACGCCTATGTCCACAGTTATCGGCGCCTTTGTCCACAGTTATCGACACCTATGTCCACAGTTACCAACACCTTTGTCCACAGTTACCAACACCTTTGTCCACAGTTATCGGCGCCTTTGTCCACAGTTATCGACGCCTATGTCCACAGTTACCAACACCTTTGTCCACAGTTATCGGCGCCTTTGTCCACAGTTATCGATGCCTTTGTCCACAGTTACCAACACCTTTGTCCACAGTTACCAACACCTTTGTCCACAGTTATCAACACCTTTGTCCACAGTTACCAACACCTTTGTCCACAGTTACCAACACCTTTGTCCACAGTTATCGGCGCCTTTGTCCACAGTTATCGACGCCTATGTCCACAGTTACCAACACCTTTGTCCACAGTTATCGGCGCCTTTGTCCACAGTTATCGATGCCTTTGTCCACAGTTACCAACACCTTTGTCCACAGTTACCAACACCTTTGTCCACAGTTATCAACACCTTTGTCCACAGTTACCAACACCTTTGTCCACAGTTACCAACACCTTTGTCCACAGTTATCGACACCTATGTCCACAGTTATCGATGCCTTTGTCCACAGTTATCGACACCATTCCACGGTTATCCACACCTTTGTCCACAGTTATTGACACCATTCCACAGTTATCCACACCTTTATCCACAGTTATCGGCGCCTTTGTCCACAGTTATCGATGCCTTTGTCCACAGTTACCAACACCTTTGTCCACAGGTATCGACGCCTATGTCCACAGTTATCGACGCCTTTGTCCACAGTTACCAACACCTTTGTCCACAGTTATCAACGCCTTTGTCCACAGTTACCAACACCTTTGTCCACAGTTATCGACGCCGTTCGACAGTTATCGACGCCTTTGTCCACAGTTATCGACACCGTTCCACGGTTATCCACACCTTTGTCCACAGTTATCGACACCGTTCCACAGTTATCCACAACTTTGTCCACAATTATCGAGGTTCATCTGGAGATTTGAGGAGGAAAAGTTTCCAGATCTTGAAAGTCTGCGTGTGTGTGTTTCACATGTTTCTAGTTTAGATACGTTTCATATTCTTAAAGGTGCAAATACTTATGGATTTTATCCATACAGGAGACTTTTTCGATGGAATAAAAGCATGTGTTCTGTTCCCTTCCAGCGGGTTTCATCCATTTGGTTGGATATCCAGGTTTCAACACCTTTGTCCACAGTTATCGGCGCCTTTGTCCACAGTTATCGGCGCCTTTGTCCACAGTTATCGGCGCCTTTGTCCACAGTTATCGACACCTATGTCCACAGTTACCAACACCTTTGTCCACAGTTATCGACGCCTATGTCCACAGTTATCGACGCCTTTGTCCACAGTTATCGACGCCTTTGTCCACAGTTATCGACGCCTTTGTCCACAGTTACCAACACCTTTGTCCACAGTTATCGACGCCTTTGTCCACAGTTACCAACACCTTTGTCCACAGTTATCGACGCCTATGTCCACAGTTATCGGCGCCTTTGTCCACAGTTATCGACACCTATGTCCACAGTTACCAACACCTTTGTCCACAGTTACCAACACCTTTGTCCACAGTTATCGGCGCCTTTGTCCACAGTTATCGACGCCTATGTCCACAGTTACCAACACCTTTGTCCACAGTTATCGGCGCCTTTGTCCACAGTTATCGATGCCTTTGTCCACAGTTACCAACACCTTTGTCCACAGTTACCAACACCTTTGTCCACAGTTATCAACACCTTTGTCCACAGTTACCAACACCTTTGTCCACAGTTACCAACACCTTTGTCCACAGTTATCGGCGCCTTTGTCCACAGTTATCGACGCCTATGTCCACAGTTACCAACACCTTTGTCCACAGTTATCGGCGCCTTTGTCCACAGTTATCGATGCCTTTGTCCACAGTTACCAACACCTTTGTCCACAGTTATCAACACCTTTGTCCACAGTTATCAACACCTTTGTCCACAGTTACCAACACCTTTGTCCACAGTTACCAACACCTTTGTCCACAGTTATCGACACCTATGTCCACAGTTATCGATGCCTTTGTCCACAGTTATCGACACCATTCCACGGTTATCCACACCTTTGTCCACAGTTATTGACACCATTCCACAGTTATCCACACCTTTATCCACAGTTATCGGCGCCTTTGTCCACAGTTATCGATGCCTTTGTCCACAGTTACCAACACCTTTGTCCACAGGTATCGACGCCTATGTCCACAGTTATCGACGCCTTTGTCCACAGTTACCAACACCTTTGTCCACAGTTATCAACGCCTTTGTCCACAGTTACCAACACCTTTGTCCACAGTTATCGACGCCGTTCGACAGTTATCGACGCCTTTGTCCACAGTTATCGACACCGTTCCACGGTTATCCACACCTTTGTCCACAGTTATCGACACCGTTCCACAGTTATCCACAACTTTGTCCACAATTATCGAGGTTCATCTGGAGATTTGAGGAGGAAAAGTTTCCAGATCTTGAAAGTCTGCGTGTGTGTGTTTCACATGTTTCTAGTTTAGATACGTTTCATATTCTTAAAGGTGCAAATACTTATGGATTTTATCCATACAGGAGACTTTTTCGATGGAATAAAAGCATGTGTTCTGTTCCCTTCCAGCGGGTTTCATCCATTTGGTTGGATATCCAGGTTTCAACACCTTTGTCCACAGTTATCGGCGCCTTTGTCCACAGTTATCGGCGCCTTTGTCCACAGTTATCGGCGCCTTTGTCCACAGTTATCGACACCTATGTCCACAGTTACCAACACCTTTGTCCACAGTTATCGACGCCTATGTCCACAGTTATCGACGCCTTTGTCCACAGTTATCGACGCCTTTGTCCACAGTTATCGACGCCTTTGTCCACAGTTACCAACACCTTTGTCCACAGTTATCGACGCCTTTGTCCACAGTTACCAACACCTTTGTCCACAGTTATCGACGCCTATGTCCACAGTTATCGGCGCCTTTGTCCACAGTTATCGACACCTATGTCCACAGTTACCAACACCTTTGTCCACAGTTACCAACACCTTTGTCCACAGTTATCGGCGCCTTTGTCCACAGTTATCGACGCCTATGTCCACAGTTACCAACACCTTTGTCCACAGTTATCGGCGCCTTTGTCCACAGTTATCGATGCCTTTGTCCACAGTTACCAACACCTTTGTCCACAGTTACCAACACCTTTGTCCACAGTTATCAACACCTTTGTCCACAGTTACCAACACCTTTGTCCACAGTTACCAACACCTTTGTCCACAGTTATCGGCGCCTTTGTCCACAGTTATCGACGCCTATGTCCACAGTTACCAACACCTTTGTCCACAGTTATCGGCGCCTTTGTCCACAGTTATCGATGCCTTTGTCCACAGTTACCAACACCTTTGTCCACAGTTACCAACACCTTTGTCCACAGTTATCAACACCTTTGTCCACAGTTACCAACACCTTTGTCCACAGTTACCAACACCTTTGTCCACAGTTATCGACACCTATGTCCACAGTTATCGATGCCTTTGTCCACAGTTATCGACACCATTCCACGGTTATCCACACCTTTGTCCACAGTTATTGACACCATTCCACAGTTATCCACACCTTTATCCACAGTTATCGGCGCCTTTGTCCACAGTTATCGATGCCTTTGTCCACAGTTACCAACACCTTTGTCCACAGGTATCGACGCCTATGTCCACAGTTATCGACGCCTTTGTCCACAGTTACCAACACCTTTGTCCACAGTTATCAACGCCTTTGTCCACAGTTACCAACACCTTTGTCCACAGTTATCGACGCCGTTCGACAGTTATCGACGCCTTTGTCCACAGTTATCGACACCGTTCCACGGTTATCCACACCTTTGTCCACAGTTATCGACACCGTTCCACAGTTATCCACAACTTTGTCCACAATTATCGAGGTTCATCTGGAGATTTGAGGAGGAAAAGTTTCCAGATCTTGAAAGTCTGCGTGTGTGTGTTTCACATGTTTCTAGTTTAGATACGTTTCATATTCTTAAAGGTGCAAATACTTATGGATTTTATCCATACAGGAGACTTTTTCGATGGAATAAAAGCATGTGTTCTGTTCCCTTCCAGCGGGTTTCATCCATTTGGTTGGATATCCAGGTTTCAACACCTTTGTCCACAGTTATCGGCGCCTTTGTCCACAGTTATCGGCGCCTTTGTCCACAGTTATCGACACCTATGTCCACAGTTATCGACGCCTATGTCCACAGTTATCGACGCCTATGTCCACAGTTATCGACACCTTTGTCCACAGTTATCGACACCTATGTCCACAGTTATCGATGCTTTTGTCCACAGTTACCAACACCTTTGTCCACAGTTACCAACACCTTTGTCCACAGTTATCGACGCCTATGTCCACAGTTATCGACGCCTATGTCCACAGTTATCGACGCCTATGTCCACAGTTATCGACGCCTATGTCCACAGTTACCAACACCTTTGTCCACAGTTATCGGCGCCTTTGTCCACAGTTATCGATGCCTTTGTCCACAGTTACCAACGCCTTTGTCCACAGTTATCGACACCTATGTCCACAGTTATCGACGCCTTTGTCCACAGTTATCGACACCATTCCACGGTTATCCACACCTTTGTCCACAGTTATTGACACCATTCCACAGTTATCCACACCTTTATCCACAGTTATCGGCGCCTTTGTCCACAGTTATCGATGCCTTTGTCCACAGTTACCAACACCTTTGTCCACAGTTACCAACGCCTTTGTCCACAGTTATCGACACCTATGTCCACAGTTATCGACGCCTTTGTCCACAGTTATCGACACCATTCCACGGTTATCCACACCTTTGTCCACAGTTATTGACACCATTCCACAGTTATCCACACCTTTATCCACAGTTATCGGCGCCTTTGTCCACAGTTATCGATGCCTTTGTCCACAGTTACCAACACCTTTGTCCACAGTTACCAACACCTTTGTCCACAGGTATCAACGCCTATGTCCACAGTTACCAACACCTTTGTCCACAGTTATCGACGCCTTTGTCCACAGTTATCGACGCCTTTGTCCACAGTTATCAACACCTTTGTCCACAGTTATCGACACCGTTCCACGGTTATCCACACCTTTGTCCACAGTTATCGACACCGTTCCACAGTTATCCACAACTTTGTCCACAATTATCGAGGTTCATCTGGAGATTTGAGGAGGAAAAGTTTCCAGATCTTGAAAGTCTGCGTGTGTGTGTTTCACATGTTTCTAGTTTAGATACGTTTCATATTCTTAAAGGTGCAAATACTTATGGATTTTATCCATACAGGAGACTTTTTCGATGGAATAAAAGCATGTGTTCTGTTCCCTTCCAGCGGGTTTCATCCATTTGGTTGGATATCCAGGTTTCAACACCTTTGTCCACAGTTATCGGCGCCTTTGTCCACAGTTATCGGCGCCTTTGTCCACAGTTATCGGCGCCTTTGTCCACAGTTATCGGCGCCTTTGTCCACAGTTATCGACACCTATGTCCACAGTTACCAACACCTTTGTCCACAGTTATCGACGCCTATGTCCACAGTTATCGACGCCTTTGTCCACAGTTATCGACGCCTTTGTCCACAGTTATCGACACCTATGTCCACAGTTATCGACGCCTTTGTCCACAGTTACCAACACCTTTGTCCACAGTTATCGACGCCTTTGTCCACAGTTACCAACACCTTTGTCCACAGTTACCAACACCTTTGTCCACAGTTATCAACGCCTATGTCCACAGTTATCGACGCCTATGTCCACAGTTATCGACACCTATGTCCACAGTTACCAACACCTTTGTCCACAGTTATCGGCGCCTTTGTCCACAGTTATCGACGCCTATGTCCACAGTTACCAACACCTTTGTCCACAGTTATCGGCGCCTTTGTCCACAGTTATCGATGCCTTTGTCCACAGTTACCAACACCTTTGTCCACAGTTATCAACACCTTTGTCCATAGTTACCAACACCTTTGTCCACAGTTACCAACACCTTTGTCCACAGTTACCAACACCTTTGTCCACAGTTATCGACACCTATGTCCACAGTTATCGATGCCTTTGTCCACAGTTATCGACACCATTCCACGGTTATCCACACCTTTGTCCACAGTTATTGACACCATTCCACAGTTATCCACACCTTTATCCACAGTTATCGGCGCCTTTGTCCACAGTTATCGATGCCTTTGTCCACAGTTACCAACACCTTTGTCCACAGGTATCGACGCCTATGTCCACAGTTATCGACGCCTTTGTCCACAGTTATCGACACCTATGTCCACAGTTATCGACGCCTTTGTCCACAGTTACCAACACCTTTGTCCACAGTTATCGACGCCTATGTCCACAGTTATCGACGCCTTTGTCCACAGTTATCGACACCTATGTCCACAGTTATCGACGCCTTTGTCCACAGTTACCAACACCTTTGTCCACAGTTATCGACGCCTATGTCCACAGTTATCGACGCCTATGTCCACAGTTATCGACGCCTATGTCCACAGTTACCAACACCTTTGTCCACAGTTATCGGCGCCTTTGTCCACAGTTATCGATGCCTTTGTCCACAGTTACCAACACCTTTGTCCACAGGTATCAACGCCTATGTCCACAGTTATCGACGCCTTTGTCCACAGTTACCAACACCTTTGTCCACAGTTATCAACGCCTTTGTCCACAGTTATCAATGCCTTTGTCCACAGTTACCAACACCTTTGTCCACAGTTATCGACACCTATGACCACAGTTATCGACGGCTTTGTCCACAGTTATCAACACCATTCCACGGTTATCCACACCTTTGTCCACAGTTATTGACACCATTCCACAGTTATCCACAACTTTGTCCACAATTATCGAGGTTCATCTGGAGATTTGAGGAGGAAAAGTTTCCAGATCTTGAAAGTCTGCGTGTGTGTGTTTCACATGTTTCTAGTTTAGATACGTTTCATATTCTTAAAGGTGCAAATACTTATGGATTTTATCCATACAGGAGACTTTTTCGATGGAATAAAAGCATGTGTTCTGTTCCCTTCCAGCGGGTTTCATCCATTTGGTTGGATATCCAGGTTTCAACACCTTTGTGCACAGTTATCGGCGCCTTTGTCCACAGTTATCGACACCTATGTCCACAGTTACCAACACCTTTGTCCACAGTTATCGACGCCTATGTCCACAGTTATCGACGCCTTTGTCCACAGTTATCGACACCTATGTCCACAGTTATCGACGCCTTTGTCCACAGTTACCAACACCTTTGTCCACAGTTATCGACGCCTTTGTCCACAGTTATCGACACCTATGTCCACAGTTACCAACACCTTTGTCCACAGTTACCAACACCTTTGTCCACAGTTATCGGCGCCTTTGTCCACAGTTATCGACGCCTATGTCCACAGTTACCAACACCTTTGTCCACAGTTATCGGCGCCTTTGTCCACAGTTATCGATGCCTTTGTCCACAGTTACCAACACCTTTGTCCACAGTTACCAACACCTTTGTCCACAGTTATCAACACCTTTGTCCACAGTTACCAACACCTTTGTCCACAGTTACCAACACCTTTGTCCACAGTTATCGGCGCCTTTGTCCACAGTTATCGACGCCTATGTCCACAGTTACCAACACCTTTGTCCACAGTTATCGGCGCCTTTGTCCACAGTTATCGATGCCTTTGTCCACAGTTACCAACACCTTTGTCCACAGTTACCAACACCTTTGTCCACAGTTATCAACACCTTTGTCCACAGTTACCAACACCTTTGTCCACAGTTACCAACACCTTTGTCCACAGTTATCGACACCTATGTCCACAGTTATCGATGCCTTTGTCCACAGTTATCGACACCATTCCACGGTTATCCACACCTTTGTCCACAGTTATTGACACCATTCCACAGTTATCCACACCTTTATCCACAGTTATCGGCGCCTTTGTCCACAGTTATCGATGCCTTTGTCCACAGTTACCAACACCTTTGTCCACAGGTATCGACGCCTATGTCCACAGTTATCGACGCCTTTGTCCACAGTTACCAACACCTTTGTCCACAGTTATCAACGCCTTTGTCCACAGTTACCAACACCTTTGTCCACAGTTATCGACGCCGTTCGACAGTTATCGACGCCTTTGTCCACAGTTATCGACACCGTTCCACGGTTATCCACACCTTTGTCCACAGTTATCGACACCGTTCCACAGTTATCCACAACTTTGTCCACAATTATCGAGGTTCATCTGGAGATTTGAGGAGGAAAAGTTTCCAGATCTTGAAAGTCTGCGTGTGTGTGTTTCACATGTTTCTAGTTTAGATACGTTTCATATTCTTAAAGGTGCAAATACTTATGGATTTTATCCATACAGGAGACTTTTTCGATGGAATAAAAGCATGTGTTCTGTTCCCTTCCAGCGGGTTTCATCCATTTGGTTGGATATCCAGGTTTCAACACCTTTGTCCACAGTTATCGGCGCCTTTGTCCACAGTTATCGGCGCCTTTGTCCACAGTTATCGGCGCCTTTGTCCACAGTTATCGACACCTATGTCCACAGTTACCAACACCTTTGTCCACAGTTATCGACGCCTATGTCCACAGTTATCGACGCCTTTGTCCACAGTTATCGACGCCTTTGTCCACAGTTATCGACGCCTTTGTCCACAGTTACCAACACCTTTGTCCACAGTTATCGACGCCTTTGTCCACAGTTACCAACACCTTTGTCCACAGTTATCGACGCCTATGTCCACAGTTATCGGCGCCTTTGTCCACAGTTATCGACACCTATGTCCACAGTTACCAACACCTTTGTCCACAGTTACCAACACCTTTGTCCACAGTTATCGGCGCCTTTGTCCACAGTTATCGACGCCTATGTCCACAGTTACCAACACCTTTGTCCACAGTTATCGGCGCCTTTGTCCACAGTTATCGATGCCTTTGTCCACAGTTACCAACACCTTTGTCCACAGTTACCAACACCTTTGTCCACAGTTATCAACACCTTTGTCCACAGTTACCAACACCTTTGTCCACAGTTACCAACACCTTTGTCCACAGTTATCGGCGCCTTTGTCCACAGTTATCGACGCCTATGTCCACAGTTACCAACACCTTTGTCCACAGTTATCGGCGCCTTTGTCCACAGTTATCGATGCCTTTGTCCACAGTTACCAACACCTTTGTCCACAGTTACCAACACCTTTGTCCACAGTTATCAACACCTTTGTCCACAGTTACCAACACCTTTGTCCACAGTTACCAACACCTTTGTCCACAGTTATCGACACCTATGTCCACAGTTATCGATGCCTTTGTCCACAGTTATCGACACCATTCCACGGTTATCCACACCTTTGTCCACAGTTATTGACACCATTCCACAGTTATCCACACCTTTATCCACAGTTATCGGCGCCTTTGTCCACAGTTATCGATGCCTTTGTCCACAGTTACCAACACCTTTGTCCACAGGTATCGACGCCTATGTCCACAGTTATCGACGCCTTTGTCCACAGTTACCAACACCTTTGTCCACAGTTATCAACGCCTTTGTCCACAGTTACCAACACCTTTGTCCACAGTTATCGACGCCGTTCGACAGTTATCGACGCCTTTGTCCACAGTTATCGACACCGTTCCACGGTTATCCACACCTTTGTCCACAGTTATCGACACCGTTCCACAGTTATCCACAACTTTGTCCACAATTATCGAGGTTCATCTGGAGATTTGAGGAGGAAAAGTTTCCAGATCTTGAAAGTCTGCGTGTGTGTGTTTCACATGTTTCTAGTTTAGATACGTTTCATATTCTTAAAGGTGCAAATACTTATGGATTTTATCCATACAGGAGACTTTTTCGATGGAATAAAAGCATGTGTTCTGTTCCCTTCCAGCGGGTTTCATCCATTTGGTTGGATATCCAGGTTTCAACACCTTTGTCCACAGTTATCGGCGCCTTTGTCCACAGTTATCGGCGCCTTTGTCCACAGTTATCGGCGCCTTTGTCCACAGTTATCGACACCTATGTCCACAGTTACCAACACCTTTGTCCACAGTTATCGACGCCTATGTCCACAGTTATCGACGCCTTTGTCCACAGTTATCGACGCCTTTGTCCACAGTTATCGACGCCTTTGTCCACAGTTACCAACACCTTTGTCCACAGTTATCGACGCCTTTGTCCACAGTTACCAACACCTTTGTCCACAGTTATCGACGCCTATGTCCACAGTTATCGGCGCCTTTGTCCACAGTTATCGACACCTATGTCCACAGTTACCAACACCTTTGTCCACAGTTACCAACACCTTTGTCCACAGTTATCGGCGCCTTTGTCCACAGTTATCGACGCCTATGTCCACAGTTACCAACACCTTTGTCCACAGTTATCGGCGCCTTTGTCCACAGTTATCGATGCCTTTGTCCACAGTTACCAACACCTTTGTCCACAGTTACCAACACCTTTGTCCACAGTTATCAACACCTTTGTCCACAGTTACCAACACCTTTGTCCACAGTTACCAACACCTTTGTCCACAGTTATCGGCGCCTTTGTCCACAGTTATCGACGCCTATGTCCACAGTTACCAACACCTTTGTCCACAGTTATCGGCGCCTTTGTCCACAGTTATCGATGCCTTTGTCCACAGTTACCAACACCTTTGTCCACAGTTACCAACACCTTTGTCCACAGTTATCAACACCTTTGTCCACAGTTACCAACACCTTTGTCCACAGTTACCAACACCTTTGTCCACAGTTATCGACACCTATGTCCACAGTTATCGATGCCTTTGTCCACAGTTATCGACACCATTCCACGGTTATCCACACCTTTGTCCACAGTTATTGACACCATTCCACAGTTATCCACACCTTTATCCACAGTTATCGGCGCCTTTGTCCACAGTTATCGATGCCTTTGTCCACAGTTACCAACACCTTTGTCCACAGGTATCGACGCCTATGTCCACAGTTATCGACGCCTTTGTCCACAGTTACCAACACCTTTGTCCACAGTTATCAACGCCTTTGTCCACAGTTACCAACACCTTTGTCCACAGTTATCGACGCCGTTCGACAGTTATCGACGCCTTTGTCCACAGTTATCGACACCGTTCCACGGTTATCCACACCTTTGTCCACAGTTATCGACACCGTTCCACAGTTATCCACAACTTTGTCCACAATTATCGAGGTTCATCTGGAGATTTGAGGAGGAAAAGTTTCCAGATCTTGAAAGTCTGCGTGTGTGTGTTTCACATGTTTCTAGTTTAGATACGTTTCATATTCTTAAAGGTGCAAATACTTATGGATTTTATCCATACAGGAGACTTTTTCGATGGAATAAAAGCATGTGTTCTGTTCCCTTCCAGCGGGTTTCATCCATTTGGTTGGATATCCAGGTTTCAACACCTTTGTCCACAGTTATCGGCGCCTTTGTCCACAGTTATCGGCGCCTTTGTCCACAGTTATCGGCGCCTTTGTCCACAGTTATCGACACCTATGTCCACAGTTACCAACACCTTTGTCCACAGTTATCGACGCCTATGTCCACAGTTATCGACGCCTTTGTCCACAGTTATCGACGCCTTTGTCCACAGTTATCGACGCCTTTGTCCACAGTTACCAACACCTTTGTCCACAGTTATCGACGCCTTTGTCCACAGTTACCAACACCTTTGTCCACAGTTATCGACGCCTATGTCCACAGTTATCGGCGCCTTTGTCCACAGTTATCGACACCTATGTCCACAGTTACCAACACCTTTGTCCACAGTTACCAACACCTTTGTCCACAGTTATCGGCGCCTTTGTCCACAGTTATCGACGCCTATGTCCACAGTTACCAACACCTTTGTCCACAGTTATCGGCGCCTTTGTCCACAGTTATCGATGCCTTTGTCCACAGTTACCAACACCTTTGTCCACAGTTACCAACACCTTTGTCCACAGTTATCAACACCTTTGTCCACAGTTACCAACACCTTTGTCCACAGTTACCAACACCTTTGTCCACAGTTATCGGCGCCTTTGTCCACAGTTATCGACGCCTATGTCCACAGTTACCAACACCTTTGTCCACAGTTATCGGCGCCTTTGTCCACAGTTATCGATGCCTTTGTCCACAGTTACCAACACCTTTGTCCACAGTTACCAACACCTTTGTCCACAGTTATCAACACCTTTGTCCACAGTTACCAACACCTTTGTCCACAGTTACCAACACCTTTGTCCACAGTTATCGACACCTATGTCCACAGTTATCGATGCCTTTGTCCACAGTTATCGACACCATTCCACGGTTATCCACACCTTTGTCCACAGTTATTGACACCATTCCACAGTTATCCACACCTTTATCCACAGTTATCGGCGCCTTTGTCCACAGTTATCGATGCCTTTGTCCACAGTTACCAACACCTTTGTCCACAGGTATCGACGCCTATGTCCACAGTTATCGACGCCTTTGTCCACAGTTACCAACACCTTTGTCCACAGTTATCAACGCCTTTGTCCACAGTTACCAACACCTTTGTCCACAGTTATCGACGCCGTTCGACAGTTATCGACGCCTTTGTCCACAGTTATCGACACCGTTCCACGGTTATCCACACCTTTGTCCACAGTTATCGACACCGTTCCACAGTTATCCACAACTTTGTCCACAATTATCGAGGTTCATCTGGAGATTTGAGGAGGAAAAGTTTCCAGATCTTGAAAGTCTGCGTGTGTGTGTTTCACATGTTTCTAGTTTAGATACGTTTCATATTCTTAAAGGTGCAAATACTTATGGATTTTATCCATACAGGAGACTTTTTCGATGGAATAAAAGCATGTGTTCTGTTCCCTTCCAGCGGGTTTCATCCATTTGGTTGGATATCCAGGTTTCAACACCTTTGTCCACAGTTATCGGCGCCTTTGTCCACAGTTATCGGCGCCTTTGTCCACAGTTATCGACACCTATGTCCACAGTTATCGACGCCTATGTCCACAGTTATCGACGCCTATGTCCACAGTTATCGACACCTTTGTCCACAGTTATCGACACCTATGTCCACAGTTATCGATGCTTTTGTCCACAGTTACCAACACCTTTGTCCACAGTTACCAACACCTTTGTCCACAGTTATCGACGCCTATGTCCACAGTTATCGACGCCTATGTCCACAGTTATCGACGCCTATGTCCACAGTTATCGACGCCTATGTCCACAGTTACCAACACCTTTGTCCACAGTTATCGGCGCCTTTGTCCACAGTTATCGATGCCTTTGTCCACAGTTACCAACGCCTTTGTCCACAGTTATCGACACCTATGTCCACAGTTATCGACGCCTTTGTCCACAGTTATCGACACCATTCCACGGTTATCCACACCTTTGTCCACAGTTATTGACACCATTCCACAGTTATCCACACCTTTATCCACAGTTATCGGCGCCTTTGTCCACAGTTATCGATGCCTTTGTCCACAGTTACCAACACCTTTGTCCACAGTTACCAACGCCTTTGTCCACAGTTATCGACACCTATGTCCACAGTTATCGACGCCTTTGTCCACAGTTATCGACACCATTCCACGGTTATCCACACCTTTGTCCACAGTTATTGACACCATTCCACAGTTATCCACACCTTTATCCACAGTTATCGGCGCCTTTGTCCACAGTTATCGATGCCTTTGTCCACAGTTACCAACACCTTTGTCCACAGTTACCAACACCTTTGTCCACAGGTATCAACGCCTATGTCCACAGTTACCAACACCTTTGTCCACAGTTATCGACGCCTTTGTCCACAGTTATCGACGCCTTTGTCCACAGTTATCAACACCTTTGTCCACAGTTATCGACACCGTTCCACGGTTATCCACACCTTTGTCCACAGTTATCGACACCGTTCCACAGTTATCCACAACTTTGTCCACAATTATCGAGGTTCATCTGGAGATTTGAGGAGGAAAAGTTTCCAGATCTTGAAAGTCTGCGTGTGTGTGTTTCACATGTTTCTAGTTTAGATACGTTTCATATTCTTAAAGGTGCAAATACTTATGGATTTTATCCATACAGGAGACTTTTTCGATGGAATAAAAGCATGTGTTCTGTTCCCTTCCAGCGGGTTTCATCCATTTGGTTGGATATCCAGGTTTCAACACCTTTGTCCACAGTTATCGGCGCCTTTGTCCACAGTTATCGGCGCCTTTGTCCACAGTTATCGGCGCCTTTGTCCACAGTTATCGGCGCCTTTGTCCACAGTTATCGACACCTATGTCCACAGTTACCAACACCTTTGTCCACAGTTATCGACGCCTATGTCCACAGTTATCGACGCCTTTGTCCACAGTTATCGACGCCTTTGTCCACAGTTATCGACACCTATGTCCACAGTTATCGACGCCTTTGTCCACAGTTACCAACACCTTTGTCCACAGTTATCGACGCCTTTGTCCACAGTTACCAACACCTTTGTCCACAGTTACCAACACCTTTGTCCACAGTTATCAACGCCTATGTCCACAGTTATCGACGCCTATGTCCACAGTTATCGACACCTATGTCCACAGTTACCAACACCTTTGTCCACAGTTATCGGCGCCTTTGTCCACAGTTATCGACGCCTATGTCCACAGTTACCAACACCTTTGTCCACAGTTATCGGCGCCTTTGTCCACAGTTATCGATGCCTTTGTCCACAGTTACCAACACCTTTGTCCACAGTTATCAACACCTTTGTCCATAGTTACCAACACCTTTGTCCACAGTTACCAACACCTTTGTCCACAGTTACCAACACCTTTGTCCACAGTTATCGACACCTATGTCCACAGTTATCGATGCCTTTGTCCACAGTTATCGACACCATTCCACGGTTATCCACACCTTTGTCCACAGTTATTGACACCATTCCACAGTTATCCACACCTTTATCCACAGTTATCGGCGCCTTTGTCCACAGTTATCGATGCCTTTGTCCACAGTTACCAACACCTTTGTCCACAGGTATCGACGCCTATGTCCACAGTTATCGACGCCTTTGTCCACAGTTACCAACACCTTTGTCCACAGTTATCAACGCCTTTGTCCACAGTTACCAACACCTTTGTCCACAGTTATCGACGCCGTTCGACAGTTATCGACGCCTTTGTCCACAGTTATCGACACCGTTCCACGGTTATCCACACCTTTGTCCACAGTTATCGACACCGTTCCACAGTTATCCACAACTTTGTCCACAATTATCGAGGTTCATCTGGAGATTTGAGGAGGAAAAGTTTCCAGATCTTGAAAGTCTGCGTGTGTGTGTTTCACATGTTTCTAGTTTAGATACGTTTCATATTCTTAAAGGTGCAAATACTTATGGATTTTATCCATACAGGAGACTTTTTCGATGGAATAAAAGCATGTGTTCTGTTCCCTTCCAGCGGGTTTCATCCATTTGGTTGGATATCCAGGTTTCAACACCTTTGTCCACAGTTATCGGCGCCTTTGTCCACAGTTATCGGCGCCTTTGTCCACAGTTATCGACACCTATGTCCACAGTTATCGACGCCTATGTCCACAGTTATCGACGCCTATGTCCACAGTTATCGACACCTTTGTCCACAGTTATCGACACCTATGTCCACAGTTATCGATGCTTTTGTCCACAGTTACCAACACCTTTGTCCACAGTTACCAACATCTTTGTCCACAGTTATCGACGCCTATGTCCACAGTTATCGACGCCTATGTCCACAGTTATCGACGCCTATGTCCACAGTTATCGACGCCTATGTCCACAGTTACCAACACCTTTGTCCACAGTTATCGGCGCCTTTGTCCACAGTTATCGATGCCTTTGTCCACAGTTACCAACGCCTTTGTCCACAGTTATCGACACCTATGTCCACAGTTATCGACGCCTTTGTCCACAGTTATCGACACCATTCCACGGTTATCCACACCTTTGTCCACAGTTATTGACACCATTCCACAGTTATCCACACCTTTATCCACAGTTATCGGCGCCTTTGTCCACAGTTATCGATGCCTTTGTCCACAGTTACCAACACCTTTGTCCACAGTTACCAACGCCTTTGTCCACAGTTATCGACACCTATGTCCACAGTTATCGACGCCTTTGTCCACAGTTATCGACACCATTCCACGGTTATCCACACCTTTGTCCACAGTTATTGACACCATTCCACAGTTATCCACACCTTTATCCACAGTTATCGGCGCCTTTGTCCACAGTTATCGATGCCTTTGTCCACAGTTACCAACACCTTTGTCCACAGTTACCAACACCTTTGTCCACAGGTATCAACGCCTATGTCCACAGTTACCAACACCTTTGTCCACAGTTATCGACGCCTTTGTCCACAGTTATCGACGCCTTTGTCCACAGTTATCAACACCTTTGTCCACAGTTATCGACACCGTTCCACGGTTATCCACACCTTTGTCCACAGTTATCGACACCGTTCCACAGTTATCCACAACTTTGTCCACAATTATCGAGGTTCATCTGGAGATTTGAGGAGGAAAAGTTTCCAGATCTTGAAAGTCTGCGTGTGTGTGTTTCACATGTTTCTAGTTTAGATACGTTTCATATTCTTAAAGGTGCAAATACTTATGGATTTTATCCATACAGGAGACTTTTTCGATGGAATAAAAGCATGTGTTCTGTTCCCTTCCAGCTGGTTTCATCCATTTGGTTGGATATCCAGGTTTCAACACCTTTGTCCACAGTTATCGGCGCCTTTGTCCACAGTTATCGGCGCCTTTGTCCACAGTTATCGGCGCCTTTGTCCACAGTTATCGACACCTATGTCCACAGTTACCAACACCTTTGTCCACAGTTATCGACGCCTTTGTCCACAGTTATCGACACCTATGTCCACAGTTATCGACGCCTTTGTCCACAGTTACCAACACCTTTGTCCACAGTTATCGACGCCTATGTCCACAGTTATCGACGCCTATGTCCACAGTTATCGACGCCTATGTCCACAGTTACCAACACCTTTGTCCACAGTTATCGGCGCCTTTGTCCACAGTTATCGACGCCTATGTCCACAGTTATCGACGCCTATGTCCACAGTTACCAACACCTTTGTCCACAGTTATCGGCGCCTTTGTCCACAGTTATCGATGCCTTTGTCCACAGTTACCAACACCTTTGTCCACAGTTATCAACGCCTTTGTCCACAGTTACCAACACCTTTGTCCACAGTTATCGACACCTATGTCCACAGTTATCGATGCCTTTGTCCACAGTTATCGATGCCTTTGTCCACAGTTATCGATGCCTTTGTCCACAGTTACCAACACCTTTGTCCACAGGTATCAACGCCTATGTCCACAGTTATTGACGCCTTTGTCCACAGTTACCAACACCTTTGTCCACAGTTATCAACGCCTTTGTCCACAGTTACCAACACCTTTGTCCACAGTTATCGACACCTATCTCCACAGTTATCGACGCCTTTGTCCACAGTTATCGACACCATTCCACGGTTATCCACACCTTTGTCCACAGTTATTGACACCATTCCACAGTTATCCACACCTTTATCCACAGTTATCGGCGCCTTTGTCCACAGTTATCGATGCCTTTGTCCACAGTTACCAACACCTTTGTCCACAGGTATCGACGCCTATGTCCACAGTTATCGACGCCTATGTCCACAGTTATCGACGCCTTTGTCCACAGTTACCAACACCTTTGTCCACAGTTATCAACGCCTTTCTCCACAGTTACCAACACCTTTGTCCACAGTTATCGACGCCGTTCGACAGTTATCGACGCCTTTGTCCACAGTTATCGACACCGTTCCACGGTTATCCACACCTTTATCCACAGTTATCGACACCGTTCCACAGTTATCCACAACTTTGTCCACAATTATCGAGGTTCATCTGGAGATTTGAGGAGGAAAAGTTTCCAGATCTTGAAAGTCTGCGTGTGTGTTTCACATGTTTCTAGTTTAGATACGTTTCATATTCTTAAAGGTGCAAATACTTATGGATTTTATCCATACAGGAGACTTTTTCGATGGAATAAAAGCATGTGTTCTGTTCCCTTCCAGCGGGTTTCATCCATTTGGTTGGATATCCAGGTTTCAACACCTTTGTGCACAGTTATCGGCGCCTTTGTCCACAGTTATCGACACCTATGTCCACAGTTACCAACACCTTTGTCCACAGTTATCGACGCCTATGTCCACAGTTATCGACGCCTTTGTCCACAGTTATCGACACCTATGTCCACAGTTATCGACGCCTTTGTCCACAGTTACCAACACCTTTGTCCACAGTTATCGACGCCTATGTCCACAGTTATCGACGCCTATGTCCACAGTTATCGACGCCTATGTCCACAGTTACCAACACCTTTGTCCACAGTTATCGGCGCCTTTGTCCACAGTTATCGATGCCTTTGTCCACAGTTACCAACACCTTTGTCCACAGTTACCAACACCTTTGTCCACAGTTATCAACGCCTTTGTCCACAGTTACCAACACCTTTGTCCACAGTTATCAACACCTATGTCCACAGTTATCGACGCCTTTGTCCACAGTTATCGACACCATTACACGGTTATCCACACCTTTGTCCACAGTTATCAACGCCTTTGTCCACAGTTACCAACACCTTTGTCCACAGTTATCGGCGCCTTTGTCCACAGTTATCGATGCCTTTGTCCACAGTTACCAACACCTTTGTCCACAGTTATCAACGCCTTTGTCCACAGTTATCAATGCCTTTGTCCACAGTTACCAACACCTTTGTCCACAGTTATCGACACCTATGACCACAGTTATCGATGGCTTTGTCCACAGTTATCAACACCATTCCACGGTTATCCACACCTTTGTCCACAGTTATTGACACCATTCCACAGTTATCCACAACTTTGTCCACAATTATCGAGGTTCATCTGGAGATTTGAGGAGGAAAAGTTTCCAGATCTTGAAAGTCTGCGTGTGTGTGTTTCACATGTTTCTAGTTTAGATACGTTTCATATTCTTAAAGGTGCAAATACTTATGGATTTTATCCATACAGGAGACTTTTTCGATGGAATAAAAGCATGTGTTCTGTTCCCTTCCAGCGGGTTTCATCCATTTGGTTGGATATCCAGGTTTCAACACCTTTGTCCACAGTTATCGGCGCCTTTGTTCACAGTTATCGGCGCCTTTGTCCACAGTTATTGGCGCCTTTGTCCACAGTTATCGGCGCCTTTGTCCACAGTTATCGACACCTATGTCCACAGTTACCAACACCTTTGTCCACAGTTATCGACGCCTATGTCCACAGTTATCGACGCCTTTGTCCACAGTTATCGACGCCTTTGTCCACAGTTATCGACACCTATGTCCACAGTTATCGACGCCTTTGTCCACAGTTACCAACACCTTTGTCCACAGTTATCGACGCCTTTGTCCACAGTTACCAACACCTTTGTCCACAGTTACCAACACCTTTGTCCACAGTTATCAACGCCTATGTCCACAGTTATCGACGCCTATGTCCACAGTTATCGACACCTATGTCCACAGTTACCAACACCTTTGTCCACAGTTATCGGCGCCTTTGTCCACAGTTATCGACGCCTATGTCCACAGTTACCAACACCTTTGTCCACAGTTATCGGCGCCTTTGTCCACAGTTATCGATGCCTTTGTCCACAGTTACCAACACCTTTGTCCACAGTTATCAACACCTTTGTCCACAGTTACCAACACCTTTGTCCACAGTTACCAACACCTTTGTCCACAGTTATCGACACCTATGTCCACAGTTATCGATGCCTTTGTCCACAGTTATCGACACCATTCCACGGTTATCCACACCTTTGTCCACAGTTATTGACACCATTCCACAGTTATCCACACCTTTATCCACAGTTATCGGCGCCTTTGTCCACAGTTATCGATGCCTTTGTCCACAGTTACCAACACCTTTGTCCACAGGTATCGACGCCTATGTCCACAGTTATCGACGCCTTTGTCCACAGTTACCAACACCTTTGTCCACAGTTATCAACGCCTTTGTCCACAGTTACCAACACCTTTGTCCACAATTATCGACGCCGTTCGACAGTTATCGACGCCTTTGTCCACAGTTATCGACACCGTTCCACGGTTATCCACACCTTTGTCCACAGTTATCGACACCGTTCCACAGTTATCCACAACTTTGTCCACAATTATCGAGGTTCATCTGGAGATTTGAGGAGGAAAAGTTTCCAGATCTTGAAAGTCTGCGTGTGTGTGTTTCACATGTTTCTAGTTTAGATACGTTTCATATTCTTAAAGGTGCAAATACTTATGGATTTTATCCATACAGGAGACTTTTTCAATGGAATAAAAGCATGTGTTCTGTTCCCTTCCAGCGGGTTTCATCCATTTGGTTGGATATCCAGGTTTCAACACCTTTGTCCACAGTTATCGGCGCCTTTGTCCACAGTTATCGGCGCCTTTGTCCACAGTTATCGACACCTATGTCCACAGTTATCGACGCCTATGTCCACAGTTATCGACGCCTATGTCCACAGTTATCGACACCTTTGTCCACAGTTATCGACACCTATGTCCACAGTTATCGATGCTTTTGTCCACAGTTACCAACACCTTTGTCCACAGTTACCAACACCTTTGTCCACAGTTATCGACGCCTATGTCCACAGTTATCGACGCCTATGTCCACAGTTATCGACGCCTATGTCCACAGTTATCGACGCCTATGTCCACAGTTACCAACACCTTTGTCCACAGTTATCGGCGCCTTTGTCCACAGTTATCGATGCCTTTGTCCACAGTTACCAACGCCTTTGTCCACAGTTATCGACACCTATGTCCACAGTTATCGGCGCCTTTGTCCACAGTTATCGACACCATTCCACGGTTATCCACACCTTTGTCCACAGTTATTGACACCATTCCACAGTTATCCACACCTTTATCCACAGTTATCGGCGCCTTTGTCCACAGTTATCGATGCCTTTGTCCACAGTTACCAACACCTTTGTCCACAGTTACCAACGCCTTTGTCCACAGTTATCGACACCTATGTCCACAGTTATCGACGCCTTTGTCCACAGTTATCGACACCATTCCACGGTTATCCACACCTTTGTCCACAGTTATTGACACCATTCCACAGTTATCCACACCTTTATCCACAGTTATCGGCGCCTTTGTCCACAGTTATCGATGCCTTTGTCCACAGTTACCAACACCTTTGTCCACAGTTACCAACACCTTTGTCCACAGGTATCAACGCCTATGTCCACAGTTACCAACACCTTTGTCCACAGTTATCGACGCCTTTGTCCACAGTTATCGACGCCTTTGTCCACAGTTATCAACACCTTTGTCCACAGTTATCGACACCGTTCCACGGTTATCCACACCTTTGTCCACAGTTATCGACACCGTTCCACAGTTATCCACAACTTTGTCCACAATTATCGAGGTTCATCTGGAGATTTGAGGAGGAAAAGTTTCCAGATCTTGAAAGTCTGCGTGTGTGTGTTTCACATGTTTCTAGTTTAGATACGTTTCATATTCTTAAAGGTGCAAATACTTATGGATTTTATCCATACAGGAGACTTTTTCGATGGAATAAAAGCATGTGTTCTGTTCCCTTCCAGCTGGTTTCATCCATTTGGTTGGATATCCAGGTTTCAACACCTTTGTCCACAGTTATCGGCGCCTTTGTCCACAGTTATCGGCGCCTTTGTCCACAGTTATCGGCGCCTTTGTCCACAGTTATCGACACCTATGTCCACAGTTACCAACACCTTTGTCCACAGTTATCGACACCTATGTCCACAGTTATCGACGCCTTTGTCCACAGTTATCGACACCTATGTCCACAGTTATCGACGCCTTTGTCCACAGTTACCAACACCTTTGTCCACAGTTATCGACGCCTATGTCCACAGTTATCGACGCCTATGTCCACAGTTATCGACGCCTATGTCCACAGTTATCGACGCCTATGTCCACAGTTACCAACACCTTTGTCCACAGTTATCGGCGCCTTTGTCCACAGTTATCGACGCCTATGTCCACAGTTATCGACGCCTATGTCCACAGTTACCAACACCTTTGTCCACAGTTATCGGCGCCTTTGTCCACAGTTATCGATGCCTTTGTCCACAGTTACCAACACCTTTGTCCACAGTTATCAACGCCTTTGTCCACAGTTACCAACACCTTTGTCCACAGTTATCGACACCTATGTCCACAGTTATCGATGCCTTTGTCCACAGTTATCGATGCCTTTGTCCACAGTTATCGATGCCTTTGTCCACAGTTACCAACACCTTTGTCCACAGGTATCAACGCCTATGTCCACAGTTATTGACGCCTTTGTCCACAGTTACCAACACCTTTGTCCACAGTTATCAACGCCTTTGTCCACAGTTACCAACACCTTTGTCCACAGTTATCGACACCTATCTCCACAGTTATCGACGCCTTTGTCCACAGTTATCGACACCATTCCACGGTTATCCACACCTTTGTCCACAGTTATTGACACCATTCCACAGTTATCCACACCTTTATCCACAGTTATCGGCGCCTTTGTCCACAGTTATCGATGCCTTTGTCCACAGTTACCAACACCTTTGTCCACAGGTATCGACGCCTATGTCCACAGTTATCGACGCCTATGTCCACAGTTATCGACGCCTTTGTCCACAGTTACCAACACCTTTGTCCACAGTTATCAACGCCTTTCTCCACAGTTACCAACACCTTTGTCCACAGTTATCGACGCCGTTCGACAGTTATCGACGCCTTTGTCCACAGTTATCGACACCGTTCCACGGTTATCCACACCTTTATCCACAGTTATCGACACCGTTCCACAGTTATCCACAACTTTGTCCACAATTATCGAGGTTCATCTAGAGATTTGAGGAGGAAAAGTTTCCAGATCTTGAAAGTCTGCATGTGTGTGTTTCACGTGTTTTTAGTTTAGATACGTTTCATATTCTTAAAGGTGCAAATACTTATGGATTTTATCCATACAGGAGACTTTTTCGATGGAATAAAAGCATGTGTTCTGTTCCCTTCCAGCGGGTTTCATCCATTTGGTTGGATATCCAGGTTTCAACACCTTTGTCCACAGTTATCGGCGCCTTTGTCCACAGTTATCGACACCTATGTCCACAGTTATCGACGCCTATGTCCACAGTTATCGACGCCTATGTCCACAGTTATCGACGCCTTTGTCCACAGTTATCGACACCTATGTCCACAGTTATCGATGCCTTTGTCCACAGTTACCAACACCTTTGTCCACAGTTACCAACACCTTTGTCCACAGTTATTGACACCATTCCACAGTTATCCACACCTTTATCCACAGTTATCGGCGCCTTTGTCCACAGTTATCGATGCCTTTGTCCACAGTTACCAACACCTTTGTCCACAGGTATCGACACCTATGTCCACAGTTATCGACGCCTTTGTCCACAGTTACCAACACCTTTGTCCACAGTTATCAATGCCTTTCTCCACAGTTACCAACACCTTTGTCCACAGTTATCGACGCCGTTCGACAGTTATCGACGCCTTTGTCCACAGTTATCGACACCGTTCCACGGTTATCCACACCTTTATCCACAGTTATCGACACCGTTCCACAGTTATCCACAACTTTGTCCACAATTATCGAGGTTCATCTAGAGATTTGAGGAGGAAAAGTTTCCAGATCTTGAAAGTCTGCATGTGTGTGTTTCACGTGTTTTTAGTTTAGATACGTTTCATATTCTTAAAGGTGCAAATACTTATGGATTTTATCCATACAGGAGACTTTTTCGATGGAATAAAAGCATGTGTTCTGTTCCCTTCCAGCGGGTTTCATCCATTTGGTTGGATATCCAGGTTTCAACACCTTTGTCCACAGTTATCGGCGCCTTTGTCCACAGTTATCGACACCTATGTCCACAGTTATCGACGCCTATGTCCACAGTTATCGACGCCTATGTCCACAGTCACCAACACCTTTGTCCACAGTTATCGGCGCCTTTGTCCACAGTTATCGACACCTATGTCCACAGTTATCGACGCCTATGTCCACAGTTATCGACGCCTATGTCCACAGTCACCAACACCTTTGTCCACAGTTATCGGCGCCTTTGTCCACAGTTATTGATGCCTTTGTCCACAGTTACCAACACCTTTGTCCACAGTTATCAATGCCTTTGTCCACAGTTACCAACACCTTTGTCCACAGTTATCGACACCTATGTCCACAGTTATCGACGCCTTTGTCCACAGTTATCGACACCATTCCACGGTTATCCACACCTTTGTCCACAGTTATTGACACCATTCCACAGTTATCCACACCTTTATCCACAGTTATCGGCGCCTTTGTCCACAGTTATCGATGCCTTTGTCCACAGTTACCAACACCTTTGTCCACAGGTATCGACGCCTGTGTCCCCAGTTATCTACGCCTTTGTCCACAGTTACCAACACCTTTGTCCACAGTTATCGGCACCTTTGTCCACAGTTATCGGCACCTTTGTCCACAGTTATCGGCGCCTTTGTCCACAGTTATCAACGCCTTTGTCCACAGTTACCAACACCTTTGTCCACAGTTATCGACGCCGTTCGACAGTTATCGACGCCTTTGTCCACAGTTATCGACACTGTTCCACGGTTATCCACACCTTTATCCACAGTCATCGACACCGTTCCACAGTTATCCACAACTTTGTCCACAATTATCGAGGTTCATCTGGAGATTTGAGGAGGAAAAGTTTCCAGATCTTGAAAGTCTGCGTGTGTGTGTTTCACGTGTTTCTAGTTTAGATACGTTTCATATTCTTAAAGGTGCAAATACTTATGGATTTTATCCATACAGGAGACTTTTTCGATGGAATAAAAGCATGTGTTCTGTTCCCTTCCAGCGGGTTTCATCCATTTGGTTGGATATCCAGGTTTCTACGCCTTTGTCCACAGTTATCGACACCAATCGACAGTTATCGACGCCTTTGTCCACGGTTATCCACACCTTTGTCCACAGTTATCAGCGCCTTTGTCCACAGTTATCGACGCCTTTGTCCACAGTTATCCACACCTTTGTCCATAGTTATCAACACTGTTCCACAGTTATTGACACCTTTGTCCACAGTTATCGACCCCGTTCAACAGTTATCAACACCTTTGTCCACAGCTATTGACATCTTTGTCCAGTTATCGACACTGTTCAACAGTTATCGACACCTTTGTCCACAGTTATCAACACTGTTCCACAGCTATCGACACCTTTTGTCCACAATTATCGACACCGTTCAACAGTTGGACACCAATTCCCACAGTTATCGACACCTTTGTCCACAGTTATCAACACTGTTCCACAGCTATCGGCACCTTTGTCCACAATTATCGACACCGTTCCACAGTTATCAACACCTTTGTCCACAGTTATAGACACCATTCCACAATTATCGACACCTTTGTCCACAGTTATCGACACCGTTCTACAATTATCGACATCCAGATGATTTTTTTTTTAAATCGGTATGTGGTATTAATTTAACAAAATTGTTTTTATTTAAAATTTGTTTTACATAGACTTATATTTAATGCAAAATATCTTTTATATCAATATAGATGACTTGCAACTACGCGATCAAAATGTGCTACGTCATCAGCGTCCGACATGATGGTGGGTTTACAAAGCAACTCGGACAGCAGGCGCTGAAAGCGTGTTTGTAAACAGTGCTGAATTTTCTCACTATTACCACGATTTAAACGGTCAAGCGAAGATTCGATTCAAAGAGAAAATAGATACAGTATGTGTGTAGTTTTGACCCATATTATTTAAAAAAGTCATATTTTTCTGAAGAATAGACTCTTCTACCGACCATCGGGTCATTTCGTCCAATAGTTAAGACATTTCATCCAAAGCCTTTTTCATACGCACGATCAATTATTTTATATTTCAGGTATTTGTTTGTTCGAAAAAAGGAGGAATTCTCAATGGAATTTGATCGAAGCAAAACATTTTTGTAAAGCAAACGAGTGCCGTAGTATGTGCGCTTCGACACTAAAGAGTGTACTAAGGGGGTAACCTTGTCGGCCCGTGCCACTTACTGACCCTGGGATGAGTTTAACTCCCTTGTCATTGCAGGCTGCTCGCTTGCATGTCTATGTTTCTGGCTGGATCATATTAAATCTTTAGGCGCGGAGCAGCGCTCTCACGGGGGCTTTGATCGCGAACACAGGAATGCCTGAAATATAAAATAATTGATAGTGCATATGAAAAAGGCTTTGGATGAAATGTCTTAACTATTGGACGAAATGGTCATTGGACAAAGTGTCCTGATCCCCTCGTCTCCTCTCCGTACTCAGCCTCAGAGTTTCCTCGCCGTCTTTGGATGGAATTCTAAAAAATCGGAACGTGCCAAGGTCACGAGTGCTGTTGTGACCATGACCATCTACAGCGCAAAGATATAGCAGAGCTAAAAGAACTCTTAAAGCAGCGGAAAAACAAAGAGAGTTGCGCACGCGTGACTGTTTTGTATGGAATGTCGTCTGACTCCGCCAACATGGCCGACATCGGGGTTTCTATTTTGCTTTGACGTCACTTGCAAGTCCAGGATATCGATGTGGTAAATGAGAGCGTAATTCTAATGTTTGTAAACAAATGAACTGATAATGTTGAACCTGTGTCAGAAAATCTTTCTGTTCCACTTTCTACCCACTTTCTAAGTATTTTCCTAGATTACATTTTGTTAATCATTCGTTGTTGTTTGTATTAATTTCTAGTTTTGTCGTTTACCAATAAATGTCAAATTGACATTGTAACCACATGAAAATCCAGGTCAAAGGTCGCATGTCGTTCCTCGAACCAAAATATAAAATGTCTACTGATATTGTAATATGCGGTAGATATTTACAACAAGCTGCAAAAAAAAATCTGAATGGATTAAACCAGGGGTTTTCAAATGGCCCTTTTCCACTACCCTTTTTCAGCTCGCTTCAGCCCGACACGGCTCGCGTTTCGACTACCTCAGAGCAGCACGACTCAGCTCGCTTCAGCCCTGCTCAGCACCCAAAACTCGCACGGTTTTGGAGTGGGGCTGAAGTGAGCCAAACCGAGCCGAGTGGGGCTAGGGGCGTGAGGAGACACTCCCCTGTGCACTGATTGGTGAGGAGGAGTGTCCTCACATGCCCACACACGCCCAGCGAGCACGCTGGGATCTGTAAACACCGTAAACCCGGAAGAAGAAGAATTACGAATTACGAGAATTTCTGAAGCCTTATGCGCCTCGCCTCATCTATACGCTCTTGCCAGTATCTGTTGGCGTTGTCGGTGACAACAAGCCACAGCACCAAGACCAGCAACACTAACGACTCCATGTTTATTGTTTACTATCCGGGTCGTGAGACTACCGCTTAAAAGGTCACTGATGTCACTGTTTGCGCCGCATAACGACATCACGCGACGTCCACCCACTTTCGCTAACTCCACCCAATGTGTCCACCCACTTCCAGCCAGCACGGTTCAGCGCGGTTGTAGTCGAAATGCAACTCCAACAGCCCCACTCAGCTCGACTCAGCCCAACTCAGCACGGCACGGCTCAGCCCAACTCAGCCGCGTTGGTAGTGGAAAAGTGGCAAAAGTGTGGGAGAGTCCGCCCCCCCTCGGAGAGCAAATAAACAACAGCGCCCCCCCTTACAATTTTTGTTGTTGCTATACTTAATGTTCCATTCGTATTTTTAAAAAATGGTTATTGTACACATTTTTATTTTTTTCTTTTACACATTTTAAACATCTGTGCTTTTTGAAAACATCTTTTTTTTACAGATTTTAAACATCTGTGCTTTTCTTTTTAAAACATCTTGTTTTACACATTTTAAACATCTCATAGCATCGTTAGCTAGCACCTCTTGGCAGACAACACACTGTGGCAGTGGAGCATCTTCAGATCCGGTCCATGAAAATCCAAACTTTAAATAATCGTGGTCATACTTCCTTCTTTTTCCAGTCCCCCAGGATTCCGCGGACCTTTTTTGTGATTGTTGCGGGGGTTTTCCAAAAAATTGCGATGAAAGTTGCGGTGTTTTTTAGGTTTTTGTTGCGATTACATTGCGGGAGGAAGTGAAAGTTGCGAGAAATTGTTGCGATTTTCTCTTTTTGTGATTAAAATTGAGTGATATGTTAAATATTAAGTTATTACTGAAAAACTGTTGATTAAAAAAACCAAAGACACTGAGAAATGGTCCTATAAACAACTTTACCAATATAAAAGATTACCAGGACTACAAAAATGCAGAAAAATAGGCTTTACTTATCCAAATGCACCTGTTGGTTCAAAAGTTAAAGTGCAGAGAACCTCACAGCACAACATGAAGTTACCTTAAAATATAATATAAATGCCTCAGCTTTCATGTAAGAAAAAAACTATTAATACTAGTACTGTGTGCAGGCAGTCTCTCCTGAAGACTAAATTAAACAATAATTATAAACTAATAAAATAAATGGCTCAGGCTTCATAGAAGAAAAAAACAATTTGAACAGAATCTCACAGTATAATGCTGAAGCTGAATTTTCAAAATAAAATACCATTTTGGCAAAAATGTTGGCATCCATTAATTTCTTGTATTAAGTAAAAAAATTAATGTAAAGTGCACACGGTCCTTCACTGTAAACATCACACTTTCAGTAACAGAATTTAAGCCGACATAAACACTGACTCGCACATGCTGCTTCTCTTGAACGTATACACGGAAGTAAGGCGGAAGGTAGTTTGTCGACGTCACCGCAAGACGACGCCAATGATTGGTCAAAATTGCGGGAAGGTTGCGGTGATTGGATATAATTGCAACACCGCCCTGAATTCGCGGGGATTGGTTGAATTTGCAAATCGTGAAATCCTGGAGGGTCTGGTTTTTTGCTTGGCCCAGACTCTGTCTCCTCACTCACTGTAGCTTTAGGTACTAAAAATCGATCCATTTTGTCTCTGGCAAAGGCTAGCTGAAGTTCGCTAAATGTCCGCAATAGTAACTTATTCTGGTTTATTTTTCCTCATGTTGCACCCCCCTGAAGAACTCTGGTGCCCCCTAGGCGCTTTGAAAAGCCCTGGATTAGAGAAATCTGAATATTTCAAGCATGTATTTTATATATATGGGAATTTAATTCTGGTCTCATTCTATTTACTGCAGTCGGATTCCAAATACTCGATAAACATTCCATTCTGTTATGAATCAGGAAAAAAAAAATCACAGCACTTTTATTTTTTTTAAAGTACTTCATCTACTAAAACAATGTTACACAAAGATCGATCCAGAACAGTTGTAAATGTCACTTAATTCCAAAGGGTGTCGATAATGGTGGACACAGGTGAAAGTGATCACTATTATCGACACCTCACGTGACTTCGTTCTCAAACGCGCGTTTCGATACAAAATAGCGACTGTCAAATGAAAGAGTCAGAAATAAAGTAGGGTTCGACAAGGAGATCATGAAATATCGGTGAGTTTGATCAGTAAAAACACGTCCGTGATCTTTCCACCATGCTCACCTGCGATGATAACGTCCGGGTTTTCTGAAAAATTGCTGATTGTGCTGAAAAAATTCCATCTCGGGTAACGAGCTGCGTCATCAAAGGGTGAGGAAGGTCTTCTGGTTGATTAATTCACCAATCATAACTGTTGTAACTGAAACTCACCTTTGTAAAATTGTTTTTTATTGGTAAATCTGAAAAGGTGTCGATAATTATGGACTGTCGATAATTGTAGAATGTTTATAGCCACTCCCCTTCACATCCTTATTCATTATTCTGAGAAGTTTACTAAGCTGTAACTTGCCTTTGAGGAGGTATATAATATAGAAGAAGAAGACTTTATTTGTCACATATACACTCAAGCACGGAATGTGAGTTGGCCTAGTGGTTAGCGTGTCCGCCTCTTGACTGGGAGATCACGAGTGTTACTCACGGGTCATACCAAAGACCATCATACCTACTGCCATCTGGGAAGGCACACTGCAATAACGAGTGGGGAGTCAAACTCTTGCGGTTACCAGAGGACCAGCCCCTCACTGTAACCTGAGCTATATAATGGGCAAAAGGCTGAGGGAGGGCGGCACGGTGGTGTAGTGGTTAGCGCTGTCGCCTCGCAGCAAGAAGGTCTGGGTTCGGGCCCCATGGCCGGCGAGAGCCTTTCTGTGTGGAGTTTGCATGTTCTCCCCGTGTCCGCGTGGGTTTCCTCCGGGTGCTCCGGTTTCCCCCACAGTCCAAAGACATGCAGGTTAGGTTAACTGGTGACTCTAAATTGACCGTAGGTGTGAATGTGAGTGTGAATGGTTGTCTGTGTCTATGTGTCAGCCCTGTGATGACCTGGCGACTTGTCCAGGGTGTACCCCGCCTTTCGCCCGTAGTCAGCTGGGATAGGCTCCAGCTTGCCTGCGACCCTGTAGAACAGGATAAAGCGGCTAGAGATAATGAGATGAGATGAGATTCATAATAATAATAATAATAAAATAATAATGATAAGTTGAACTTATATAGCGCCTTTTTCACACCCAAGGTCGCTTTACCATCCATCCATCCATCCATCCATCCATCCATCCATCCATCCATCCATTATCTGTAGCCGCTTATCCTGTTCTACAGGGTTGCAGGCAAACTGGATCCTATCCCAGCTGACTATGGGCAAGAGGTGAGGGTACACCCTGGACACGTCACCAGGTTATCGCAGGGCTGACACAGAGACAAACAACCATTCACACCTATGGTCAATTTAGAGCCACTAATTAAGCTAATCTGCATGTGCGGGAAACCGGAGCACCCGGAGGAAACCCACGCAGACACAGGGAGAACATGCAAACTCCACACAGAAAGGCCCTCGCCAGCTCGAACCCAGGACCTTCTTGCTGTGAGGTGACAGTGCTAACCACTACACCACCGTGCCACCCAGGTCACTTTACAATTACACACACAAAAAAAAAATCCACCAAAAGAGGGTCAAGATGTAATTCCAGTGACGTAGCTGCCCACAGTCCCACCAAAAGGCACATGAACATGACCTGCACAGCCGCCGCAAGGCAAGGCAAGGCAAGTTTATTTATATAGCGCATTTCATACACAGTGGCAGTTCAATGTGCTTTACAGAGGTAAAGGCAAAACAGTAAACAATAGAAAATAAAATTACATAAAATAAATGGGGAAGAAGAGAGAAAGTTCAGTAAAAACAGCAGAATAAAATGGAATTAAAGTTTAAAACATGTAAAGATGATGATATTTATCAGTTAGCAGAAAGCATCTGAGAACAGTTTGGTCTTTAGTCTAGATTTGAAGCTGCCAACAGCAGGAGCATTTTTGATGTCCTCTGGGAGTTGGTTCCATAGCTGTACTGCATAGTAGCTAAAAGCTGCTTCACCACACTTTGTTTTAACAACAGGTTTTACCAGTAAATTTTTCTGCTGCGATCTGGTAGATCTGATTGGGTTAGGCCGCCGCAACATATCAGAGAGGTAATTGGGCCCTGTACCATTTAGAGATTTGTACACCAGCAGCAATGCTTTAAAGTCAATTCTGTAGCTTACTGGAAGCCAGTGAAGGGACCTTAGAATTGGAGTAATGTGCTCTGTTCTTTTTGTTCGTGTGAGAACCCTCGCCGCTGCATTTTGCACCAGCTGAAGTCATTTGATGGTCTTTTTTGGCAGGCCTGTGAAAAGGCCATTGCAGTAATCAACCCTACTAGAGATGAAGGCATGTATAAGTTTTTCCAGATCATTTTTTGACACAAGTCCTCTTAGTTTGGAAATGTTTTTTAGGTGATAAAATGCCGTTTTAGTGATTGCTTTAATGTGACTGTCAAAGTTTAGCTCGCTGTCAATGAAAACACCAAGATTTTTAACCATATCTTTTGTTTTAATCCCCTTTGTGTCAAGAATAGTGGTAATCCGGAGTCTTTCATCTTTTTTTCCAAATAGAATTACTTCTGTTTTATCTGTGTTCAGCTGAAGAAAATTTTCTGACATCCAGTTGGTGATTTGGCCGATACACTGGTAGAGACATTCAAGGGGGGCATAATCATTAGGTGATAGAGCAAGATAAATTTGAGTGTCATCTGCATAGCAGTGATACGAAATTGAGTTGTTCTTGATAATTTGTCCAAGTGGGAGCATATAAAGGTTGAATAGTAATAGTCCAAGGATCGACCCCTGGGGGACACCACAGGTCAAGGACATTGATGTTGAGATACAATTTCCCATGGTAACAAAGAAGCTTCTATCTTTTAAGTATGATTTTGACCAATTGATAACTTTACCAGTCAACCCAACCGTGACGCCACCGGACCATGGATCCAGAAAGCAAGCACGGAAGCACCTCCACACAGCAACCCCGATGTTCAAGAGAGCCATGAGCTCAGTGCAGTCCATAGCAAGGAGTACGGGTATCACCCATGGCAGACCAAGGCCTGAAGGAAACCAACGACCAAAACTGGGTCTGGAGCTCCACCACAACCGGCAGACAAAACACCCAAACAAACAAATAACAAACACAAAAAGAAAAACAAAGGAGGAAAAAATAAACAAGACGCTCTGGTGAGAAGCGGCAGCCAAAATGTGCACAGCGTACTCTCAAAAGGAAACGAAGATTGACTCATTGCTACATTTCATGTATAAAGCCGTATTGAGGCAGCTCCCTTTTTACCTGTGTATGCACATTATCCCTCACCGTAACAGTAATTCCTGCTTACACTTGGGATTATATTTCATCATTTCATTAACTGTGTCAAAGGTCTAATCACTTTAATTAACAATTATTCACTGAAATTGAGGTTATCATTCACCGATATTCACTGAGCCTGAGGCGGATAAATGTTTTAGTATAAATACACTTCGTATAAATTATTTCAATCTTCAAAAGCAGCATGTAAATGTCATAACTTTGCGGCGCAGACTTGCGTCACTTCTCTACGCTGAGTCACATAAAATACTTTGTTTTGAAATCGATAAAACAAATCACAATTCCACCTTACCTTTGAATAGTTTGAGAAGAAACTTCGTCGCATCTTTAGTGCTTTTAGTTTAGGAACAACATTTTCTTTCATCATTTGTAATTCTTCCTCACTTACGCTACGGTGACGAAGTGATCGGCCGCCATTTTGCCGAGTCACTTGAGGTGATTATCGAGAATTAGTATAAATACTGAGGTGATTATAGAAAATCACGCGTGCTGATTGGTCGAGAAATTCAAACTATTTCTCGATAATCACCTCAAGCGACTCGGCAAAATGGCGGCCGATGGCTTCATCACCGTAGCGTAAGGAAGGAAGAATTACAAGTGATGAAAGAAAATGCTGTTCCTAAAAGCACTAAAGATGCAACGAAGTTTGGTCTAAAACTAAAGTAAGGTGACTGTTACAAAGCACTGACACTTGAGAATCCTTTCATAAATGTGAAATAAACATTTCCAAACAAAACAACACATCAACAGTTCTACGTTTTTATTTGTTAAAGAACACAGGTTTAAAATTCTGTTCATTCTTTGCCACGTGTACGAGATGTTACTATAGAAACAATAACGTAGTAGAACGAGTGCATTAACATAAACCCAGTGTTGTAGTCGAGTCACTAAACCTCGAGTCCGAGTCCAGTCTTGAGTCCCCAGTGTTCAAGTCCAAGTCATGAAAGAAAAGTCCGAGAACAAGACTCCGCCCGCACCATCTGACGATATCTGCTGCTGTCTTTATGTGAAAGCGTCTCTGCTACTGTGTCGGACTAACGTTTCTGCTCGACTGCCCCATTTTAATTACTAGGCTCCAGATAAAAAGCTTGTTCATCGCTCAGCAAGCCCCGCCCACTATCAACAGAGCAAATAACATGAGAGAGGGTTAACACTAGCTAGTTCATTGCTCAGCAAGCAAGTCCCGCTATCAACAGAGCAATGAACATAGCATGTCACTTCCTTCTCTGGGTGGAGTATTGCCAAATGACGATTGAAGTTCGAGGTCGTCCCCTCGATAGTTCTTCTACATATGGAACACATTGCACTGCACGAGAAGTCTGTATAAGCAAAGCGGACAATCCTAGCGGCGTTCTCTCCAGGCATTTTAGCGCCATTAACGTTAGTTTGTTCCTGAACATGACGTATGAACAGGTGAATGTGCATTCTTTTGCACAAAATTAATGTAGATATAAATATCTTCTACCAAATTATTATGGCGTGTTGCAAAAAATAAAGAAAAAATCCAAGTCCTTGTCTCGAATTTACGAGTCCGAATGCAGTTAATGCACGAGTCTGAGTCCAAATCCAAGTCAAGTCACGAGTCCTTGAGCTTCGGGCACGAGTCGGACTCGAGTACTACAGGCCTGCATAAACCTATTAATTGTGTTGCAGCTGGAGCCAGCTGTGCTGTTATCGAAGATTAATCTACACCTTTTGACCAATCAGGTTTAAGAATTCGGTGGCAGTGTGGTGTAAACAGGTATAACTAATGATCTCATCTCATTATCTCTAGCCGCTTTATCCTTCTACAGGGTCGCAGGCAAGCTGGAGCCTATCCCAGCTGACTACAGGCGAAAGGCGGGGTACACCCTGGACAAGTCACCAGGTCATCACAGGGCTGACACATAGACACAGACAACCATTCACACTCACATTCACACCTACGGTCAATTTAGAGTCACCAGTTAACCTAACCTGCATGTCTTTGGACTGTGGGGGAAACCGGAGCACCCGGAGGAAACCCACGCGGACACGGGGAGAACATGCAAACTCCGCACAGAAAGGCCCTCGCCGGCCACGGGGCTCGAACCCGGACCTTCTTGCTGTGAGGCGACAGCGCTAACCACTACACCACCGTGCCGCCCATAACTAATGATATGGGATTAATGATTGTTTCAGTCTTTTCCTTAAAAAGTGGCCTTCAAGTAAAAATGTAAGAGTTTCTAATACTTTTCTACTTTCAGTGAAGAATTTGAAGCTGTTTCCAACTTTTGCTAGAATTTAGACTTTCAATAAGTCTTTGCACTTTTATTTGAGGAAAGAGTACAGTAAATTTGGTTACTTTTACAACCTCTGGTATTAAAATCTCGCCATGGTGCGATCGTTTAAACTGGAGGAGGAACGAGTTTTCTGCATACGGCTTCCAAATATATATCAGTTCATTGAGTTAAAACTTTGTGTGCACATGCTGCTGATCACATGTCTGAGCTGACTGTTCTCAATCTCACGCATTTAAGCCTCGCGCTTTAACAAACTCCACATGGCTCATCACGTTCCACACGCAGTCGCTTGTTATCTCCAGAAGAAAAAGCACATGAAGTCTGTAAATCCAATCACATTCTCCATCAGACTCCACTCAGAAAGTCTGAAAGGGGTTTTATAGGTTGATAAACAGCAAATACAGCGTACGAAATAATGGCTTCCGTTCTAACTATACTCACCGGCCACTGTGATCTTCTGCTGTTGCATGCTGAGATGCTTTTCTACTCACCACGGTTGTAAAGAGTTCCTATATCCATCCTGTCAAAAAAGCTCGAACCAATCCGTCCATTTTCCTCTGACCTCTCTTATCAACAAGGTGTTTGTTTCCACCCACAGAACTGTCCCTCACTCACTTGACGTTTTTTGTTTTTTCGCACCATTCTGTGTAAACTCTAGAGACTGTTGTTTGTGTGTGAAAACCCCAGGAGATCAGCCGTTTCTGATATACTCAAATGAGCCAGTCCATCTGACTCAAACCAACGCCCATGCCACAGTGAAAGAAAGTCATACAAAAATTGAGATAGCATTTTTTCCCATTCTGCTGTTTGAACATTGCGAACATGAACTGAAGCTCTTGATTTGTATCTGCGTGATTTGATGCACTGTGCTGCTGTCAAGGGATCGGCTGATTAGAGAACTGCAGAAACCAGCAGGTGGATGTACAACCCCGATTCCAAAAAAGTTGGGACAAAGTACAAATTGTAAATAAAAACGGAATGCAATAATTTACAAATCTCAAAAACTGATATTGTATTCACAGTAGAACATAGACAACATATCAAATGTCAAAAGTGAGACATTTTGAAATTTCATGCCAAATATTGGCTCATTTGAAATTTCATGACAGCAACACATCTCAAAAAAGTTGGGACAGGGGCAATAAGAGGCTGGAAAAGTTAAAGGTACAAAAAAGGAACAGCTGGAGGACCAAATTGCAACTCATTAGGTCAATTGGCAATAGGTCATTAACATGACTGGGTATAAAAAGAGCATCTTGGAGTGGCAGCGGCTCTCAGAAGTAAAGATGGGAAGAGGATCACCAATCCCCCTAATTCTGCGCCGACAAATAGTGGAGCAATATCAGAAAGGAGTTCGACAGTGTAAAATTGCAAAGAGTTTGAACATATCATCATCTACAGTGCATAATATCATCAAAAGATTCAGAGAATCTGGAAGAATCTCTGTGCGTAAGGGTCAAGGCCGGAAAACCATACTGGGTGCCCGTGATCTTCGGGCCCTTAGACGGCACTGCATCACATACAGGCATGCTTCTGTATTGGAAATCACAAAATGGGCTCAGGAATATTTCCAGAGAACATTATCTGTGAACACAATTCACCGTGCCATCCGCCGTTGCCAGCTAAAACTCTATAGTTCAAAGAAGAAGCCGTATCTAAACATGATCCAGAAGCGCAGACGTCTTCTCTGGGCCAAGGCTCATTTAAAATGGACTGTGGCAAAGTGGAAAACTGTTCTGTGGTCAGACGAATCAAAATTTGAAGTTCTTTATGGAAATCAGGGATGCCGTGTCATTCGGACTAAAGAGGAGAAGGACGACCCAAGTTGTTATCAGCGCTCAGTTCAGAAGCCTGCATCTCTGATGGTATGGGGTTGCATTAGTGCGTGTGGCATGGGCAGCTTACACATCTGGAAAGACACCATCAATGCTGAAAGGTATATCCAGGTTCTAGAGCAACATATGCTCCCATCCAGACGACGTCTCTTTCAGGGAAGACCTTGCATTTTCCAACATGACAATGCCAAACTACATACTGCATCAATTACAGCATCATGGCTGTGTAGAAGAAGGGTCCGGGTACTGAACTGGCCAGCCTGCAGTCCAGATCTTTCACCCATAGAAAACATTTGGCGCATCATAAAACGGAAGATACGACAAAAAAAGACCTAAGACAGTTGAGCAACTCGAATTCTACATTAGACAAGAATGGGTTAACATTCCTATCCCTAAACTTGAGCAACTTGTCTCCTCAGTCCCCAGACGTTTACAGACTGTTGTAAAGAGAAAAGGGGATGTCTCACAGTGGGAAACATGGCCTTGTCCCAACTTTTTTGAGATGTGTTGTTGTCATGAAATTTAAAATCACCTCATTTTTCTCTTTAAATGATACATTTTCTCAGTTTAAACATTTGATATGTCATCTATGTTCTATTCTGAATAAAATATGGAATTTTGAAACTTCCACATCATTGCATTCCGTTTTTATTTACAATTTGTACTTTGTCCCAACTTTTTTGGAATCGGGGTTTAGGAGTGTTCCTACGAAAGTGGCCGGTGAGTGTAGTCCCCAGTATATACAGTCAGGGCTTTCTGGGGGAGGATTGTGGGAACGACAGCCACATTTTAAAGCTCCTAAAGGTGCTCTGAATTATTAATAAGTTAGAACACATTTTGTCATATTTGGTGAACTTGTAAAATGTCAGGTGAGGTTTATTCCATCCACCACTAGAAGGCAGTGATTAGTCATGTGAGATTGATCATCACTGCAAGACTTTCCTACTCACTGGGACACCTGGCAAATTCGACTGACAAATCTCATGGAAAGCAAATAAACAGACAACAGAAACTCAGAGTTCTACACAGTGTGTTTTTAAGGAGCAGATCTGAATGAGCCAGTGCTTTCTGTTCATAGACTGGAACTGCATTAGACATGAAGTCAAGGGCTTTGGGGATCTGATTTACTTTATGTAAAGTACAGTGTCCTGCCTTTCAAGGTGAAGATTGAAAACTCAGGACACAGAAGACAAAATACACAGAATTAAGAAAAACACTAGCGCAAGAGTGATGAATAAAATAATCTCATCTCATCTCATTATCTCTAGCCGCTTTATCCTTCTACAGGGTCGCAGGCAAGCTGGAGCCTATCCCAGCTGACTACGGGTGAAAGGCGGGGTACACCCTGGACAAGTCGCCAGGTCATCACAGGGCTGACACATAGACACAGACAACCATTCACACTCACATTCACACCTACGGTCAATTTAGAGTCACCAGTTAACCTAACCTGCATGTCTTTGGACTGTGGGGGAAACCGGAGCACCCGGAGGAAACCCACGCGGACATGGGGAGAACATGCAAACTCCGCACAGAAAGGCCCTCGCCGGCCACGGGGCTCGAACCCGGACCTTCTTGCTGTGAGGCGACAGCGCTAACCACTACACCACCGTGCCGCCCGAATAAAATAATAATGAGTTTTATTTTTGTTTATCTATCTATCTATCTATCTATCTATCTATCTATCTATCTATCTATCTATCTATCTATCTATCTATCAACCTGTCTCACTGCTCTGGGTGTGTGTGTCTCAATTAATCTCTCTCTCTCTGTTGATTAATTAATCTGTCTTGCTCTCTATCTATTAATTAATCTGTCTCACTGTATCAATTAGCATGTCTCACTGATCTATCTATCTATCTATCTATCTATCTATCTATCTATCTATCTATCTATCTATCTATCTATCTATCTATCTATCTATCTATCTATCAACCTGTCTCACTGCTCTGGGTGTGTGTGTCTCAATTAATCTCTCTCTCTCTCTGTTGATTAATTAATCTGTCTTGCTCTCTATCTATTAATTAATCTGGTTCACTATCAATTAACATGTCTCACTGATCTATCTATCTATCTATCTATCTATCTATCTATCTATCTATCTATCTATCTATCTATCTATCTATCTATCTATCCACCTGTCTCACTGCTCTGTGTGTGTGTGTGTGTGTGTGTGTGAATTAATCTCTCTCTCTGTTGATTAATCAATCAATCAATCAATCTATCTATCTATCTATCTATCTATCTATCTATCTATCTATCTATCAACCTGTCTCACTGCTCTGGGTGTGTGTGTGTCTCAATTAATCTCTCTCTGTTGATTAATCTATCTATCTATCTATCTATCTATCTATCTATCTATCTATCTATCTATCTATCTATCTATCTATCTATCTATCCATCCACCTGTCTCACTGCTCTGTGTGTGTGTGTGTGTGTGTGTGTGTGAATTAATCTCTCTCTCTGTTGATTAATCTATCTATCTATCTATCTATCTATCTATCTATCTATCTATCTATCTATCTATCTATCTATCTATCCACCTGTCTCACTGCTCTGTGTGTGTGTGTGAATTAATCTCTCTCTCTGTTGATTAATCTATCTATCTATCTATCTATCTATCTATCTATCTATCTATCTATCTATCTATCTATCTATCAACCTGTCTCACTGCTCTGGGTGTGTGTGTCTCAATTAATCTCTCTCTCTCTGTTGATTAATTAATCTGTCTTGCTCTCTATCTATTAATTAATCTGTCTCACTGTATCAATTAGCATGTCTCACTGATCTATCTATCTATCTATCTATCTATCTATCTATCTATCTATCTATCTATCTATCTATCTATCTATCTATCTATCTATCTATCAACCTGTCTCACTGCTCTGGGTGTGTGTGTCTCAATCTCTCTCTCTCTCTGTTGATGAATTAATCTGTCTTGCTCTCTATTAATTAATCTGTCTCACTGTCTATCAATTAGCATGTCTCACTGATCTATCTATCTATCTATCTATCTATCTATCTATCTATCTATCTATCTATCTATCTGTCTGTCTGTCTGTCTGTCTCACTGCTCTGGGTGTGTGTGTCTCAATTAACCTCTCTCTGTTGATTAATTAATCTGTCTTGCTCTCTATCTATTAATTAATCTGTTTCACTGTCTATCAATTACATGTCTCACTGATCTATCTATCTATCTATCTATCTATCTATCTATCTATCTATCTATCTGTTTCACTGCTCTGGGTGTGTGTGTCTCAATTAATCTCTCTCTCTGTTGATTAATTAATCTGTCTTGCTCTCTATCTATTAATTAATCTGTCTCACTGATCTGTGTGTGTGTGGTGCTGAATGCCTCACTCTGATCCACTAACCCCGAGTGCACCCTGAGGGCCACAGTGGGAATCAGCTGGTGTTTTGTTCTGCTCTCCTCAGCAATGTCTGTTTTATGTATTTTATGTTCTTTTATTGCCAAATAAAATCAATCAATCCGTTATGAACGCACACTGGCTGAACTGTCACGTTAAGACACTGCTCTGTCTGTCTGTCTGTGTGTGTGTGTGTGTTGAGGAGTTTGCAGGCTGTTTGTGAGCTGAGAGGCGGAACTCGGGAACGCGGGCATTGCGACACGTCAGCTGAACCCGGAGGAACTATTTGAGTGATGCACACAGACTCCAGTTGCTTCCGTGTCCGGGAGTACTGGAACAGCACAAGCCGGTGATTCTCCATTTCTGTGGCTGTTAAAGCTGTTACTGTTCTGTCCAGGATGATGTCGGTTTAAAGCCCGGTTCTGTTCCGCTTTGCCGCTGGTGGACCGGTTTCTGAGGTGCCGGAAGCAGTGAGAGGCGGCGGTGTGGCAGTCTGAAAGGTAAATATGGAACTCCATCTCCTTTAGATCCTCCTGCGGCTTCAGTAACTCCCTGATCATCATCCACCACAGCCTGCAGGGCAGGAGAGCAGCCTTTAAACCCTTTAGAACTCCCTGATCATCATCCACCACAGCCTGCAGGGCAGGAGAGCAGCCTTTAAACCCTTTAGAACTCCCTGATCATCATCCAGCACAGCCTGCAGGGCAGGAGAGCAGCCTTTAAACCCTTTAGAACTCCCTGATCATCATCCACCACAGCCTGCAGGGCAGGAGAGCAGCCTTTAAACCCTTTAGAACTCCCTGATCATCATCCACCACAGCCTGCAGGGCAGGAGAGCAGCCTTTAAACCCTTTAGAACTCCCTGATCATCATCCACCACAGCCTGCAGGGCAGGAGAGCAGCCTTTAAACCCTTTAGAACTCCCTGATCATCATCCAGCACAGCCTGCAGGGCAGGAGAGCAGCCTTTAAACCCTTTAGAACTCCCTGATCATCATCCACCACAGCCTGCAGGGCAGGAGAGCAGCCTTTAAACCCTTTAGAACTCCCTGATCATCATCCACCACAGCCTGCAGGGCAGGAGAGCAGCCTTTAAACCCTTTAGAACTCCCTGATCATCATCCAGCACAGCCTGCAGGGCAGGAGAGCAGCCTTTAAACCCTCTATAACTCCCTGATCATCATCCAGCACAGCCTGCAGGGCAGGAGAGCAGCCTTTAAACCCTTTAGAACTCCCTGATCATCATCCACCACAGCCTGCAGGGCAGGAGAGCAGCCTTTAAACCCTCTATAACTCCCTGATCACTATCCACCACAGCCTGCAGGGCAGGAGAGCAGCCTTTAAACCCTTTAGAACTCCCTGATCATTATCCAGCACAGCCTGCAGGGCAGGAGAGCAGCCTTTAAACCCTTTAGAACTCCCTGATCATTATCCAGCACAGCCTGCAGGGCAGGAGAGCAGCCTTTAAACCCTTTAGAACTCCCTGATCATCATCCACCACAGCCTGCAGGGCAGGAGAGCAGCCTTTAAACCCTTTAGAACTCCCTGATCATTATCCAGCACAGCCTGCAGGGCAGGAGAGCAGCCTTTAACCCTTTGGTGACTGACCCCTTGAAAATGGTTCCTCCAGGAACTATGACTTTTCAGTTGTCAAGACAACAGAAGAACTAAAATACAAAAACAGAAAGATACGTCACAATGCTCTTGTGCACAAAACAAAATGCTCTTGTATTTTAGTTTTTCCGTTGTCTTGACGACTGAAACGTCATCGTTCCTGGAGGAACCATGTTCAAGGGGTCAGTCACCAAAGGGTTAAACCCTTTAGAACTCCCTGATCATCATCCACCACAGCCTGCAGGGCAGGAGAGCAGCCTTTAAACCCTTTAGAACTCCCTGATCATCATCCAGCACAGCCTGCAGGGCAGGAGAGCAGCCTTTAAACCCTTTAGATCTCCCTGATCATTATCCAGCACAGCCTGCAGGGCAGGAGAGCAGCCTTTAAACCCTTTAGAACTCCCTGATCATCATCCACCACAGCCTGTAGGGCAGGAGAGCAGCCTTTAAACCCTTTAGAACTCCCTGATCATTATCCAGCACAGCCTGCAGGGCAGGAGAGCAGCCTTTAAACCCTTTAGAACTCCCTGATCATCATCCACCACAGCCTGTAGGGCAAGAGAGCAGCCTTTAAACCCTTTAGAACTCCCTGATCATTATCCAGCACAGCCTGCAGGGCAGGAGAGCAGCCTTTAAACCCTTTAGAACTCCCTGATCATCATCCACCACAGCCTGCAGGGCAGGAGAGCAGCCTTTAAACCCTTTAGAACTCCCTGATCATCATCCAGCACAGCCTGCAGGGCAGGAGAGCAGCCTTTAAACCCTTTAGATCTCCCTGATCATTATCCAGCACAGCCTGCAGGGCAGGAGAGCAGCCTTTAAACCCTTTAGAACTCCCTGATCATCATCCACCACAGCCTGTAGGGCAGGAGAGCAGCCTTTAAACCCTTTAGAACTCCCTGATCATCATCCACCACAGCCTGTAGGGCAAGAGAGCAGCCTTTAAACCCTTTAGAACTCCCTGATCATTATCCAGCACAGCCTGCAGGGCAGGAAAGCAGCCTTTAAACCCTTTAGAACTCCCTGATCACTATCCACCACAGCCTGCAGGGCAGGAGAGCAGCCTTTAAACCCTTTAGAACTCCCTGATCACTATCCACCACAGCCTGCAGGGCAGGAGAGCAGCCTTTAAACCCTTTAGAACTCCCTGATCATCATCCACCACAGCCTGCAGGGCAGGAGAGCAGCCTTTAAACCCTTTAGTACTCCCTGATCATCATCCACCACAGCCTGCAGGGCAGGAGAGCAGCCTTTAAACCCTCTATAACTCCCTGATCATCATCCACCACAGCCTGCAGGGCAGGAGAGCAGCCTTTAAACCCTTTAGAACTCCCTGATCATTATCCAGCACAGCCTGCAGGGCAGGAGAGCAGCCTTTAAACCCTTTAGAACTGCCTGATCATCATCCACCACAGCCTGCAGGGCAGGAGAGCAGCCTTTAAACCCTTTAGAACTCCCTGCTCACTATCCACCACAGCCTGCAGGGCAGGAGAGCAGCCTTTAAACCCTCTATAACTCCCTGATCATCATCCACCACAGCCTGCAGGGCAGGAGAGCAGCCTTTAAACCCTTTAGAACTCCCTGATCATTATCCAGCACAGCCTGCAGGGCAGGAGAGCAGCCTTTAAACCCTTTAGAACTCCCTGATCATCATCCACCACAGCCTGCAGGGCAGGAGAGCAGCCTTTAAACCCTTTAGAACTCCCTGCTCACTATCCACCACAGCCTGCAGGGCAGGAGAGCAGCCTTTAAACCCTCTATAACTCCCTGATCATCATCCACCACAGCCTGCAGGGCAGGAGAGCAGCCTCCAGGGGTGTCAAACCTGATCCATAAAGGGCCTTGTGGCTGCAGGTTTTCATTCCAGCCATGCAGCAGCACACCTGACTTGGCTCATTCAATCAACTGAACTGTCTTCACACAGTCAAATACTTGCAGCCACACCCACCCTTGATTAAAGGGTGGGTGTGTCAGTTGATTGAATAAGCCAAATCAGGGTGCTGCTGCATGACTGGAATGAAAACCTGCAGCCACACGGCCCTTTATGGATCAGGTTTGACACCCCTGCTTTAAACCCTTTAGAACTCCCTGATCATCATCCAGCACAGCCTGCAGGGCAGGAGAGCAGCCTTTAAACCCTTTAGAACTCGCTGTGTGTTGAATATGTAAAGTATAGCTGTGTAAAACATTGAAATTGTGGTGTATGTTTTGGGCTCCTGGTGCTGATGTGTTTTTCTGATTGTTGTATTTTTGTTCTATAAGTCAGTGGTTGATTCCAGTGCTGACATTACAAGTGATTGTCCTGCTGCTTTACATGCTTACTCATGCACTGTACACACTGACTGTGCTTCCAGGCCTGGCTCTGAAACAGCTTCTTTGATGCCCAGTGAACAGAAATGGAGCTTTGAGTGCATAACCCACATGAACGGGCGACAGAGGAAGTCCGCAGCGATGACTGCGGACATGACTGACCGAAAAATGGTGGACGAGGAAGAACCGTTCGTCCAGGACTCGGACAGCGAGGACGGACGTCCTGATCCGAGCAGCGGGATCCGAGGAGAGCTGGGCAGTGTGTCTCTGCTCCTGTTTCTCTACGTCCTGCAGGGGATTCCTTTAGGACTGGCTGGCAGCATTCCTCTCATCATGCAAAGTAAAAATGTTAGCTATAAAGACCAGGCCTACTTCAGCTTCGTCTTCTGGCCTTTCAGTCTGAAGCTGCTCTGGGCTCCGCTGGTCGACTCGGTCTACGTGAAGCGCTTTGGACGCAGGAAGTCGTGGCTCATTCCCACTCAGTACCTGCTCGGGCTCTTCATGCTGGGACTGTCGTTCACTGTGGATTCTCTCCTGCAGACGAGCGGCCCAGGAGGCCCAAGCGTGATCAGCCTCACTGTCGTGTTCTTCATACTGGCTTTTCTGGCAGCCACGCAGGACATCGCGGTTGATGGCTGGGCCCTCACCATGCTGTCCAGGGAGAACGTGGGATACGCTTCCACTTGTAACTCTGTAGGCCAGACAGCTGGGTACTTCCTGGGGAACGTCCTGTTTCTGGCTCTGGAGTCGGCCGATTTCTGCAACAAGTACCTGAGGTTTGAGCCACAGGATCAGGGCATCGTCACGCTGTCAGGTATGGTGATGTTTTTCCAAGATGTTTTAAGATCTGTTTAGAAGCGTTTATTTAAAAAAAGTTAAGATGTCTTGGGATTTTTTTTGTTTTTTTCCATGTAGAGTGTTTTTAATATGACTTTAATATTTTGGTTGTAATGCTGCATCGAGTTTGTGAATCTGGCTTATGCGTGTGTGAGAGGGAGATTTGAATAAAAGCCAGGAACTTGAAAAGACTAAATTCAAATTGGTGCTTAATTTTTACAAAGCGATGTAAAAATTCAAAACAGCATGCCTGTCCTTAGAGCCTTAATTAAAAGAGGGCGTGGCCTCTGTGGCCCTTGGTGGAGGAGGGCGTGGCCTCTGTGGCCCTTATCATATCTTATTGAAATGTGTTCTGCTTTAAACGTGCTTTTAAAAAAAAAAAACAAAGCAAAAAACATTTGACGGGCACACATTGGTCATAAACACGTACACTGTAGCTCATTATTAGTTGTGCGTGTAACCTAAATATCTGAAACGTCATGATTTCATTTTAGCTCCACTGGCTGCATCTGTTTTTCTGGTTCCAGATGTTTTCCTGCCTCAAATGTGGTGTTTTGTTTTTTAATTTTATTTAATTAAATTTTTTTGAATTTCCGTTTTGTGCCTGTGTGCCTATCAGACTTCCTGTTTTTCTGGGGGGTTGTGTTTGTGGTGTCCACCACCCTGGTGGCCTTACTGAAGTCGGAGAACAGCAGACAACAGCGCTCCAGGCAGAGGCCCAAAGAGGAGATACAGGGTGTAAAGGAGACGTACAAGCTGCTCTTCTCCATCATCAAGCTGCCTGCCGTCTTCACTTTCTGCTGCCTGCTGCTCACATCAAAGGTAAACGCGCATCGTTTTTACAGAAACGGTGTGTTAAATTACACCTGTAATACATCTGTTACTGCCAAAGACTTTCAGATCATCGCTGATGTTGCTGGTCATTCGGTCGGAAGATAATTTGGTGAATCAGTAGCTAAAGACCCTTGGGGGGGAGCATTGAACAGGAAGCCAATGTGTTTGTTCATTTCTTTTTCTCATCTCATCTCATTATCTGTAGCCGCTTTATCCTTCTACAGGGTCGCAGGCAAGCTGGAGCCTATCCCAGCTGACTACGGGCGAAAGGCGGGGTACACCCTGGACAAGTCGCCAGGTCATCACAGGGCTGACACATAGACACAGACAACCATTCACACTCACATTCACACCTACGCTCAATTTAGAGTCACCAGTTAACCTAACCTGCATGTCTTTGGACTGTGGGGGAAACCGGAGCACCCGGAGGAAACCCACGCGGACACGGGGAGAACATGCAAACTCCACACAGAAAGGCCCTCGCCGGCCACGGGGCTCGAACCCGGACCTTCTTGCTGTGAGGCGACAGCGCTAACCACTACACCACCGTGCCGCCTCATTTTTTTTTAAAGATATTTTTTGGGCTTTTTTCACCTTTATTGGATAGGACAGTGTAGAGACAGGAAATGAGTGGGAGAGAGAGACGGGGAGGGATCGGGAAATGACCCCGGGTCGGAATTGAACCTGGGTCCCCGGATCCATGGCATGGCGCCCCATCCAACCGAGCCACAACGCCCCCTGTTTGTTCATTTCTATTCACTGTTCAGCGCAAAAGTTTGTGGTGTGTGGGTTTTTATTTTTTTATTATTATTATTTTTTTAATTAACAGGGATGAAAGTCTTCCGGAAATCCGGATATTTGACAAAACTCTTGAAAATCTCCGATTTTCCGAATGGAGAAATTTTATTTTTCGGATTTTTCGCGTTCCTCGACGCGGCGTAATACTTCGCATCGTCCTTGCACGGTCCTTAAATAGCCCAAACATAGTTCATTGATTAAAGACAGGTGTTCTTTGTTAATGGTGCACGTGCCCAAGGCGCGCCTTCAGGTGCACGAGCTAATGCGCGCAGGACTGACACCGTTCTGCACAAGTGCACTAGAAAGCGTGTTCAAGCTGCCAGTGTTGCTGCAGTCTATTTAGTTGCGAATTACGAGTCTTTTCTCTTGTGTTAATAATTCGCCGTCAAAACAAGCAAAACTTTCCTTCTACTTTCGACGTGAAGAGAGGTCAGCAATTTATTATATATTTTTTTTTCCCATCAAAGTTGCATTTGTGGTTTCGAAGCGAAGTTTTAGTGCCGTTTCTAGAACACAACGTCAAGAAAACGTGGAAGAAACAGCGATAATGGAAGAGCCGGTTTCTAAGCTGCCTAAAACTAGTAATGGGAATTTATTTTTTTGTTACATGTGGGCCTTTTCCACGACCCTTTTTCAGCTCACTTCAGCCCGACACGGCTCGCGTTTCGACTACCTCAGAGCAGCACGACTCAGCTCGCTTCAGCCCTGCTCAGCACCCAAAACTCGCACGGTTTTGGAGTGGGGCCGAAGTGAGCCCAACCGAGCCGAGTGGGGCTAGGGGTGTGAGGAGACACTCCCCTGTGCACTGATTGGTGAGGAGTAGGGCTGAACGATCTATCGTTTTCGACCGAAAATTGCGATCTCGGACAACACGATTTTGGGATCGTCAAAGCCGAGGTTTTTCTCAGTGCTCCTAAACTGCTGACCCATGTTTTGTTTCGTCAATAAATTGTCCTCATTTTTTACACTACAGACAAAAAATTACGTTCAGGAAAGCCTTGTGGCACTCAGTGTGGAAGAATTTTGTGAATATCTCCTTCCGTTTTCGTGTAAATCCCCGTTGTTTGGAGGGAGCACTGAGGAAAAACTGCGCTGTCTGTGTGTCTGAGCGCGCGGGTGGGGGAGGGGCTGCTCCCTCACTCTCTCTCTCTCTCTCACACACACACACACACACACACACACACACACACACACAGGAGGGAGGGGCCCTGCAATAGCGACTGCTACAGCCACTGCATCACGCTTATTTCCCACAGGGGAATTGTTGGCTCTAGTTATAATTTATAATGCTTATGTACATTCTTTTACTAAAGTGCAATCTTTTGATGCTGCTGAGCCATTGATCAACCTTTTTTTATGTCTGATATGTTGTAGATGGGAAAAGTAAAAGAAGCAAAAGTTTACTTAAGAAAGATGGCTCTCTTTTTATTTTTATTTTAAGTTATTATAACTTGTTCCTGGGCGGCACGGTGGTGTAGTGGTTAGCGCTGTCGCCTCACAGCAAGAAGGTTCTGGGTTCGAGCCCCGGGGCCAGCGAGGGCCTTTCTGTGCGGAGTTTGCATGTTCTCCCCGTGTCCATGTGGGTTTCCTCCGGGTGCTCCGGTTTCCCCCACAGTCCAAAGACATGCAGGTTAGGTTAACTGGTGACTCTAAATTGAGCGTAGGTGTGAATGTGAGTGTGAATGGTTGTCTGTGTCTATGTGTCAGCCCTGTGATGACCTGGCGACTTGTCCAGGGTGTACCCCGCCTTTCGCCCGTAGTCAGCTGGGATAGGCTCCAGCTTGCCTGCAACCCTGTAGAACAGGATAAAGCGGTGAGAGATAATGAGATGAGAACTTGTTCCTCAGGCACTCAATGTTAATAAACAGGCCTACATTTGAAATCTGTTGACCTCAGTTTTCATTCTTGCATTAGCTTTATGGAATTCATTGTATTAATTAATTTGCACTGAAACTTGATTTAAAGAAGAAAAAATCGTGGTTGAAATCGAAATCGCAATATCTGCCAGAAAAATCGCAATTCAATTTTTTCTTAAAATCATTCAGCCCTAGTGAGGAGGAGTGTCCTCACATGCCCACACGCCCCGCGAGCACGCTGGGATCTGTAAACACCGTAAACCCGGAAGAAGAAGAATTACGACAAAGATGATGATCAGAAAACAAGCCACAGCACCAAGACCAGCAACACTAACGACTCCATGTCCTCCATGTTTATTGTTTACTATCCGGGTCGTGAGACTACCGCTTAAAAGATCACTGATGTCACTGTTTGCGCCGCCTAACGACATCACGTGACGTCCACCCACTTTCGCTAACTCCACCCAATGTGTCCACCCACTTCCAGCCAGCACGGTTCAGCGCGGTTGTAGTCAAAATGCAACTCCAACAGCCCCGCTCAGCTCGACTCAGCCCAACTCAGCACGGCACGGCTCAGCCCGACTCAGCCGCGTTGGTAGTGGAAAAGCCCCAATAATGCACTCAGGCTGCCAGTCAGTGTGTGACACACACACACACACGCCTGAAAAATCCTCGCTACGCCCCTGATTTCTATGAGAAATGTGGTATTCATTGGTGTTTAAATTTACAGACAATACGAACTAATGCAAACAATCGGCTTCAACTCGCATAAATCTGAATTGTAAATGTTTAGTTCACTTTAGCTTCTGCAAACGCACAACTCGACTAAAAGATTGATAAACGAGGCTCAACGTCCCCGACACTGAAACCTGAAAGCTTTAGAAACTCTAACAGACCTTTACTTTTTAACAGCACTGGTTTGGGATTTTGCTGAGTTTACCTTCAACTGTCTGATATTTTTCAGAGTAATGAACTGTGGAGCAGGAAAATCACGGCGCTTTCTAAACGCACTCCTGAAAATTACTCATTAACTCGGGGAATTAAATTTGATCTTTTTGACATGTTCATCATTTAATGTACATGAAAGAAAAAGGCTTAAAAGGTATAACTTGTTTTAGTGAAAATAAGTAATAAAATGCACTAGAATGCAGGGGTTTGCGTGTTGTGTTATTAAAATATTTTCAGGGGACGTCCCCCCCCCCCCCCCCCCCCCAATATATTTAGTTTGACCTTTCAAAAGTTCAGGGTTTTTTTTTTTTTTTTTTTTTTCTCCTTTGCTCCACTTTCATCTCTAAATCAAGATGGACATTGATTGGAATTTGTGCAAAGGGTGTACAAACTTTTGCACCCATCTGTAAATATCATTTGGCTGTAAATCTCTCCTCTGTCCCTCTATAAATCTCTGTCACACATAGATGGGGTTTTCAGCAGCAGACGCAGTGACTGGGCTGAAGCTGGTAGAAGCTGGAGTACCGAAAGCTGAGCTGGCTCTCCTGGCTGTTCCCATGGTTCCTCTGCAGATCCTGCTGCCGCTCATCATCAGTAAATACACAGCCGGGCCTCGACCGCTCGACATCTTTTACAAAGCCTTTCCTTTCAGGTACATATGGAATGGTGTTTTTATTAATTAATTCCCAGTCCAGAAGAGATTTAATGTCTAGGATCGTAGTCAGTCATGTTGGAGGCAGAATACGTGGTGCTATGCGTGAGATGAAATATAGGCATCAGAGCAGGTCAAGGTGGATGATTATCGGGATGGAAGAACTGTAGCACAGTCAGTACATTACAGCAGCTGCGCTACTGTCAGAACTTCTGACCAATCAGGAACACAACAGCACTGGTATTTGCTGGACTTTAAAGGAGAACTGAAGTCATTTTTAAACTTGCTTTATTTCTTATTTAACGTGTTACTCAATTACGTTTTCGGTTTTAGTAACCTTATATCGTGACTCGTATTGGCAACTAACTGCAATTAAATATTATACTTATCGGCCTGTTCGGTTTTTAGCAATGTTGAATTTAGTTCATTTGGTTGACGGCAGGCGTTGCTTATCCGCGCGATCTTCACGAGACTTGTGCGAGACTTCAAAATGTGAAGAAGTGTCAGCCAGGTGTCAGCGCCGCCATTTTGAAAACTGTTTTCCAAACGAAGTATTGCACAAAAACGAGTTTAAATGACGATTACTGCCTACTTTTTTTAAACTTTCCTGATCGCTATCAAAACAAACAAAACTTCCGGCTTGATTACGTCAGCATTCGAAAGAGGGCGCGCGCGTCTTTTGACGACCCCTGTGTCCGAAATCGCTCCCTACTCACTATATAGCGAGGACGCCATTTTGTAGTGCCGTCCGAAACCTTAGTGAGGATTATTTCCACCCTATATAGTGCACTCAAAGTATCCCACAATGCATCAGGAAAAGTAGTGTACAGCGATGGTCACTAACCAAAGCAGTATATCCCATCATGCATTGCGGTCGCGCTGAAAGAAATCTAATTAAAAGTCTGAAATGTGATTTAATAAAAGGCAGCGGCGAAGAAGAAAGGATTCAGCCTTGATTTAAAAGAACTGAAAGCTGCAGGGACTTTGTATTGATTAATGTGTGAAATGCGCTCAGTATAATATGGATTTATCACACAAACACACGCATGTATTTATTATTTTGAAACCCACCAGCCGACTGATCCGGCACGTTTTAATTGTGCGACAGTAATGACGTAAATACCAGCGCGACAGAGTAGTGTCCGAAAGCGTTTTTTCATTTTACCAATGAGCTCACTGTATAGTCCTCTATAGAGTGATTCCCTATATAGGGAGTAGTGAACGAGTGAGCGATTTCGGACACAGGGTTTGATTTCCGCTGTACGTTTTACTTCCGTCCTACGATGTCTCGCACAGGTCTCAGCGAATCTCGTTTACGGCCATTGCTTTGACATATGGACTGATATATTACAGAGCGTATTTCAAACACTCATAACTTGCTAGAGCAGCGACAAAATAGCGATCAAAAATGCATTCCGATATTTAATAAAATGAGAAATAGAATTTTGATAAATTTGCCTTCAGTTCCCCTTTAACATCACATGGAGTTTCGTTTTCTATAATAATAATCATGAACGTGTTAATTTCAATACCAGGGCTTTCCCCAAAGTGTGGATACCCAGTGCTCCGCTGCGCTGTGTGATGTCAGCACCACGCTGTCACTTGCACACCAACAAAAAAAAATCAGTACCATAGATTGAAGAATGTCGAGTACTTAAATATCTCCTATTCCTTTCTGAAAATGAGTAAGTATAGGAATAAGAAAATATTGTAATATATAGGTCGAGACTTTCCTGATACTCAACCCAGAAGTGAAAATAAACAGTTCCGTTCAGAATTTTCGTACAAAATGGATAAATTTCAACCGACGGACTACACGGCTCATTTTTCTAATGAACAGATTAGATATATGTCTAAAATAAACGACCTACAGATTAGTGACCCTTATCGATTACCGGATGTAGTTTTTATGACCGTGTCAGTGGATATTGAACTGCCAGCGGAATACCCAGACGTGTATAATTACCTCATTAACTTTCCCTCGCTGTTCAGTGGTGAAGCACTGCGTGCTTATAAATCTCTGCACAGTTATCTTTACAGAAATTCAGGATTTGTCAGCGACTCAGATGTGGCATCTTGTAAACAAGAAAATAACAATCCTCATTGGACGGGTAAGTCACTTAAGTATTGAGTATAGCACTGACCAGCCGATTATAGACTAGAATAAGGTAATTCCAGCTGTAATTCCAAATCGTCCGTCCTGTTTACCATGGATCTGGCGTTGGAGAGGTAGAGGCGGCAGTGGAGATTTGAGTGGCTGTTTTCTGAGCTTAGTCAACAGGCCGGCTCTGCCTGCAGCCTCGTGTTTGCTTCCGCTCCCGGCGCCGCCGCCTCCTTCGCCTGCCAGACCCGATAACAATCCACGGAGACCCCGCTGGTCTCGCTGTCTCGTCCGGAATGTTGTGCATGCGATGGAAATCGCTACAAACCGTCATTTTCTGCTGGAAACCAATGTCCAGTAAGTCCATACGGTTGTAGTGGATATTGAAGTCCGGTACAGACGAACAACACGCAAAAATACACACAAAAAACATAAACGTGCACAGGTAGGGAGAGCTTGTAGCCGCAGCCGTTGTAGTAGAATTGTATATAGTAGGGTTTTCCAGAAGAAAAGGTAGAAGCAGAACCAGAAGCAGAAGTAGAAGGCGGAAATATGGCGTTTGACCGACAAGATGGCGTCTGTTACAATCTGGATTGGCTGTGATGTCACATGCAAGATCTCTATTAGCACTGCTCTGATTTATTTATTTATTTTTTTTATTTTATTTTTCCTTGGTAAGCCCTGAATACTTTTGTATTCCGAGTAAATTGGTGTTTTTTCATTATCTTAATGCTCACTCTAGCACTAATGGCACTTTCATATAAGCCATGGGTGTCAAACTCTGGCCCGTGGGCCAAATTTGGCCCGCAGTGTAATTATATTTGGCCCGCAAGGCAATCCCAAATGACTACTCGTCGGATTTGTGTATACAGCGCATTCACCGCTAAGGGCCTCTGCATGCTCGTGCGACAAGGCTTTCGCAGATAGCTTTTCGCAGGCAGTTGTAATTTATTGTTGAGCGGGGAGTAATAGGCGTGCGCGATGTTATTCACCGCCACAACGCAAGCGGGCGCGAAATCGCTAGGAGTAGTTGGTGGGTGTGGTTAGTGGAGTGTTTATCCTCCGGTTACTTATAATGACTAGAACTGGAGTCGTATAGATGTACGTACTTCCTCGATCAACCGCTCTTCGTGCTGCTCCATCTTCGCTCGTGTTTTTAAAAATGCCGGTCGTGAAATCAAACCAAACCGGGAAAGTAGGGAAGCGGAAGTGCGTGTACAGCGGATGTAGAGTGGACCAATCAGAGCCCTCTTGTCTGCGACGCTGTCTGCGAGGCTTCTGCGGTGGTCACAATTTTTGGGAGGTGCGCGCAGAGCGTCTGCGAAGGTGGGGGGGGGGCTACGCGGACACTGTCTGCGACGGTATCTGCAAGGACTGCGTTGTCAGCATAAATTGGCCTTAATACTACAAATCCCATAATGCTCTGCTGTTTTGGCGCGTCAATCAGGACAGGACCCAGAAACGCAGTAGGACGTCCAAACGTTCAACAACAAACGGACAGTTGCCATAGCGACTTCACGCTACAACTTTCACCGTGCTACCTAGACCCCGAAGCCGTTTGTTTTCAGGATAATGGCTGGCTGATGAAATTATTGGCTGGCTAGCTGACTCAGCCAAAACCTTAATGGCTGCTGCAGCCACCAAAATGTTTATGGCTACAAATGGCTGATACTGGACGTCACTGTGTGGCATATATCCGGGCAAACGGATCAAACAAATGGGGGGAATAAATAGCAAATTACCACAGGTCCCCTGGTCTCTTACTTCATTGTAAATATAAATCTAGCAAGATTGTAGTTCAATGCTAATAATAAGCTAATCTGGATTGTTCGAGGAAGGCATCTAGCTATCTACTCTCACTCGCAATGACCAGTGAAGGACTGGCAGCTATCTTACTATGATGAAAGTAGAGTGGTGGAGTACTTTTTTTTTTTTTTAATCAATCTTGAAATATGTGAAACAAACAAAAAAAAATACCTTTACACTTTCCCTCAGCAGCGGCAAAGAATGCAGCCATCTCGTCGATATCGGAGTCGATTGATGCTCTGGGTGGGTTCCCGGGTTCCCCAGTGTATCGTGGTAACGGTGTGAGGGGCGGGAAGCCAGACAGGTAGTCACAACGGCAAGCTTGTGGTGGCTCTCTGTGCTGTGATATCAGTTCTAAATCTCTACAGTGTATGCCTATACGTCTCTATTGTGTTACTACTAGTGTGTACAGTTGATCATGTTTGTGTCACTTTTCTTGTAGCTCATGATGTGGATAAACCCATTATTTGATGTACACAATTCTTAGTGGCTCAGCCAAATTTTATTAGATAGCGGCTCAAATTGGCTTACAAAATTATTGGCTGGCAGCGGCTCAAATTCTAAATGGCGGTTTTAGCGGCGCCTGGCGGCGGCTTCGGGGTCTAGTGCTACCCCTTCCCAAAAATGGTGAAAAGAGAGGCAGAAAACCGGAGCTTTCTGGACAGGTGGGAGGAAGAATATCTGTTTACACATGTAAAATACAGACCTGTTTGTCTTGTTTGTGGAGTCAACGTGGCTATAACTAAGGAGTACAACATTAGACGACACTATGAAACGAAACACCATGACAAGTACAAGGACCTGTCGGGTATCTGGCTTGGGCACATCAGATTAGATCAGTGTGTAGCAAACTGAGCAATAATTAACCTTTTCTTTATGCACTTTTTCTTGCTACTCCAGGGCATGGGCTTGAATGGTTGATTGTTTTATTTTTAAAATTATTAGCCTGTGGAAAAAGTTTATTTTGATATTTACTGTAAATCAGAAGGCTGCAAATAGAAAAGAGGCATACAATTTTTATTTAAATTTAATTTAATAAATTAATGCCTTTTTTTTTTTTTTTTTGAAATTCGATTTAGCATGTCTGCACTATTGTTATATACTCAGCAAAAATAAAAACTTGACACATTATTTTTCAAATAGTGTTTAGAAGCTTTTCTTGAAAGAGTTCTTGTTGTGATTATGGTTAAATGCATTGTCAAGGGCATTACGTCACACATTCATTCTCCTGGTCGGGCCTACGTAGTACGTGCGAGAGCACTGCACGCTAAAATCACGTTTCCACCTGACACAAGTGACGTGACCTATTGATACACGTGCAATTGATCTCACGGTAGAGTGTCATCTCAGAAAAACAAGGTTTTCTGGTTAATTATTCGTTAATTTGCAATGCCACGACTGTCAAACATTCAGCGTGAACGTGCCATTGGCATGCTGAATACGGGAACATCCGTCACTGACGTTGCGAGGGTTATGGGATGCAGTCGACAGACCATCCATAATCTCCAGACACGTCTTCGTCAAACTGGCACCACAGGAACCACTGGAACCCTCCACAGAACTTGCAGGAGCTTGGTGCCATGTTGGTACAAATATGGCGGCGCATTGCCCAAGCTGTGTTCAGACGCATCATCCAATCCATGAGGAGACGACGTATCGCGGTTGTGAACGCCCATGGAGGACACGCCCGATATTGACATGATTTCATTAAGTTGTGACTCACAGTTTTTGATCATGGACATTGCCGTCGCATTTCCGGTGGAACCGATTCCATGACAAACATGATCTGTATGCTATAGCATCTTTAATGACAAGATAATTGAATACAATCGTTATTTCAAACCTATTTTCCAAAATGTTCAAATTCTTGACTTTGAAACGAGTGTAAAGTTTTTATTTTTGTTGAGTGTATATTGTATAGTAATAAGCATTGCTTGTTCCGTATTCAATGTTGAAGCAAAACTTGTTTGGGTCCATATTAAAAGGTTCATTTGTTCAATGTTGGCCCGCGACTTTGTTCAAGTTTTAAATTTTGGCCCACTGTGTATTTGAGTTTGACACCCCTGATATAAGCTTTTACTCACGCAGACCTCTAACAGTTGTTGTTGTTACTCTGATTGTTCCTAACGTTATAAACACTCGGATGTGTGTGCGTTTCTGGACTGGCTGCAGGTTGCTGCTTGGTCTGGAGTACGCGCTGCTCGTGTGGTGGACCCCGAGCGTCAAGCAAGAGGATGGGTTTCCTGTGTATTATTACGCTGTGGTGCTGCTCAGCTACGCTGTACATCAGGTCAGTCTGCTCATAGCACGGGTCCGATATTACAAAAGTGCTGAGCCTGACACTTCACTCTGCTCAGGTCTATTAAAATCTCCTCACAGAGACGTCACCATATTTCCAGATTTCTAAACCTGTGATTTGTAGCTGCACGACTTGGAAAATAAAAATACTGCCCAAGAAAACTCCGATTTGGGAATTTGGTCGCAGTTCTGTTTAAATCCAGCATGTCTGTTTTTCTCCACCAGGTGGCGCTGTATAGCATGTTTGTGGCCTGCATGGCGTTCCATGCGAAAGTGAGCGATCCGGTGATCGGAGGAACGTACATGACCCTGCTGAACACGGTGACGAATCTGGGGGGGAACTGGCCGTCTACGCTGGCACTGTGGCTGGTCGACCCGCTCACGTCCAAGCGGTGCCAGGGGGCTGAGGGGCAGACGTGCGGCTCGGCGGAAGAGGCTGGGGTCAGTCACATGATCATGAGAACGTGTTCCATCCTGATGTTTATTCACTGATGGCCGTGTTAACTTTTTGTTTTGTGGGTCATGTTGTGTAGCGTTTAGTTTTTAATCTATAAAGTGCACTGTCATATTTATTAATTATTTCTGAACATGATAATGTGTAGTTTGAGGATTTTTTTTTTTTTTTTTTTCACGGAGTTCAGTCTTTCACTCTGTTGCACCATTTAGGTATAAATTGGAAACGGTTTTCTCTCAAGTGTTGTTCAAAATCCTAACCTTTCAGAAAAAAAGGGAAAAACTGGATTTTATTTATTTATTATTAAGCACCTTTCCTACCAAAAAACAATGCAGCTTGAAATGCTTTAGACAAAAAGTATCATTAAAAAGTAAAAAAAAAAAAAAAATGCAGAAAACAGAAGAAAAAATGTCAGAGAAATTCATAAAATAAATTAATTACTAGAAAATAATGATAAACTATAAAATAAGTAATCAAATTTTAATAAAGCAGGGAATTGTAACTTCGTAAATATTAAAATAAAATTTACGACAATTGAAAATAAATGAAATACTTATATAAAACAAATTTAATAAATTATAAAAATGTAATAGCAATAAAATTAAATAGGCTTAAATACTTATAAAATGATTAAAAAAAACAAATGCATGTTTTCTCTCATTTTCTCAGGGTTTTTATTTTATTATTATTATTATTATTATTATTAAGCACCTTTCCTACCTAAAAAAAAAAAAATGCAGCTTGAAATGCTTTAGACAGGTTTTTTTTTTTTAAAGTGGGGAAAAAAAATGCAGGAAACAGAAGAAAAAATGTGATAGAAATTCAGAAATAATTTCATTACTAGAAAATAATCAAAAAAAGTTTAATAAAGCAGGGAATTGTACCTTTGTAAATATTAAAATAAAATTCACTACACTTGAAAATAAATGAATGAATATATAAAATAAGTTATAATTGTCATAAAATAAAAAAAAAAACCAAATGTTATAATAAATTAAAAAATAATTATAATAAATACAATTAAATAGGGGGGCGGCACGGTGGTGTAGTGGTTAGCGCTGTCGCCTCACAGCAAGAAGGTCCGGGTTCGAGCCCCGGGGCCGGCGAGGGCCTTTCTGTGTGGAGTTTGCATGTTCTCCCCGTGTCCGCGTGGGTTTCCTCCGGGTGCTCCGGTTTCCCCCACAGTCCAAAGACATGCAGGTTAGGTTAACTGGTGACTCTAAATTGACCGTAGGTGTGAATGTGAGTGTGAATGGTTGTCTGTGTCTATGTGTCAGCCCTGTGATGACCTGGCGACTTGTCCAGGGTGTACCCCGCCTTTCGCCCGTAGTCAGCTGGGATAGGCTCCAGCTTGCCTGCGACCCTGTAGAACAGGATAAAGCGGCGAGATATAATGAGATGAGATGAGACAATTAAATAGGCTTAAATACTTGTAAAATAGTTTAAAAAATGCATTTTTTTTTCTCATTTTTTTTAAATAAATATTTTTTAATAAAGATCCCTGCTTGCTGAAAGACAGTGTCTGACGTGTGTGTGTGTGTCTCTCTCTCTCTCAGCTGTGTGTTACAGAAGGCGGCGTGTGTGTGACGGCTCTGGACGGTTACTACGTGGAGTCGTTCGTGTGCGTGCTGATTGGTCTGACCTGGTGGATTTTCTTCGGCAAGAAAATGAAGCGGTTACAGGAAGAGAGTCCGTCAGCTTGGAAGTGCAGGATGCTCAAATAACTCCTCTCTCTCTCTCTCTCTCTCTCTCTCTCTCTCAACAGAGCGGACCAATAGGAGAGCAGTCTGAGGGATCTCTTTAAACGCTGAATTTTACTTGTGAATGTTAGAAGATTTTAAAGAAAGGCTTGTCCTCCCAGTGAGGATATTCACGCTACAGAAATTACTGAGCGGATTTTCAGACTTCTGTTCGAGCTGCTTGTGAACCGAAGGGGGGGAAAAGATTTTTTTTTTTCCGTGTGGATTAAATCAGCACAATTTTCTGTACTCTGATCTCCACTGTAGTCACTCGCTCTGCTTCTCCACATAACCCACCGGGTTCATAAGGCACAAAGTGCTCGCTCTTAAATCTCCTGGATGTACGCTTCACTCATCCGTTCACATTTTTGTGCCTTGTTTTTTTTTTTTTTTTAAATTGCTTTTCTTTGTATTGAAAATGAAAGCTTCACTTGTAATTCCTACTATACTGTAGATACGATACAGAATAATCCGAATTTTTTCATGTCTGTCTGTTACCCGAAATTTAAACAAATGCCTTGATATCATCAAGATAGTATTTATTGGACACCAGCATCACAACACTGCAATAAAGTGTTTTAATAACAGGACTGAGATTATTCCGAACATCTGGATTTTGAATTTTTTTTTTTTTTCTTTGACATAATGATTTGTTCAGATGGAAGCTAATTATTTGGCCCTCTAATTTGTACGTCTTTTAAAAAAATTTTTTTTTTCTTTATATAGTTATTATAATGCTTATATTATAGTATTAATTATAAAGTGTTACCGCATTGCACTTTATTCTAAAATATATATAATGTCATTTTTAATTTTACAGCAAAAATTATCATATACTAATTAACTTCTTCCTAATTAAGACAACTTTGTGTTTAATAATGAAAGCTAGTGATCTCATTAACTGACGTTTCGAAGTCACTGACATCAGAGTAAAATAAAGTGTTTAAGAGTCAGTTCGGTATTTTATAAAGTTTTTTTTTTTTTTTTTTTAAAAAGAGTGCATCAATTTAAAAACTTTTGCATGTCCAGAATCAGATTGGATGTTTAATTTTTTGCTTGGATGAGCAACATCATACAAATCAAACAGTCCAGCTTCCCTGTGTATTATAAAAACTTAAACTGAATCATAATCAGCTTAAAGCTAGACGGCCTTTCGATTTCATAAAATCGGTGAAATTTTTAGTTCCATCTGAAATGTGATCATTGTGATATGTTTATTTCTGTAATATATCACAAAATATCAGGCCATTCTGTGGCTGGGAAGTTATTTAATTTGAGCGGATTAAAGCAAATGTGCATGAAATCGCTCGCTTCGAGCAGACAGGAAGTCCACGTGTGTGTGCGTGCGCACGCATGCGCAGGTTTCCCTTTGAGCGTGCACTGACTGTTCCATCATTCTGTCGCTAAACGAACAGCTGATCACACCGAGGTGCTCGCTGAGCGCCGATGATTATTTATTAGTTTGGTCCTGCGTTTCCTTTCCTTCGTATATAACATAACGTCTTTTCTTCTCGCTTTCTTTCCGTTACTGTAGTCGGTCTTTCACGTTTCACATTTCGCACGCTCACGTCCTCCGTTTTTCTCTCCTGTTTCAAATTTGTATCCCACAATGCCTTGCGCGAACGGGGAAAGCCCAGCACGTGATGTGATGCATGATGTAGTATCTTGTATTGCGTCATGGTGAAGCAGGAAAAAATAGCGGAGAATTTAGGGCCGCGTGGAGATATAAATTCATTAATTGTTCTATTTTAAAAAAATTTATAAAATTGGAAGTCTGTGATTCGAATTCAGTAGCTTTCAGTCCACTAAACAAAAATAACTAGGTGTCTGGAAAATTCTTTTTATGAACTACACTTGAAAAATCTGAAAGGCGGTCTAGTTTTAATACGCTGTTTATTTTACTCTAATGATGGCAGTGATATTTGAAATGGCAGTTCATGATATCGTGAGCTTTTATTATTAACTTCATTTCGGTTATTATTCACTCAGCCTGAGGTGGATAATTGTTTAGTATAAATACACAGGTGATTTATTTAATTAAATAAAATAATGTTCAAACTTCAAGAGAGATACGTAAATGTAATTAAGTCGCACACAGACTTGTCAGTTATCTACGGCGAGTCACGGAATAAATCACAATTCCACCTTACCTTTGAATAGTTTTAGACCAAACTTCGGAACATCTTTCCTGCTTTTAGTTTAGGAACAGCGTTTTCTTTCATCATTTGTGATTCTTCCTCACTTACGGTGATGAAGCGGTCGGTAGCCATTTTGCCGAGTCACTCGAGGTGATTATCGAGAGTCTGAATTTCTCACCCAATCAGCGTGCACGACTTTTTCTATAATCACCTCCATATTTACACTAAAACTATATATTATCTAGAAATTAAATAAACAAGCACAGAAACATCTCTGCTTTTTAACAATTTGCTTTTCATTAAATAAAACTTTACAAAATATGTTAACTTTGATGAAGCTGAATTTAAAAAAAAAAAAAAAAAGGTCATTTCCTACGATCCAAATCAAATCCTGCAAATTTCTTGGTTTGTTATTAGTCGTATATCGTGACGGCGCAAGACCACGAAAACTCGGATATGACTTGAGTGACTGGAGCCTGCTCCAGGTTTTATCTCATCCCAGTTATTTCTTCATCAGAAGGTTAAAGGTCATTTTGAAAGCATCTTCAACTGAGTTCAACAGACCTGTCTGTCTGTCTGTCTGCGGTTGAACCGTCTCTGTGATGTTCTTTGTTTTATAAGATGTAGTTTAATGATGAAATTTGTTCTGAAAACAGAGTACTGCTTCACTGATGTCATTTGTGTCACCAGCACTTCGAGGAATCACCAATGTAATCGTGTCATGCTGAATATTCGACTTCACACTAAACTTTATCATTTTAATTATACTTTTTTTTTTTTGCGCTGTGCGTGAGCACGAGTTGTTTTTGCAGGAGCGCTGCAGTTACAGTGTGACTGATGAAAGCTGTAAAATATTTTAAAATGAACGCAATTCTGATGAACGGAATTTTTTTTTTTTTTAGCTGCATTCCCAAAGTGTCGAAATGTCCAAGAACAGATGTCTGATGCATATCTTGTGATCTTGTATGTAATTAAAACAGATTTATTCAATATTGTGGTTTTGTGTGTTTTATTATCATGATCATTTTATTTATTTAATAATTTATTATTCCTTTTTATCATTTTTTTTATCGTGTTTATTTTATTTTTAAATATATTTTTATTTTATTTATCGTTTGTTTTATTGTGCATTATTTTCTTTGTTTTTTTGTTTTAATAAAACTAAATAAAGAATACATGTGTATTGTTTGTTTGAATTATTTAGTTTTATTGTTTTATTTTTTATCATTTTTGTTTTATTGTTTTTTGTTTTAATAATAAAACACAACAATCATAAAATAAAGAACTATACACGTGTTTATTTAGTTTTGTTTTTTAAATTTATTTTTATCATTTTTGCTTTATACTGTATTTTTTATAATTTGTTTTATTTATTTTATTTGTTTGAATAATAAAACAAAACTAAACAATACACGTATTGTTTATTTTATTTATTTTTATTTGTTTTTATTTATCATTTGTTTTATTGTGTAATTTTAAATTTTTATTTTTGTTTTAATCATAAAAATAAAACCAAATAATGAACAATACACAAATGTGTATAGTTTATTTTATTTAGTTAGTGTTATTTTTGTATTATGTATTATTTTATTTATTATTTTTGTTTTATCATTTTATGTTTTTATTTATTTATTTATTTATAACCTTGTGGGTTTTTTTGTTTGTTTTTTTTAAATTATCATGAGAACATACCTGCCTGGAGTTCTCTATCCCTCTGTTTCTCGAACACCACCTGCCTAGCATCATGTCAGTTCCTTTTGTGCCACCAAATCAGCTCTGATTCATCAAGGCCTGGGGCCTCATGTACAAAGCTTGCGTACGCACAAAAAAGCTACGTACGTCACTTTCTGCGCAAACATTCGAATGTACAAAGATTGACTTGGCGTGGAAAAGTGCGGTACTCTACGCAAACCTCATGGCTGGCGTACGCACATTTCTGGTGCATCTTGGTACTTGGCGACACTTAGAGGCAGAGCAATGCAACTACATTTAGGCCTACTCGGTCAAGAGTCATGACATGGCGATAAGAGGCATCCAAAAATGCATCGGAACATCAGGATGCGTGAATTGAAATGTATGTCAGTCATACGACATTGTCGAGACACATAATGCGAGACTGTTGGGTAAATGCCAACAGATCCATCAACCATCCCTTCCATATTGTAATTACGGGAAATGAGAAACCCCAGCAATATCATTTCGATATTATTCCCATTGACTATTGGTTAATTAATTAAATTAAAGAATGCACATGCAGGACCATGCATTGCAGCTAGCTTAATAGATCTTCCTCGCGCATTTGCCATGAGGTGTCAGACTGAAATATTATTAGTTGATGTTGCGTGGGGTAGCCTTATCACATAATTACCAAGATCAATATATGAAACGATTTCCAAGTGCGTACAAATCAGACACAACCGCGGTGTGTGGCGTGTTACACAATGTGGCGCAGCGGCACGGCGTGCCAATAATGGAGTGAGACCTGCCGGAGGACCCAGACCCTGGGCCTCACAACGAGGTGCCACAGTGACATGGCATACAAACCCGGCAGCGCTTAATAGCCACAATGTGAAAAGGTAAGGACAGACGGGACACCATTCATTTTTTAAGATATTCTTTTAATGTGTTATTCAGTTCCTTCAATTCCTCGCGGATTCCCTCGAGGTTGTCGTTAATCGCCTCTATCCCCTTTAAAATTTCCCCCTGCGACTCAAGGACCGCGCGCGTCAGCACCCGGCCTGTGGATCCGGCGACAGGGGCAGGCGGTGGAGAAGGGGGGCAGGTGACCGTGACGCTGGATCCGCTCGGCTGGGGGTCCTCTTCCTGCTCGGGTGGGATGGACTGGGGGCCTCCTGTTGTTCCCTGGCACCCTGCTAGAATACATTTGTCATTAAAATCCTATTGTGGAAAATATGTGCACATGTTTTATTTCTGGTTACATGTGGCTAGGAATATTGGGCCTACTAAGAGAGGAAGACATTTCCTCAAATACAGGGTGTCCCTAAAGGTGTTTTTTTGTTTTCAAAACCCATGTAACTCAAATAGACACTCATTGTGGCGCAGGCACTGCGGACGATGCGAATCATACCGTTATCTTGGTATAGGCTACATTCACATTCAGTGGCATACAATCAGTGACCGTTGCATGTCTCACAGCATACACTTTGAACATCACTTTAATTGGAGGTGACAGAACAATTAAGTGATGTATGCGAATTCTATTACACTGTGCTAAAGGCAGGGATTAACGCGAATAAATCTCATCTCATCTCATCTCATTATCTGTAGCCGCTTTATCCTGTTCTACAGGGTCGCAGGCAAGCTGGAGCCTATCCCAGCTGACTACGGGCGAAAGGCGGGGTACACCCTGGACAAGTCGCCAGGTCATCACAGGGCTGACACATAGACACAGACAACCATTCACACTCACATTCACACCTACGCTCAATTTAGAGTCACCAGTTAACCTAACCTGCATGTCTTTGGACTGTGGGGGAAACCGGAGCACCCGGAGGAAACCCACGCGGACACGGGGAGAACATGCAAACTCCGCACAGAAAGGCCCTCACCGGCCACGGGGCTCGAACCCAGGACCTTCTTGCTGTGAGGCGACAGCGCTAACCACTACACCACCGTGCCGCCACGTGAATAAATGTTAATGTTAAATGTTAATAATAAATGTTAAATGTTAATTTGATTAACGCGAGATTTCTAACATTTAATTAACATTAACGCGTTAGTAAAAGTTGCCATGTCTTTTACCTAACGTGGGCCTTACTGCAGGTCTATTTATACTAATTAACATATTCAGTGTGGAATAATTGAGGGAGGGGCGGCACGGTGGTGTAGTGGTTAGCGCTGTCGCCTCACAGCAAGAAGGTCCTGGGTTCGAGCCCCGTGGCCGGCGAGGGCCTTTCTGTGCGGAGTTTGCATGTTCTCCCCGTGTCCGCGTGGGTTTCCTCCGGGTGCTCCGGTTTCCCCCACAGTCCAAAGACATGCAGGTTAGGTTAACTGGTGACTCTAAATTGAGCGTAGGTGTGAATGTGAGTGTGAATGGTTGTCTGTGTCTATGTGTCAGCCCTGTGATGACCTGGCGACTTGTCCAGGGTGTACCCCGCCTTTCACCCGTAGTCAGCTGGGATAGGCTCCAGCTCGCCTGCGACCCTGTAGAACAGGATAAAGCGGCTAGAGATAATGAGATGAGATGATCTGGTCATCAGTCTCTCCATGGACCTGCATTGAAGTGAAACTAAAACGCGCTTCTTATTTTGGCCCAACTCACTTTCCGTACCCAAGGGGCGGGGCTTCTTCTACATATACTTCCGCTATTTTCATTTTGTAAACAACATGAGGGACTCATGCACTGAGCAAACAGGGAAAGATCAGAAACATTCTGTGAATTTTATCACCACGGTGTCAAAGTTTGCTGATGAAAATCTGACTCTTGTCCGGGTGAGAGCTTTCATTCAGAATTACATCAGCTTTAGGGCATGTCATTATTTATTTGCTATGTTTTTAATAAGATGTTTTGTTTGTTTTTCTGAAACTGAGCAAGGGAATAATGTTTTTTTTTTGTTCCACAGAACATCAGCACAGGACTCGCTTTAGCTGGTGTGATTATAATTGCAAGGAGCATCAGGCTGGTAAATAAAAATATATAAATATGTCCCAACTTTACGACTAAAATAAATGTTTGGTCATTTGTTTCAAATCATTACATTTACTTGAACTGGAAGATAAATTACAACTTTATACTCTATTTAGCTTTCAAATGCAATCTAGGAAACACGCTGAAATTCCAGCATTTGGCGGCACCTGCTGGTCAAATCCTGTAATTGCACGCATAAATCTCAAAACGTCTCATCTCATCTCATCTCATCTCATTATCTCCAGCCCAGGGGTTCCCAAACTTTTCCATGCCAAGGCCCCCCAAACAGCATTAGCTTCTGGCCGGGGACCCCTTTTGCAAACCCACAGACAATGCTACAAAATATGTAAAGAAACATCAACTTTTAGAATGTTTTCTCTTACTTTTATTCAATAGTCAATACATTTGTTTAGCATAAGAATATTATTAACTAACATGTTTTCAACACATATTTTCGCACTGAACAATAAACTGTATAACCTCCTGTAGTACCTGATTCGTCTCGTTATCCATCCTTTTTGCGACCAGTGCCTCGCGATGGAGCCTGCAGTGTGTGGCCACTACATGCGGGGCCTTCTGCTTAATGAGAGCGATCACTCCACTGATCTTCGCGGTCATTGCCGCGGCTCCGTCCGAACACACCCCCACACAACGGGTCCAGTCCAATCCGTTAGACTCGATGTAATCGTCCAAAACTTGAAAAATGTCTTTCTTTCAAGTGCTTTACAAAATAGTATTTCCTCCACAAATCTTTCCTGTGAAATAAATCTGATGTACACAAGCAGTTGGGCCTCATTGGATAAATCTGTGCTCTCATCCAGCTGAAGTGCGAAGTATTCGCTGGCTCTCACCTGCTCCAACAGCTGAGCAGATACGTCTTGAGCCATGTCACCAATCCGTCGGCTCACGGTGTTATCAGAGAGTGGGAAAGCATCGATTTTTTTTTTTGGCAGCATCCTCACCAAGCAATTCTCGGACAATGTCTTTGTTGGCTGGTAAAATCAAATCTTCTCCAATTGAGTGAGGTTTTTTAGCACGAGCAATGTGGTACAAGGCTAAAAATGATGCCTTCAGGGCCCACTCGGGGACAGTAGCTTGCTGGGTGAATGCAGCAGATTGCCTGACCAAATGCTCTTCTTTGCATCTGAAGAAATCTACTGTTTTTTCGGCATCTGTCGGATGTTTTTGTACCAAGTGACGCTGAAGTTTCGAAGGTTTTAAGCACTCGTTTGACAGGGTCTCCAGACAGAGGACGCATTTCGGGCAATCATGGCCATTTTTCTGTACGGCTGTAAAGCCATACTTAATGTATGCTGCCTCATATTTTCGGATTTTAGTTGGCCAGGACTTCTTAGTTTTTTTCGCAGCAGTGTCCTCCAGAGCAGGGCTGTTGATTTGTTCCTTCGGTCTCTTCTTCAAAAACCTGTCCATTTTGCGCTAGCAATACGCTAGCTTGAGGAGCAAAGCAGCTTGATAAATGGCGCAAACCGCAACGTCACAGGCAATCGGAGAGATGAGCATGGCAAACAACGTTTCGATATGATGTATTATTATTAATAATTATATTTTATAATAATGATTAAAAAACTAATTACAATATATTTAATAATTATTTTTAAAAAGTATATATTTTTTTGCAATTTTTTTGTTATCGTCCCTCCAACTTTCTGAGGCCCCCCTGGTGGCCCCCACTTTGAAAACCACTGCTCTAGCCACTTTATCCTGTCCTACAGGGTCGCAGGCAAGCTGGAGCCTATCCCAGCTGACTACGGGCGAAAGGCGGGGTACACCCTGGACAAGTCGCCAGGTCATCACAGGGCTGACACATAGACACGGACAACCATTCACACGGGGAGAACATGCAAACTCCGCACAGAAAGGCCCTCGCCGGCCACGGGGCTCGAACCCGGACCTTCTTGCTGTGAGGCGACAGCGCTAACCACTACACCACCGTGCCGCCCATCTCAAAATGTCTGAAAATTAATTAAAATTTTTAAATTTCATTTTTAGTGGTGTTTGTTTATAGCATGCATTTCTACAGTTTTTTTTTTTTGTGTGTGTATATATAGTGGTTTTGCGTAGTGGTTTTTTTGTTATGTTTTTATCTATTAGTTTTTGTTTAATAGTTGGTGTGATGCCAAATGACTTTTCCAGCCTTAAAGTGCATATCACGGGTAAATTCAGGAGCAAGATCAATGTAATTCTCCTATTTTATATTAAACTTTGGTCAAATATCTGTCACATTCTGCATTCTCTGCAATTTTTTCCCCTTGCGCAATATCAGAAAAATTCAGTTGAAATACTGCCATTTGAGGTGAATTGGTCCGCCTCTGAAAAAACTTGGCATTTGGATTTCCTGGCAAACATTGATTTTTGTGACGTCGCGTGTGGGACGCCTTCTTCTGAATCCTCCGTCAGCGCTGGTTTGTTTATGAGAAAACGACCTGGTGGTTTTCTGCAAATTTCTTCAACGTTATCGTGTAATTATTAAAATGGTTAACAGATGTATCGTAGGAGGGTGTACAGTAGCAACGCCAATCATGATGGGATTAGCACTCATCGTTTCCCAAAAGACCGGACAGTGAGAGAGAAATGGGAGCGCTTGGTGTACACAGGCTGTGCACTGAAACCGTGCAAAGCTCACGCAGCCTGCTGGCGCTTCCGCAGGTGACGTCACGAATCTGGCTCCAGACTCCCTTAGGATTTTTCCAGACGTGTTTTGTTGTTTTATTTTATTTTTTCTGCTGTAGACAGATGGCCTTGTGCAAAATTACCCTTCTGGATGAGTGTGTAAAGGGACGTACTTTCATATAAAAACAAAAAACACGAAATTGGTCCAAGATATGCACTTTAAAGCTAGACGGCCTTTTGATTTCATAAAATCGGTGAAATTTAGTTCCGTCTGAAATGTGGTTATTGTGATACATGTTTATTTCTGTAATATCTCACAAAATATCAGGCCATTCTGTGGCTGGGAAGTTATTTAATTTGAGGGGATTCAAGCAAATAATGTGCATGAAATCGCTCGCTTCTTCACGCAGTCAAGCAGACAGAGGAAGTCCGCGTGTGTGTGCGCATGCGCAGGTTTACCTTTGAGCGTGCACTGACAGTTCCATCATTCTGTCGCTAAACGAACAGCTGATCACACCGAGGTGCTCGCTGAGCGCTGATATTTATTAGTTTGGTCCTGCGTTTCCTTTCCTTCGTATATAACATAACATCTTTTCTTCTCGCTTTCTTTCCGTTACTGTAGTCGGCCTTTCACGTTTCACATTTCGCACACTCACGCCCTCGATTTTTCTCTCCTGTTTCAAATTTGTATCCCACAATGCCTTGCACAAACAGGGAAAGCCCACCACGTGATGTGATGCATGATGTAGTATCTTGTATTGCGTCATGGTGAAGCAGGAAAAAATAGCGAAGAATTTAGGGCCGCGTAGAGATAAATTCTTTAATTGTTCTATTAAAAAAAACAAATAAATTTGGAAGTCTGTGATTCAAATTCAGTAGCTTTGTCACTAAACAAAAATAATTGTGTGTCGGGGGAAAATTTTTTTATGACCTACACTTAAAATCTAAAAGGCAGTCTAGCTTTAATAAAGGTGTCGAAAGATTAATATCTAAATAAATAGAAACATTTTGTAGTTTGTTTGTGCTTTAAAACTATTCCGTTCTTGTTAAATTTTCCTTTCAATTTGTGTATGTTCTGATTTGTTTCTTTAAAGTATTATTAAATAAATGTTATTCTGATTTGTTCTCTGAAATGTTGATTGAATTGATTTGTGCTTTTAAAATATTTGTTTGTTCTGTTTGTGGTGTAAAAGTGTTAATATTCTTACTCCTGTAAATTACTACTAAAGTTAATTAATACTAAATATGTAAGTAAATGGCCGTGAATAACTTTTACAGTAAGCTAAATGATTGATATTACTTAATATTAATTAAATTGTAATAATACAGGGTGTCCAGAAAGTCAGGAACCAATGAGAGTAAATTTTATACCTAATTTTTGTATTTATTGTCCTCTACATAAGCTTGACACATTTTCTGAGCTGCTCTATCATGTTTTTGCGAACTTTGCTCAACGTATTCCCTTTGGTTCTGACTTTTCGTGCACTTGTAACTGTGGTAAAAGCTAACAAACGTCCTCCATCAGCTCTGCTTGCACAGATGATGGACCTCAAGCCCATTTAAGCAGGTTGGAATGTAAGTTATTGTCATGATGTAATTAAATATTAATGTTTTAATCACTCAGAGTGTATGATGCAAGAAATGAATGGAGTAGTAATGGTCATGTGTGCATGTGATCTTTTCCCTTTCTGCTCCTCAGATGACTAAATTCGGCTCTCCGTCTGAAATCCCGGCCCGCTTCATTGAGAGAAACGTCAGCATTCGAGGAAAAGTCAGAAGTGTAACAGAGAGGGGGCTAGAAGTGGAACATGTCCCGATACATGTCCCCTTATTGTCTCCTTTGCTGACTAAACGTAAGGACACACCCAGCCACCCCTCCTCCTCCACTCTCAGACCCCCTGTCACTAAACCCACCCCAAAAGGCCCAATTAAAACTGCAGAAACGTCACTTCCCAGCTGTCAGGAGGACCCGCCGTGTTCATCTGGACAGCTGGTACAATCAAAAATTAATCCGTGCTCCAAATCCCAGTGAATCTAACAGGCTTTGTGCAGAATGGTGTCTGGTTGAGGAATATTTCAAAATTCTCTCATCTCAGGATCCTAAATTCTGGAAGTCATGTCGAGTTGATGTAATTAACCACCTTCTGTAAGATTGGAACTTTCGAGCTGTGAGATTTTTAACTGTAAAATAATCGTAGGGTTATAATGAGGACTGTAGAAACCTGGTAATTAGTCAGAAAGTACAGTGTGTCGTGTTAGAAGGTCAGTGAATTTTTATAAATTTAATTCATTCTGCTTTTAGTAAAGTTTTTTTTTTTTTCTATATGAGTGTTGTTTGAACAAGTCAGCTCTGTGATTCAACTCTTAAGTGAACGGTGAGAACCAACTCTCACATATGAGCATATTCTTTTTTTCTTTTTTTTTGAGAATGCTTTTACTGTAATGGATTTATTTTAACACGTGTTTGACTTGGCTTTCTGCTTTGTCGTTGGCTCCCTGATTCATTTCCTTGATTCGACTCTCTGATTCATTTCCTTGATTCGACTCTCTGATTCATTTCCTTGATTCAGGCTCTCTGATTCATTTCCCCGATTCAGGCTCTCTGATTCAGGCTCTCTGATTCATTTCCCTGATTCACTTCCCTGGTTCAGGCTCCCTGATTCGGCTCTCTGATTCATTTCCTTGATTCGGCTCTCTGATTCATTTCCCTGATTCGGCTCTCTGATTCATTTCCCTGATTCGGCTCTCTGATTCATTTCCCTGATTCGGCTCTCTGATTCATTTCCCCGATTCGGCTCTCTGATTCATTTCCCCGATTCGGCTCTCTGATTCATTTCCCCGATTCAGGCTCTCGGATTCATTTCCCCGATTCAGGCTCTCGGATTCATTTCCCCGATTCAGGCTCTCGGATTCATTTCCCCGATTCAGGCTCTCGGATTCATTTCCCCGATTCAGGCTCTCGGATTCATTTCCCCGATTCAGGCTCTCGGATTCATTTCCCCGACTCAGGCTCTCGGATTCATTTCCCCGACTCAGGCTCTCGGATTCATTTCCCCGACTCAGGCTCTCGGATTCATTTCCCCGACTCAGGCTCTCGGATTCATTTCCCCGACTCAGGCTCTCGGATTCATTTCCCCGACTCAGGCTCTCGGATTCATTTCCCCGACTCAGGCTCTCGGATTCATTTCCCCGACTCAGGCTCTTGGATTCGGCTTTCTGATTCATTTCCCTGATTCATTTCCCCGATTCAGGCTCCCTGATTCGGCTCTCGGATTCATTTCCCCGACTCAGGCTCTCGGATTCATTTCCCCGACTCAGGCTCTCGGATTCGGCTTTCTGATTCATTTCCCCGATTCAGGCTCTCGGATTCGGCTTTCTGATTCATTTCCCCGATTCAGGCTCTCGGATTCGGCTTTCTGATTCATTTCCCCGATTCAGGCTCTCGGATTCATTTCCCTGATTCAGGCTCTCGGATTCGGCTTTCTGATTCATTTCCCTGACTCAGACTCTCTGATTCATTTCCCCAATTCATTTCCCCGGTTCAGGCTCTCGGATTCATTTCCCCGACTCAGGCTCTCGGATTCATTTCCCCGACTCAGGCTCTCGGATTCATTTCCCCGACTCAGGCTCTCGGATTCATTTCCCCGACTCAGGCTCTCGGATTCATTTCCCCGACTCAGGCTCTCGGATTCATTTCCCCGACTCAGGCTCTCGGATTCATTTCCCCGACTCAGGCTCTCGGATTCATTTCCCCGACTCAGGCTGTCGGATTCATTTCCCCGACTCAGGCTCCCTGATTCGGCTTTCTGATTCATTTCCCTGATTCATTTCCCCGATTCAGGCTCCCTGATTCGGCTCTCTGATTCATTTCCCTGATTCAGGCTCCCTGATTCGGCTCTCGGATTCATTTCCCTGATTCAGGCTCTGACTCGATTCCCTGATTCAGGCTCTCTGATTCATTTCCCCTATTAATTTCCCTGGTTCAGGCTCCCTGATTCGGCTCTCTGATTCATTTCCCTGATTCAGGCTCTCTGATTCGACTCTGATTCAGTTCCTTGATTCAGGCTCTCTGATTCATTTCCCTGATTCAGGCTCTCTGACTCGATTCTCTGATTCATTTTCCTGATTCAGGCTCTCTGATTCATTTCCCCGATTCAGGCTCCCTGATTTGGCTCTCTGATTCATTTCCCCGATTCAGGCTCTTGGATTCGGCTCTCGGATTCATTTCCCCGACTCAGGCTGTCGGATTCATTTCCCCGACTCAGGCTCCCTGATTCGGCTTTCTGATTCATTTCCCTGATTCATTTCCCCGATTCAGGCTCCCTGATTCGGCTCTCTGATTAATTTCCCTGATTCAGGCTCCCTGATTCGGCTCTCGGATTCATTTCCCTGATTCAAGCTCTCTGACTCGATTCCCTGATTCAGGCTCTCTGATTCATTTCCCCTATTAATTTCCCTGGTTCAGGCTCCCTGATTCGGCTCTCTGATTCATTTCCCTGATTCAGGCTCTCTGACTCGATTCTCTGATTCATTTCCCCGATTCAGGCTCCCTGATTTGGCTCTCTGATTCATTTCCCCGATTCAGGCTCTCTGATTCATTTCTCTGGTTCAGGCTCCCTGATTCGGCTCTCTGACTCAATTCCCTGATTCAGGCTCTCTGACTCGATTCCCTGATTCAGGCTCTCCGATTCATTTCCCCGGTTCAGGCTCCCTGATTCGGCTCTCTGATTCATTTCCCTGATTCAGGCTCCCTGATTCGGCTCTCAGATTCATTTCCCTGATTCAGGCTCTCTGATTCATTTCCCCTATTAATTTCCCTGGTTCAGGCTCCCTGATTCGGCTCTCTGATTCATTTCCCTGATTCAGTTCCTTGATTCAGGCTCTCTGAGTCATTTCCCTAATTCAGGCTCTCTGATTCGGTTCTCTGATTCATTTCCCTGATTCAGCTCTCTAACTTGCTTCTTTTAAGTGGACCGTGAACACTGACTCGCATATACGATCGTGAGTACATGCAATGTCATAACTGTAATGAATGTATTTCAGAATATTTCACTCGGCTATCTTTAGTCACCTCTTTGATCCGACTCTCACATGAGCATGCTTCTGTTTTTACTCTCATTCATTTATTTTTAACACCTGTTTGACTTCACTGTGTTTAGTCGGCTCTTTGATTCAGCTCTTCGAGTCGAGACTTTTTTTTTTTGACTCCCCCATCACTTGACGGCTACCAACCAGAGTGGGCGAAGGACCACATAATACTTCCTCCAAGGCATATGATGCCATATTCCAACTGCTGGTCAGGCAACATCAGGAGTGGCATAACACACTTGGAGGAAAACGCTCTCCGCCTGTGACCTCACAGATGCCCATAATTGGTTAGCATATCTGTAACAGACAGACAGACAGACAGACAGACAGACAGAGAGAGAGAGACAGTCTGCCACTCCTCCCTGACAGCATGGCCAGTTTTGCTTTGTTGGGTTCCTGGTAACAGATGGCGACTCCTCGGGATTTGAACTCTGATGATGGGATGAATGCTTTTCTGTTGCACCACTCAGGAGCCCTGAATTGGCTTTTATATGGGAACGGTCAGAGTTGACTCACATACATGAGCCCTAATGTCCTTGACATGGCTGTGTTTCGTGATAAAACAGTAGCGTACTCACCGTCAATACCAATATCTACACTATCTCCTGTTTATGCTTACTCATGCTAAAGCTAGTTCTTGCTATCCTCCAGAAAATACACTAATGCTCTGCACTAGTATCAAATTAGAGTGTGAAGATCTGAATTGTGAAGATCTGAATTGAAAACTTGTTCAATTTTGTAAATATGTTGGGAAACCCCCCCCAAAGTTATGAACATTTGAAAATCCATTGTTTTATAAAATGTCCGTTTCTGTTCGTTGCCCTGGTCACAAACCAGCAATTATTTTCCACTGGTTTAATTTTCCATTCCTGATGGAAAAAAAAAACTCAGTTAGAAATTAATAGACCAAAAAGACACAAATGAAGAGATTTAGAGTTCTGAGTCTCAGGGTAAGAATTACAGATAAAAGTTTCTTCTTGTAGATCACAATTCTGCACCTCAAAGGCTTAAAAGTAATCCATCACTGAAACTGGTCCATCTTTTGTGTTTAAACTTAAAGGTCATAGGCAACGGTCCGAGGTGAAACGTAGACTATCAGCTTTATTGTCTAGAAGAACGACCCAAAAAGCGAATTCAGTCTTCCTAGTGTCTAATTTGCAGCCTAAAATTGAATAAAACGGTTAAAATATACTGTTTTGCCCAGTTTCTGAAGGTTTGTTTACATCTCACTTATGTGCACTTTCACTGGACCGTCGTCGTGACGTCATTTAAGCCAAACAGACCGGGAGCAGCTCTGTGTTTACCTGCGACCCGAGCACACGTGTACGGACTTTGGTCGTGAGAGGTTGTGTAAAATGTCTGAAAGCGATTTTGAAGTAGGAACTCTCCAAATTGAATATCGAGAGGTGAAACCGTATATGTATGACCCTATGGCCGTTGCGAAGCAATCGGTGAACGTGGCTCACTGGTTTGACCGTGCGGCCTCGGAATCGGACAGCGACTCGGCCGACTCTGATCGCGGTGACCCCGGACCTCAACAAGACTCGCGCACAAACGATTTATCCTGGTAGTTATGATAAATTCCTACTTTCGTCGTAATACTAAATAAAGAGCCCTTTTGAAGAATAATTAAAGCGCCCTCCCTAGTGGATATAGGGAACGATTACTGGACAGTGCGCCGGTAGGCAACATCAGCCTGCCATCCGCAGCATTATACTATTTATAGCCGACTCTGAGCGAGGAAATATCCCTTTGTCTCATTTCCACAATACAGTACAGGATCCCTCAGGATTCTTGAATTGTCAATTACAAGCAAAAGTAAAAATGTTTACCTCCAATCTTCTCCTTTTTGCTTGAGCGTTGCTGCTCCGTTTCTTCTTTGACTGCTTGATTTTGTTTCACGCGTACAATCCACTCTCTCCGCCTCGTCTCCTCTTTCGGAAAAAGCCAACCCTCTCGCTCCGCCTCTTCTCCTCTCTCTGAAAAAGGTAAAACCTTCTTTTTGAACCGGTCCTGTTGTTACAGTTCACTGCACAACAATAAGGTATGGGGGTTTTTCTTTGGAAATTCCCGAATGTACGTCTGCACTCAAGCCGAACGGCAATGTAAGTAAACGGAAGTGGACTCAACTCAAGCGGTTTGTTTGTCTTAAATGACATCATGCGCCGAGTGGTCATGAAAATAGCCGAACAGAAATTCGGCACAGGCAGCACGGTGGTGTAGTGGTTAGCGCTGTCGCCTCACAGCAAGAAGGTCCTGGGTTCGAGCCCCGGGGCCGGCGAGGGCCTTTCTGTGTGGAGTTTGCATGTTCTCCCCGTGTCCGCGTGGGTTTCCTCCGGGTGCTCCGGTTTCCCCCACAGTCCAAAGACATGCAGGTTAGGTTAACTGGTGACTCTAAATTGAGCGTAGGTGTGAATGTGAGTGTGAATGGTTGTCTGTGTCTATGTGTCAGCCCTGTGATGACCTGGCGACTTGTCCAGGGTGTACCCCGCCTTTCGCCCGTAGTCAGCTGGGATAGGCTCCAGCTTGCCTGCGACCCTGTAGAACAGGATAAAGCGGCTACAGATAATGAGATGAGATGACAATACTTCTTGGAACCAGAAGAAAATTACAGAGGGTTTTTTAACATATAAAGTTTCAAATGTGCATAAAATTAAAACCGTTGCCTCTGAGCTTTTAAAGGAGAACTGAAGGCAAATTTTTTTTATCATTAAAATTCTATTTCTCATTTTATTAAATATCGGAATGTATTTCTGATCGCTATTTTGTCGCTGCTATAGCAAGTTCTGAGTGTTTGAAATACGCTCTGTAATATATCAGTCCATATGTCAAAGCAATGGCCGTAAACGAGATTCGCTGAGACCTGTGCGAGACATCGTAGGACGGAAGTAAAACGTACAGCGGAAATCAAACCCTGTGTCCGAAATCGCTCACTCGTTCACTACTCCCTATATAGGGAATCACTCTATAGAGGACTATACAGTGAGCTCATTGGTAAAATGAAAAAATGCTTTCGGACACTACTCCGTCGCGGTGGTATTTACGTCATTACTGTCGCACAATTAAAACGTGCCGGATCAGTCGGCTGGTGGGTTTCAAAATAATAAATACATGCGTGTGTTTGTGTGATAAATCCATATTATACTGAGCGCATTTCACACATTAATCAATACAAAGCACCTGCAGCTTTCAGTTCTTTTAAATCAAGGCTGAATCCTTTCTTCTTCGCCGCTGCCTTTTATTAAATCACATTTCAGACTTTTAATTAGATTTCTTTCAGCGCGACCGCAATGCATGATGGGATATACTGCTTTGGTTAGTGACCATCGCTGTACACTACTTTTCCTGATGCATTGTGGGATACTTTGAGTGCACTATATAGGGTGGAAATAATCCTCACTAAGGTTTCGGACGGCACTACAAAATGGCGTCCTCACTATATAGTGAGTAGGGAGCGATTTTGGACACAGGCGTCGTCAAAAGACGCACGCGCCGTCTTTCGAATGCTGATGTAATCAAGCCGGAAGTTTTGTTTGTTTTGATAGCAATCAGGAAAGTTTGAAAAAAGTCGGCAGTAATCGTCATTTAAATTTGTTTTTGTGCAATATTTCGTTTGGAAAACAGTTTTCAAAATGGCGGCGCTGACACCTGGCTGACACTTCTTCACATTTCGAAGTCTCGCACAAGTCTCGTGAAGATCGCGCGGATAAGCGACGCCTGCCGTGGACCAAACGAACTCAATTCAACACGGCTAAAAACCGAACAGGCCGACAAGTATAATATTTAACTGCAATTAGTTGCAATACGAGTCACGATATAAGGTTACTAAAACCGAAAACGTAACTGAATAACACGTTAAATAAGAAATAAAGCAAGTTTAAAAATGACTTCAGTTCCTCTTTAAAAGCCAGAGATTAGCGAGTATGTTCACTTTAAATTGGGGATACCAAGCCTGACTAATGATGGTAGTGCTCGAATGTGCTGTATATAAGAGGGTCAAACTTTTCCTAATTCTTTTCAAAACACTATCACTGATATGTATACACCTTCTCATTTTTTCTCCATGGGGAAAAAAAATTCAGAAAATCGTTGATTTTTTTTTTCGGAAGGATACAAAATTTTCCTCAGTGATCTGATCTTTCACCGAGACTAGGCAGTAAAGCATTCGGGCGATTTTATTGGAAAAACAAATCAACGTGAGAGATTCGATGACTAGGTGTGAATCATGAGGTTTTTTTTTTCAAGCTGATTGAACCAACAGTGAGCGAGCGAGCTGGAAGCAACAACAAAACACATGGACCACTGACGAGTATCACTAAAAAATCCAAGATGGCGGCGCCTGTGAATTTGGTGTACTGTATTACACAATGTTAAAAAAATGCTGAAAGTAAAAGCTCATCACAACGCCACACAAAATTAACCATATATTCCGTAAATGTTATTTATTTTTGAATCGACACTAGTTTTATGTAGATTAAAGGCTGAATGAAAATGTACTGTTCCTCCCATACAGACATATGGGAGGTTAATCAGCGCAGCGGCGTGCTGTTAAGCCTACTAATAGCTGTATTAGCCATAGCAGCGTAATCGTATTGATTCAGTTGATGAAACGCAGTCTGCGTAATTGCTAACTGTACTCTGTGAATGGAAATAAAACGCAATCACAAAAACATTTGATGAAACAAATGACATGCTGATTTATGGGTTTGAAAAGTAGCATTTGTACATTTGCAAGATTTATTGCGTAATGAAATCTCCCAGTCAAGCCATTAGCCCTCAGCAGAAAGCCTCGGAGTAATTCTGTTCCAGGATGGAGGTTTCGTCACCGTGGCTTTAAATGATTTAGGGTTGCACCGAATCCAAGATTCGGTTTCGGATTCGGCCGAATCTTGGCCTTTTTAAAGGGGTTCGGTTTCGGCCGAACCCTAGAGCGCCGACTGAACCGAATCCTACGTGCGGTGCACGTGCATGCGATTACGTCGTCAATGTTAAGGAGAAGATAGCCTCCATTGTAGCCTGGCAAGCCAGACTAAATGTGAATATTTAGTCTGGCCTCGCTCGTAGACATTTCCGAAGGGTGTGGGTGGAACAACCCGCTGTCTTTCAAACTGTCTCTGTGCGTATAGGCCAACGCTCTGACCAATCAGCGCAACAGTGACTGTGACGTAGTCAGAGTGACAGAAAGCAGTGGGGGAGACCTTGAAATAAATAATTTTTCAAAATGCGTATTAATGAATAAACAGTTTCTAGATATTAAGAAGTTTGGAGATAACGACCACAAGTTTGGAGTCTGTACCACATACTTAACATACACTCTTATTTATTTATTTATTTTTTTCAAGGGTTTGCTTAAACTGTTTTTGAGAGTTTTTATTTAGTGGTGTTTGGTGAAATAATTTCCCTTAAATTTAAAATAACGGGAAAATAAGAAACAATCAAAAAGTAATGTTTCAAAGCTGTTTATTAATTCTTCGTATTGCACAAACTAGCCCCATCCTTTTGGCTACGAGCGGAGCCAGCTGGTAGATCAGACTTTTGCCATAGCCGGTCGGCGAAACAGCGAAAACGTCCTTCTTGAAAAGGAATGAGCGGAGAGCCTCTTCCTGCTCATGTTTCAACGAAAACTCCAAGTCTAATTCTTCTAAAACTGATTCCAAAGCGGAGTCAAACGCGCGCTGTTCACTAGCGGTAGCCATCTTTCCTGTTGTGCTTTCTCCAGCATCGCGCAGCTTTGTCGTCACTCCTGCAAAAGCCCGCCCAAAGAATCCAAACAAAAACCTTGCGTTGTGATTGGCGGGCACGATTTGATGCCCGGGGTGTGTTGTTGATATGGTGCGAGGCTAGACCCACTCGCAGGCAAAAAATATTTTTGGCTGCTAGGCGGGTGGGTCTAGTTTACTAGGCTACCTCCATTGTGCTTGCAGTCGAAATCGAAAATGGAAGCAGTGAGCCGAAAGAGTGTTGTGTGGCCGTACTTTCAAGTGAAAGAGGGAGATTCAAGTCGCGCAACATGCACACTTTGCAGTACAGAGTTGTCTCGTGGTGGGAAATATGCTAAACAGTACACAACATCTCCGCTGTTAAAACATCTTCGCTCAAAGCATCCGACGGAGGACGAGTTGCGGATGGCCGAATCTAACGTCAGCGAGGCTTCGGGTACCGCAACCGCACAGTCACGGATAAAAAGTGGGACTCAGACCACCATTACCAACGCGAGCTATAGAACTCGGTTGTTAATAAAATAGCCTATGTGGAGACATCTCATCTCATTATCTCTAGCCGCTTTATCCTTCTACAGGGTCGCAGGCGAGCTGGAGCCTATCCCAGCTGACTACGGGCGAAAGGCGGGGTCCACCCTGGACAAGTCGCCAGGTCATCACAGGGCTGACACATAGACACAGACAACCATTCACACTCACATTCACACCTACGCTCAATTTAGAGTCACCAGTTAACCTAACCTGCATGTCTTTGGACTGTGGGGGAAACCGGAGCACCCGGAGGAAACCCACGCGGACACGGGGAGAACATGCAAACTCCACACAGAAAGGCCCTCGCCGGCCACGGGGCTCAAACCCAGGACCTTCTTGCTGTGAGGCGACAGCGCTAACCACTACACCACCGTGCCGCCCGCTCTTTTTATTTGTTCTTTATAATGGACAGTACAGTGGTGCTTGAAAGTTTGTGAACCCTTTAGAATTTTCTATATTTCTGCATAAATATGACCTAAAACATCATCAGATTTTCACACAAGTCCTAAAAGTAGATAAAGAGAACCCATTTAAACAAATGAGACAAAAATATTATACTTGGTCATTTATTTATTGAGGAAAATGATCCAATATTACAGATCTGTGAGTGGCAAAAGTATGTGAGCCTTTGCTTTCAGTATCTGGTGTGACCCCCTTGTGCAGCAATAACTGCAACTAAACGTTTGCGGTAACTGTTGATCAGTCCTGCACACCGGCTTGGAGGAATTTTAGCCCGTTCCTCCGTACAGAACAGCTTCAACTCTGGGATGTTGGTGGGTTTCCTCACATGAACTGCTCGCTTCAGGTCCTTCCACAACATTTCCATTGGATTAAGGTCAGGACTTTGACTTGGCCGTTCCAAAACATTCACTTTATTCTTCTTTAACCATTCTTTGGTAGAACGACTTGTGTGCTTAGGGTCGTTGTCTTGCTGCATGACCCACCTTCTCTTGAGATTCAGTTCATGGACAGATGTCCTGACATTTTCCTTTAGAATTCGCTGGTATCATTCAGAATTCATTGTTCCATCAATGATGGCAAGCCGTCCTGGCCCAGATGCAGCAAAACAGGCCCAAACCATGATACTACCACCACCATGTTTCACAGATGGGATAAGGTTCTTATGCTGGAATACAGTGTTTTCCTTTCTCCAAACATAATGCTTCTCATTTCAACCAAAATTTCCATTTTGGTCTCATCTGTCCACAAAACATTTTTCCAATAGCCTTCTGACTTGTCCACGTGATCTTTAGCAAACTGCAGACAAGCAGCAATGTTCTTTTTGGAGAGCAGTGGCTTTCTCCTCGGAACCCTGCCATGCACACCATTGTTGTTCAGTGTTCTCCTGATGGTGGACTCATGAACATTAACATTATCCAATGTGAGAGAGGCCTTCAGTTGCTTAGAAGTTACCCTGGGGTCCCTTGTGACCTCACTGACTATTACACGCCTTGCTCTTGGAGTGATCTTTGTTGGTCGACCACTCCTGGGGAGGGTAACAATGGTCTTGAATTTCCTCCATTTGTACACAATCTGTCTGACTGTGGATTGGTGGAGTCCAAACTCTTTAGAGATGGTTTTGTAACCTTTTCCAGCCTGATGAGCATCAATAATAATTTTTCTGAGGTCCTCAGAAATCTCCTTTGTTCGTGCCATGATACACTTCCACAAACATGTGTTCTGAAGATCAGACTTTGATAGATCCCTGTTCTTTAAATAAAACAGGGTGCCCACTCACACCTGATTGTCATCCCATTGATTGAAAACACCTGACTCTAATTTCACCTTCAAATTAACTGCTAATCCTAGAGGTTCACATACTTTTGGCCACTCACAGATATGTAATATTGGATAATTTTCCTCAATAAATAAATGACCAAGTATAATATTTTTGTCTCATTTGTTTAACTGGGTTCTCTTTATCTACTTTTAGGACTTGTGTGAAAATCTGATGATGTTTTAGGTCATATTTATGCAGAAATATAGAAAATTCTAAAGGGTTCACAAACTTTCAAGCACCACTGTATACTAAAGCCTGTACACTGAATGACTTTAAGCTGAAAATTTCAGTGGTGTTCTCGAAGTGTGACTATTCAAATTCAAAATAGTGGCAGAAGTTATTGCCTATGTTTTTACAGTTTAAAATAAAATAATAAAATATTCCTTCTGGATAAAGTATCTCTATCTTACTATTAAGAAAAGGAAATGTGCAATGTTTTTCACTGCATTATAATGTACGAGCTAATGTTCGGAGTAGGATTCAGGATTCGGTTTCGGATTCGGCCGAATCTTAAGCAGTGGATTCGGTATTCGGCAGAACCTTAAAAATCAGGATTCGGTACATCCCTAAAATGATTTAAATTGGCTTCGCTTCGATTTTATTGCCAGCTGAAGTGAAGAAAAACAGATTCTGCCTTTTATTCCGTTCTGACTTTGGATATTTATTCCATATTACTCTTTCTTGTCCATACAAGTTTTCCTCACTTGTACACAAACATCTTCCAGTTTCTCAACACAGACACTTTCTCCACATCGCACCACATTTTATCACGCATCAGCGTAACGTGATCCTCAGTAACGTCCACAGAGACCTTTGGAAGACGGACTGAGTTCAAAGTTTAGGTCGCTTGACTTTTCCCATCGTAAACCACTTTGAAGTGCACTCTTGTTGTAACAGGTATTAAAGGTGTCACTAGATAACCGGCCCGGTGTCCTGTTTCCCTCACCGCCAGGTCAGGTCGCGACCCCGTTGCGTGTCTGTTTGGCCGGGGTGGATTTGACCCCACAGGGCCGTGAGTGGCTCGCTGAGACTCTGAGGAGAGATGAGATGGTGTGGCTACGACTGATCAGCCAACGAGACGAGAACCTACACTGCCTGGTGTCACTCAGCGGGGTACGTCTGAGACCGGATATGCATTGCTGCTGCACGTCATACCATGAAACAGTTGTTTTTTGGTGCACAGATACACTTGGCGCATAACAGACTTTTAAATAAATGCATTAACACACACGTTTTTGCGAAACGTGAACATACAACCCCGATTCCAAAAAAGTTGGGACAAAGTACAAATTGTAAATAAAAACGGAATGCAATGATATGGAAGTTTCAAAATTCCATATTTTATTCAGAATAGAACATAGATGACATATCAAATGTTTAAACTGAGAAAATGTATCATTTAAAGAGAAAAATTAGGTGATTTTAAATTTCATGACAACACATCTCAAAAAAGTTGGGACAAGGCCATGTTTCCCACTGTGAGACATCCCCTTTTCTCTTTACAACAGTCTGTAAACGTCTGGGGACTGAGGAGACAAGTTGCTCAAGTTTAGGGATAGGAATGTTAACCCATTCTTGTCTAATGTAGGATTCTAGTTGCTCAACTGTCTTAGGTCTTTTTTGTCGTATCTTCCGTTTTATGATGCGCCAAATGTTTTCTATGGGTGAAAGATCTGGACTGCAGGCTGGCCAGTTCAGTACCCAGACCCTTCTTCTACACAGCCATGATGCTGTAATTGATGCAGTATGTGGTTTGGCATTGTCATGTTGGAAAATGCAAGGTCTTCCCTGAAAGAGACGTCGTCTGGATGGGAGCATATGTTGCTCTAGAACCTGGATATACCTTTCAGCATTGATGGTGTCTTTCCAGATGTGTAAGCTGCCCATGCCACACGCACTAATGCAGCCCCATACCATCAGAGATGCAGGCTTCTGAACTGAGCGCTGATAACAACTCGGGTCGTCCTTCTCCTCTTTAGTCCGAATGACATGGCGTCCCTGACTTCCATAAAGAACTTCAAATTTTGATTCGTCTGACCACAGAACAGTTTTCCACTTTGCCACAGTCCATTTTAAATGAGCCTTGGCCCAGAGAAGACGTCTGCGCTTCTGGATCATGTTTAGATACGGCGGCTTCTTTGAACTATAGAGTTTAGCTGGCAACGGCGGATGGCACGGTGAATTGTGTTCACAGATAATGTTCTCTGGAAATATTCCTGAGCCCATTTTGTGATTTCCAATACAGAAGCATGCCTGTATGTGATGCAGTGCCGTCTAAGGGCCCGAAGATCACGGGCACCCAGTATGGTTTTCCGGCCTTGACCCTTACGCACAGAGATTCTTCCAGAGTCTCTGAATCTTTTGATGATATTATGCACTTTAGATGATGTGTTCAAACTCTTTGCAATTTTACACTGTCGAACTCCTTTCTGATATTGCTCCACTATTTGTCGGCGCAGAATTAGGGGGATTGGTGATCCTCTTCCCATCTTTACTTCTGAGAGCCGCTGCCACTCCAAGATGCTCTTTTTATACCCAGTCATGTTAATGACCTATTGCCAGTTGACCTAATGAGTTGCAATTTGGTCCTCCATCTGTTCCTTTTTTGTACCTTTAACTTTTCCAGCCTCTTATTGCCCCTGTCCCAACTTTTTTGAGATGTGTTGCTGTCATGAAATTTCAAATGAGCCAATATTTGGCATGAAATTTCAAAATGTCTCACTTTCGACATTTGATATGTTGTCTATGTTCTATTGTGAATACAATATCAGTTTTTGAGATTTGTAAATTATTGCATTCCATTTTTATTTACAATTTGTACTTTGTCCCAACTTTTTTGGAATCGGGGTTGTATAACATGCCTTTTGGATTGTCAAGTGCGATAAAGAGAGAAAGAAACCACCAGTCTGGAGGGAAAAAAAACCAACCAAAAAAGCCAGCCAGCTTTTTGATTAGATTTAAAAAAAAAAAATTTTTTTAGACAATAAGTCCCTCTGGGTTTTGAGACACACCGCTTTAAATTCTGTCAGTTCAAAAAATGCAGCGTCGTCTTACCGTATTTTGATCAGATTCTTTCCAGTGAAAGAAAATAACATCATTGTTTTTACATCTTCATTCACTAACTGAACCTATTTTGAACGTTTCTCCTTTTCCGACAGTGCAGATGAGGTTATTGTGCACATTTCCACTCCTCATGAGATACAACCAATTAAAAAAGAGAAATCACCACTGTGGAAGGCCCTGCTCACACTCCAACTCGCGATGGGTTTAATTTGCGAATACTTGACGGTGAAAAATTGTTCGCATCGCCACCAATCGTGTGATGCACGGTGAGCGTTCTCCAAGCTTCACGAGTTATTTTTTTGGTCAAGTTTATTTGTATCGCGCTTTTAACAACAGACATTGTCGCAAAGTAGCTTTACGGAAAATTAAAGACTTTTAAACATGAGCTAATCCCTAATTTATCCCGAATGAGCAAGCCCGTGGCGAGGAAAAACTCCCTCAGACGACACGGGGACGAAACCTCGAAAGGAACCAGACTCAAAGGGAACCCATCCTCGTTTGGGTGATTAACAGATAGCGTGATTATAAATAACTCGATTCTATAACGGTGTCCTCTAGAGTCACAAAGTATAACTGTGTAACCAGGAAATTCATTATAGTTTTAACATGAAGTCAGTTTCGTTGAAGTTATAAACTGTTCATTGATGGAGACTTGAGTGCGAAACTGTTCAAGACAACTGCAGTCCTAAAGCTAGCAAGTTAACTGAAGTCCTCAGCTCTAAAAGCATTACTGTAAGTGTCCAGAGCGTCTTCCAAGTGCGACTTTCGACTGTCTCTATGGGGCTGTCCTCGACAGGAGCGATGTGATGAGACTCCAACCAGACAGCGTTTCCTTCTCGTGAATGGCCAAAAACTTCTTGAAAAATTTCAGTGCACGCACTGAAATTTGGCGGCGATGTTTGTTTGCTTTTGTCGGCCAACTAAGCAGTGACTACTCGCAGATGAATTTGGGGATGTTTCCTGAAGCTCGGGGAATGTTCGTCGAGCCTTTTGAGATGTATTTGTCTCAAACCCATATCCCCAATGCTCGTGGGAGGCTTATCAACAAAGCAGCAAGGCGTAGCTTAACCTTCGCCAAGACTTAAAGGGGACCTGAAGTCATTTTTAGGGTGTATTCAGACCAGGATAGTTCGATAGTGCACTTGCTTTGGTCCGAACCAAATTTTTTTTTATTTTTTTTATTTTTTCATTTTGGTTCGGTTCGCTTTCACACTGTACATTTTAGTAAGCGGACCAAAATCTGTCAACAAAGCCACGCGCCCTGAGGTCGTTCAGCTATTGGTTAGAGACGACACGCGCACAAAGCGCTGTTCTGGGGAGCGCGTGAACCCCTTCTCCTTCATTTTCTCACTGAATACAGCAAACACGTCGGCATTTTTGTGTGTTCTCTCCAAAAGCTCAGATATGTGGACATCTGCCCATATATCCACAAGGGTACGCGTTTCTTCCTCGGCCCAAGTTTGCCCCCTACTCATTTTTTGTACTCTGTAGTCTAGCCTACCACTGGTCTGAATGACTGAACGACTGTTGTAAGGTTCCCTTGACAACCGAAACAGTGTTTGCACTTTGCGGTGGAGTGTCAAGACTCTGTTTCCCATAATGCTCGACAAACGACAGAAGCTCCCGAGGTACAAAAAAGCAAAACTGTCGGATTAGGTCCGGTCTGCTTTCACACCTCCAAAAGATCCGCACCAGGGTTCCTTTAGTCTGGACCGAGTCCGACCTTGCAGCTCGGTCTCGGTCTGCTTGTTTGGTCCGGACCAGAGTTCGGTGGTTTATATTCAGACCAACCCAAAAGGTCCGGACCAAGGGAAATTTGGTTTGTTTGTTCGTTTGGTCCGGACCAAACAACGTAGGTGTGAATACGCCCTAAAACTTGCTTTATTTCTTAATTAACGTGTTATTCAATTATGTTTTCAGTTTTATTGACCTGATATTGTATGGAATCAATTTTGTGCCAAAATGTTCATACAATACTTTTGAAATATCAAACAAAAATGATAAATCAAAATTTAAAAAAAAAAAGTAAATTTTTTTTAGACTGGCAAATAAATTATTCGTGTAATCGTACAAAATATCAGTCTATTACTCTTCAGAAACCTTTTATTTTTGTTCCGCGTCTTTCTCAGTTTTGTTTGACGTAATTTATTTTGGTTGCGATTCCAGCTTTCTCGTTTGTGCTCCCTGACTTTTTGCTTGCAGTTTTGGCACAAACTTCACATGTGGGTGGGCTGTCCAGGAATGCATTCCCATTGGCTAACTTGTGTTTGACTGACAGCTACGCTTAGCCATTCCCCCGGAGGCTGTTGCGGCCATTTCCTACTCGGATTCTGGCGGACTGTTTGACGAGTGACCGATCCATTGACGGTAAACAAGGATCGAGTGTAAGTGTGGGACAAAGTTGCAGTAGTGCACATTATGCAGGTGTTTCGTGGCAAGTCAAATGTTAGCCTTAGCTCCACTACCCAATATATTAGCTGTCTTGCTAACGTTAAACACGCCTGCATAATGTGCACTACTGCAACACATACAACACATTTGTCCCGCACTTACACTTTGTTGAATTAATTCAATATCATAGTCGCCACTGAAGTCCACTCGATCCTTGTTTACCGTCAATGGATCGGTCACTCACCAAACAGTCCGCCAGAATCCGAGTAGGAAATGGCCGCAACAGCCTCCGGGGAATGGCTGAGTGTATCTGTCAGTCAAACACAAGTTAGCCAATGGGAATGCATTCCTGGACAGCCCACCCACACGTGAAGTTTGTGCCAAAACTGCAAGCAAAAAGTCAGGGAGCGCAAACGAGAAAGCTGGAATCGCAACCAAAATAAATTACGTCAAGCAAAACTGAGAAAGAGGCGGCATGGTGGTGTAGTGGTTAGCACTGTCGCCTCACAGCAAGAAGGTCCGGGTTCGAGCCCCGTGGCCAGCGAGGGCCTTTCTGTGCGGAGTTTGCATGTTCTCCCCGTGTCCGCGTGGGTTTCCTCCGGGTGCTCCGGTTTCCCCCACAGTCCAAAGACATGCAGGTTAGGTTAACTGGTGACTCTAAATTGAGCGTAGGTGTGAATGTGAGTGTGAATGGTTGTCTGTGTCTATGTGTCAGCCCTGTGATGACCTGGCGACTTGTCCAGGGTGTACCCCGCCTTTCGCCCGTAGTCAGCTGGGATAGGCTCCAGCTTGCCTGCGACCCTGCAGAACAGGATAAAGCGGCTACAGATAATGAGAATGAGAGAATATTGTGACTCGTATTGGCATTATATTACACTTATCAGCCTTTTCGGTTTTTAGCCATGTTGAACGTAGTACATTTGGTCCATGGCAGGCGTCACTTATCCTTGCGATCTTCACAAGACTTGTGCGAGACTTCAAAAATGAAGCGTCAGCGCCGCCATTTTGAAAACCATTTACACAGCAGCCAGATCGCCATATCATTCCAATTTAGATTAGATTAATTTCGAGATTTGCCAACTTCATCAGTAATTGAGATTATTCCATATGGCTTCAAACCAATGTGGAGTCGAGAAGAGTTGGAAAGACGACAGGATAAGGACGAGTCCGTCGCGCTGGTATTTACGTCATTACTGTCACACAATTGAAATGTGCCAGATCAGGCGGCTGGTGGGTTTTCAAAATAATAAATACATGCAGACTTCTGCTACAACTCGGAGCTGTGTCACATTCAGAAGTTCGCCGATGACACAGCCATCATGGGGTGTATCAGGGATGACAGAGAAGAGGAGTCGAGGAGCCTGGTGAGGGACTTTGCCGTTTGGTGCAACAGGAACCATCTGCAGCTCAATACCTCGAAGACCAAGGAGCTGGTCATTGACTTTGGGAGGTCCAGACCAAGGTCACGACCAGTTCTGATCGAGGGAGTCGAGGTGGAGGCTGTGGATTCCTACAAGTATCTCGGGCTGTGGCTGGACAGCAAGCTGGACTGGACTTGCAACACCAACCACTTGTACAGGAAGGGACAGAGCAGGCTATACTTCCTGAGGAGGCTGCGGTCCTTTAACATCTGCAGGAAACTCCTGTGGCTGTTCTATCAGTCTGTGGTCACCAGTGTCCTGTTTTACACCGTGGTGTGCTGGAGGGGCAGCACATCCAAGAAGGACACATCCAGGCTGGACAAACTGATCAGGCGGGCCGGCTCTGTGGTCGGCATGAAGCTGGACTCTCTGGTGACGGTGGCAGAGAAGAGGACTATGGACAAACTACTGAACATCATGGATGATGTCAGTCACCCTCTGCACACCGTCATCAGCAACCAGAGGAGCCTGTTCAGTGACAGAATGCGCCTTCCCAAGTGCAGGACGAACAGACTCAAAAACTCCTTCATCCCTCACGCCATCAGACTGTACAACTCCTCTCTGGGGGGGAGGAGGGGTAACAGGAAGACAGAGGACGGGAAGGAGCAGTAGCCTAGCCTAACAATAAACAATACCGGACAATGTGCAATATAATGTGCAATACCTCTCCTACTAGGCTTTTTTCCCCCCATATCATCATCATCTTTTTTTTTTTTTATATTTGTATATGTAAATACTTAATTTAATTTATCTAGAAGTTTTCTCTATTTTCTATTCTCTGTTTATCCTGTAATGATGCTGCTGGAATTTTAATTTCCCTGAGGGAACCCTCCCAAAGGGATCAATAAAGTTCTATCTAATCTAATGTATTTTTGTGATAAATACATATTATACTGAGTGCATTACCCACACAATCCTCACTCAGGTTTCGGATAGCACTACAAAATGGCGTCCACACTACATAGTGCAAAGCAATGGCTGTAAGCGAGATTCGCTGAGACTTGTACGAGACATCGTAGGACGGAAGTAAAACGTACAGCGGAAATCAAAGTGACCAACATCTGCCAACGTTGTCAAAAGATGCGCGCGTCCTCCTTTGAATGCTGACGTAATCAAGCCGGAAGTTTTCCGTGTCCGAGCGATTTCGCTCGGACCTTTGAGCGTGCACTGACGGTTCCATCATTCTGTCGCTAAACGAACAGCTGATCACACCGAGGTGCTCGCTGAGCGCTGATATTTATTAGTTTGATCCTGCATTTCCTTTCCTTCGTATATAACATAACGTCTTTTCTTCTCGCTTTCTTTCCGTTACTGTAGTCGGTCTTTCACGTTTCATTCGCACACTCGCGCCCTCCAGTTTTCTCTCCTGTTTCAAATTTGTATCCCACAATGCCTTGTGTGAACAGGGAAAGCCCAGCATGTCATGGTGCATGAAGTAATAGCTTGTATTGGGTCATGGTGAAGCAGGAAAAAATCTCATCTCATCTCTAGCTGATTTATCCTGTTCTACAGGGTCGCAGGCGAGCTGGAGCCTATCCCAGCTGACTACGGGCGAAAGGCAGGGTACACCCTGGACAAGTCGCCAGGTCATCACAGGGCTGACACATAGACACAGACAACCATTCACACTCACATTCACACCTACGCTCAATTTAGAGTCACCAGTTAACCTAACCTGCATGTCTTTGGACTGTGGGGGAAACCGGAGCACCCGGAGGAAACCCACGCGGACACGGGGAGAACATGCAAACTCCGCATAGAAAGGCCCTCGCCGGCCACGGGGCTCAAACCCGGACCTTCTTGCTGTGAGGCGACAGCGCTAACCACTACACCACCGTGCCGCCCTAAATTAATTGATCTGTTTAAAAAATAAAATAAAATAAAATTGGAGGTCTGTGATTTGAATTCAGTAGTTTTCGGTCCACTAAACAAAAATAATTGAGTGTCGGGGAAAATTCTTTTTACGACCTACACTTGGAAAATCTGAAAGGCCGTCTAGCTTTAAATAAAACACCGAAATGCTGAGATGTTTGAGACTTCTCTGAAGACTGAGAGGCCCTGACGGTTCCCCTCTGGTTCTCAATACCTGTAAAATAAAGAGAAGCAATGAATAAGTACTCTATACTTAGTTTTTATCCACTTTGTATATATTTAAGACTGCAGTGCAGACTGCTGATGACGAAGAAATGTCAAAACGATGACTGAAAGAGGTTAAAGAGCTCTGAAGTCACACACTAATGGTTCATTGGTTTGCAGGGTGCCGTTATTTTTATTTTATTTATTTTTGTTCTCAAATTTGGCTTGTGTGATTTTGTTGTAATTTGATTTGTTTTAGAAATTTTTTTTCGTCATTTAATGTAAAATTTTGCACTAAAAACAGCTCGGCGCAGTATTTCTTTGGAGCTTTTTTTTTTTTTTTAACATTAGGCTTTGGTTATAAATTGTAACAAATAAAAAAAAAATTACGATCTTCTAGATTACGTCTTTTTGATGCATCAGACTTTTTTGGAGGTTGTTTCTTTCTTGTCGTTGATGCACATTAATGACAAGACAGTGACGTTTCCATGAAGTAAAAACCCTCCGTGATGTTGTTTTAGCTTGAACACCCGTCTTCGTCTCCCTGCAGGGTTTTCTCTTTAAAACATCCATAAATGAACAGATCCTGCTCCTGGGTCTGGGCAGGACGGCGCCTCTCCACGGCCTCGACCCTCACTCTCGTCTCTACTGGAGACTCCATGCACGACTGCTGAAGTGTGAGCTCAGGGCTGAGAAGAAGGGCCAGGGCCTCTGGAAACGGGAGAGTCTGAGAGAAAAGGTCACACAAGCCATCAGCAATAACACCGTGATCACAGCCATGAAGAGAATCGTAAAGTGGGTGTTAAGGATGAAGGACCAGTGAAGAAGAGGTGGTGGATTCCTGAGATGGACATGCTGAGTGAAACAATGTGGATAATAAATGTGTATTTTGGTGTGTTCTGGAGGAAATGAATATTGAAGCGCTTGCATTTAGCACAATTTGTGTCCAATTTGTTTTGTTTCTTTTCCCAACGTTGGATGTAAATATCTTCATCGACCAAACTTTACAAAAATATTTCTGCCTGATTCACAAAAATTCTGAATTTTCTGTGTATATTCAGCAATCAGTCTGCAATGACCAAGCACATTCACGACACATATTTAACCATGTCGCAAACCTATAAAAGGCAAAGCTCACAGCTGAAAATGGCAAAATTGTGACTAAATGTTGAAACAGTGCCTCCTAAGCATGAAGTAGTAAATTTTCGAGTAATGTCAAGTTTATTTTTATAGTGCTTTTAACAACAGACATTGTCGCAAAGCAGCTTTACAGAAATTTAAAGACTTTAAACATGAGCTACAACCCCGATTCCAAAAAAGTTGGGACAAAGTACAAATTGTAAATAAAAATGGAATGCAACAATTTACAAATCTCAAAAACTGATATTGTATTCACAATAGAACATAGACAACATATCAAATGTCGAAAGTGAGACATTTTGAAATTTCATGCCAAATATTGGCTCATTTGAAATTTCATGACAGCAACACATCTCAGAAAAGTTGGGACGGGGCAATAAGAGGCTGGAAAAGTTAAAGGTACAAAAAAGGAACAGCTGGAGGACCAAATTGCAACTCATTAGGTCAATTGGCAATAGGTCATTAACATGACTGGGTATAAAAAGAGCATCTTGGAGTGGCAGCGGCTCTCAGAAGTAAAGATGGGAAGAGGATCACCAATCCCCCTAATTCTGCGCTGACAAATAGTGGAGCAATATCAGAAAGGAGTTCGACAGTGTAAAATTGCAAAGAGTTTGAACATATCATCATCTACAGTGCATAATATCATCAAAAGATTCAGAGAATCTGGACGAATCTCTGTGCATAAGGGTCAAGGCCGGAAAACCATACTGGGTGCCCGTGATCTTCGGGCCCTTAGACGGTACTGCATCACATACAGGCATGCTTCTGTATTGGAAATCACAAAATGGGCTCAGGAATATTTCCAGAGAACATTATCTGTGAACACAATTCACTGTGCCATCCGCCGTTGCCAGCTAAAACTCTATAGTTCAAAGAAGAAGCCGTATCTAAACATGATCCAGAAGCGCAGACGTCTTCTCTGGGCCAAGGCTCATTTAAAATGGACTGTGGCAAAGTGGAAAACTGTTCTGTGGTCAGACGAATCAAAATTTGAAGTTCTTTATGGAAATCAGGGACGCCGTGTCATTCGGACTAAAGAGGAGAAGGACGACCCAAGTTGTTATCAGCGCTCAGTTCAGAAGCCTGCATCTCTGATGGTATGGGGTTGCATTAGTGCGTGTGGCATGGGCAGCTTACACATCTGGAAAGACACCATCAATGCTGAAAGGTATATCCAGGTTCCAGACGAGGTCTCTTTCAGGGAAGACCTTGCATTTTCCAACATGACAATGCCAAACCACATACTGCATCAATTACAGCATCATGGCTGCATAGAAGAAGGGTCCGGGTACTGAACTGGCCAGCCTGCAGTCCAGATCTTTCACCCATAGAAAACATTTGGCGCATCATAAAACGGAAGATACGACAAAAAAGACCTAAGACAGTTGAGCAACTAGAATCCTACATTAGACAAGAATGGGTTAACATTCCTATCCCTAAACTTGAGCAACTTGTCTCCTCAGTCCCCAGACGTTTACAGACTGTTGTAAAGAGAAAAGGGGATGTCTCACAGTGGGAAACATGGCCTTGTCCCAACTTTTTTGAGATGTGTTGTCATGAAATTTAAAATCACCTAATTTTTCTCTTTAAATGATTCATTTTCTCAGTTTAAACATTTGATATGTCATCTATATTCTATTCTGAATAAAATATGGAATTTTGGAAGTTCCACATCATTGCATTCCGTTTTTATTTACAATTTGTACTTTGTCCCAACTTTTTTGGAATTGGGGTTGTAAATTTATCCCCAGTGATCAAGCCTATGGTGACGGTGGTAAGGAAAAACTCCCTCAGACGACATGAAGGAACCTCAAGAGGAACCAGACTCAAAGGGAACCCATCCTCATTTGGGTGATTAACAGGTAGCGTGATTATAAATAACTGGATTCTATAACAGTGTCCTACAGAGTCACAAAGTACAACTGTGAAACCAGGAAATTCGTTATAGTTTTAACACGAAGTCTGTTTTGTTGATCTTATAAACTGTTCATTGATGGAAACTGCCTGATGTAGCCTTCACTATACGAGGTACCAGCAGATAGCCTACACCTTTTGATCTGGGTAGGCGTGGCAGGTCATAAAGGACCAGAAGTTCACTCAGGTACTGTGGCGTGAGACCATTCAGTGCTTTAAAGGTCAATAGTAGTATTTTATAATCAATACGAAATTTGATTGGGAGCCAATGCAGTGTGGATAAGACAGGGGTGATGTGGTCATATCTTCTAGCTCTAGTAAGGACTCTTGCTGGTACATTTTGAACTAACTAGAGCTTGTTTATGCACTTATTGGAGCATCCAGACAGTAAGACATTACAATAATCCAACCTAGAGGTAACAAAAGCATGAACTAGTTTTTCTGTAATGCAGCTCAGCCACTGCAACATCTTGGCTACCATAGACACCACCACTAAAGGCCCAGTCCCACAATACCTATAAATAAATGGGTTCCCTGCAGTTTATGTGGTTGGTGCTCACACCAGACTGATAACGATACCTACGGTACTGTATACCCCAGGCCTGGGTTTATCCATATCGGTGAGATTGCTTCTGGAGCGATTTTTCCAGGCCTGGTCCTGATCTGATAAAACATCTGACCAATCAGGTAATTGTTTACGTGTGGTGATGTCTGAGCATGTGCTATTTTTTCTTTGTACATCCTTGTTGGATCATGAAGTCACGGAATACGGATTGCATGATGCATCCGTATTAAAATCCATAACCACTCCGTATTTTGTATCCTTTTTTATTATATTTCAGTAATTTATGACCTATCAACCACCGGAGTGTGTACATGGGTTGTTTTGAAGCCCAAGCTGTACAGTATGACCCGGAATAATGTACTATTACTTGGAAAAAACTCCCATGACTATTCTGAAGTTGCATGCATTTATTTCCCTGAGTGGCAGGACCAAGCGATATTATAGTTGTGATGTGACTGCTCCAGACTGGAACTACATTTAGGCAGAGGTATCGTCATAGTTGGAATTATAGGTACAGTTATCGGCGTTGTGGGACCGGGCCCTAACTCTTCGTCCTTTATCAGGCTAGTCTGAGCAGCTACTTTAATCGGTCTTAATTTATTAATTTCTTTTGGAATTGCTTTCATTTAAGATATTCACCAACGTTAAATTTCTTGTGTAAATGCCCCGGTGAATGCTTTCTGATAAATTTGTTCATATCCAGCTTGATAAATGAGGCCCCATGTTGTGAAACCTCAGTTCCAAGTCAGTTCATGGTATTATTTACCTTATAGCAGCTGTAGAATTATTTAAAAAATGTTTTAACTGACACATTTTTAAGCTAGAAGGGCATTCGGTAGAGTGGATACCTACACCAAGCCATGTATTCGGATTTGCATCAAAATCTAATCATTTGTTCCTTGGCCTATGGGACACCTTTCCACCAAATTTCATCCAAATCGGTTCACTAGTTTTTGAGTTATGTTGGGAACAAACAAATAAACAGAGGCGAAAACATAACATCCTCCAACAAATTTGGTGGAGGTAAAGATTCTGAGGTGGAAAGCTGATCTTTGTTGTGCCAAAAAAAAAATTCTGATTTTTTTTTTCATTTCTTGGTACAAATAATTTGAGAAATCTCATCTCATTATCTGTAGCCGCTTTATCCTGTTCTACAGGGTCGCAGGCAAGCTGGAGCCTATCCCAGCTGACTACGGGCGAAAGGCGGGGTACACCCTGGACAAGTCGCCAGGTCATCACAGGGCCGACACATAGACACAGACAACCATTCACATTCACACCTACGGTCAATTTAGAGCCACCAGTTAACCTAACCTGCATGTCTTTGGACTGTGGGGGAAACCGGAGCACCCGGAGGAAACCCACGCGGACACGGGGAGAACATGCAAACTCTGCACAGAAAGGCCCTCACCGGCCACGGGGCTCGAACCCAGACCTTCTTGCTGTGAGGTGACAGCACTAACTACTACACCACCGTGCCACCAATTTGAGAAATTATGTAGAAATTATTTTAAAAAATAATAGTTTAAGCCATCGCCATTTGGAAACCCACCTTCTGGTCCAAAATGTATGTTTGGATTTTGATTGATTGGCCTCTTGTCAGGCATTTTATAGCCCCTTTTGGGGAAGCCATGATCAAATGGCTAGAGAAACAGCTTTAGGACCAAAAGGTTGCTGGTTCAGTTCCCTAAATCAGCAAGACTGGCTCAAGTGTTCCCAGCTGCTCTGGCAAGTGTGGTAGTGTACCTTGTGTTTGATTAGCCAAAGAAGAACTGATGCTGTGATTACCAGTTTGGGCAAGAACCCAGCCATTATATAACATTATATCCCCGCCCCCAACACAACTTCACAAATCCAACAATAAAAAGTTTAATTCATATAGCAGTGGGTGGCACGGTGGTGTAGTGGTTAGCGCTGTCGCCTCACAGCAAGAAGGTTCTGGGTTCGAGCCCCGTGGCTGGCGAGGGCCTTTCTGTGTGGAGTTTGCATGTTCTCCCCATGTCTGTGTGGGTTTCCTCCGGGTGCTCCGGTTTCCCCCACAGTCCAAAGACATGCAAGTTAGGTTAACTGGTGACTCTAAATTGACCGTAGGTGTGAATGGTTGTCTGTGTCTATGTGTCAGCCCTGTGATGACCTGGCGACTTGTCCAGGGTGTACCCCGCCTTTCGCCCGTAGTCAGCTGGGATAGGCTCCAGCTTGCCTGCGACCCTGTAGAACAGGATAAAGCGGCTACAGATAATGAGATGTGATGAGATTCATATAGCAACTTTGACCAACCCAAGGACGTTTTACAAAGTAACAGCTCCACACAGAAAGAGAAGCAAATCAACCGAAAAACAAAAAGGATAACAGAGAAGATCAAGGCACTGAGAAAGACAGAACAGTCAGTGATCAGGAGAGGAAATATCAGAGAGAGAGAAGATATAAGATTTGAAATGATTTTCACATCCTTACAAATCATTATGAGGAGAAGTTGCATGTTTATCGAGCTGGAACTTGACTTTCAAGCAGTTGAGTGTGATGTCATAACTCTATTTAGCATGCTAAGTATAGTGTTGAGGGCGGAGCTTTGTATACATGGGTGGAAATGGGCATAGGCTCAGTGAGTAAAACATTCGAATTTAACCGATTTTTCACTGTAAAGTATTGCATTCTACCATTTGTTCTAAAAGTGTCTTAAGGAAAATCTTTTCACACGTCTTCATCATTCACATCCTCACAACCGCACGTGAGCTTTCCGAAGAGCCAGAGTCAGCCTCGTTATTTAACGTGTCTCTCCCGAGTCCTTCAGGATAATCCTGATGACTGAGAGCACACGGCATTCTTCTTTCCCTCCTCTTCATCGAGTCATAACCCTCTCATACCCCCTCATATCCCACAGTTCCCTTGCTTTCTTTTCCGCTTTAAGTAGGTGGAGGGGGAGTGTATTGTCATAGTGATAAAGCAGTGTGGCTCTGCTGGTGAACCCGCACATAGACAATAGGGATGGGGTGAGGGGTGTGGTCACCATGGAAACGCCAATTCTAGAAGACAAAGTGCACTAAGGAGGGTCCTAGAGGCTCGAGACCATGAGAGGGGGGCTAGTCGGTGAAAGAGATCTACAAGAAGAATGAATCAAAGTGGAGGGGGAGCAGGGAAAACTTTCAGACTGCCTGAGGAGAAGACGCTGCTTCAGAAGGTCCTTCAGAAGTAAAACAGCTCAATATAAAGTTAGAATATTTGTATTAAGGCACTGTGACATGAAAACGTTCTCATGTGTGAAGAATTTGCTGTGAAGTAACCAAGTCTTCAAATATGGCAGCGTATCATAGCAACTTATGAGAATGAAAACAGTCAATGATGTGGTGGGGTGATCGAGCAGAGCTACTGTGACTGAAGTGGTTTCTTCTCTCAAAGCAATTTGTCAATGCAAAATTTAGTTTTTTCGTAAAAAATAACGTACGTGGAACAGGTCAGTTCCTGGTTTTATTTATGTTATAGCAGCTATAAACAGTAATTCCTTCACCAGAGACTCTTTTATTATACCCAGGGATGTGATTTTTCTGCGAATTCGCGGAATTCCGCTTTTTTCACCTCAAAACTTGAAAAAAAAATGTTTCCAATTTTCCCCTCAAATCCACATTCATATCCTATTCGTTCCGACTTTGTTTGAAAGATGGCAGCCTCGGATTTGCATCTTTATGCCTCGATCACGGAGGCTGCCATCTTTCAACTCTTTGTTTGAAGCGAGCGCGTTCATTGGTTGTTACAGAGCGATAGGCCAATCACGTACCTCGTTTCATCTCATTGACGTAATTCCGTCATTTACGCAATTACGTCATTGAGATGAAACGAGGTACGTGATTGGCCCATCGCTCTGTAACAACCAATGAACGCGCTTGTTAGATAGCTGTACGTAAGCTCGCTTCAAACAAAGAGTTGAAAGATGGCAGCCTCCGTGATCGAGCGTAAAGATGCAAATCGAGTTAAAGAAATCGACAGAATAGTGAAAAACAAGTTCCGCTGGGGATGGTTGGAGAAAGAGGTTGCTACAGACGTTGGACATAAGACTGTGAGACATTTGTTCAGCGATTTCGTTCTTTGGGGAGAGGGCAGAGGTCTCTGGCTGTCAAGTTTGGGGATACTGGGACCTCCCCTGCCCGAGCTACGAGCGTCCAAAGTCGAGCTGGAGCCCGGGATAGAAACGAAACCTAAGCGGAGCGCCGCGGCTCGCCTCGGGGCGAATTACGTCCCAAGGCGCGGGGCTAGCGGGCCCTGCTCGCGCTGGTTCTTTGGGGGGGGGGTGAGTGAGTGAGTGAGAGTGTGTGTGTGTGAGTGAGAGTGAGTGTGAGTGAGAGTGTGTGTGTGTGTGTGTGAGTGAGAGTGAGTGTGTGAGAGAGTGTGTGAGAGAGAGAGTGAGCGTGTGTGTCAGAGTTGCATGTTGACCATTAAATTGGCTTGAATTTGTTAATCATGACAATTTTTTTCTTGTGTGTTTTGCTTGCCATTTTAGTACAATTTTTAAGTCAGAAAACCCCAAAACCCAGGAGCTTCAGGGGGCTTCCCCCCTTGTCCCCCCACCAGGGCGCTGCCCTGGACCAGCTGGGGGCCTGTGGCCCCCAGACCCCCACCTAAAATTTTCAGATAATTTCACCAGCCCCAAATCACATCCCTGTATACCCCCGTGCAAACAAAGTTTGGTGGGGTATTGCTGGGTTTCAGTCACGTGACTTTTCTTAGCGGAATGTTTTACCGGAAGTGAAATAGCTGGTGGTCTAAACGGCTGCCGTAGTACAAACAACTAGCGATAACTTATCAGAGTACGCTCATAATCTAGAAGCCACTGCTCACATTAGATACATTCAGAAGATCGCTATGTGCAATGGAATCGACCCCTACAGTCGAGGAAAGAAGGATTTGTCATACGATCTGGAAAACTCCCCTTCAGTCGAGTTCCCCAACATCTCGAACTATCTGGTGTTGCAGACGTCCTTCTACACCACAAAACAGATGAAAGCGTGGAAGAGTATGGAGGCTTACAACTTTTTTGTACGTGGCTGGGTAAAGGACCTCGCTATCAAGTCGCTGCCCAATGAATCCTGGATTGTTTTTGCCCGTCTAAGTATGTTTTTTTTTAAAGCTTTTCGTTCGCGTCTTTACAACGAAGCGTAAACAAACAACAGTTGGCTTGATTCTCACTTGTGTTGGCTCTTATCTCTCAGCTAAATCATTCACAAAGATCATCAGAAACCCCTTTAAAGACCTGGATCTTAGTTCAACAAGGCGGAGAAGAAGTGATCACGGCGCATTGTAACTGTACGGCTGGGGAAGAATTTTGTCGCGACCTTCATGCATACGGACTTCGTGAGGAGGAAACAAAGAAACAGCTGGGGACTTTAGCGCTTCGGGTCTAAAAAAAGTACCGTAAAATAACGACACATAGCAAGAAAAGTACTTGGAAAACACTACGGACAGAGCCGAGAGGGAAATACAAACCTTTCACCAAGTGATCACTGCAAACTCCAGCATGCTTCGACTCGACTCCCTTCGATTTCAGTCAGAGGTTCGAAAGCCACCTTTCTCCATGTCTTTTTGTGAAATCCTGTGTTCGTTCACCCTTTTTTATTAGTTCACGAGGAACCCTGAAGAAACTTTTATCAGTTTCATGGTTCGATAGATTCGAACAACGCAACTGTGAGGCGGTTTTCATGCGAACAATGAACCTTCTCTGTACAAACGCTTTATCGACTGAGCTTTGGTCGACCAGTTAAAGTTTTGAATAACTAATGAGGCGGATGTGACGTCACATGAAACCCAGCAATATAGGAATCACCCTGTCCGTCTGTCAGGGGCGTATCACCCGCGGGGGATGCGTACGTTTCATCCCCCCCACTTTTGTTGAAACACAATTTCATCCCCCGCACTTTTGTCAGATTAAAATGACATCATTATGAAAATTATACAGCTAATATAAAATGTGTAACAAGGAAGTAAACTATTGCCATAACGTTAGACAAAAAACAGCCACGCAACGGACTCAAAACAGTTTTTCTCACCCGACCAATCAGCAGTTTGCGTAGCGTGCCAAAAGCGCTCAATAATACAGTATCTGTCTGCAGAGCTGCAGAGCCAACACCAGTTTTACCGCTCCTGATTCACCGTTCCAGGTTTGACGTCGCATGCGGTGCTTACTGTGCCTGGCTCTGCACACAGACCCTTCTCAAAGCGCTTGCGATGCCGTCGTTCAAACGGTTGTCCCAGGTGCCATGCCCTAAAAGATTGTGTTAATAGTAGTTACTAGTTGTAAAGTCAGTTGAGGCAAGTTTTTTATTACGAGTGTGTACCAAGTCTACTTTTCATGCATTATAACTGCTTATCACTTTTTAGAAGAGTTTTTCAATTGAGATTTAAAGGCATTTCAAATCGAACGAATGTTCAATAATTGTTGTACAGTAATGTTATTTGGCCATTAAGTGTTTTGTTGTATGTGTAGTCTATTGGGTCATTTTCAAATTTTATGCATTAAACCTGATGTAATGCATGATGCAAACAAGTTTTGTACACGAGTTTGAATAATTAAAGACATTAAAAGCAGGAACTGCCCCGTCTTATTTGAATGCTATACTAAAGAGGTCCTTCCAGGATGCTGCGCTTCTCCAACATGAACTGATTAGCCATGCCTCCTGCTCACACAAAGCGATCCCAGTCCAAACTGTTATGCATGATGGTGTATGATCTATACACTGTGTATGACTTCTTGGGCTATGTGAAGTTTTTGGTTTTGTTTAGATCAGTGTATACCAGTGTAGGCAGCAATGCTGACATCTCTGTTATAGAACAGTATCCTGTTACCTAGAATTATCACTCAATACTTTTTGCCTTCACTTACTGAATAATTACATAGCCCTGGCAGTAACAACACCAAAACCCAACATGATAGATCTCTGCATGAAATGCAGAACTTGGCTGGAGTCAACTGGATTTATAGGCTTTCTGCTGTCCTCCCTTTCATTTGCATCCATGGACCATGGGTATGAAAAAGTTCCATATCGGTCATTGACAGTACATCACAGTGTACGCGCCGGGCGTGTATAGAGCCATAAACCGATTTCTAATGATATGGCTTCCCCATTCCAGAACACCCCCACTTTTGGAAAGCTTGATACGCCCCTGCCGTCTGTCCATGTGTCTTGTAAGCGCAACTCCTCCTGAACGGTTTGATGAATTTTGATGAAACTTTATACAGTTCCACTTGGTAAATTTTGTTTGTATTCCATAGTGAGTTTACTCACAGTTCTAGTTTTCTCATCTCATCTCATTATCTCTAGCCGCTTTATCCTGTTCTACAGGGTCGCAGGCGAGCTGGAGCCTATCCCAGCTGACTACGGGCGAAAGGCGGGGTACACCCTGGACAAGTCGCCAGGTCATCACAGGGCTGACACTTAGACACAGACAACCATTCACACTCACATTCACACCTACGGTCAATTTAGAGTCACCAGTTAACCTAACCTGCATGTCTTTGGACTGTGGGGGAAACCGGAGGACCCGGAGGAAACCCACGCGGACACGGGGAGAACATGCAAACTCCACACAGAAAGGCCCTCGCCCAGGGGCGTCAGAAGCATTTTTAATGTGGGGGGGACACACTGGCGGGGGGTCCTCCGCCAGAAAAATTTTAATTAATTAGATGCCATTTCCTGCATTCTGGTGTATTTTTAACAGGTTGTTAAACACCTAAGTCACTTAATTCAATGACTATTTTAGAGACTCAACAATAAGTCCTCATTCAACTCGTCCATATATTCATCAGCCTGTTTTTAAACCCACCGCTACGCCTAAGATAATGAGATGAATGTGACACAATTTATCACCAACAATGACTTTATGGGTGCATTTTACTTTTTATTTTGCGTTTTCTATTTAGTTTTAGATGTAACACACCATGCCACTGGGCCAAGCAATAGTGACACTCAACTGTATGTTTAAAAATAAGAATATTCATAATCTCACACAATGAACAGGCATGACATGGCATCATGCAAACTTCATAACACACAATCACACTGTGTCAAGCAACAGTGACGCATAAAAAATAACTTCACACAATGAACAGGTGCGATTTTGTTCACCACCAACAGTGACTTTAGTGGGTGCATTTTACTTTTTTCCGATTTAGCGATACTCATAACAAAAATGACCTGGCATCATGCAGTCTTCATAACACAAAATTACACTGGGTCAAGCAACGACACATAAAAGATAACTTCACACAATGAACAAGTGCAGTTTTGTCAACCTACATGCAATGGTGGTCCTACAGTAGCATTTACAGATTAGTATAACAAATATATTTATAGATAGAACTCCTTCTTATATTGGTGCCACCACAATTTCTACCACTTCATAACTTTTATCCCCCTTTCCTTCACAATCCACCTGGAATAACATCCATCTCTCCATCGCTTTCCTCTCTACTATTCCTTCCCCATACACTGATTTCCCATCTTACTTTCCAGAAAACTGCCAAAGACCAGACAAAACAAGGAATCAATAAAGATCATCAGAGCAGACTTGACCTCATTCTTGGCGTTACAGTAAGGCAGGCCTACTGGGTTTGAATTAAATGATAGCTAACGTTAAGCTAGCTGATCCATCTCCTAACATTGACTAGCCAGCTAACTGCACTAACATTTCCATTGGGACAAAAAAAAACCTGTCCTGTGGGGAAATTTTGACTGACTTTCCGCTTCTTTGTAAAGAATGTCCTTATGTCCATTGTGTCTGGGGAGGAGCAAATACTGCAAACAATTCATCATCAACCAAGAATGCCCCATTAGGCTAAGCTTATTTCACTGTTTAGTTGAATATTAATTTAACGTGGCCTAGGGTTAATTTTGAGGGCGTATCACAAAAGAATAAAGTTTTAGCAAAAGCTAGACATTGTGAGGTTGCAATGGGGCTGACGTCACCTCCTCCACTTTCCAGCAGCTGCACCAACATTTCTCTGCTCGCGCTGAGATTCGCTTGCGTGCGGTGAGCTGTTGTAGGGAACGCCCGGAAAACCCGGAGTTGATTTTCAGTGGTCTGTGTTTTCTCTTATCGATCAAGTGGAATGGATTCTTTCACGAAGCAATAGAAACGGCGCTGGGTGAACTAATATTTTATGTTAAATGTGGGGGGGTCCAAATGAAGAATTATGAGGGGGACATGTCCCCTTCACATTCAATGGTGGTGACGCCCATGCCCTCGCCAGCCACAGGGCTCGAACCTAGACCTTCTTGCTGTGAGGCGACAGCACTAACCACTACACCACCATGCTGCCCCAAAAGGAATGTGTATGTATAATAATAATAATAATAATGTTGGCTGGCTTTTTTTTTCATGGTATATCAGATATATTCCATTCAGCTACATGTCTTTGACTTGTTCAATATCATGCTAAGATATATCTAATATACCACTCAATGCCAGCCAATATTATTCAAATAATCCCTGACTAGGCTCTGTGTGTGGGTTTCATCTGGAGTTTCTGGTTTTCTTCCACCTCCCAAAACATGCTCATGACTCTAACTTGCCTCTAATACCCCACAGCAAAATGGTCAAGTCGAAACATTAATCTCTCCCCTGGTGACCCACCGTATCAGCGGTGATTCGCTGATACGGTTTACATTAGACCGTATCAGCGGATCATCAGATTAACGTTTTCAAAACGAGTAGTGTGCACACAGCAACGCCAATACACGATTCGCGTGCACATAGCAACGCCAATACACGGATACACTCGGCTCCGCAGGCATCCTGCGCTCCAAATCACTCCGCCCTGAACAGCGAGTGCCCTCTGGAGGGTGCGCACTCCGGCCCTGCGCAGCTCACAGAGCGCGCGAGTATAGCGCACGAGCAGTGATTCGGGACTGAGCCGCTGTGTGTGTGATCTCAGTGCATATCGGGCATGCGCGTCACTTACCACTTGCAAGTGGAAGGATGGCAAGCCTAAAGACAATCATAACTACACAATGGGCAGTATTTGCATCAGTATTTGCAGTATTTTCATACTTTTATACTCTTTAATGAAAGGTGATACAAGGCGGAAGTCCGCGCCGTTTTTCAGCAGTCGCGTCACATGACCAACGCCAGTGAATCAGGAAGGTGGATGTCACAGTGACATTGTCCAATGACGACGCCAGCTAGAGCTCAGCACAGCGTATCCGCGTATTCTCAATGTTTACACAGCACCGGACCAGACACGATCTGGATTGAATACGTGGACCCTGGCGGATTCCCGTTTCCCGGCGTTTCCAGGCGTTTTAATGTAAACGGACAGTGCATCCGCGAAGAAAACGAGACAGATACGGTCTAATGTAAACTTGGCCCTAGTAACATTTACAGTAATCTTTCTCCACAGGTCCAGTGGGAATTGAAATCATCAGATTTATGTGTTGTAATGGTCGTTGCTGGCGTTGACTTAAAATGGCAGCAAACTCAAAACAAAAAGCTAAGAAAAATCAGTAGATATAAGGAAAAATGTGATAAATACAGTTGCCTTTGCTTGAACAAAACAAATGTTCAGAAACAGGAAGAGACTCAACAGAGCTGTGATGCAGCTCGACTCGTGCCATGTTGCTAACGAGCGAATGTCTTGGCGTGGGCTTTTCACAACATGTTGTATAATTTATGACTTGCTGCCTCGTGAATTATACATCATATACACATGTCTTGCATGGTTCATGATCTGTCATATGTTATGTTAAAATCAGGTGCGAATGTACAATATCTGTTACTTTTCTGTTATGGAAGACTGAGTGGGAATGAAAATTTGTTCTCTATTTCATGTTGCTTTTACCTCATACCATCATGGATTTTGTATGTAAAGGGGGTTTAGGTGTGAATTTGTGTGTGTGTGTGTGTGCGTGCGCACCACATGCCCAGTGTTCCTGAGATAGGTTCTGGAGCCACTGTGACCCAGACAAGGAGATATAGCTCTTACTGACAATGGATGAATCTCTGCTTGAATTTTTATTAACTTCATGATTAAAATATGATTATAATAATGACAGGATCAATATCAGACACGTCCTGGATCAGTAAGCTTAAAATACCATGATTCCAGGTGAATCCAGGAGAAAGGGAAGGAGGGATGAAGGAAATGTGTATATGAGAGAGAGAGAGAGTTGGGCTAGAGCGAGCGACCTCGTCTGTCTTTGTTATGTAAATGTACCACTGACTCAGACAGGCTTCCTCGTCTCTGATTGGCTGTGCAGATTTGAACTGTAAGGCGTATGTGAGGACATTGTGATCGGCGGGCCGGACTGTCCCAGACTTTGAACCGAGACACAAGCGGAGTGGTGGGAGGGAAACTCCGTCAAGGACTGATGAAAAGACTCCTGGGGAAAAAGCTCTCTTTGTTTGTGGTGTAAAGTCATGGATTAACCATCAGTCAACACCGAACTGAATCCTGGGAAGTTTGAGAGCCCTCCATTGTCCTGTTTTCATATTTTGAAATGAAAAAGTATGTTGAAAATAAACTTTTGTATATTTTGTCCTTTGTCTCTATTGCCATAGCACTATTTTTCCCCTCTTATCTGCACGATTATCATGTACTGTATCACATGTTGCACTATTATTGTTGCAGTTCCACCGTCATCATACCTACGGCTGCCTCACTTCACTATACAGCTCTACAGGGCTAGTGGATGTAGTAATAAATGCCACGACCAATTCTTGTTGATTGTTGCTGTCTTTTGTGAGCAATTGTCTTCATTTAGTTCTATTTTTATTTTATTCTATTTTTTAACTTTATATTTACTTTTTATACTATATATTCTATTTACTTTTTATACTATATATTCTATTATAAATATATTATAATTAGGGCTGTCAAAAGATTAATTTTCTTGATCGCAACTAATCTCAGAAATTTCATAGTTAATCGCGATTAATCTTGATTTACTTTGCATGTGTAAAATTGATATTTTGCAGTAAGACCGTTCGAATCTAAAGTTAAACCCACAATGCAAAGTATTTCTGACCATTGTGTCTTAAATTGGAATAAAATGAAGACAGAGACAAAAGCAGAATTTATCTTTTGGCCTTTTTTATTTCAAAAAGAGTGTAGAGAAAGGAAAACAAGTATTAAGAATGAATGACTGGCTACTGCTTGACACAGGGTGCATTTTACTCTCGTCTTGTCGACTTGTCCGTCTGGATGTTTTTTAAATTCAAACAAACCATTCAGAGGTCCAGAAAACTGTTGCTTATCCATCACAAAAGAGGACTAAACTGAAGACAACAGCGTGTCCTTCCATGCCAATGCCAACGACTCGATGGAAACCACACGCTTCCGCTCGAGCTGCCTACGGATGCATAGAAGGAACAAAAGACTAGCAAACTCGAAATAGCGCGTTTAACCGAAAATGAGTTTAATTAATACAACCAGAGGAGCTGCATGTGGATGGTAGAAGTGTGGAAAATGCTGGTAAACTCTGATCACGATTAAAAAAAATATTCGCGATCACAATTTACATTAATCTAATCGCGATTAACGCGTTAATATTCCCAGCCCTAATTATAATATATTATAATTAGTGCTGTCAAGCGATTAAAATATTTAATCGCAATTAATGTCGCGACTGTCATAGTTAACTCGCGATTAATCGCAATTTAATCGTACATTTTTGTCACATGAAAAAACATTGTAATTCTCTTATCAGCATAAAAAAGTGAATGGGCTTGCTCACTGTTCGAACTCCGGGGGTACTCGGGGGATCCGAGATCCCCTGAAACAGACATGAGATCCCTTGAAAACATGATTTGGGAAATGTTGGGGGGTCTCTAAAATATTGGCAAAATGATGTTTATTGACATAGCAATCGTGTGTAACGGGAAGCATTTGCATATCCGAAGTGAGCGCGCGATGGAGATCCGCACTCTGAGACAAGCGCAAGCACCCCCCCAAGGGAAAAAAGGGACCCCCCGAAAATATCGGCATAGTTCGAACACTGGTTGTACCCATGTTTTTTTTTTTATTGCAGAGCATAACACGTCTTGTCACAGCCACTGCAAAGTGGGGCTGGAGCCGTCGATGGGAAAACGAAACCTAAGCCGAGCACCGTGGCTCTTCGGGGGAGGGCAGAGGACTCTGGCTGTGCGGGGCGTGGCATTACAGTCGAGCTGCTATCATTTTTCTAAGTAAAGTCTCTGTTCCAAGTTCCTGGCAGTTTCAAAAGCTTATGAAAAACCTACATCATGTCACAGAGCGTTAATCTCGCGATAAAAAAATTATCGCCGTTAAAATTGAGTCAAGTTAACGCGTTAATAACGCGACATTTTTGACAGCACTAATTATAATATATATTTAATTATAATATATTATAATTTATATTTATATTAGTGTGCGGTTAAGTGTAAAATTTACATTCGAACAAAACGAACAAGACTCACTAAGACACGTTAGGAAGGACAACCGAAAATGAAGACACATTTTCTGACTCAGGTTTTATCAGGTTTGTGGCTGTTTCTCTCAGTATCTCAGTATGCTGTTCATGGAAAATCTAATTCACACAAGAACCCCCGATTATGACAAATATATCATTGACCAATAAGGTAAGAACGGTTTTTAGTTTAGCACAGGAGTGATGAGTCTAAGATTACGAACGAGAAATGCTTTACTGTTGATCTAGGGTGACCAGACGGGACAGTCCCGATTTGGGGTTGTGTGTCCCGAGTCCCGACAAAAGTCTGTCGGGACACGGATATGTCCCGGTTTTCGCCACTCGCGACGTTTGCGACTGAGCAGCGTGGGAATCATTAGCGGAGAAATGTCTGCATTTACTATTTTGATGAATTGACAGGAATCGCAAACTTTCCTGGTTACTGCCCCCTGGCCCTGTGGCATGGGTGTTTATTTAGCCACATTATTCCAGACAACAGAACGGGTTGCCATGCAACAATAAAATAAACATTAACTGGCGCGAATGTTCTTTGTCTAGCAGCTAGCAGCAGTAATGCCGCAGCAATTATGCCGAAAAGAAAATGTACCTTTTCCAAAGATTTACAGGGCACCTACCCCTTCCTCCGAGAGGTGCAGAACAATGCACACGAAGCCTACTGCACACACTATAAGTGTTTTGTTCTTGTACTGAATTGGGTAGCCTATGCTGCAAATGCTGTGCGCTCCTGTGGGGGCTTTCCTCAGGCTGCCGCCCCTCTCCTCCTTTATTGCTGTTTTGTTTGAGTGTATATTTTACGGAAGCCGAGAGAGGCCCTTCATATAACCTTTTTTTATTCACCTTGTTATCCCGAGATAACGACATAATTAATTCAGGATCTCGAGAAAACAACACAACTAATTCGAGATCTCGAGAAAACAAAACAATTATTCCGTGATCTCAGCTGGATCACTGTATCTCCGTCGGTAGAGACGAAGCCGGGTCAGTCTTCTGCGGAGGTGCCGCGGACTAATTTTGAAATTATCCCTTATTAAAAGACTTAATGCAATCTCTCCCTGTGTCAACCCCTGATCAAAATATTGCCTTATTAGGTGATCGATTATTCCAGACATTCTAATGACCAAAGTTGCGTCTATACAGAATGAGAAATAGCCCCAAAGTCAGCATATCACAAGTCTCTTGGCACACCTGAATGAACCATTTCTCAGCTGTTTTCTCGAGATCTCGGAATAACGGTTTTGTTTTCTCGAGATCTCGAATTAGTTGTGTTGTTTTCTCGAGATCCTGAATTAATTATGTCGTTATCTCGGGATAACAAGGTGAATAAAAAAAAAAGGATTATATGAAGGGCCTCTCTCGGCTTCCGTAGTATATATTCTCAAATCACTTGTCTCTTTTTTGTTTCTGTTTAACATACCGTTCTGACAGTTTGGCCATATTGCTGTGTTGAACAGCTTGTTGCACCTTCCATTAAAGTGTTCACTTTTGTACACATCTTCTTGCTTTTATTCATTCAGTTGTGGGGAATGGTTAATAAGGTTGATTCTGACCTAGGCTATGTTGAGGCCACATATCTACTTTTTAAGTTCATGCTATAGTGCATACAATTTTAGAGATATAGCCTACATGTGCATATGCATTCTTCTTGGTGTTCTCACAAACAGGTGAAATAAATCAGTGTAAATTTGGCCTATGGACATAGCCTGGCCTATTCTCAGCCATTACAAAATCTGTTGTCTGACCATAATTTAACTGATCTGTATACCACTATGCTACTAGATAACAAAATGCCTGTTTGTTTTATTTCATGTGAGATGTTGATAAATGTGAGCTTCAACAAAATGATAAGAGCAACTCTCTGAGTGTCACGTTTACGTAAAAAAAAAGGTGTGCGTGCACGAGCATGGTCGCGCGCAAAAGTGTCCCGGTTTCAGACTCGGGAAATCTGGTCACCCTATGTTGATCGCAAACATAACTATTACAAAATAAATAAATTAATTAACCAACAGGAAAAGTTTGGTTTCTCAGATCGTCCTTCAGTGGTCAAAATATTACAAGTAAAATCAAACTTTCAACCTCGCTCTATCTATCTATCTATCTATCTATCTATCTATCTATCTATCTATCTATCTATCTATCTATCTATCTATCTATGAATTAATATCTATCTATCTATCTATCTATCTATCTATCTATCTATCTATCTATCTATGAATTAATCTGTATCTATCTATCTATCTATGAATTAATCTCTATCTATCTATCTATCTATCTATCTATCTATCTATCTATCTATCTATCTATCTATCTATCTATCTATCTATCTATCTATCTATCTATCTATCTCTATGAATTAATCTGTGTCTATCTATCTATCTATCTATCTATCTATCTATCTATCTATCTATCTATCTATCTATCTATGAATTAATCTCTATCTATCTATCTATCTATCTATCTATCTATCTATCTATCTATCTATCTATCTATCTATCTATCTATCTATCTATCTATGTCTATGAATTAATCTCTATCTATCTATCTATCTATCTATCTATCTATCTATCTATCTATCTATCTATCTATCTATCTATCTATCTCTATGAATTAATATCTATCTATCTATCTATCTATCTATCTATCTATCTATCTATCTATCTATCTCTATGAATTAATCTGTGTCTGTCTATTAATCAGTCAGTCTATTAATCAGTCAGTCTATCTATCTATCTATCTATCTATCTATCTATCTATCTATCTATCTATCTATCTATCTATCTATCTCTATGAATTAATCTGTGTCTGTCTATTAATCAGTCAGTCTATTAATCAGTCAGTCTATCTATCTATCTATCTATCTATCTATCTATCTATCTATCTATCTATCTATCTATCTATCTATCTATCTATGAATTAATCTCTATCTATCTATCTATCTATCTATCTATCTATCTATCTATCTATCTATCTATCTATCTATCTATCTCTATGAATTAATCTGTGTCTATCTATCTATCTATCTATCTATCTATCTATCTATCTATCTATCTCTATGAATTAATCTCTATCTATCTATCTATCTATCTATCTATCTATCTATCTATCTATCTATCTATCTATCTATCTATCTATCTCTATGAATTAATCTGTGTCTATCTATCTATCTATCTATCTATCTATCTATCTATCTATCTATCTATCTATCTATCTATCTATCTATCTATCTCTATGAATTAATCTGTGTCTGTCTATTAATCAGTCAGTCTATTAATCAGTCAGTCTATCTATCTATCTATCTATCTATCTATCTATCTATCTATCTATCTATCTATCTATCTATCTCTATGAATTAATCTCTATCTATCTATCTATCTATCTATCTATCTATCTATCTATCTATCTATCTATCTATCTATCTATCTATCTATCTATGAATTAATCTGTATCTATCTATCTATCTATCTATCTATCTATCTATCTATCTATCTATCTATCTATCTATCTATCTCTATGAATTAATCTGTGTCTATCTATCTATCTATCTATCTATCTATCTATCTATCTATCTATCTATCTATCTATCTATCTATCTATCTATCTATCTATCTATCTATCTCTATGAATTAATCTGTCTGTCTATTAATCAGTCAGTCTATTAATCAGTCAGTCAGTCTATCTATCTATCTATCTATCTATCTATCTATCTATCTATCTATCTATCTATCTATCTATCTATCTATCTATCTATCTATCTATCTATCTGTGTTTGTCTTTTGCAAACTTTTGTATTCAACTCAATACTTTTAAAAGAATTCCTGGATTTATTTGTGATTAGTAGATGAATAAGTAATAGTTAATTACATTTTGTTTATAAATAAATAAATAAATAAATAAATAAGCAAGCAGGCAAGCAAGCAAGCAGTACACTGAGGGTTTTGAGCTGGATTAATAAGCCCTCCACAATTAATTTATTTATGAATGAATGGACAAAGATGCAGACTGATAAGAAAAGAGTAAACAGTTCCATTTCTTTTGGAAACAGGCCTCAGTTTTTGGTTCTCCTGTTAGACGTGTTCAGTTTACTTCCTGGTTTTAGTTACCAACCCAAGGAACTCAGATTGGGTGTTTTGTAAAATACTGTAGTCCCAAGGTCCGAATCTGTTCATCTGCTCCTGGGATCAGCTCCTGGGATCAGCTCCTGAGATCAGCTCCTGAGGTCCACTCCTGGGATCAGCTCCTGAGATCAGCTCCTGAGGTCCGCTCCTGGGATCAGCTCCTGAGATCAGCTCCTGGGATCAGCTCCTGAGGTCCGCTCCTGGGATCAGCTCCTGAGATCTGCTCCTGAGGTCCGCTCCTGAGAGCTGCTCCTGGGATCAGCTCCTGAGGTCCGCTCCTGGTTTTCTGGCAGCCGTTCCTGCCTATGGAGTTTGAATGGAGGAGTAGGAGGTGTTGAAGCGGGTGAGGGGCAGTTGAACAGTAAACCCTGTTTTCACACACACTTACACTGTCCTGCTCTGAGAGACTCTTATATTATGCTGTGGAACTCTTTCTGAGGATACGATGCTTTCCTGAAACAGGAAGTAATTCTGTACAAAGTGGAATAATCTTCAGCTTCAAGTTTGGATACGAAAACTAAAGTGAGTGATTTTGTGTCTGTTCTTTGTTCAGCAGGTGCACGATTATCCATAATTCCATTTAAAGACTAATATCTATGTTTTTACTCAAGGTTTGCTTTTTAAGACCTGTATACAGGTAGAGAAGATGTTGTTATTGATGATGATGATGATAAGGTTTCAGGATGAGGTGGATGTGTGCTACCTGTTCAGCCCACCAGTGCACCTGTTCAGGGAAACTCATCAAAAAACTGACCTTATTTCCCAATGAGTACCTACTGTCTTAGCGAGTCATGTGATTGGTCAGAAGGTGTTGATTAATTTTCTCATAAAGCAAGCTCTGACAGTAGTTCCATCTGTAAAGCAAATCACAGGTTTATGCTAATGCGCTAGTTTGACTATGATATCGTTTCTATAGTAACGACTAATCCACATGGACTTGCATGGTGGATGTTCCGGATCATCTCCGTCTAATAACAAAGAAATTAAAACATGTAAATAATGTCGATGATGTGTTGATAAGTTTTCTGTAACGAGATGTTTAATTAATGTTTATGAAAGGAGTCTCCAGTTCCAGTGCTCTGTAACAGAAAAAAAAAGTAAAGTTGTAACTTTAAGTACGAATGAGTTTACACTTTTCAGGGTTGTTTTTTTCATTTTATAAACTTTGAAAGAAGTTTGCTGTTATAATGCAAGTGATAACCCGAACCCGAACCCTAACCCTAACCCTGACTTGTTTTGCTGACATTCCACAGCATTACATGTAACTATAAATGGACAAAAAGTACAGATACTGTACATTCTTTAAATTTTTTCTTTAATAAATAAAAATTGTAATTACTAGCAAATTGATGTTGTATAAGATAAATAAACCAGTATGCGGAAAATAATCAGCATGTTTTTTTTTAACATATCAGTGTCAAGTGATTCTTGAACTTGATTTAGTCGAACTTTTATGTTAAATCTAAACAGAACACTTTTTTAAAAAAATTTAATCGAGCTTTATGAAATTTGAGACTCTCATAGTAATACAGTTGGTTCCAAGGTAACTTTAACAGACATATAGCGATAATGATTGGCAACAAATGAATGAGAACCTGCCTGGATTAATGCATAATATGGTTCTTCATGTTTATTTTTAATTTAATCCCAGTCAGGAGTAATTAAATAATAATTTTAAAAAAGCAAGCGGGTAGTTCCAGTCATTCAGTAGATTGTGGTCCTGGGGGGATTTGGCTTTAGGGGGCTCTTATACGTGACTAATGACACTTGGTGGATATACGGCGCCCCTCCACCCATGCTGTAATACACTTACACTTATTGTTCATGCAAACACTTTTCATAATCACTGCCCATCTGCTGAGGCTTTGTTAGATTTGTGCGTTTAGATCAGAGCTGTTGGACCAGCTGATCCGAGACCCAGGATTTAACACATGTGAGACTGACCGTTGCTGCTCTTTATAGAGAGCGTGCACGTGATGTCACGAGGTCACGTGATATTTGTTTATCTGCCATCTTGGACAGCATGGCCACGCATAGAACTTAGACGAACCCGTTCTAATTATCAAGTGTGTGGGAGTAGATCTTTCGAGAATGGTTATATCTTGTTCAGCATTTGGTTGTACCAATAGACAGGGCCAAAAGGAGGGCCCGTCATTTTATAGATTCCCCACAGACGAGGAGAGACGCGCAAAATGGGTGTCCGCTGTGCGAAGAGAAAACTGGTATCCCAGTTCTACCAGCCGAATTTGTAGTGAACACTTCATATCAGGTAGGTGTAATCTGCTAATTCAATACTCCTAGGACATCTGTTAAGTTGATTTTCGGATGGAATGATAACTGCATAGTCGGTGATTTGTGATTTTTTTTTTCAGACAAAAACATACATATTTACAACCCTGTCATTATCTGGAACTGAGTTTAGATTTCGAACATTCTTACGATAAAACGTCCTGCATAGTCTCTTTGTTAGGACTGGGGACTGTCTTGGCCTCTAGAGGCTGCTGTTATTGCTTTTCTTGTCATGTTTGTTTTGGCCTCTAGAGGCCGCCACTGTTTCTGTGTTTTATGTTTGTTGTTTTCCATGTGTCTTGTGCCCCGCCTAGTCCTCATTAGTGTCACCTGTGTCCTATTTTAGTTTGTGTATAAATACCTCTTCAGTTTGGTCCCTAGGCACGGAGTCTTTGTGCTGTAATGCTTTTCGTTAGAACCTCTGTCCTGTGTCCTTGCTTTTGCCCTTGTGTTTTTGGCCTTTTGTTTTCTTGTTGGATTTTTCACTTAACCTTTGGTATCTTCTGAGCGTTTACATTTTTGCCTTTTTCTTATTTGGTCTTTGAACTTTTGGATTTTCTTTTTTGATCGATCTTCTGAGTGTTTTGCATTTTGGATTATACTTTTTGTTTTTTGCCCCAGAACCTCTGGATTATACTTTTTTGTTTTTGCCCTGGATTGTAAATAGTGTATATAGTGTAAATAAACTGTGTTTGATACTCTACTTTCGCCTCACGCCTCTGAACTTGAGTCATTCCCTTGGTGGCCTAGTGGGGGTTTGCTGGAATATGACACCAGCGAACCAGGTTCGAATCCCAGCTAAACCCTAACACTCTTTATGATAAACGTCTTAATGCCACTTACCCGTGAGGTTATCAAGTAGACATTCTTCTTCGGAACCTTCCAGAGGTATAGTTGGGATACCCATCCTGCAACAAAATATTTATAAGCTTCCAGGCTCTTGTAAGCTTTGAGGGCTTTGCCAGTGTAACACGATTCATGATTAACAAGAAAATTGTAAATGTCGTGGTAGGCCAGATCGGGCAAATCGCCGGCACCGCAGCTCTGAATTTCCCTGAACAAGGATTGCGGTAAGTTGTACGGATCTGCAATACCCAACTTGGAACACTTTTCCACGTAATGCTGCCTCACGTCACCTTCAAGATGCTGAACAAACTTAGACAAGTTATCGCGCGATGTAGATGGGGTATTTTCCGAATTTTCTTGGGGATTACTCCCTGGATCCATTACGCTCGTGCAAGGTAAACAATCCTGAAGCTGTCCAATATGGTGGAGTAAACACGGACGGGTCACATGACTGCACATCCTCTATATACACACAAACATTCCCATGAAATGTGTGTGTACTTGTACTTGCTACATATTGAGGGCCGGAATATGTTTTTTTACGAACAGAGTGCGGACATTTTTGGGAAGCGAAGACATTTTGGCTGGTCCTTACTTCTTCAAAGGGCTGTTTGAGGGTTAAAGTGCATATCATGGGTAAATTCAGGAGCAAGATCAATGCAATTCTCCTATTTTATATTAAACTTTGGTCAAATATCTGTAACATTCTGCATTCTCTGCAATTTTTTTACCTTGCGCAATACCAGAAAAATTCAGTTGAAATCAAGCCATTTGAGGTGAATTGGTCCGCCTCTGAAAAAACTTGGCATTTGGATTTCCTGGGAAACATTGATTTTCGTGACGTCGCGTGCGGGACACCTCCTTCTGAATCCTACGTCAGCGCTGGTTTGTTTATGAGAAAACGACCTGGTGGTTTTCTGCAAATTTCTTCAACATTATCGTGTAATTATTAAAATGGTTAACAGATGTATCGTAGGAGGGTGTAGCAACACCAATCATGATGGGATTAGTACTCATCATTTCCCACATTGCGCTCAGGTGACAATTCCATATTTCAATGCAAAATCACTCGCTGCTAAACTTGGTCTACACAGGCTGTGCACTGAAACCGTGCAAAGCTCTCTCAGCCTGCTGGCGCTTCCGCAGGTGACGTCACGAATCTGGCTCCAGACTCCCTTGGGATTTTTCCAGACGCGTTTTATTTTATTTTTTTCTGCTGTAGACAGATGGCCTTGTGCAAAATTACCCTTCTGGATGAGTGTGTAAAGGGACATTCTTTCATATAAAAAATAACAAAATTGGTCCAGGATATGCACTTTAAGATTTAGTTTTAGGGTTGAGGTTAGGGTTAGGGCTGAGGTTAGTTGTGATGGTTAAAAGGGAACTGAAGTCATTTTTAAACTTGCTTTATTTCTTAATTAACGTGTTAATTACGTTTTCGGTTTTAGTAACCTTATATCATGACTCGTATTGGCAACTAACTGCAATTAAATATTATACTTATCGGCCTATTTGGTTTTTAGCCGTGTTGAATTTAGTTCGTTTGGTCGATGGCAGGCGTCGCTTATCCACGCGATCTTCACGAGACTTGTGCGAGACTTTGAAACGTGAAGAAGTGTCAGCCAGGCGTCAGTGCCACCATTTTGAAAACTGTTTTCCAAACGAAATATTGCACAAAAACAAATTTAAATGGTGATTACTGACTACTTTTTTCAAACTTTCCTGATTGCTATCAAAACAAACAAAACTTCCGGCTTGATTACATCAGCATTCGAAAGAGGGCGCATGCGTCTTTTTTTGTGGTCGCACTGAAAGAAATCAAATTAAGTCTCAAATTTGATTTAATTAAATGCAGCGGCAAAGAAGAAAGGATTCAGCCTTGATTTAAAAGAACTGAAAGCTGCAGGGACTTTGTATTGATTAATGTGTGAAATGCGCTCAGTATAATATGGATTTATCACACAAACACACGCATGTATTTATTATTTTGAAACCCACCAGCCGACTGATCTGGCACGTTTTAATTGTGCGACAGTAATGACGTAAATACCAGCGCGACGGAGTAGTGTCCCAAAGTGTTTTTTCATTTTACCAATGAGCTCACTGTATGGTCCTCTATAGAGTAATTCCCTATATAGGGAGTAGTGAACGAGTGAGCGATTTCGGACACAGGGAGCGTTGGCAGATGTTGATCACTGATTTCCATTGTACGTTTTACTTCCATCCTACGATGTCTCACAGAGGTCTTAGCGAATCTCGCTCATAACTTGCTATAGCAGAGACAAAATAGCAATCAAACATGCATTCTGATATTTAATAAAATGAGATAAATAGAATTTTGATAATAAAAAAATTTGCCTTCAGTTCCCCTTTAAGGTTAGGGTAAGGAGCGAGGGAAGTTATTATGTGAATGAGTCCCTGCAATTATAGAAGTGTGTGTGTGTGTGTGTGTATACTTGTACTTGCTACATATTGAGGACCGGAATATGTTTTTTTATGAACAGAGTGAGGATATTTTTGAGAAGCGAGGACATTTTGCCTGGTCCTCACTTCTTTAAAGGGCTGTTTGAGGGTTAAGACTTAATTTTAGGGTTCGGGTTAGAATAAGGTTGAGGTTAGGGTTAGGGTAAGGGGTGGGATTAGGGTAATGGGTGGGGTTAGGCATTTAGTTATAATGGTTAAGGTTAGGATAAGGGGTGAGGGAAGGTATTATGTCAATGAGTCCTCACAAAGATAGAAGTGTGTTTTTATATACTACTGAGGACTAAATGTCCCCACAAGGATAGCAAAGTCTGACAATTTCAACCTTGTGGGGACATTTGGATGGTTCCCACAAGGAAATTACTGTTGTGTTTTTGATACAAAAAGAAAAATAAAAGACCCAAAAAGTTTCCTTTTCATTACCGAGGTTAGGGTTAGGTGCGGCACGACATTAATTAATTGTGTGTGTGTGTGTTGTTTACTTTCTTTTCTTCCAAATGTGTCTCTGAACAGGTCATAAAAGTAGAGTCTGTCACTATAAAGCTATCCTAAATAGTAACAAGATGTATTTAATCTATAATTCAAGACTTATTTAGTCTATAATTCTGTACAAAGTTACAAATAATATCTTATTAATGCACATTAACCGAAGCAGTGAAGGCTTTGATTTTCTTTTCTTTTTTTAAATCTCCAGTGTGTTTACACGACACTGATAACTCCCTGTAGTGTTTACGTCACCTGTGCTTGGACCAACGAGGTGCAGACCTTCACATGAACTAAGTACAGACCAATGAACATTTCGCTTAACAACCACTTTATTGCGTCATTTCAGTCTCGCTTTATATTTAAAATCAATATTTATGTTGCTGTTTTCATTTTGAGTCCAAATCAAATTCAAAGTGCGTTGCATAAAAGATCAGATGAAATATAAAACAATAAAGAATATGTATCAGAATTAATGCTAACAATTAAAAGTGAATCAAAATACAAATAAAAATATAAAAAAATAATCATCACAGTGACGTTAAATAGTAAAATATTGTAGTACATAAAAAATGAATGAATAAATAACAACATGAAATTGTTAGAGCGCATATCTCCGCCAAGCTACCTGTTATCAAGATCAAAATCATATCACTTGAATTGAGGATAATACTAAAGCTGTCCACCAAATTTCATCCAAATCTGTTCAATACTTTTTGAGTTACATTGGGAAAAACAATGGGCGGCACGGTTGTGTAGTGGTTAGCACGGTCGCCTCACAGCAAGCAGGTTCCGGGTTCGAGCCCCGTGGCTGGCGAGGGCCTTTCTGTGTGGAGTTTGCATGTTCTCCCTGTGTCTGCGTGGGTTTCCTCTGGGTGCTCCGCAATCCAAAGATATGCAGGTTAGGTTGACATGGGGGGGGGCTGAGGTGCCCTTGAGCAAGGTACCGGACCCCTGACTGCTCCCTGGGTGCTCTGGTGTGGTGTGTGTGTTCACTGCTTCAGATGGGTTAAATGCAGAGGATGAATTTCACTGTGCTTGAAGTGTGCATGTGACAAATAAAGGTTTCTTCTTTCTTTAAACAAAGAAACAAATGGACGCGAAAACATAACCTCCTCCAACAAAGTTGGCGTAGGTAATAAAACAATCCACTATTGCTAGTTTTTAATAACTGAAAGAAAGAAAGGACAACTTTATTCATCACACACTTGTGAAATTTCCTCTCTGCATTTAACCCATCTGAAGCAGTGAACACACACATGCACACCCAGAGCAGTGGGCAGCCATGCTTACAGCGCCCGGGGAGCAGTTGGGAGTTCGGTGCTTCGCTCAAGGGCACCTCAGCCCAAGGCCGTCCCATATTAACCTAACCACATGTCTTTGGACTGTGGGGGAAACCGGAGCACCCGGAGGAAACCCATGCAGACACAGGGAGAACATGCAAACTCCACACAGAAAGGCCCTCGCCAGCCGCTGGGTTCGAACCCAGGACCTTCTTGCTGTGAGGCGACCGTGCTAACCACTACACCACCATGCTGCCCCAATTGTGATGTTATACAAAAACTATACGGACACTACACTGTTACAGACAGGAAATACAAAGACTGTATTGTATTGTATTGTATTGCATAGTGTTGTAGTCGAGTCAACAAACCTCGAGTCTGAGTCCAGTCTCAAGTGCCTAGTGTTCAAGTCCAAGTCATGAAAAAAAATTTCAAGTCGAGTTCGAGAACAAGACTCCAACTGTGCTATTTGATGGTGTCTGTTTCAGCTCCATTAACATTAATTTGTTTCTGAACATGGTGTATGAACAGGTGAATGTGCTTCTCTTTATCAGGGTGTGAAGTATTCTGTCAGAGATGGTTGGGAGACAGATGTAAGTGCAGAAGGTGGGTTTATTAATACAAGTGAAGACGGTAAACAATCCAGAACAGCAGGCAAAACCTTAAAACGGTGAAACAGGTAATAGGTCGACCGAGGCACAAACAGGTTATCGTAGACTCGGCAGAATCAAAGACGAGAAACAGGAAATCAGGGATCAGGAAACCAAACAAGGAAATAAGGCTCAGTAATGTGTCAGCAAGGCAACTCAATTCTTCACAAAGTACAGTGGTGCTGGAAAGTTTGGGAACCCTTTAGAGTTTTCTGTATTTCTGCATAAATATGACCTAAAACATCATCAGATTTTCACACAAGTCCTAAAAGTAGATAAAGAGAACCCAGTTAAACAAATGAGACAAAAATATTATACTTGGTCATTTATTTATTAAGGAAAATGATCCAATATTACATATCTGTGAGTGGCAAAAGTATGTGAACCTCTAGGATTAGCAGTTGATTTGAAGGTGAAATTAGAGTCAGGTGTTTTCAATCAGTGGGATGAGAATCAGGTATGAGTGGGCACCCTGTTTTATTTAAAGAGCAGGGATCTATCAAAGTCTGATCTTCACAACACATGTTTGTGGAAGTGTATCATGGCACAAACAAAGGAGATTTCTGAGGACCTCAGAAAAAGCGTTGTTGATGCTCATCAGGCTGGAAAAGGTTACAAAACCATCTCTAAAGAGTTTGGACTCCACCAATCCACAGTCAGACAGATTGTGTACAAATGGAGGAAATTCAAGACCATCGTTACCTTCCCCAGGAGTGGTCGACCAACAAAGATCACTCCAAGAGCAAGACGTGTAATAGTCAGCGAGGTCACAAAGGACCCCATGGTAACTTCTAAGCAACTGAAGGCCTCTCTCACATTGGCTAATGTTAATGTTCATGAGTCCACCATCAGGAGAACACTGAACAACAGTGGTGTGCATGGCAGGGTTGCAAGGAGAAAGTCACTGCTCTCCAAAAAGAACATTGCTGCTTGTCTGCAGTTTGCTAAAGATCACATGGACAAGCCAGAAGGCTATTGGAAAAATGTTTTGTGGACGGATGAGACCAAAATAGAACTTTTTGGTTTAAATGAGAAGTGTTATGTTTGGAGAAAGGAAAACACTGCATTCCAGCATAAGAACCTTATCCCATCTGTGAAACATGGTGGTGGTAGTATCATGGTTTGGGACTGTTTTGCTGCATCTGGGCCAGGACGGCTTGCCATCATTGATGGAACAATGAATTCTGAATGATACCAGCGGATTCTAAAGGAAAATGTCAGGACATCTGTCCATGAACTGAATCTCAAGAGAAGGTGGGTCATGCAGCAAGACAACGACCCTAAGCACACAAGTCGTTCTACCAAAGAATGGTTAAAGAAGAATCAAGTTAATGTTTTGGAAAGGCCAAGTCAAAGTCCTGACCTTAATCCAATCGAAATGTTGTGGAAGGACCTGAAGCGAGCAGTTCATGTGAGGAAACCCAACATCCCAGAGCTGAAGCTGTTCTGTACGGAGGAATGGGCTAAAATTCCTCCAAGCCGGTGTGCAGGACTGATCAACAGTTACCGCAAACGTTTAGTTGCAGTTATTGCTGCACAAGGGGGTCACACCAGATACTGAAAGCAAAGGCTCACATACTTTTGCCATTCACAGATATGTAATATTGGATCATTTTCCTCAATAAATAAATGACCAAGTAAAATATTTTTGTCTCATTTGTTTAAATGGGTTCTCTTTATCTACTTTTAGGACTTGTTTGAAAATCTGATGATGTTTTAGATCATATTTATGCAGAAATACAGAAAATTCTAAAGGGTTCATAAACTTTCAAGCACCGCTGTAAGTGTGTTTTCACAGTTTCTATATAGGTGTGCTGATTGCGCCTTAATCCCGTGCAGGTCCGAGTCATTTACGGCGCGAGCGCAAGAGTCTGCTTGGCACACATGCTGTCCGGAGCGCACCCAAGAGTCTATCTGATGCACGCACCAAGGTGCGCAGGTGTAACAATCTTACACGAAATTAGTACAAAAATGAATTTAGATATACAGTAAATATCTTATGCCAAATTATTATGGCATGTTACAAAAAATAAAGAAAAAATCCGAGTCCTTGTCTCCAATTTACGAGTCCGAATGTAGTTAACGCACGAGTCCAAGTCCAAGTCCGAGTCATCAGTGCTCAAGTCTAAGACGAGTCACGAGTCCTTAAAATTAAGGCATGAGTTGGACTCGAGTACTACAAGCCTGGTATATATATCATTTATTCCATGAAATTGAGTTGTACGAGTGACTTATGTAGCACCGAGTTGTCGATAAGCCATGTATGATGAGATTGAGTGGAATAACTGTTTTATTCTATCCACATTCACTGGATTTTGAGAAACAGAGCATTTTTATTTTTATTTCTTGCAAATCTGATCAATAAAAACTTTATACAAAATGTCTGACAAAATAATTTCCACTTAGAATGTAAACAAACCAGCAAAATGACAGGAACAATTTGTGAAAAAGGAGATAATAATAATAATAATAATAATAATAATAATAATAATTATTATTATTATTGTTAGTTTTTTCTTTTTTATCAGACATCTAATTTTTTAGGTTTGTTTACCTGACATGTTTCGACGTACGACTGTCGTCTTCCTCAGAGTGTCACCGGATGTTATTGGTGACGCATCTTTTATCAGCTGATGTTTCCGAAGGCGTGGCCTTCCTGTCTGGATTGACAGGTCGGTCACGCCTTCTACTGTCAGTTCGTCCCCTGCAAGATGGCACTCCAGGTGTGGGAGAGCATGTATGCTCCCTCATCTCGGTTGATGGTCCTCGGACTTCGCTTACGGATCTCCATGGCCTCCCTGATCCAGCGCTGATGTTTATTATCTTCTGTGCGGATGACTCTGGCATTCCCCCAGTCCATAATATGATTTTCCCTTTTGCAGTGATCTGTTATAGCTGACTTATAATTTTCCTGTTGTGCCTTTTCTTTTATTGTTCGGGTTTGTCTTGTAGCTGTCTCCTTTTCGCACTCTTTCTTATGTTCATTTTTCCTTGTGTTGAAACTCCTTCCTGTCTCCCCAATGTAAGTTTTATTGCATAATTGGCAATATAATAATAATAATAATAATTATCTCATCTCATTATCTGTAGCTGCTTTATCCTTCTACAGGGTCGCAGGCAAGCTGGAGCCTATCCCAGCTGACTACGGGCGAAAGGCGGGGTACACCCTGGACAAGTCGCCAGGTCATCACAGGGCTGACACATAGACACAGACAACCATTCACACTCACATTCACACCTACGCTCAATTTAGAGTTTGGAGACAGGTTTCACCGAGTGGCTATTATGCGCGAGACTTCATATTAGCCACAAAGTCAGGAAAATCTGTTCGTAAAATTACGTTATAATGACCAAATACAATGAAAAGTATTTTTCCAGTCTCCCTGTGAAAGGTAATCCCATGTGATCTCGTTTGGACGGTAAACCTGTTGGTACAGTTAAACGCAGCACATGAATGAGGCATCTTTATTCTCGGCTACTGTCTAGACGCTATACCAGAGACGGCTGAAGAATCTCCACTTTGCCACATCCAATATGGCGGCGAGGATGACGTATGATTCTACGCAGAAGGCGGCGTCTATGTTTATATGTCTATGACTTCACGGTTTTCGGGATTCTCGCAATGCGGTGTGCGCATGATCAAAAGTGGAACGAAGTCTCGCTACCACAAGATAACGCGCGATTTCATAAGACTCTTTACTGGCTGTCTGTGGTGTACAGTACGTTTGTAAATGTTATGCATTCTTTTATCATCGTGGGAATTGATTATAGCTCTAAATAAATATTGAAGTTTTTTTTAAAGAATCCGTATAACTTTATTTATACGCCCGTATACTACGTTTATTGAATCAAATCCGTATAAAATACAGACATTCCGTATAGGTTGACATGTATGCATCTCTGAAGATGCACGAAGACGACACACTCCTGCCGCGGAGCGGAGCGTGACAAAAATAAAGATGGCGGATCTCGTATCGAAAAGGTGCATTTTACGAACAATTTCTTCACAATTCTGGGTAAAATATGAGTAATAAAATCGTTAATTTGTATCGAAAACGTACTGGCTCGCCCGGGCCACTGTTTGGCCAAATTTAATGGCCCGAAAGATGTAAAAAACATCGCCGGGCCATCGGGCAAGTGCTAATGTCGAGCCCTGGCTTGTGTTGGCACATACGTGAATCTTGGCAGGTATAACAGAACCTCCTTCTCCTTGAGTGTAACACATGGCAATTACTTTTATAATAAATTCATCAATCTGCTGTTTATACAGTACCAAACGAAGCCATTCATCCACGCTATGTTATTTCAAACACCACTGACTAAAGAGTGTTAGGGTTTGCGTTAGTGGCTGTGGATGTGCTTAATAAAGTTCTACTGTACTTTCACATTATCTGTTTACCTTTATTGATACCACAGCGCTGTTGAGTTCTTGATTCTGATTGGTCAGAATTTTCTATAACAGCAACTCTGACAGATGCAAATCCATCCAGCTGCAAATCACAGGTTTACTATATATTAATGCAGTTGTTCTAATACATTATACACTGCAACCGTGCTACAAAGTACTCTTTTAGTATGAACTTTCGCATATAACAAACTAAGTTTGTGTCCCCACCTTTAGTGACAATGAGTTGGAGTCTTCCAAAAAAAAAAAAACAATCACTGAGTCATGCGCTCCTCTTCCCACCAGAGACAAACAATTCTTGGGTTTCACGTGACGTCACATCCGCCTCATTAGTTATTCAAAACTTTAGCTGGTGGTCGACCAAAGCTCAGTCGATAAAGCCTTTGTACGGAGAAGGTTCATTGTTCGTATGAAAAACGCCTCACGCTTGCGTTGTTTGAATCGATCAAACCATGAAACTGATAAAAGTTTCTTCAGGGTTCCTCGTGAACTAATAAAAAAGGGTGAACGAGCACAGGATTTCACAAAAAGACGTGGAGAAAGGTGGCTTTCGAACCTCTCGGTGAAATCGAAGGGAGTCGAGTCGAAGCATGCTGGAGTTTGCAGTGATCACTTGGTGAAAGGTTTGTATTTCGCTCTCAGCTCTGTCCTTAGTGTTTTCCAAGTACTTTTCTTGCTATGTGTCGTTATGTTATGGTACTTTTTTGTAGTCCCGAAGTGCTAAAGTCCCCAGCTGTTTCTTTGTTTCCTCCTCACGAAGTCCATATGCATGAAGGTCGCGACAAAATTCTTCCCCAGCCGTACAGTTACAATGCGCCGTGATCACTTCTTCTCCGTCTTGTTGAACTAAGATCCAGGTCTTTAAAGGGGTTTCTGATGATCTTTGTGAATGATTTAGCTGAGAGATAAGAGCCAACACAAGTGAGAATCAAGCCAACCGTTGTTTGTTTACACTTTGTTGTAAAGACGTGAACGAAAAGCTTTAAAAAAAACATACTTAGATGGGAAAAAACAATCCAGGATTCATTGGGCAGCGACTTGATAGCGAGGTCCTTTACCCAGCCACGTACAAAAAAGTTGTAAGCCTCCGTACTCTTCCACGCTTTCATCTGTTTTGTGGTGTAGAAGGACGTCTGCAACACCAGATAGTTCGAGATGTTGGGAAATTCGACTGAAGGGTAGTTTTCCAGATCGTATGACAAATCCTTCTTTCCTCAACTGTAGGGGTCGATTCCATTGCACATACAGTAGCAATCTTCAAATCAAATCAAATCAAGTTTATTTGTACAGCGCTTTTAACAATAAACATTGTCGCAAAGCAGCTTTACAGAATTTGAACGACTTAAAACATGAGCTAATTTTATCCCTAATCTATCCCCAATGAGCAAGCCTGTGGCGACAGTGGCAAGGAAAAACTCCCTCAGACGACATGAGGAAGAAACCTCGTGAGGAACCAGACTCAAAAGGGAACCCATCCTCATTTGGGCAACAACAGACAGCCTGACTATAATATTAACAGTTTTAACAGGTGTAACCCTCAACTGTCCTCATGGGGCCGTCCTTCACAGGAGTGGGGCGATAAAACTCCGACCAGACACTGGGCACCAGGATGGATCAAGCAGGTCCGAGGGGCAGAAGAGGCCAGCATCTCAATCCCAGGATCAACATGTAACTCAGAGGGACAGATTGGGGGGGGGAAGAGAGAGAGAAAGAAAACACAGGTTGTTAGGTATGCCCTAAAAATGACAAGTATTAAATCTGTGTGGTAGGCTCGCAGAGACGAGAGTCTTTACATCAGGCATAACACACAACAATGACATGTTAATATGGTAAAAAATATCATGACCTGCTCTGGCTGGATGCTTGATTGGGTGATGGGAGCACACTCCTCAGCAATGATGAGATGCAGATGGGACCCTTAGGGCTGGCCAAGACAATTCAGTTACATTTCACTGGGTCTGGGACATGCGACAGAATGTCTGACGGCCGATTCCCTGCAGGCTACGATAGCCAGTCGAGGTCTCCACCCTCTCCACCAAAAGATTTCCTAAATCTTCTCAATGTATCTAATGCGAGCAGTGGCTTCTAGATTACGAGCGTACTCTGATAACTTATCGCTAGTTGTTTGCACTATGGCAGCATTTAGACCACCAGCTAGTTCACTTCTGGTAAAACTTTCCGCTAAGAAAAATCACGTGACTGAAACCCAAGAATAAGTAATCAAGTCTACAGTCAAGTTAACAATACATGTTAACACCATAAAACAAAGGCGTAACGAGCCTCACTTAGGTGTCGATCACTAACAATTATCAAGAACGCTGATCAAAGGATCGATAAAAGAATGAAATGACTGCTGATACCGCTAAAATTAACGCCTAGTTAAAGTGTCCTGGTGGTGTTTTTATACCTCCCGCCCTACCCAGTCCTGCAGCACAACATAAATGACATCATCGATGTTTTGCAACACATGAATGAACTGAATGGTGATGATTTAATAAACATCGCAAGTCAGTGTTTGGACATTGACACGATATGATACACCGGTAACCTCCGTCACTTCCATAACAGATGAAGAAATCAATCATTGTCTCCATTCGTGATCCTTTAAAGGCGTCGTGCGGTAATTTCAGCAATCAGGCTATATCATGTGTCAAAATGTCGGGTTTGGTGGGTTATTCAAGCCCCTCGGTTTCCCGCGATCTCAGTGTCACGATGCGCCCGCTACAAGCATTTAAAATTGACGCGCACAGCCAAATTTAGGCAGCCAGCCGTTAACTAGGTCAACTTATGTGTGACGTCATACCAGTAACCTCCCTTGGGTGATGCTGGCCTGTCGCCATGTTTTCTCTATAGCGTGCGTTTAGCAGAGTTGTTTACATTGCGGATTTTGTGGATTTATTCAGTTTGTGGATAGTTTTGAACACTCAAAACACTATGAAATGATGTATTAATATTCTGTGATACAAGATGCCTAATCGGTGTATTGTGTTTGGCTGTAACAACGAACACTGAACACTATTTGTGACTGTTGTTATCAATGGGTCTGATTTCAAGGTCATGGCTAGGTATTGATAGAAAAAAAATATTTTTTTAAAAACACATGTTTTAAGTGTTTCTATGTATCAATCATTAATTGGACAAAATGATTTTCATACATTTATGTATTTGTCATATCTTTCTTTGTCACATGAAGTGTTGTCTTGATAACACATGTGTCACATAATTTTAGCAAATGGATGACAGAAGATTAATTGAAAGATTTATGCCACAGAGCTGCCTTTAACTAATAATTATCACTTATTACTGACGATTGTGCGTTTACTAAACAATACAATACAAAGCTCAATACTCCCAGCCTATAACATACTGAATATCAAGTTAAAATCAACCGCAATAAAAGGAAAATGATGAAAACTGGAATATCAAGGGGTCTACTGTATCAGAAGGCCCACTGCGTTTCGCGAGATCGCAAGCTGTCAAGTTGCTAGAATTCAATCTTTCTAGCTATACTTTCACCCCCTACAGCAGGGGTGCTCACACTTTTTCAGTATGCGAGCTACTTATAAAATGACCAAGTCAAAATGATCTACCGACCCACAGAACCGTGTGTTATTTTTAAATTTATTGAAGATTCTTAATATGTACACTCTATGCTTATGTACCTTGCATAACTGCATGAGCCAATATTACAACAAAATAAGCTATGAACATGTTTTTGTAATTACCATATAATAATAACAACAACAATAATAATAATACATCTGTTTTTTGTAGCTCTTCATGTGTTATAGGAGGATCAACACACACACACACACACACACACACACGCACACACAATAATAATAATAATAATAATAATAATAATAATAATAACGATAATAATACATATTTTATTTAGCTTTTCATTGTGCTCAAAGACAAATGGCCTTTGCAAGAGGATCAAAATACACACACACACACACAGACACACACACAGACACACACACAGAGAGAGAGAGAGAGAGAGAGAGAGAGAGAGAGATAAATGTGAAGGTCAGTCCTATCTGAGTTACGATGTCCAGGGGGTGGGAGTTCCAAAGGGTGGGCGCAGTGATGTTGCTCTTTCTCTGTCCGGTATTTGATTGTGATGATGGGGGTGAGGAGGTTAGCATCTGCAAACATATAATGAACACATGTACAATGTGTGTCAATGTACATTGCATAACTGCATTAACCAATTTTGCACAGCATTTAACAAATAACTTATTATTAATATTATTATTACCTGAGTTTAATTTGATGACTTGCACTGCATTGAGTCGGCCAGGGATGCGTAGTCCGGACGGTAGCTGCTGACAGCCAGCCTCAAGCACATTTCCAAATGTTCATCAGTCATGGTGGAACGATACTGGGACTTGATGATCTTCATGTGGGAAAAGGCTGATTCGCACAGATAAGTTGAGCCGAATAATGCAGTCAGGGAAGTAGCACATTTCCTCATGTTGGGGTACTTTTTCTCTGTGAGTAAGTTCCAGAAGTGTCCATGAGCTCTGGCCTTCAGCTCAATGTCAGCTTGTAGTGATAAAATCTCATCTTCCACTCCAGATGAATTCAGGTGAAACAGTGTTGCGATTTTTGACGCAAGTGAATCAATCTCGGCATCTTCTTGAAACGGATAGCACATGAATGTAGCCACTGGCTCGAGTGTAGCAAAGTCTTGGAAACGTCTGTCGAACTCGGACAGGCAGTTGTCAATCTGCTCTGTGTAGCGTGCGCTGCTTAGTTGCGCACAGGCCTTCCCTTGCGTCTCCAACTCTGACTTCAGGTTCGGGAAATTTGCCAAATCATGGCGCTGAAGCTTTGAGGACAGATGTTTGATTTTACGTTTGAAGGCATTGACTGAGCTGATCATGTCGGTCACCGTTTTGTCTTTTCCTTGCAGCTCTTGATTAAGGTCATTCAGCTTGTTTGTAAGATCGGTTAAAAAAGCCAGATCTAGCAGCCACTGTTCATCATTCAGCTGTTTGTATTCTGCATGTCCAGTTTCACGAAAAAACTCCTTGATTTCTGGACAGAGCTCTCGGAATCGTTGCAAGAATTTCCCGCGACTAAGCCACCTCACGTCAGTGTGTAGCAACAACTCAAAGTGGTCGCTGTCAGCCTTCTCCAGATGTGCGCGGAATAGCCGTCTTTGAAGTGCTTTGGCTCTAATTGAGCAGGCGATCTTCGTCGCCACGTCCATGATCTCTTTCATGTTCAGCATCTTCGCGCAAAGTGCTTGTTGGTGGATTATGCAGTGGTAATTCACGAAGTCTGGGAAAGCATCGTCCTGTCTGCACTTGGCAATAAACCCATTCACGCGACCAACCATTGCGGGGGCTCCATCCGTGGTGATGGACACTAATTTGTACAGTGGGAGCTGAGTGTTCTCGATGAAGTTTTTAAATGACAGAAAAATGTCCTCTCCTCGCGCATGTTCCTTCAAGGGAATCACTGTCAATAGCTCTTCCTTTGCCGTCATGTCGCTGAACACCATACGAATATAAACGCATACCTGGGCTGTGTCACTGACGTCCGTAGACTCGTCCAACTGCAGTGAAAAGCACTCGCAATCTCCGATGTCCTTCCACATCTGCTGGGTTACATCCTCAGCCATGGCTTCACAGCGCCTTGTAACTGTGTGTCGTGAAAGTTGCAGGGCTTTGATTGAAGACATTATTTCGGCCTTATTTTTAAAATCTCCAAACAACGACTCTGCTGCTTCAACGAATGCCTCTTTCATTATCTCTCCCTCTTGGAATGACTTCATGTTTTTCACGATGACACGACTCACTCTGAATGAGGCTTCGGTAGCCGCTTTAGCTTTCGATGAATGCTGTGTGAAAAGTGACTGCTGTCCGGACAACTGCGATTTCAATTCCTTCACCTTCCTCTTTCTTAATTCACTTTTCGGTGGGAAGTCCGCCTCGTATTTCCCATGAACTGTCCGAAAATGCCTCTCCACATTTCCCTTCTTTGGAATAGCAATGCTAGACTGACAGATCAGGCAAACGCACTTCGAAAAGGACATAGTGAAAAAAAACTCTTCCTCCCATTCAATATGGTAGTGATAGGTTTTTTGCTTCTTATTTGGTAGGCCGACATCTCCCCCACTCATTTTAGAATGGCTCATTTTTTTTTTCTTTCTTTGATTCCGCAAAAAAATAAAAGACGTAGCCTACTTAACAAGTTTGTTGTTGTGCTGCACTTCGCACTGTCGTTTGAGTGGTAACCTAGGCAACAGGGTGTGTCTGATAAAATCTGTTGACTTGTGATTGGCTGCCCTGTACATCAATCAAGTGATGGAGTGGCTGATAGGCTGCCTGTCCCCATGTCACGGTTAGGCCTACTAACTAGCAAGTGCAGGAGGAACAGGGGACTTTTTTTTTTTTAAGTGGTCTGCGATCTACCTATATTGGCCTCGCGATCGACTGGTAGATCGCGATCGACGTATTGAGCACCCCCGCCCTACAGCTATCAGTATTACACATAATCATAGATTAATCACACAGCATTCTAATTCAAGTGAAAATGGTCTTTAAAAATACACACAAGTAGTGATTTAGTCAGAGAAACCAACCAAAACAAGTCTTCAAGTCGCCGGTCTTCTTCATTCTCGTCGTCGTCAGAACTGTCCTCATTTTCTTCTGAAGATGAGCGCTCAGGTTCAAATCTGTAAGGCTGGATACCACCAGGACATTCAGCTGTCAAAATCTCTACTTGTGGGCCATTTTCTTCTTCTGTATCGGTAAAATCAAAGCTAATTTCCTCAGCATCGCTCCTATTTTCTGGTGTGTCCGCCATTGCAACTGCACCGAGTGGTTACTGGTATGACGTCACGCAGCTGTTCCATTGACCGAGAAGGGGCGCTGCGAATGCGGGAAATTTCAAGTGATGGGCATGACCAAATAAGGACTGATTACAACCGCGGGAAGCTTTTAAAAAATCGACGGTCAATTTATTTCGAATCTCGAAAGCATTCTGGTGCAGAATAATGCGACTTTTATCGCCACTGCGTGACGCCTTTAACTCAGTTGGTGAACTGACTTGGAAAGAGAAACCTGTGATCAGGAGAATGTGCGTAAAATTTCGCATATAACACGAGTGTTTGGTGTGACACATGGGTCCATTTCAGTATTACGAACTTTTCATTATAACAAACTATTTGGACGTCGCCCAAGCAAGGAGTTTGTTATAGCAGGGTTGCAGTGTAGTAACAGCTCATTCACAGAAGCTTGTCACAGTCAGGACAGTGTTCAGGAAAGAGTTGTTTCCGCTTTGTGTCATTAGAGTATCTGGCCATAAGGCCGATGAACTGTTGCCATGGCGTGGCGTTCGCCTGTCCATTGTCCACAATTCAGTTAAATTGTATCTCCTCCGTCAGGTCTCTACGGATTTCCGTTCTGATTGTTTTGTTTGAAAGAACTCGTCACTCTGCACAAAACATCGTTGTTGTTTTGTCAATTTTTTTTGCGAACGAGTTACTAATTAGGCCAAATTAACAAAGGCCTCTCCCTAGAATTGTATCTCCTCTCTGATTTCTCATCCGATTCCAGTTCTGATTGATGTTTTGGGCAGATCTTCCTTTGAAGAACAAAACTTGGTCGTTTCTTTGTTGATTTTCCCGTTGTAAACAATTTGTTTACAGCTTTGTTTATTCTCAGTTAAATCGTGTCTCCTCCCTCCATCAGTCCTCAATGGATTTCAGTTCTGATTGTTTTATTTGAAAGAACTCGACCTTCTGCACAAAACTTGATCATTGTATTGTCAATTCTTTGTGAACAAATTAGTAATTAAGTCAACTTAACACATTTTCTTCTGACTAGAATTGTATCTCCTCTCATTTATCATGCAAATTCAGTTCTGATCGATGCTTTGGGTCGATCTTCTGTCGGGGAACAAAATTTAGTCCTTTGTTGATGTTTCTGTTGTGAACAGTTTGTCGTGGAGGTTGGTCCTCTCTCACATCATCACATTTCAGTTCTGTTTGATGTTTTGGTCATCGGGGTTGTTTTGATGGCAGGCCACGTGAGCGACTACGCCCTTGACGTTCTGGTTTTATCATATGTCTGTGAAGATTCTCAGTCATCCAGGTACATAGTAATCTGTGGTTGGTAGAAAAGAGCAACTGGACTTGCTTGAAGATTCTTGAAAACGTTTCGCCTCTCATCCGAAAGTCTTCCTCAGTTCTGTCTGACTAAAAGGGAGTATCAGGTATTTATCCTCTCATGGATCATCATAGAATCAGAATCAGAATTCTGATGGCTGCATTGTAGGTGGCTGATAAAAGATGTCTTAGGCTACATCCACACGACAACGGCAACGAGATTTTTTTTTTAGTGGGTAAAAAAAATATCGCGTCCACATGGGCAACGAATCAGTAAAATATCAGGTACATATGGCAATGCAACGCTTGCTGAAAATGATGCAATACACATGCCACACCTCTACGTGCGCTGTAAGACGGTCCCATCGGAGACACCAGAACAATAGAAGAAGTAGGACGTATGCGCATAAACCCCTTCTTCTACCTGGCGTGAAGCACTCACAGGAACAAGCACACAACAACAAGAAGAAGATGGCTGCGACTACGCGAGGAAATCGTGCCTTCTGTGTGTACAAATTAGTTTTATTAGTGTGCATAGTTTTATATAACTTAATTTTCTTATTGTGTGTGAACATTTTGAAAAGCATTTTTATATAATTTATATAACGTTTTATATTGTGTGTGAACATTTTGAAAAGCAGTCTTATCCAATAAAAAAAAGAAATTCAAGAAATGGTTCAGTTCCTTGTTTATTTAAAAGAAAAGCTGTATACAAGAGTGAATGCAATGCAGTGGTTCATACAAAACAGCGAGAGTGCTGCTTGTTCTAGTCATGTGGTTGTGATGTCATCGTAAACAAATCTGTTCTACTCATGCAGATGACTTCGCAACGGTGCCATTGCCAGATTTTTCCACTCTGGAACCCGTTCTCGAAAAATATCGTTGTGGGGCACCCAAAACGCCGGTGCCGTGTGGACGCCAGGCCGAAACGATAAACAATTTTATCAGATTCACCTGAATCCGTTGCCGTGTGGACAGGGCCTAAGTCAGCTTAACACATTTTCTTCTGACTAGAATTGTATCTCCTCTCATTTATCATGCGAAATCAGTTCTGATCGATGCTTTGGGTCGATCTTCTGTCGGGGAACAAAATTTAGTCCTTTGTTGATGTTTCTGTTGTGAACAGTTTGTCATGGAGGTTGGTCCTCTCTCACATCGTCACATTTCAGTGCTGTTTGATGTTTTGGTCATCGAGGTTGTTTTGATGGCAGGCCACGTGAGCGACTATGCCCTTGATGTTCTGGTTTTATCATATTAAGTGCAGCTGGTTAGGGAATGCAGGGCTCTACATTAACTTTTGGAACCACTCGTCCTGTTGGGCAAGTTGAAAGGAAATTTACTTGTCCAAATGTGAAGTTGACTTGACCAAAGAAAAATTTGAGAAAAAACCCCACAAAAAAACTATTTGTAATAAACTAATTTCACCAGAATTACTTTAACACAAAAATCTATTCACTGCAGAAAAAAATTGGACTCCATCAATCATTAATTTATTTATGAGAAATTGAAAACCAGAAAATTAAAATTATATATATTTTCATTTTTAAATTATTAACTTTGAATATATATCCTCCACTGATTAATTGTTGTTGTCTAATTATTCAGCGTGGCTCCTGTATGGTATTTAATGGTTGCGATGAAAGTTGCGGTGTTTTTTAGGTTTTTGTTGCGATTACATTGCGGGAGGAAGTGAAAGTTGTGAGAAATTGTTGCGATTTTCTCTTTTTGTGATTAAAATTGAGTGATATGTTAAATATTAAGTTATTACTGAAAAACTATTGATTAAAAAAAAACAAAGACACTGAGAAATGGTCCTATAAACAACTTTACCAATATAAAAGATTACCAGGACTACAAAAATGCAGAAAAATAGGCTTTATGCCAATGTGGATAACCAATGCACCTGTTGGTTCAAAAGTTAAAGTGCATAGAACCTCACAGCACGACATGAAGTTACCTTAAAATATAATATAAATGCCTCAGCTTTCATGTAAGAAAAAACTATTAATACTAGTACTGTGTGCAGGCAGTCTCTCCTGAAGACTAAATTAAACAATAATTATAAACTAATAAAATAAATGGCTCAGGCTTCATAGAAGAAAAAAAAAGCAATTTGAACAGAATCTCACAGTATGATGCTGAAGCTGCCTAAACAATGGAAAATAAAATACCATTTTGGCAAAAATGTTGGCATCCATTAATTTCTTGTATTAAGTAAAAAAATAATGTAAAGTGCGCATAGTCCTTCACAAGTCAAGTCAAGTCAAGTGCTTTTATTTGTCACATACATTTTACATGTAGTGAAATGTTGAAGGGGTCATCAGCTCAGCATATAAATAAATAAATAAGAATAAAAACAACATATGCAAATAAGTAAATGCACTAGAAAAGTAAAAGATGACTCCTGAAGCATGACATGTAAAAAATAAGTCTAAAATACTAATGAGTAAGTTAAAATAGCCTGGGGATACCAACAAGATTAAAATGAAATGTGCACAGTTAAAAAGAGGAAAATGAGTCCTCTAACACTGATATAAAAACTGTAATAAAAGGGATCATTTAAAATGTACTGAGTTTAGCAGTCTAACTGCCTGTGGATAAAAACTCTTCCTCAGTCTCTCTGTTCGTGCATGGAGATTTCGTAGTCGTCTGCCTGAATTCAGCAGGGTAAAGAGGTTATCGTTTGGGTGTGAGGCATCCTGCATGATTTTCCTGGCCCTAGCTCCCACCCTCTTTGTGTATATGTCCATCAGACTCGGTAGGGGGGCTCTGATCGTCCGTTCTGCAGAGCGCACCACTCTCTGCAGTGCTTTCTGGTCGCGTGCTGTACAGTTCCCAAACCAGGCCGTAATGCAGCCTGTTAGGACACTCTCCACCGCTGAGGAGTAAAATGTGGTCAAGATGGAAGGGGAGACCTTAAACTTCCTCAGTCGGCGGAGAAAGTACAGCCGCTGCCTGGATTTCGCTGTGAGGTGTTGTGTTTGTAGTGACCAGGAGAGGTCCTCAGCCAGGTGTACCCCCAGGTACTTGAAGCTGGGGACCCTCTCCACAGGCTCCCCGCTAATGGTGAGTGGTGTATATGTCCTGCTCTGCACCTTCCTGAAGTCCACCACCATTTCCTTTGTCTTGCTGACATTCAGGGCCAAGTTGTTGGACTGGCACCACAGTGGTAGGTCAGCCACCTCCTTCAGGTAGGCCTGCTCGTTTTTTTGTGAGATGAGACCCAGCACCACGGTGTCGTCAGCAAATTTGATGATGAAAGTGGAACTGCTGGTGGTTGTGCAGTCGTGTGTGTAGATGTTATAGAGCAATGGACTTAAAACACAACCCTGGGGTGAGCCAATGTTGAGGGTCAACTTCCCTGAAGTGACCCCCCCCATTCTGACCACTTGGGGGCGATCTGTGAGGAAGCTGAGCACCCAGTTGCACAACTGGGTGTTAAATCCCAGCGCCCTCATCTTGTCAGCCAGGCGAAGGGGGATTATGGTGTTAAATGCTGAACTATAATCTATGAACAGCATTCTCACATAATTTCCCCTCCCCTCATCCAGATGGGCCAATGTAGTGTGCAGTAGGCTTGAGATGGCATCGTCCCTACTTCTGTTTGCTCTGTAGGCAAATTGGTGAGGATCGAAAGAACTGGGCAGGCTGTGGCATATGTGTTTTTTCACAAGCCTCTCAAAGCACTTCATTACCGCTGATGTAAGGGCCACTGGGCGGTAGTCATTCAGGCCTGCTGGCTTGCTGTTCTTAGGTACAGGAACAATGATTGATTGTTTAAAGCAAGATGGAACCACGGCTTCAGTCAGTGACATGTTGAAGATCTCAGCATAAACAGGGGCTAGTTGATCAGCACAGGATCTCAGAATCCTGCCAGGGATCTGATCGGGGCCTGTAAACATAACACACTTTCAGTAACAGAATTTAAGCCAACATAAACACTGACTCGCACATGCTGCTTCTCTTGAACGTATACACGGAAGTAAGGTGGAAGGTAGTTTGTCGACGTCAACTCAAGACGACGCCAACGATTGGTCAAATTTGCGGGAAAGTTGCGGTGATTGGATATAATTGCAACACCGCCCTGAATTCACGGGGATTGGTTGAATTTGCGTTGAAGTTGCAAATCACAACATTGCGAAATCCTGGAGGGTCTGGTAAATGACCGTTTACTTTTCAGCTCAAATACATGAAGCGGTATTGGCCGGTTTCGCAAGCGGAATATTGCGCATGCGCACATCGCTCTTTCCTAAGAGAAACATCCGGTGGTTCATCAAAACAATATGTCGAGTGAGATGCTTCGGAAATCATGTGAATAAACTGATAAATTTGATATGTAACCCGAATATCGGCGTATTTTGGCACTTGTCCGATCGGACAAGTAACTGAGACGCTGAACTTGTCCGACATGAAATATCACTTGTCCCGGACAAGCGGACAACCATTAATGTCGAGCCCTGGAATGACTGCTTATATTTTATATTTGAAAACATTTTACAGTGGGGGCGGCACGGTGGTGTAGTGGTTAGCGCTGTCACCTCACAGCAAGAAGGTCCTGGGTTCGAGCCCTGGGGCCGGCGAGGGCCTTTCTGTGTGGAGTTTGCATGTTCTCCCCGTGTCCGCGTGGGTTTCCTCCGGGTGCTCCGGTTTCCCCCACAGTCCAAAGACATGCAGGTTAGGTTAACTGGTGACTCTAAATTGAGCGTAGGTGTGAATGTGAGTGTGAATGGTTGTCTGTGTCTATGTGTCAGCCCTGTGATGACCTGGCGACTTGTCCAGGGTGTACCCCGCCTTTCGCCCATAGTCAGCTGGGATAGGCTCCAGCTTGCCTGCGACCCTGTAGAACAGGATAAAGCAGCTAGAGATAATGAGATGAGATGAGACATTTTACAGTAATTCTTGGTGAACTGCTGCAGCAGAAGATGACGAAAACACTTTGGGATGAGCCTGTCTTTGATTAATTTCCTATAAATGCATGTTCCTCGGACACATTACCAAAAGGAAAACCAGGCCAGGAAAGAAGCAAACAGTGACTGAGACGACTGACACAAACAAAAATCAGTCACCTGACTTCTGTAATCCACCATCTGATGCCATAAATGTGGACGACAACATCTAGTTCAGTGTATGAGGAATAAAGCGGCCTGTTAAACCATGCTATAGAGGAGGCGTATGGAACAATGTAGCTGCTGAGTGATTATACACTTGTTTTACACACACACACACACACACACACACACACACACACACACACACACACACACACACACACACACACACACACACACTCTGGGAATCTCCCCTCCTACATATGAGACAATCTGGTCCTTGTCACCATGATACAGATCTTTCTGGTGTGTGTGTGTGTGTGTGTGTGTATATGTATAGGAACGTGGGAGGTAAAATGACCCCAGTGTTTTCCATGTATCAGTTTGCTGTGTGGTTCAGGTGCAGCGGAGGCCTCGCTGAATTATTTAACCTTTATTTCTCACAGACTGGTGTTGAATTGTCGTCTTTGTGTTGGCAGCGAGTTTGAGATTTAATCCTTGAGACTTAAGACTTGTACCCGGGGTCGGTTAGTCAGTTTTTTTGGACTCTGATTACTGATTCTGTAGCTCTAATCCAAGATGAACGTGAGTGGAAATACAGCATGTTTCATGTTTCTGGAAACGTAAGAGACTTAAACGAAAGGCCTCTCATTTTCAGTGCTATTGTTACGGGAAGATTGGATCAGACGTCCTTTTGTTCCTTTGTCTGAAAGCATATTGGTAGAGACATATTGTTGAAAATAGGATGGTGATTTTTAAACCCTCACTCTATATACAGCGGTGCTTGAAAGTTTGTGAACCCTTTAGAATTGTCTATATTTCTGCATAAATATGACCTAAAACATCATCAGATTTTCATACGAGTCCTAAAAGTAGATAAAGAGAACCCAGTTAAACAAATGAGACAAAAATATTATACTCGGTCATTTATTTATTGAGGAAAATGATCCAATATTACATATCTGTGAGTGGCAAAAGTATGTGAACCTTTGTTTTCAGTATCTGGTGCGACCCCCTTGTGCAGCAATAACTGCAACTAAACGTTTGCGGTAACTGTTGATCAGTCCTGCACACCGGCTTGGAGGAATTTTAGCCTGTTCCTCCGTACAGAACAGCTTCAACTCTGGGATGTTGGTGGGTTTCCTCACATGAACTGCTCGCTTCAGGTCCTTCCACAACATTTCGATTGGATTAAGGTCAGGACTTTGACTTGGCCATTCCAAAACATTAACTTTATTCTTCTTTAACCATTCTTTGGTAGAACGACTTGTGTGCTTAGGGTCGTTGTCTTGCTGCATGACCCACCTTCTCTTGAGATTCAGTTCATGGACAGATCTCCTGACATTTTCCTTTAGAATTCACTGGTATAATTCAGAATTCATTGTTCCATCAATGATGGCAAGCCGTCCTGGCCCAGATGCAGCAAAACAGGCCCAAACCATGATACTACCACCACCATGTTTCACAGATGGGATAAGGTTCTGATGCTGGAATGCAGTGTTTTCCTTTCTCCGAACATAACGCTTTTCATTTAAACCAAAAAGTTCTATTTTCGTCTCATCTGTCCACAAAACATTTTTCCAATAGCCTTCTGGCTTGTCCACGTGATATTTAACAAACTGCAGATGAGCAGCAATGTTCTTTTTGGAGAGCAGTGGCTTTCTTCTTGCAACCCTGCCATGCACACCATTGTTGTTCAGTGTTCTCCTGATGGTGGACTCATGAACATTAACATTAGCCAATGTGAGAGAGGCCTTCAGTTGCTTAGAAGTTACCCTGGGGTCCTTTGTGACCTCACCAACTATTACATGCCTTGCTCTTGGAGTGATCTTTGTTGGTCGACCACTCCTGGGGAGGGTAACAATGGTCTTGAATTTCCTCCATTTGTACACAATCTGTCTGACTGTGGATTGGTGGAGTCCAAACTCTTTAGAGATGGTTTTGTAACCTTTTCCAGCCTGATGAGCATCAACAACGCTTTCTCTGAGGTCCTCAGAAATCTCCTTTGTTCGTGCCATGATACACTTCCACAAACACGTGTTGTGAAGATCAGACTTTGATAGATCCCTGTTCTTTAAATAAAACAGGGTGCCCACTCACACCTGATTGTCATCCCATTGATTGAAAACACCTGACTCTAATTTCACCTTCAAATTGACTGCTAATCCTAGAGGTTCACATACTTTTGCCACTCACAGATATGCAATATTGGATCATTTTCCTCAATAAATAAATGACCAAGTATAATATTTTTGTCTCATTTGTTTAACTGGGTTCTCTTTATCTACTTTTAGGACTTGTGTGAAAATCTGATGATGTTTTAGGTCATATTTATGCAGAAATATAGAAAACTCTAAAGAAAACTCCTCCAGAGGAGGGAATAGTGTTGATGGGATGCTGATTATTTAGTCCCCGATGCTGTGAGACTCATAGAAAAAGCTCTAAAACACCAGTTTTAATTTAATTTAATCTCCAAACCTCTGAAACAGTGCTTCCCTTTATTGGAAATGGTTCAGTAGTAAAAAGCTACAACTCGTAACCCTTGAATGTCCCTCATTTCTAAAACTTACATTTGACACAAACACTAGCCTGGGCCCGTCCATCCTAAGTGTGACGCAACATGAGGGCCTGTTGCGAACTTAGTCTGGCAAGGCAAGCTATCTCCAGCTCTTCCAAGCTCCCGAAAAATCGGGAGCCAATCAACTTTGAGCATCTCCAACGGCCCTGGCTAGAGGCGTGTTCAAGGCAGTGACGTAGTAGAACTGCAACCGGAAGCCATAGATTGTTTACAGAATCTATGCCGGAAGCGCTTCATTCACTAGAAACATTACGAACATGGAGCAGCGGCAAGCCTTTGACACAGCGGTAGATGCTGTATTGAAAGCATTCAACGGGAAGTTCTCATTGAAAACAGAGCAAAGAGCAGCCCTGGAGGTATTTATTGAAAGGAAGGACGTTTTTGCCTTGTTCCCGACCGGCTTCGGTAAGAGTTTAATCTACCAGTCAGCCCCGCTGGTAGCCAAATCAATGGGGCTCAGTGAGAATCCTATCGTTGTGGTCGTCTCGCCTTTGATCGCGCTATTATCGTCCTCTTCCTCTTCAGCTCCTCCTTCTTCCTTTTACTCAAGCAGTTTCCGTCGCGTCACATACGTCAGAGGAAAGAGTGATGTGATTGGTTTAAGCTTCGTCACAGCCTTTTCTGGCTTCGACCAGTAGCAAACTGAGGCATTTCAGGGAGGCGGGTCAACCACGCGCTTTGGGAAACGGTTGGGCTTAATATCTATGCCAGACCAATGCTCGCAGAGCTTTGAAGTTGCTTTAGCCAGACTACACAAACACACTCCTGGATATTTACGTTCACGTAGCTTGTTCTAGAGGTATTTATGAAGCACATAATAAGGCATGAGTGCTTCATAACAGTGGCTTCCTTCCTCTCAGGTACATTATCACCTGGAAACAGCTGCTCCGTTTAGCTTCCCCTCCTGACTTTTCATCTTCACAGCAGAAGCAGTAATTGGTAAGGGGCGGCATGATGGTGTACTGGTTATCGCTGTCGCCTCATAGCAAGAAGGTTCTGGGTTCAAACCTCATGGCAAACGGGGGCTTTTTTGTATGGATGTTCTCTGCGTGGCGGCACGGTGGTGTAGTGGTTAGCGCTGTCGCCTCACAGCAAGAAGGTCTGGGTTCGAGCCCCGTGGCCGGCGAGGGCCTTTCTGTGCGGAGTTTGCATGTTCTCCCCGTGTCCGCGTGGGTTTCCTCCGGGTGCTCCGGTTTCCCCCACAGTCCAAAGACATGCAGGTTAGGTTAACTGGTGACTCTAAATTGAGCGTAGGTGTGAATGTGAGTGTGAATGGTTGTCTGTGTCTATGTGTCAGCCCTGTGATGACCTGGCGACTTGTCCAGGGTGTACCCCGCCTTTCGCCCGTAGTCAGCTGGGATAGGCTCCAGTTTGCCTGCGACCCTGTAGAACAGGATAAAGCGGCTAGAGATAATGAGATGTTCTCTGCGTGGGTTCCTCCAGGTGCTCCGGTTTCCCCTACAGTCCAAAGACATGCAGCTTAGATTCAGTCCAATGGGACCACTGTAATTGGTGCAAGCTGTTGTGGTTTCCCCGCTATAATGTAGTATGTACATTTGCATATCTCACTCTGGCAAAAGCTAATAAATTAAATTGAAGAGTCAGAGTCACAGTTAGAGTCAGAGTCACAGTCAGAGTCAGAGCCCTCCACAGACTGCAGTGTTCATTGTGTACGCTTGTGTTGTTTACTGAGAGCAGGAGCACTGCAGGTTCTTCCATTCATTACAGGGACATCTGCTGAATCACATCAATCTCTCACAGACAGAGAGCGAGGCGATTTTACACTCGTTCACTCTAATACTGCCCATCATGTCATCTGAAAGGGTGGAAAGAAAGAAAAGAGAAAAAAGAAGAGGGCACAAGAGAGAAGCAAACAAACAAAAGCAAAATAAGGAAAAAGGAGAAAAGAAAGTAAGAAAAAGAAAAATGACAGAAAGAATGGAAGCAAGAAGAACAAGACAGAATGAGATACAAACAGTGAAAGAAAGAATATGAGCAAGGAAGAAAGAGAAAGAAAGAGGTGGAAAGGAGAGAAAGCAAGATAAAAGCCCGGTCCCACTGCACTTATGGATGCAAAGAGGATGTAAAACGTAAAAAAATCTTTGCCATCCGTTGGAAAACGCTATGCATCTGTTGTGTACTCATTGCATACGTGCTTCATACGCTCTATCCATCGAGCATCCGTCCACTGTGATTTCATCCGCGCAAAAAGTTTTGAGCTGCACAAAACTTTTAGAATGGATGAACTTTCCGCCGTGTACGATGTAAATCCGCGACATATACGAGCAACAAACGTTCTATGTCCATTATCATCCGTTAAACGTCTGCTGTATCCTCTCTGCATCCTCTGGGCATCCTCGCAACTCACATCCGCTGCAGCTGAAAACAGAAAGAGGGAGGAAAGATAAGGTACATGAAACGTCTATTCATCGTTAGTAGCACGGAAATAGAAAGGATGTAAGCGTATGCATCTCGTATATAAAGTATTCAAAACGGACAAAGCGTTTATATCTGGGATGTATCTCGTATATTTAGGATGTCTGGAGTATGTCTAGAGTATGTAGAAGGACACCTAGCGGACAATCGGTCTGCATCCGATATACATCCGCGCAACATCCCCTTCGTTTCCGTTAGGCGTACGTGATGCATCCCCTTCATCCGCTATGCATCCGCTCTTTCTGCTATGCGTCCACTTCTCAGTTATCACCGGTAACCCCTTCGGAGCTGTCATCCACTTCCATCTGCTTTCATCCGCTAGGCTTCCTATGAACATGCGTTTAACATCCCCGCTATATACTACCCACGACCGTTCTTTTCCGTTCTGTTTTTGCAAATTTTGTCCATTTCTGGAGCGGATGAAAACGGATAGAGCCACCCCCAAAATTTTGCTCGTCCGCTGTGTCCTTTTTGCATACGTTTTGTGTACATCGGCCAGTGGGACCGGGCCTTAAGAAAAAGAAAACAATTCAGAGAGGGAGAAAAAAGGAAAAGGAGAAAAGAAAGTAAGAAAAAAATCCAGAAAGAATGGAAGCAAGAAGAACAAGACAGAATGAGATACAGACAGAGAAAGAATAAATGTGAGTAAGGAAGAAAGGGAAAGAAAAAGAGCGATACAGGGAAAGAAAGAAACATGGAAATGAGAGAAGGCAAGATAAGAAACAAGAAAATGATTCAGAGAGGGAGAAAAAAGAGAAACGCAAAAAGGAAAAGAGAAAAGTAAGTAAGAAAAAGGATGGAAAGGATGAAAACAAGAAGAGCAAGAAAGAATACGAGACACATTTACAGCGGGAGAAAGAAAGAATGTAGGAAAGGAAGAAAGAAAAGGAAGAAACAATGGCAGAAAGAATGGAAGAACAAAAAAGAATGAGATACAGACAGACAGAAAGAGAGAGCGATCCAGACAAAGAAAGAAAAACAGATAGAAAGAAAAAGAGATGGAAAGGAGAAAAAGCAAGAAAGCAAGATAAGAAAAAAGAAAACAATTAAGAGAGGGAGAAAGAAAAAAACAAACAAACAAGCAAAAACAAAAAGGAAAAAGGATAAAAGAAAGTAAAGAAAAGAAAAAATGACAAAGAATGGAAGCAAGAAGAACAAGAAAGAATGAGATACAGACAGAGAAAGAAAGGGAAAAGAAGAAATGAAAGTAAGAAAGAAAGGATGAAAACAAGAAGAACAAGAAAGAACGCATCACATGTATACCAACAGAGAAAGAAAGAATGTAGGAAAGGAAGAAAGAGAAAGACAGTGTGATACAGGCAAAGAATGAAAGACAGAAAGAAAAAGAGATGGAAAGGAGAAAAAGCAAGAAACCAAGATAAGAAAAAAGAAAACAGTTAAGGGAGGGAGAAAGAAAAAGCAAAGAAGCAAAAGAGAAAAGGATAAAAGAAAGTTAGAAAAAGAAAAATGATGAAAAGCACGGAAGCAAGAAGAGCAAGAAAGAATGAGAGACACTTGTACAGAAAGGAAGAAAGAAAAGGAAGAGAAAGAAAGAGATGGAAAGGAGAATGAGAGAATACAAGATAAGAAAAAATTAAGAATGAGGGAAAGGATGAAAACAAGAAGAACAAGAAAGAATGAGAGATGTGTATGGAGAAAGGAAGAAAGAAAAGACAAAGAAAGAAAGAAAGAAAGAAAGAAAGAAAGAAAGAAAGAAAGAAAGAAAGAAAGAAATGCCTAGTTCTGCAGTAAAGTCCATCGCTCCACATTAATGATTAAAGCGTGTAATTGTTGATGTGTTGAAGTTTTCAGGAAGGAGACGTTTATGTCACATTCACACTCCTCCGTTTATCCTCCTTTCACACATCACTCATCTTTCTGCACTTTTCCCAAACCACTGAGGATCTGTCTTACTTTGGTCACACATCCTGACCTCTGTCTCTCTCCACACACACACACACACACACACACACACACACACACACACACACACACACACACACACAGCCTCGTCTCTCTCTCTCTCGCTCTCTCTCTCTCTCTCTCTCTCTCTCTCTCCTTGCACTGCTTCTACAAACCCTGATCCCATCCCTCCCACCTTCACCCTCACACCCCTCTTCCTCTTCTCACCTCTCCTCACTTACTCTCTCTCTTTTTTCCTCTCTGCTCCTCAGTCGATGTTTTCCGCTCCACAGCACCTGTTGCGTATCTGTCCCTGATGCTTTATGGGGAGTCCCATGAGGGAGAAGGTACCGGAAAGAAGCAGGAAGTTACTGTTCTGTGGAGTAGTGTCCAGTTTCTGCCTCTGGGAACTGACAGATCGAGGTCAGGGGTTAAACTCGGAGACATTCGGGTCAGGATGCAGTGAGAGAGCAATAACGTGGATGGTTTCTGTTCTGTCTGTGAAATACAGCCCATGAGAGAGAGAGAGAGAGAGAGTCAGCGATTTTATTCTACTAAAATAAGAAAAAGATTCTACTGAAAATGAGTGTGTATTAGATAAAGGAACACGCTGTCACTTTTCCACATCGTCTCTATCCATCTGTATCTGTAGCGTATGTGTGATTCAGCCAAACAACAATTATGACACATTTTCTGATATTGAAAAAAGAACGCTAGATGTTAGGACAGAGTCAGGGCAGATGCTAGGATATTGTCAGGGCAGATATTAAGACAGGGTCAGGGCAGATGTTAGGACAGGGTCAGAACAGATGTTAGGATACTGTCAGGGCAGATGTTACGACATGATCAGTGCAGATGTTAGGGCAGGGTCAGGGCAGATGTGAAGATATGGTCAGAGCAGCTGTTCGGACAGGATCAAGGCAGATGTTAGGACAGGGTCAGGGCAGATGTGAAGATATGGTCAGGGCAGAATGGAGGACATGGTCAGGGCATGTGTGAGGACATGGTCAGGGCAGAATGGAGGACATGGTCAGGGCAGAATGGAGGACATGGTCAGGGCATGTGTGAGGACATGGTCAGGCCAGAATGGAGGACAGGGTCAGGGCAGAATGGAGGACATGGTCAGGGCAGAATGGAGGACATGGTCAGGGCATGTGTGAGGACATGGTCAGGGCAGAATGGAGGACAGGGTCAGGGCAGATGTGAGGACATGGTCAGGGCAGAATGGAGGACATGGTCAGGGCATGTGTGAAGATATGGTCAGGGCAGATATGAGGACATGGTCAGGGCAGAATGGAGGACAGGGTCAGGGCAGATGTGAGGACATGGTCAGGACAGATGTGACGATGTGGTCAGGGCAGATATGAGGACATGGTCAGGACAGATGTGACAATGTGGTCAGGGCAGATATGAGGACATGGTCAGGGCAGATGTGACGATATGGTCAGGGCAGATGTGAGGACATGGTCAGGGCAGATGTGATGATATGGTCAGGGCAGATGTGAGGACAGGGTCAGGGCAGATGTGAGGACAGGGTCAGGGCAGTTGTGAGGACATGGTCAGGGCAGATGTGATGATATGGTCAGGGCAGATGTGAGGACATGGTCAGGGCAGATGTGAGGACATGGTCAGGGCAGATGTGAGGACAGGGTCAGGGCAGATGCGAGGACATGGTCAGGGCAGATGTGATGATATGGTCAGAGCAGATGTGAGGACATGGTCAGGGCAGATGTGATGATATGGTCAGGGCAGATGTGAGGACAGGGTCAGGGCAGATGTTAGGACAGGGTCAGGGCAGATGTGAGGACAGGGTCAGGGCAGTTGTGAGGACATGGTCAGGGCAGATGTGATGATATGGTCAGGGCAGATGTGAGGACAGGGTCAGGGCAGATGTGAGGACAGGGTCAGGGCAGATGTGAGGACAGGGTCAGGGCAGTTGTGAGGACATGGTCAGGACAGATGTGACGATGTGGTCAGGGCAGATGTGAAGACATGGTCAGGGCAGATGTGAGGACATGGTCAGGGCAGATGTGATGATATGGTCAGGGCAGATGTGATGATATGGTCAGGGCAGATGTGAGGACATGGTCAGGGCAGATGTGATGATATGGTCAGGGCAGATGTGAGGACAGGGTCAGGGCAGATGTGAGGACAGGGTCAGGGCAGTTGTGAGGACATGGTCAGGACAGATGTGACGATGTGGTCAAGGCAGATGTGACGATATGGTCAGGGCAGATGTGAGGACATGGTCAGGGCAGATGTGAGGACAGGGTCAGGGCAGATGTGAGGACAGGGTCAGGGCAGATGTGAGGACAGGGTCAGGGCAGATGTTAAGTTCTCTTAATAAATATTTCAAATTTAAGACTCCAGCCAGTAAATGATTACAGTAAAGATCTTCCATCTCTCACTAAACTGTTTCTGTTATTTTAGTGCTGGAACAGAGCAGTAAAGAGGCGTTTTCTTTTACTTCTTCTAAGCACTATGTTGTCCATATTGTTACGTTGTTTATAATGACAAACATAAATTGTCCCCTTTTTATTTGAATTATATATTCAGTAGATTTGGAACATTTACACACGCCTTAAATGGGCGATTTCATGAACGCACCGTATAAAATATGTTTTCCATAAGTGTTTATTGAGTAAAGACTAAAACACTTGGGGGTGAATTATTATCGAAAAAAATAATCAATAACAGGGTGGTGTGGTGAAGTTGAGTTACGGTGACCACCCTGAAGTTCATTATTGTCTTGTAACAGCACATTCATGAGTGTTTTATTCCTCTTACACCACAGTCATTTTAAAACACAAATAAATATATTTTTATTCACGAATGACTCAACATACTTTTTATCCATTTATATTTATGTTTAATGCTGTAATCTGCAAAAAACAAGTTCAATCCTGTTCTTGTTCATGTTATAGCAGCTATAAACAATTGATCCCGCACTTTTTCTCTTAAATTTATAAGACAACAAACAAACAAACAAACAAACAAACAAACAAACAAACAAACAAACAAACAAACAAACAAAAACACAGCTTACAGAGAAAGCACAAAACCTCCTCTGTCCTGAAGAGATCGGAGACTCCTCCTGTTCATGTTAAATAAATGTCTCCTTGCAGAAAAGTTCACCAGATCAATTTTTATACATTTTTCTTTGTTAAATAAAGTATTTGTTAATCTGCATGTTATTAGTGTTAGATTACACTGAGTATTTGACATAGAAGGAGAAAGAAAATATTTATCAAATACAACCCCGATTCCAAAAAAGTTGGGACAAAGTACAAATTGTAAATAAAAATGGAATGCAATAATTTACAAATCTCAAAAACTGATATCGTATTCACAATAGAACATAGACAACATATCAAATGTCAAAAGTGAGATATTTTGAAATTTCATGCCAAATATTGGCTCATTTGAAATTTCATGACAGCAACACATCTCAAAAAAGTTGGGACAGGGGCAATAAGAGGCTGGAAAAGTTAAAGGTACAAAAAAGGAACAGCTGGAGGACAAATTGCAACTCATTAGGTCAATTGGCAATAGGTCATTAACACGACTGGGTATAAAAAGAGCATCTTGGAGTGGCAGCGGCTCTCAGAAGTAAAGATGGGAAGAGGATCACCAATCCCCCTAATTCTGCGCCGACAAATAGTGGAGCAATATCAGAAAGGAGTTCGACAGTGTAAAATTGCAAAGAGTTTGAACATATCATCATCTACAGTGCATAATATCATCAAAAGATTCAGAGAATCTGGAAGAATCTCTGTGCGTAAGGGTCAAGGCCGGAAAACCATACTGGGTGCCCGTGATCTTCGGGCCCTTAGACGGCACTGCATCACATACAGGCATGCTTCTGTATTGGAAATCACAAAATGGGCTCAGGAATATTTCCAGAGAACATTATCTGTGAACACAATTCACCGTGCCATCCGCCGTTGCCAGCTAAAACTCTATAGTTCAAAGAAGAAGCCGTATCTAAACGTGATCCAGAAGCGCAGACGTCTTCTCTGGGCCAAGGCTCATTTAAAATGGACTGTGGCAAAGTGGAAAACTGTTCTGTGGTCAGACGAATCAAAATTTGAAGTTCTTTATGGAAATCAGGGACGCCATGTCATTGGGACTAAAGAGGAGAAGGACGACCCAAGTTGTTATCAGTGCTCAGTTCAGAAGCCTGCATCTCTGATGGTATGGGGTTGCATTAGTGCGTGTGGCATGGGCAGCTTACACATCTGGAAAGACACCATCAATGCTGAAAGGTATATCCAGGTTCTAGAGCAACATATGTTCCCATCCAGACGACGTCTCTTTCAGGGAAGACCTTGCATTTTCCAACATGACAGTGCCAAACCACATACTGCATCAATTACAGCATCATGGCTGCGTAGAAGAAGGGTCCGGGTACTGAACTGGCCAGCCTGCAGTCCAGATCTTTCACCCATAGAAAACATTTGGCGCATCATAAAACGGAAGATGCGACAAAAAAGACCTAAGACAGTTGAGCAACTAGAATCCTACATTAGACAAGAATGGGTTAACATTCCTATCCCTAAACTTGAGCAACTTGTCTCCTCAGTCCCCAGACGTTTACAGACTGTTGTAAAGAGAAAAGGGGATGTCTCACAGTGATAAACATGGCCTTGTCCCAACTTTTTTGAGATGTGTTGTTGTCATGAAATTTAAAATCACCTAATTTTTCTCTTTAAATGATACATTTTCTCAGTTTAAACATTTAATATGTCATCTATGTTCTATTCTGAATAAAATATGGAATTTTGAAACTTCCACATCATTGCATTCCGTTTTTATTTACAATTTGTACTTTGTCCCAACTTTTTTGGAATCGGGGTTGTATATAAAGCCTTTCTAACCCTTTGGTGTTATAAAAGTGCTATATATACAATTTAACAAGCAAAGAAATGTCACATTCAGAAAAAAATATAAATAATAAAAATTGATATCACTGTCTGCCCACACTATTACTGTAATATCACTGTTAACATACACTGTTTGATCAGTTTTGTGTTTCCATGTTCTATGTTTGCAAAGGTGTGCAAACTTTTGCACTCAGTTAGCATTAGAACCTGAAGAAGCAACACTTGTCTCTAACTCAGTGTGATTAAGAATTTCCAGATTTGAAAGTGTGATTTATTTCCCTCCAGGTTATCCCTCCCTCTTCGTGACTTCATCGTGAGCTCGTGCAGGATGGATGGACGTGGAAGCGTACAGTACTGTCGCCACTTTCTCACCGACAACAGCACATTTCACGGTCAGTCTGATTTTCAGATGCAATCTGAGATGTGGGTGGAGGCCGTGTTCAGGTCACTACCCAAGCAAAAATATCCAAGATAGAACTGAGGTGGTTTTAGGAGCGAACTTATTCATGTGTCACATTGTCTATTTCTGAATCCCACCCTGACGGAGCAGCCCAGAACCCAGATCTCTGTTTCTGTCTTTATTTCACACCACTAATTTATTTTTCACATTTATTTTTCCACATTATTATTATTATTATTATTATTATTATTATTATTATTATTATTATTATTTTAGTTTTTATTTATATATAGTTTTTATCAATTTAATCTATATTGCTTAGTTTAGTTCTTATCATGTATAGTTTTTATCATACTTGTTATATATTATTGCAGGTTTTTTTATGATATGAGACCAAATTGTGTGTAACTTTGAATAATTATAGAAATAATTTTGTACAGTTATATTATAGTTATTTGAAGTTTATTTTTTTAATGAAATAAAGATTGTCTATGACTAAAAATTATTATTATTATTATTATTATTATTATTATTCACAATTTCTTTTACATTATTTATTTATTTTTCCCTTTTCCATATAATTAATTTATATTTTTACATTTTCTTTTTTCTATGTTTTCTCCCCATGATTCAGTAATTATCCCATGTTAATATTTCCACATTATTATTATTATTATGAATAATAATAATAATAATAATCGCATCTCATTATCTCTAGCCGCTTTATCCTGTTCTACAGGGTCGCAGGCAAGCTGGAGCCTATCCCAGCTGACTACGGGCGAAAGGCGGGGTACACCCTGGACAAGTCACCAGGTCATCACAGGGCTGACACATAGACACAGACAACCATTCACACTCACATTCACACCTACGCTCAATTTAGAGTCACCAGTTAACCTGACCTGCATGTCTTTGGACTGTGGGGGAAACCGGAGCACCCGGAGGAAACCCACGCGGACACGGGGAGAACATGCAAACTCCACACAGAAAGGCCCTCGCCGGCCCCGGGGCTCGAACCCAGGACCTTCTTGCTGTGAGGCGACAGTGCTAACCACTACACCACTGTGCCGCCCTTCCACATTATTATTATTATTATTATTATTATTATTATTATGAATAATAATATTGCACCGGGGCAAGGTATTGTTTTCGGTGGGTTTTGTTTGTTTGGTTGTTTTTTTTTGTTAATGATATTATGGGAAAATGGGTGGGCCAATCTTCATGAAACTTTCAGGACAGATGGGCATTGGTCTCAAATAGAACCTCCAACATTTTGAGGGTCATCCGGTCAAGGTCGAGGTCACCAAAAAGGTCAAAATCATTTTTTCGCGGTATCTTCCTTCATATTCATGCAGATGTGTTCTGATTGGCTGAGAGCAGTACGGTGTACGAATGAGAATCAGAATCATGTTTACTGGCCAAGTATGTTCACACACAAGGTCAAAATCAAGGTCACCAAAAAGGTCAAAATCATTTTTTCACGATATCTTCCTTCATATTCATCATAAGTGCTACCGGGCGAGGTTTGTTTTGCCTGGCAACACTTAATAATAATAATAATAATAATAATAATAATAATAATAATAATAATAATAATAATTTTATTGTTTTCATGATTCATTTATTTTTCCATCCCATTTATTTCCATTTTTATTTTTCCAAAGGTTCCCCCCCGCCATGATACTGCAATTTTCCTGTGCTAAATTTTCAATATGTAGGGCATGTTTTTTATTATTATTATTATTATTATTATTATTATTATTATTATTATTATTATTATTATTATTATTTTGTTATTATTATTATTATTATCTATCATTTTCCCCCATTTTTTCTTCTAATGATTCATTTATTTTGCCAAATATAGAGCAATTAGGGTCCCCTCCCCCATATGATTCATTTATATTTTTACATGTTTTTTCACATGTAATACACGTGTTTAGTTTTCCATGCTTTTTAAAAAATGATTTATTTATTTTCTCATATTAATTTTTCCCCATGTTGGGCATGCTTTCATAAAAAAAAATCATTATATATAATAAATATAGGGTACACATGATTTTCTCACATGAATAATTATTTTATACACGTGATCACACACTGTTCACATGACGCTACATGTGTTTATTTGAGTTCCCGTACTGTTTTAGGGCATATGCACCTTTAAAATCACATATTGTTATATCATCACACCTGACAATCTTATGATCACATGTGAAATGTATATGATTTTTCCATAAGGGCTCTGATTTCCTTATCACACTTGATGAAGTTAATCAACCAGGCATTTTCAGGGTAAATATGCTCCACTTTGGTTCCACAATAGGCTGAGATAGTCACATAGTCAAACCCTTTTTAAATACTACTACAAAAAGATAAATATTTAAGCTGTGCTGTAAACATCAAATCTTAGATAATTTGCCAGAAGGGTAACACTGCATGTCTCATTATTTATTAAAATTAATTTTCTATATGGTCAGCACGGTGGTGTAGTGGTTAGCGCTGTCGCCTCACAGCAAGAAGGTCCGGGTTCGAGCCCCGTGGCCGGCGAGGGCCTTTCTGTGCGGAGTTTGCATGTTCTCCCCGTGTCCGCGTGGGTTTCCTCCGGGTGCTTCGGTTTCCCCCACAGTCCAAAGACATGCAGGTTAGGTTAACTGGTGACTCTAAATTGAGCGTAGGTGTGAATGTGAGTGTGAATGGTTGTCTGTGTCTATGTGTCAGCCCTGTGATGACCTGGCGACTTGTCCAGGGTGTACCCCGCCTTTCGCCCGTAGTCAGCTGGGATAGGCTCCAGCTTGCCTGCGACCCTGTAGAAGGATAAAGCGGCTTGAGATAATGAATGAATGAATGAATGAATGAATTTTCTATATTGGGTCTTTGATTTACAAAAATGCAGTTTGTACCAGTGAACACCAGGGGGCACTGCGACACCACAAATATCTCATTCCAACCCTGAGTAGTAGTGTGACAAAATAAAAAGAATTCAATCATATCTGCGAATTCAGAATGACAGCAAAACCATTAGACTCAAACTTAATTACATTTCCTCAAGTGTGAAAATGGCACCAGTGCCACCAGACTGAAATAAAATGTATTTTTACGACAAATATATCAGTGGTCACATGATTTTTTTCTTCGAACACACTGCTTGCTACAGTCTGAAGGGAGGAATTTTAGATTAAGTGGAAAAGGTTTTATTATAGTGCCATTAAATATGCATTTAGAAAAAGCTCTCAGCAGGTTTGCTGCTAGTTTACAGCTCCATTTACAGCTGAATAATGCACCAGAGGCGAGAGAGAAGCAGTTATGGAGCGTGCCAGGATCACTGATCTGACCATTTGTCATTGTAGTATTGCTGTGCTAAATGTACAGGGTGTGAAAGAGGCTTCATGTACAGTTTAATGTGTAACTGCAGGGGTGTAACCAGTCCCTCTTGGACAAACAGGAAATGTGATGAAGTGAGGAAATTACACTCGGTATTTTGGGATCGTTAAAGTTGAATAGTGGTCAGTATTTTAAATTTTCAATCATTTTAAATGATACGTTCTTCTCGTAGCTATCTACAGGTTCTCAATCTCTGGGAGAAAAACAAATAATGTGGATAATTAACATTCGACCAATCAGAAAAACAAGCCATGGCTTCCTCTGGGTCACTCAGGTTAGCTGTCAATTCAGAAATCCTTGCCTCTTGTGCTCAGGAAGAAACTGAGGTTTCACATACTGACATTTATTAAACCCTTGAACACTGGTTCATTTTGTCCTATGAAGCAGAAATAGTTCTGGGTATGACTTTAAACTGCAACTGGTGGTGAGTCTCAGGTCCGGGAGGACTTGAGTATAGATAGTTTTCACTGACGTCACGGCATTCTGGGGAACGCCCTCCAGCCGCCATCTTGTGGGTCAAACAAAATGGACCATCGCCATTACCGACTACGTTATCTCGGACGAATTTATGAAGTTATATAGTCAGTTTTCTAAAATAAAGATCAATGTCGGCAAAATCAAGCAAACAGAAGTATATAGATACATTAGACGACATCTCATGACAACGGTATGCAGCCAAACTGGCCTTGATTGGGGGAATTGACCCCTACGAAGTGGACAAAGATGCATTTTCAAGTGACTATGCAGGACTGCCAAAGCCTGAAACTGCCAAAGCCTGCTCCAAAGCCTGAAATTGACTTCATCAAACTTTAAAGGCTGTCTGATATATACAACTTTATATATTCACAGCGCGCCTTTTGGCGGATGCCGCCTTTTTCACGGCTGAATCGCGCAGATCCGATTTTGTTTTTTTTAGGGGGGGCGTTGGAGTGTCTGATTATAATTTCAAAGTAAATTCTGTATTAAAATTACTAAATAAGCAAATCCGTTACAGTCCATGAAACAGGAACTATAAGGATGAGAAAAAAACCAGTTTAAATCGGAAAGCTGCACACCGCTCGGGTTGCGCAAATGTGCGCAGCTTTCCGATTTAAACTGTTTTTTTCTCATCCTTATACTTCCTGTTTCATGGACTGTAACGGATTTGCTTATTTAGTAATTTTAATACAGAATTTACTTTGAAATTATAATCAATCAGACACTCCAACGCCCCCCCTAAAAAAAAAAATCGGATCTGCGCGATTCAGGCGGCATCCGTCAAAAGGCGCACTGTTTGCATCCCAAACACAAATCAAATCATACAGAATAGACCTAAAATGTTTTTCAAAAATGGCCCTTGTGTGAGTGAAGTGACAAGTTTCAAATAGAAACGTAACAAACGAGCGATATTAAGTGTACATTACAATGTAAACGTACAATCAGCAGTTCCAGTTAGGCATTCTCCAGAGATTGTTTACATGATGATGTTTTGGTTTCCAAAAACAAACTTAAACACAATTGATTGTTCATTTAAACAACTTACCACTTATAAAATGATCGGAGCAGACTTTGCTGTGTTTGGAAGGCTGATAATCCTTGCGGTTGATTCTCGCAAGCTATAGATTTCTCCTTTGTATGCTGAGTTTCTTTGTTTGCTCGCCTTTGTGCTCCCGTACAGTGGGAATTCCATAAAAGCTCCGCTTGACGTCATCATCTGACCTATTACGACAGCCGTGAATACAACAGGTGTGCACCATTGCTAGCTTTAAATAGCCTGCTTGGGTTCTTTTGAAGACTTTGTACTCATGCGTTACAATGTGTGCTCAGTCACCCGTATGGTAAGCTTGACCCACAAGATGGCCGCCACTAGGGAATCCCCAACTCTGTGACATCATGTGAAAACTATCTATTGGGGAAAGTGGAGTTACCCCTTAATCACCATTGCTTCCTGGTCCGCTCTGACCCGGAGTCGTAGCACCTGCCTGGGTTCCAGCGATGGGTTAAATAGTACATCACCAATAAGGCGCTGGCAGCAGGGTGCTTTTTGGTACAATGTGGCAGAGGAATCCAACAGGGTCAATGGTGCACCACCAGATGGCATGTGGAAGAGCCACTCAAATGGCCAATGGATAGCATCACTCGGCAAGTCAGTTGTCACTGTGGGGCAACTTCCATACCTGTCAGGTCTGTGGCACTTTTATGCACCACTTGGCATCAGGTCTGGAGGTCCAGATAGACAACACGATGGGGGCACGACATCGTTTGTCTTACCTTACTGTGCAAGGCACTTTGTTAGAAGAGGAAAATGGTATACGAGAGCTCACGAGGCCAGACATTTTGTGGTGGCTCAGCCAAACCGTTCATGTCACTTTGGTGCGGGTGGCTCTGTCACTCTGGTGCAGGCATCGTGGCCCATCTGCGTTTCTGTGCATCCTAATGAAGCAATCATCATCACTAGTGATGAACAGCTGCCAACAATGATGAATCAGAAGGCTGCGAATTTGAATTACAAGGCTGACAGGAAGTGACTTTTGGGCCTTTAAAGGTGAAGTCAGCTCTTTTTAGGTCAGAACACAAAAAGTAATATTTTGTATTATAGTAATGTGAACCACCAAAATCCAATAAATAACAACAATAAACCATCACTAACTGGTAGGCTTGAGATCCATGCCTTTTTCATGTATTGATAATCAGAAAATTTTCCCAGAAATAAACAAACAAACCGGGGCGGCACAGTGGTGTAGTGGTTAGCGCTGTCGCCTCACAGCAAGAAGGTCCGGGTTCGAGCTCAGCTCGGTTGTGGAGCTCTTGCCGAAGTGTTCCTCACACCTCTTTTAAACACACTGTTCAGTTTGACTCTAATTTAGTCTTTATAGCCGAAAAGCTTTTAGTGCATAATGCGAGGGAAAGAGAGACAGAGAGAGAGAGAGAGAGAGAAGGAAAGATCCATTGACCTGTCTGGAGAAGGGACGCGAGTGTGACAGTTAATTGCGTTGGTATCCTTTCATTTCGTCCCATGGGCCCCTTTTCTTTCTCTCACTTTTTCAACAGGCCATGCTCCATCTCTCTGACTTGCTCTCTCTGCGATCCCTAGTGGTTTTCTCTGTCAGACCCACTGATACTCTGTTTTCCTTGAGTTAGTGATGGACAGAGACAGGAGGAATCGATTTCCGTTTATGCGAGAGAGGAAAAGTGGAGAGCTTTTTAAAAAGTTGGTAAAAAATGACATTAAAATATATTTGTGTGTGTGTGTGTGTGTGTGTGTGTGGCTATAACTACAACATATACGGTATGTGTGTATTCACACTTCTTGCTGACAAGCCAGAGGGAATCGAGTGCCTTCCAGTTTCCTTCTGAGGAAAACATTCAAACCCACACATAATAGCTATAAAAGGAGCTCACGTCATTAAATGAGACATAACCATCCACGGTATTGTGTTTCTCCTTGAGACTTTATCGATCTCGGAGAACATCAATAAGGCACTGATTTGATCCAATTCAAGTCAAGTCAAGTCAAGTTAATTTGTATAGCGCTTTTAACAATAAACATTGTCGCAAAGCAGCTTTACAGAATTTGAACGACTTAAAACATGAGCTAATTTTATCCCTAATCTATCCCCAATGAGCAAGCTTGTGGTGATGGTGCCAAGGAAAAACTCCCTCAGACGACATGAGGAAGAAACCTCAAGAGGAACCAGACTCAAAAGGGAACCCATCCTCATTTGGGCAACAACAGACAACATGACTATAACGTTAACAGTTTTAACATGAAGTCAGTTTCGTTGATGTTATAAACTCTTCATTGATGGAAACTTGAGTGCAAAACTGTTCATGACAACTGCAGTCCTAAAGTTAGCAAGTCAACTGTAGTCCTCAGCCATAAAAGCATTACTGTAAGTGTCCAGAGCATCTTCCAGGTGTGACTTTCAACTGTCCATATGGGGCCGCCCTCCACAGGAGCGATACGATGAGACTCCAACCAGACACAGGGCACCAGGATGGATCAGGCAGGTCCGAGGAGCAGAAGAGGTCAGCATCTCGATCCCAGGACCGACATGTAACTCAGAGGGACAGATTTTTTTTTTGGGGGGGGGGAGAGAGAGAAAACACAGGTTGTTAGGTATGCCCAGTGTCACCTGAATAAGTAGGAACAGTATACATATTGCACTGAGTACAAGCAGGGACTCCGGCAACTAACTATGACAGCATAACTAAAAGGAGAGAGCCAGAAGGTAACACAGGCATGAGGGAGCCCCGGGACATAAAGCAGCAGCCACTACACCATCAACAAACTCGAGTGAGCAAGCGAGTGGGGACTGACAGCATCCATACATCCCGGTTTACCAAAACACTCTGTCTGAGGACCCTCCAGATCTACTCCTTTACCTCATAAACACCATTAACACAAGGCTTCACTAAACAGATATGTTTTCAGCCTAGACTTAAACACAGAGACTGTGTCTGATTCCTGAACATTACTTGGAAGGCTGTTCCATAACTGTGGGGCTTTGTAAGAAAAGGCTCTGCCCCCTGATGTAGCCTTCACTATACGAGGTACCAGCAGATAGCCTGCACCTTTTGATCTAAGTAGGCATGGCGGGTCAGACAGGAGCAGAAGCTCATTCAGGTACTGTGGTGTGAGACCATTCAGTGCTTTAAAGGTCAATAGTAGTATTTTATAATCAATGCGAAATTTGATTGGGAGCCAATGCAGTGTGGATAAGACAGGGGTGATGTGGTCATATTTTCTAGTTCTAGTAAGGACTCTTGCTGCTGCATTTTGAACTAACTGGAGCTTGTTTAGGCACTTATTGGAACATCCAGACAGTAAGGCATGACAATAATGGGTCATTCCGTGCCAACTCACCTAAATTTCAGGAACTCCCCCACATCACCGTCTCAGATTTTACTCAAAAAATTCTCTAATCAAGAATCATATGTTTGTACCACACATGCAAAATATTAGCCCCCAATTATGTTGTAGTTTTGGAACTACAGGCCTTTGAAATATTGATGTCAAAACACCACGTCGAAATTGGCTCTTTCCCCAACTTCAGAGACCCATAACTTTTTATTGCAGCTATCTAGAAAGTTGTGTGTGCAGATTCTTACTGAATGATACCCACTCTTTTCAAATCTGTTGTCAGAAAGCCTCTGAAGGACATACTTTTTGCATAATAGGAAGCCAAAAATGGCATTTTGGCCAAAATCGCTTAAAATTCATTAAAACTCAAAGGGGCCTAGTAGAAATATGAAACTAGTTAGATTTTTTTCCTCATTACATAGTAATTGTAGGGTTGTTATCTGTTCACAGAAACATATTTTGCGATGAAAATTATATTCCTGAATTTTTAAAAATTTTTTTAACATCTTACGTCCTTTCCGAGGGGGCTAAAATAGGGCATTTTTGCCATCTTATTTGTTAATGTGGCTAGGGGTTTAGGATCTTCTAGTTTTTTGTGAAGATGCTCTCATATAAGATGTAACTACTCCCTGATTTTTTTTAACAAACGCCCCTTGCTTCATATTTTAATAATTTTTTTTGTACATGGACAGTTTCATCATTTTTCACTTTTTTCCACATTCAGAACTCTGTAACTCTACATTGGAAAATTCCTACTAGCAGCTATTTCAGATTTACATACACTGACATACAAATTTTCATATTTTAGTAGTAGTCTGCCCAAGAAATTCATATTTTTCTTTCTATTGGGACCTAAAAACAGCTATTTGGCCAAAAATGACAAAAATGTTGACTTGATATTTTTCAAGTTCTGGAGGGAATGGGCTATTTTCCTCATAAATTAAAGATGTGGTGACTTTTTCTATCCTGGAACAAGATCTCATCACAGCTTCTGCCCAATTGCACCCACTCAGCTGGAGATGAGAAGGGTTTCTTCTGATGTGGTACCATCATCGGTAGTGGACATAGGACCTGAAACCACACCAGTTTTACAGTCCCAGTTACAGGCCCCAAGCCAAATGTCCCAATCTGCACCAAATATGTACCAGCCAGGCAAATATATTGCCTGTGTTTATGACAGAAAATGGTACATTGGAAATATTGTCACCAGAAATGAAGAAGAAAATGATGTGTATGTCAATTTCATGAGACAAGGACGAGGCAACACATTCTCATGGCCACCACAAAGCAGGAAAGATGAATGTTGGGTGCCTTTGCTTCATGTCCTTTGTGTGGTAGAGGCCCCAAACATAAAAAGTGGGGGACGCCATTACCAACTAACAGAGGATGACTTCAAACTTGTGAAAGACTTAAGTTTTAACTTATGTACTACTAGATGACAGTTTATGAGTGTCTTAGCACATCACATGAAACTGTACTGCCTGTGAATGAATTACCCATTATCACGGATGCCCATATTTGACTTTAAATTATGGACAAATCTTGTGATGTTTTTCAACATCATGATCATGGATCATTGAATGTGTTAATATGTCAATAAAACCTCATTGCTAAATGTTTTGTGCTTACACAACCTTGAAGTATATAAAAAATACTACTCCAGAATTTTGTTGTTATTTTTCTATATTTTCCAAGGATATTCAACAAAAATTGCAATTATACCTAAAATTTTCTAATTGCAAAAAATAATATACAATACAGAAAAAGTTGTTCAGGAAATGTGTATGCCTAGATTAGGTTCTTATAAGCCTTAATTTGTGTGCAAAACACCCCTTTATTATTCCCTTGTTTATTAAAAGCTGCCCAGCGTTTTTGTCATTTTTGGCCAAATAGCTGTTTTTAGGTCCCAATAGAAAGAAAAATATGAATTTCTTGGGCATACAACTACTAAAATATGAAAATTTGTGTGTCAGTGTATGTAAATCTGAAATAGCTGCTAGTAGGAATCTTCCAATTTAGAGTTACAGAGTTCTGAATGTGGAAAAAAGTGAAAAATGATGAAACTGTCCATGTACAAAAAAAATTATTAAAATATGAAGCAAGGGGCGTTTGTTAAAAAAAATCAGGGAGTAGTTACATCTTATATGAGAGCATCTTCACAAAAAATTTGAAGATCCTAAACCCCTAGCCACATGACCAAATAAGATGGCGAAAATGCCCTATTTTAGCCCCTCGGAAAGGACGTAAGATGTTAAAATTTTTTTTGTAAATTCAGGAATTGAAATTTCATGGCAAAATATGTTTCTGTGAACAGATAACAACCCTACAAATACTATGTAGTGAGGAAAAAAATCTAACTAGCTTCATATTTCTACTATGCCCCCTAGAGTTTTAATGAATTTTATGTGATTTTGGCCAAAACGTCATTTTTGGCTTCCCATTATGCAAAACGTATGTCCTTCAGAGGCTTTCTGACAACAGATTTGAAAAGAGTGGGTATCATTCAGTAAGAATCTGCAAACACAACTGTCTAGATAGCTGCAATAAAAAGTTATGGGTCTCTGAAGTTGGGGAAAGAGCCATTTCGTCATGTGGTATTTTGACATCAAAATTTCAAAGGCCAGTAGTTCCAAAACTACAATGAATTGGGAGCTAATATTTTGCATGTGTGGTACAAACATATGATTCTTGATTATAGAATTTTTTGAGCAAAATCTGAGACGGTGATGTGGGGACCCTTAGGTGAGTTGGCACGGAATGACCCTAATCCAACCTGGAGGGAACAAAAGCATGAACTAGTTTTTCCATGTCATGTAGTGACATTAAATTTCTTATCTTAGCCATATTTCTGAGATGAAAGAAAGCTATCTGGGTAATGTTACCAATGTGAGTTTTGAATGAAAGACTGGGGTCAATAATCAGTCCGAGGTCTTTTACTGCTGCACGTGAAGAAACAGAAAGGCCATCCAGAGTAACTGTGTAATCAGAAAACTTACTTCTAGCTGCATGTGGTCCGAGTACAAGTACTTCAGTCTTGTCAGAGCTAAGCAGAAGGAAATTAATAAGCATCCGATGTCTAATGTCCTTTACACATTCCTCAATTCTATTAAGCTGGTGTCTCTCATCAGGTTTTGCAGAAACATACAACTATGTGTCATCAGCATAACAGTGGTAACTACTACAATGTTTACGAATAATATCACCCAGAGGTAACATATATAAAGAAAAAAGCAGTGGACCCAAGACAGAACCTTGTGGAACACCAAACTTTACCTCAGTATGTCTAGAAAAATCACCATTTACATCAACATACTGATAACGATCAGTTAGATAAGACCTGAGCCAGGAGAGGGCCGTTCCCTTAATTCCCACAACATTTTCTAGTCTATCCAGAAGAATGGAATGATCAATGGTATCAAATGCTGCACTAAGGTCAAGCAACACAAACAGCGAGACACAGCCCTGATCAGATGCCAACAGTAGGTCATTTACTACTTTAACCAGAGCTGTCTCTGTGCTATGATGAGGTCTAAATCCTGACTGATACATTTCATGGATGTTATTCCTATGTAAATATGAGCATAACTGCTGTGCCACAGCTTTTTCAAGGATCTTGGAGATAAAGGGGAGGTTTGATATTGGCTGATAATTGGACAGCTGACAGGGATCAAGGTCAGGTTTTTTAATTCACTGTTCATCCATTTGCTGGAACATTCTTTCATCATCACATAGTCAGCTTGAGGGGGGAAAAGGTATGTCCTGAGTGATCGACCTCATCCAATAAGTCAGTACACACACCTCTCCAGCTCACAGTGATGCTGTGGACAGAACTTCAGCTAAAGGTCATGGAAAAATATGAGTTTTAGTATCTATAAGTTCTGACCAATCAGGTGGGTAAAAACCAGTGTTGGGGTCAAGTCACTAAACCTCGAGTCCAAGTCCAGTCTCGAGTCCCCGGTGTTCAAATCCGAGTCATGAAAGAAAATTCCGAGTTGAGCCCACTACTGATCCGAGTCGAGTCCAAGAACAAAACTCCAACTGCACCATTTGACAGTGGCTGTTGCTGCCTTGTGTTGGACTAACATTACTGCTGGACTGCCCCATTTTAGTTAATAGACTACAGATAAAAAGCTTATTCGTCACTCAGCAAGCCCCACCCACTATCAACAGGGCAAATAACTTGAGAGAGGGTTAACACAAACTAGTTCATCGCTCAGAAAGCAAGCCCCGCCCGTTATCAACAGAGCAATGAACATAGCGTGTCACTTCCTTCTCTGGGTGGAGTCTTACCAAATGGCGATTGAAGTTTGAGGTCATCCCCATCGTCTCCTCGATAGTTCTTCTACATATGGAACACATAGCAGTGCATTTTTTCCCACTGCACAAGAAGTCTGTATAAGCAAAGCGGACAATCCTAGCGGGGTTCTCTCCAGGCATTTTAGCACCATTAATATTAGTTTGTTCCTGAATATGATGTATGAACAGGTGAATGTGCATTCTATTGCACGAAATTAGTACAAAAATGAATGTAGATATAAATATCTGATGCCAAATTATTATGATATGCTACAAAAAATAAAGAAAAAATCAGAGTCCTTATCTCCAATTTACGAGTCTGAATGCAACAAATGTATGAGTCCGAGTCATCAGTGTTCAAGTCCAAGTCAAGTCACGAGCCCGTAAAATTAGGGCATTTGAGTATGACAAGCCTGCTATATACTGTACATGTAACAAATGCCGCTTTTCCACTACAAACGCGGCTGAGTCGGGCTGAGCCGTGCCGTGCTGAGTTGGGCTGAGTCGAGCTGAGCGGGGCTGTTGGGGTTGCATTTCGACTACAACCGCGCTGAACCGTGCTGGCTGGAAGTGGGTGGACACATTGGGTGGAGTTAGCGAAAGTGGGTGGACGTCACGTGATGTCGTTAAGCAGCGCAAACAGTGACATCAGTGAGCTTTTAAGCGGTAGTCTCACGACCCGAATAGTAAACAATAAACATGGAGTCGTTAGTGTTGCTGGTCTTGGTGCTGTGGCTTGTTGTCACCGACAACGCCAACAGATACTGGCAAGAGCGTATAGATGAGGCGAGGCGCATAAGGCTTCAGAAATTCTCGTAATTCTTCTTCTTCCGGGTTTACGGTGTTTACAGATCCCAGCGTGCTCGCGGGGCGTGTGTGGGAGTGTGAGGACACTCCTCCTCACCAATCAGTGCACAGGGGAGTGTCTGCTCACGCCCCCAGCCTCACTCGGCTCGCTTTGGCTCGCTTCAGCCCCACTCCAAAACGGTGCGAGTTTTAGGGGCTAAGCAGGGCTGAAGCGAGCCGAGTCGTGCTGTTCTTTGGTAGTCGAAACGCGAGCCATGTCGGGCTGAAGTGAGCTGAAGCGAGCTGAAGTGAGCTGAAAAAGGGTAGTGGAAAAGGGCCAAAAGTGTCCTGTAAGTGTATAGGATGGATTATGGATGAGGATCTGAATCGTCACATGGGAATAAACTCCTCTCACTTCCACACTGAGCTGGAAAATAAAAGAAAGACGACACAGGCGACCTGAATTTAGCCCAAAACCAAATTATGCTTCTTTTCCTGTGTCTGAGAAAAGTGGCTTGTGGATTTATGTAAGCACTAAAATTAGCCCAGAGAGAGAGAGAGAGAGAGAGAGAGAGAGAGAGAGAGAGATCCTTCCTCATGTCCTCATATACCTTCGGTTATCTCTGAGCCTGAGAATTGTTGATCATGACATTGTTTTGTGTTTATTTGCTTATTCATATCCAGTTCAGAAAATATCCTCTCATACTCTCGGCTCTGTATTTAATCCCTCAGGGGGGTTAGAAGAAGAAGAAGAAGATCTATGAGAGCCATGTATTTGGATATAAATACTTACTGGAATTAAAACACTGATTTATAGCAATTGGGGAGGAATAATGTTAAGCACATCATATCAAGCATTGTTCCCTCAAGCTTGGGTCCTCTACCAGAGGCCTGGGAGTTTGAGGGTCCTGCGCAGTATCTTAGCTGTTCCTAGGACTGCGCTTTTCTGGACAGAGATCTTGGATGTTGTTTCTGGGATCTGTTGGAGCCACTCTCCTGGTATGGGGTCACTGCGCTGAGGGCTCCTATCACCACAGGAACCACTGTTGTCTTCATCATCCACATCTTTCCTAGCTTGTCTTTCAGCCCTTGATACTTCTAGAGCTTCTCAAGTTCCTTTTTCCTGATGTTATTGTCACTTGGTATTGCCACATCTATGACCACAGCCTTGAGCGGCTGGATAGTTGGTAACGTCACTGACTTCAGTGCACTCTGATGCAGGAGGTCACAGGTTTGCTCCCTGGTTGAAATGACTCCAGTGAGGGCCTGTAGGCAAGGCCCTTTATGCTATCTGCCAACCTCATCAGTGAGAGACAGAAAAACAAGTCATACTGATTCAGACGTTGTCTGGCCTAACAAGGTCCGCGTCAGGTGTTGAGGAACCAGGGCAACCTGATGAGAAATGGACAACAAAAGCAAGACACTCATGGACAAGAGCTGAGAACACTGGACTGCTGAAATGCTACCTACGCAAGTAACCTCAGTGAGAGGGGTTACATGGGAAGGATGTGGGACATATATATGCTACTGTTAAATACATATATCTTTAACAGTTATTCCACGAAATCGAGTCATACATGAGCTGACAGCCGACAAGACGCATAGCACCGAGTCAACTATAAGCCATGTACGATGATATTGAGTGGAATAACTGTTTTATTCTATCCACATTCACTGGATTTTGAGAAACAGAGCATTTTTATTTTTTGCAAATTCGATAAATAAAAACTTTATACAAAACGTCCGACAAAATAATTTCCGCTTAGAATGTAACAAACCAGCGAAATGACAGGAGCAATTTGTGAAAAATGTGATGATAATAATAATTCTTTTTTTTTGCGATCAAATGTTTTTATTGAGTATAGTCACACAGGGTTGTAGAACACCATCATATTGTCATATTGTACCTTCCAGTTACACACAATATGCCCAAGACATAAGAACGTGTCCCAGGACAAAAACGCAGAGAGGAAAGATGAGAAGGAGGGAGACATATGGCCCTTTTCCACTACCCTTTTTCAGCTCACTTCAGCTCACTTCAGCTCACTTCAGCCCGACACGGCTCGCGTTTCAACTACCTCAGAGCAGCACGACTCAGCTCGTTTCAGCCCTGCTTAGCACCCAAAACTCGCACGGTTTTGGAGTGGGGCTGAAGCGAGCCAAACCGAGCCGAGTGGGGCTAGGGGCGTGAGGAGACACTCCCCTGTGCACTGATTGGTGAGGAGGAGTGTCCTCACATGCCCACACACGCCCCGCGAGCACGCTGGGATCTGTAAACACCGTAAACCCGGAAGAAGAAGAATTACGAATTACGAGAATTTCTGAAGCCTTATGCGCCTCGCCTCATCTATACGCTCTTGCCAGTATCTGTTGGCGTTGTCGGTGATAACAAGCCACAGCACCAAGACCAGCAACACTAACGACTCCATGTCCTCCATGTTTATTGTTTACTATCCGGGTCGTGAGACTACTGCTTTAAAGATCACTGATGTCACTGTTTGCGCCGCCTAACGACATCACGTGACGTCCACCCACTTTCACTAACTCCACCCAATGTGTCCACCCACTTCCGGCCAGCACGGTTCAGCGCGGTTGTAGTCGAAATGCAACTCCAACAGCCCCACTCAGCTCGACTCAGCCCGGCACGGCTCAGCCCGACTCAGCCGCGTTTGTAGTGGAAAAGCGGCAATACACTACAGTTCAGAAGTTTGGGGTCACTTTGAAATGTCCTTATTTTTGAAAGAAAAGCACTGTTCTGTTCAATGAAGATCACTTTAAACTAATCAGAAATCCACTCTATACATTGCTAATGTGGTAAATGACTATTCTAGCTGGTTTTTGGTGCAATATCTCCATAGGTGTATAGAAGCCCATTTCCAGCAACTCTCACTCCAGTGTTCTAATGGTACAATGTGTTTGCTCATTGCCTCAGAAGGCTAATGGATGATTAGAAAACCCTTGTACAATCATGTTAGCACAGCTGAAAACAGTTGAGCTCTTTAGAGAAGCTATAAAACTGACCTTCCTTTGAGCAGATTGAGTTTCTGGAGCATCACATTTGTGGGGTCGATTAAATGCTCAAAATGGCCAGAAAAATGTCTTGACTATATTTTCTATTCATTTTACAACTTATGGTGGTAAATAAAAGTGTGACTTTTCATGGAAAACACAAAATTGTCTGGGTGACCCCAAACTTTTGAACGGTAGTGTAATAACACCACAATATTAAAAACACGGTCCGGTGCATACACAGAAGACGTACAGAGATGGACATGCACAAACATACAAACATACAACCAAACAAAAAGACACCTACAGAGGGACAGACATAAAACATAAATGATCAGACATATGCACAAACAGAAGTAAAAAGGCTTAGCACAAGCCTACAGCATACGTTTCAAAGATTCAGCAATACTGAGCCGAGTCTTTTCCGATGCTCCATTTATACGAGCTGTAGAGAGCTCCATATATATGACATCCAAGAAAAGGAGGGTCCAAGTTCGAATAGACAGGTCATGAGGTGGTTTCCAGCGAGTGTTAGACGAAATGCATTTCATCCACGAAATGGGCCCGGTGACACTTGGCACCCCATAGTTTTCAAGGGATGGCAACACAGCTTTGATTTCCTTGCTCTTGAAAAAAGATAAAGATCCATCTGAATGCTCTAGCTACAAACCTCTGAGCCTGTTAAACTCTGATTAAAAAATCTTTGCAAAATGTTAGACGTCCATCACGAAATGCATTTCGTCCATCACGAAAGTGTCACCGGGCCCATTTCGTGGACGAAATGCATTTCGTCCATCACAGAATGCATTTTGTCATCACAAAATGCATTTCGTCGGACAAAATGCATTTCGTCCATCACAGAATGCATTTCGTCATCACAAAATGCATTTCATCCATCACGAAATGCATTTCGTACATCACAGAATGCATTTCGTCATCATGAAATGCGTTTCGTCCATCACGAAAGTGTCACCGGGCCCATTTCGTGGATGAAATGCATTTTGTCCATCACAGAATGCATTTCGTCATCATGAAATGCGTTTCGTCCATCACGAAATGCATTTCGTCCATCACGAAAGTGTCACCGGGCCCATTTCGTGGATGAAATGCATTTCGTCCATCACAGAATGCATTTCGTCATCACAAAATGCATTTCGTCCATCACGAAATGCATTTCGTCCCACAAAATGCATTTCGTCTGACGAAATGCATTTTGTGATCACGAAATGCATTCTGTAATGGATGAAATGCATTTCGTCCAACGAAATGCATTTCGTGATGGACGAAATGCATTTCGTCCAACGAAATGCATATGGGGTGCCAAATGTCACTGGGCCCATTTCGTGGATGAAATGCATTTCGTCCATCACAGAATGCATTTTGTCATCACAAAATTCATTTTGTCAGATGAAATGCATTTCGTCCATCATAGAATGCATTTCGTCATCACAGAATGCATTTCGTCCGACGAAATGCATTTCGTCCATCACAGAATGCATTTCGTCATCACAAAATGCATTTCGTTGGACGAAATGCATTTCGTCCATCATGAAATGCATTTTGTCAGATGAAATGCATTTCCTCCATCACGCATTTGTCCGACGAAATGCATTTTGTGATGACGAAATGCATTCTGTGATGGACGAAATGCATTTCGTCCACGAAATGGGCCCGGTGACACTTGGCACCCCATAGAAAACTTGCCCTTCTCAATAGAGAAGTTAATCATGTTAAGAAGGAAGGGACCCAGCTGTTCCCAGAAAGTTGCATAAAACTCAGGGGGTATCCCATCAAGGCCTGGTGATTTACCCCTTTGCATGCTCTGTACTGCCGCGCTTAATTCCTCTTTGGTAATCACTTTGTCTAAGTCAGCTGATTCCTCTACTGATAATTGAGGCAAGTCCAGCTGATTTAACCAACTGTCACAATGGGTTTTGTCCAAAGAAACCTCTGATTCATATAAATTGGAGTAGAACGCCTGAAAGGTTTTATTGATCTCCTCAGGATCAGTTCTGATGATGCCGTCTCTAGATTTAATGTCAGGTATATCTGCAAAATGATCACTGGACCTAATTCTCATGGCAAGTAAGTGACTAGGCCTAGCATCGTGGAAATAGTAGCGCTGTCTCGTCCTATGAATTAGAAATTCAGATTCCTGTTTCAGAATGTTGGTTATTTCTTTCTTGACCAGTGATCGTTCCAAAGCTATTTGCTCAGTGAAATTTGTTTGCAGCAGTGAGTCTAACCTGGTGAATTCAGTTTCAAGATTCTGAAGCTGAAGTGACCTAGCTTTGCGTTTATTGGAACAGAATAGAATAGCATTGCTCCTAATAAAACCTTTTATTGAATCCCACAATATCCTGGGGTTTGCTACAGAGCCAACATTAAGTTCTGCAAATATCTGAAATTTTGCAGTGAACTGAGCGATAGAAGATTCATTTCTCAACAAAGAAGTATTGAAACGCCATCTAACAGCACGTTGAGACAGTCTGCCGAGGGTGGTGGAGCAAAGGACACCTTTATGGTCAGACAATGCTATTGGAAGTAACACCGCCTTCTCAATGGAATGAAATAATTGAGGAGATGCAAAAAGAAAATCAATCTTAGAGAAGGATTTATGTCTACCTGAAAAAAAGGAATAATCCTTACAGGTGGGATTGACTGCACGCCAAATATCTATAAGCCCCAAGCTGCTGGCCCATGATTTCAGAGCACTTGTGGCCTGTGCCTGCTCCCCTGTGGCCCTTGCATTTGACTGGTCAGTATTTGGGTCCCATACAGCATTAAAATCTGCACCAACAATAAAAGTACAGTCTGTTAACTCCAGCATTTGGCTGGTGAGAATATTGTAGAAATTGCCATGAAAATTATCTGGCGCATAAACTGATACCAGAGCAATTTTCCTGGTGCTAAATGCTGTTGTGGAGATCACAATCCTGCCTGAATCATCTGACCAAGAAGATAGCACTTTAATTGGGAGATTCCGTTTGACAACAATGGCTACTTCTTTTGTTTTTGTGCCCGCTGAGGAAGATGCAATTGTATGATAAAATCTGTTAGCCAGACGGCTGTTATCAGCCTGTAGTAGATGCGTCTCCTGTAATAATGCAATGTCAATGTTCCTATTTTTCAGTAAGCTCAGAGTGCTGGCTTGTTTATGAGGAGCATTCAGTCTGCCACAGTTCCAAACTAAAAATGAAAGTTCACCCATTATCAAAAAAGTAGCGTACTAAATTAAACATGGGGAGGCATATTGCCATTGCGCTTCACTTCGTTAAGTCCTGACCATAGTGCATCCAAAGTTAAGTCCCTCCACACACAAAACATGTAAGACACAAAAAAACCACAAACAGACGAGACAGTCAGGGCCGCGTTAACCCTTGCCGAAGCCCTGGGCAGACCCCCCGCCTGTTGTCAACTGCGCTCAGCAAATTCACCCCCTCAGACGTGCCTGTCTAACTAGACACAGAAACTTAAATAATGACAGTGGCACAATTAGAAATACAGTTAGGTCCATATATATTTGGACACTGACACAAATTTTGTTTTTTTACCTGTTCACTGAAACATCGTCAAGTTATAGTTATATAATGGACATGGACATAAAGTCCAGACTTTCAGCTTTCATTTGAGGGTATCCACATTAAAATTGGATGAAGGGTTTAGGAGTTTCAGCTCCTTAACATGTGCCACCCTGTTTTTAAAGGGACCAAAAGTAATTGGACAATTGCCTCAAAGGCTATTTCATGGGCAGGTGTGGGCAATTCCTTCGTTATGTCATTCTCAATTAAGCAGATAAAAGGCCTGGAGTTGATTTGAGGTGTGGTGCTTGCATTTGGAAGATTTTGCTGTGAAGAAAACATGCGGTCAAAGGAGCTCTCCATGCAGGTGAAACAAGCCATCCTTAAGCTGCGAAAACAGAAAAAAACCCATCCGAGAAATTGCTACAATATTAGGAGTGGCAAAATCTACAGTTTGGTACATCCTGAGAAAGAAAGAAAGCACTGGTGAACTCATCAATGGAAAAAGACCTGGACACTCACAGAAGACAACAGTGGTGGATGATCGCAGAATAATTTCCATGGTGAAGAGAAACCCCTTCACAACAGCCAACCAAGTGAACAACACTCTCCAGGAGGTAGGCGTATCAATATCCAAATCTACCATAAAGAGAAGGCTGTATGAAAGTAAATACAGAGGGTTCACTGCACGGTGCAAGCCACTCATAAGCCTCAAGAATAAAAAGGCTAGATTGGACTTTGTTAAAAAACATCTAAAAAAGCCAGCACGGTTCTGGAAGAACATTCTTTGGACAGATGAAACCAAGATCAACCTCTACCAGAATAATGGAAAGAAAAAAGTATGGCGAAGGCGTGGTACAGCTCATGATCCAAAGCATACCACATCATCTGTAAAACACGGTGGAGGCAGTGTGATGGCTTGGGCATGCATGGCTGCCAGTAGCACTGGGTCACTAGTGTTTATTGATGATGTGACACAGGACAGAAGCAGCCAGATGAATTCTGAGGTATTCAGAGACATACTGTGTGCTCAAATCCAGCCAAACCGATTGGTTGGCGTTTCATAATACAGATGGACAATGACCCAAAACATAAAGCCAAAGCAACCCAGGAGTTTATTAAAGCAAAGAAGTGGAATATTCCTGAATGGCCAAGTCAGTCACCTGATCTCAACCCAATTGAGCATGCATTTCACTTGTTAAAGACTAAACTTCAGACAGAAAGGCCCACAAACAAACAGCAACTGAAAACCGCTGCAGTAAAGGCCTGGCAGAGCATTAAAAAGGAGGAAACACAGCGTCTGGTGATGTCCATGAGTTCAAGACTTCAGGCAGTCATTGCCAACAAAGGGTTTTCAACTAAGTATTAGAAATGAACATTTTATTTATAATTTACTTAATTTGTCCAATTACTTTTGAGCCCCTGAAATGAAGGGATTGTGTTTAAAAAATGCTTTAGTTCCTCACATTTTTATGCAATCATTTTGTTCAACCCACTGAATTAAAGCTGAAAGTCTGAACTTCAACTGCATCTGAATTGTTTTGTTCAAAATTCATTGTGGTAATGTACAGAACCAAAATTAGAAAAATGTTGCCTCTGTCCAAATATTTATGGACCTAACTGTACTATTGAATGATAAAACTTTATATCCATCAACACCTATTTAATCGAGAAAAAGCAATGGTGACATAGGCAATTGCATGGTGAAAAAATCCATCAGACATCACGGTTAACAAGTCTGGTTAACTAAAGTTTAGCCTCAAGAAGCCTTTGAATGAGTGAGTCAATGAACAACATGTCAAGAACATAACCGAGGCCTACAACAGTTTCTTTAGTATTCAGAACAAGAACATTCATTTGGTATATAACCGTTCGTTTTCATTTTGGAATCCAGGCGACTTTTAACTTGTGAAAACAAAGAGCGATAACAAAGAAAGAAAAATATCTTGCTTCTCAGAAATAAATCTCAAAATGTTAGGCTATGTGAAACATTTCATCCTTTCACACACGTAATGTCCCAAACAGCAGTGGCACGCAGCTTTGCGCATTCAGTTTGACAGCCATGGGTCAGCTTACAAGGGCACTTTCCTACTTTTCTGGAAAGCAAAGTCATTAATTAAATCATTGAACTCAAGCTGGCGTAGCGTGTGAAGATATGGTGGACAGCGATCATATTGACAATGACGGGTGATTTATGCGACGGGACAAGGTGGGCTTCCTTACGGGTGGCGAAATGCATCAAAAATGTTATCAATATGATCAAAACTTCTGAAAATATCGTTTCATATTTTCCGATCTCGCTACCTCCGAGGCCCCCTAGTGGCCGAGGCCCTGGGCAGCTGCCCATGAAGCCCATCAGGATAACGCGTCCTTGGAGACAGTGATACAAAGACAGAAATGAGAGAGAGGGGAAAAACATAGAGCCAAAAGGCTAACAATCAAAGTCGGTCTGTGATCAAAATTAGATATGGGGCAGCAAAAAGGAACACCAGCCCAGAATTATGTGGCTACAATAATAGTTAGTTTCACACTACATTAGCTTTAGATCGACGTATTCTTATAAAGGCGTCAAAACCAAAAAGCACAAAAACCGCAGGCACATTAGAGAGGAGACTCTAGCATAGACGTAGTGGGCCTAGTTAACGGAGAACAATTCAAACGAATTCAATAATAAAGTTAAGGCATTGCAAGCATAGCATATAACAATGCAAGGACTATGACACGTTGAGAGATTAAAACAAAACGAGGTACCAAGAGTCCTCTTCTTCCATTGCGTTTCCCGTTGTAGTGTCCGACATGTTGGACATCGCTGATACAGGTGGATGGGAAGCAGCACGGTTCACGTAGTCTTCAGCATCCTTAGTGGAGGTAAATGCTCTATACTGAGCGCCCTCCTTAATCTTCAGATTTGCCGGGTAGAGCAGGAAAAAAATCCAGGCCTTTGTGTCGTGCTGACTCCATAGCTTGATGGAAAGCTTGACGTCGTTTGACCATGTAGTTGCTGTAATCCGGTTGTGTAGTGAGTTAAGTTAAAGTCCTTCCCACACCTTACAGTTCCTGGTATTCCTAGGCAGTCTCCCACTCAAGTACTAACCAGGCCCAACCTGTATGGTGGCGCATCGGGCGGCGCCGATCTCCGTTTCCATAGCCCTCAGCCTCTCGCCTATTACATAGCTAGGGTTACAGTGGGGGGCTAGTCCTCTGGTAACCACGAGAGTTTAACTCCCCATGCACATCTGTATTGCAGCGTGCCTTGCCAGATGGTAGTAGGTACCATTTTTATGATGGTCTTTGGTATGACCCGACTGTGAATAGAACTCACGATCTCCCGATCGAGAGGCGGACACGCTACCACTAGGCCATGGTTGTGTAGCGAAGTACATTAAAAATCAACGTACGATTAGTGGTGGCATTCTTCTTTGAGCTATCACTGTAAATTCGGTGGGCTCTCATAATCTCGACCTGAACATCTGCAAGTTTCGGGAACCATAGGGGCAGGGAGTGCGAGAGATATTGGATAGCATTAGATAATAATAATAATAATAATAATAATAATAATAATAATAATAAAGTTCAATTTATATAGCGCCTTTCACAAACCCAAGGACGCTTTACACAGGAGTTACCAACAACAACAAAAAAACGCTAGGAAGAATAGTGTGAGGTAAAGAGAAAAGTTTTCAAGTTAGCTTTGAAGGAAGTGAGAGTAGAACAGTCACGAAGCGATTGTGGTAACGAGTTCCAAAGTTTAGGAGCAGCAAAGTTTAGAGCCTTCTAGCCCCTCTTTCAACCCAATGATTCGGATATTGCATCTTCGATTTCTGTCCTCCATGTCTGCTAGCTTCACCTCCAGTTCTTGAAAAGCACGGCTATGGCTATTGAGTGTACTTGAGTTGCTTTCCACTGTAGTTTTAAGATTGTCCACATCAGACCCAGTGGCGCCACCAGGGGGTGGCCAGGAGGGGCTGTGGCCACCCCTACAAATTTACTGGCCACCCCACTGGCCAGTATAGATTGTAGTAGCCTCAGTTATGCAGTTCATCCCAAATGCACAGCCAGCCAGGCAAGACGCTCTTGATCTTCGGTGAGTGAGGGCCCCTCCCCTCCCCCCCGCCACTTTTGCGCGCTCCTACAGCAACGGCTCAGCGTGTGCACGTGACCGCCGCTTGTACCTACACAGGTAAATAATGACCTCAAAAGGAGTTAAGAGAGAAGACGGAGAAGACTACCAGTAAGTAAATAAGTCAAAATATTCTTTAGTAAAAGAAGAGGGGGAAGTATGCGTCGTAACGTGTGCTTTTTAAGTGCTAAATAGTGCTGTTACAGCAGCTTTTTGACGGATTTTTGACGTGTTAATCAAAACTGCCTTGAGAAGTACAATGACCGATGAGCGTTTAAGCAATTTGTGGGTGCTTAGTGTAGAATCAAGAAGGGCTAAGGCCATAAACCTTGATGACTTTGTGAATGTATTTGCCAAAAAACACAGCAACAGGCGAATAAAACTGTTCTGAAGCATACTGTATTGCCTAATCAGAATCAGAGACTATTGGTCCCTGTTGGGAAATTCCTGTTAAATAAAGCAAATATATGATTGTTTCTGTCTCCAGTAGTTGTTTTGTTTGCAATAAATGTACACCTTATGCCTTATATATTCATTACACAATGAAACATAATTATTGTGGAACTCAAAATGTTAACTGTACTGTTATTAGTCTGTGCACATTAGATCATTAGTAACATTAAATATAACACAATAAACCAAAGCATATCAGTAGGCATTTCCTTAAGTCTTTCTGATAGTTTTCTACTGGCCGGTTTACTACAACAGTATAATGATATCCTGAAATTATGGCTTTTAGTTTTGGTGTGCCACCCCAAGATTTTAAGTGTCCCCATCTGGCCACCCCTATGAAATATTTCTGGAGGCGCCACTGATCAGACCTATAGAGCCAAGGCTTGCTGTTAACGATGCTAGTTGTGTATGGATAGGCATTAGCTTTCTGTCGTTGTCGATCCCAACCTGTTGAATCTGGGAAAGATGCAGCTCGAGTTTCTCCAGTAATGCCTCTGCAATGGCATCGGTATCGTGATGCTGGGTTTTGTTCTTGTTTGCCATTTGGCCTTAACTGTCTTTATCAAGTTCAAAGTAGCACAATATCAAAATAAGAACCATATAAAACTACTATTTGGCAAAGTTGGGCTAGGAGCTAGATTTTAAGCTGCCATCGCTGTCCAGTTGATCGCGTGACTCCAATAATAATTCTTTAAAAATAAAAAAGATACGTTCTTACGATCAAATACTTTTATTCCGTATTTTGTTGCTTTTTTTGTTTTTTTGGGGGGGATTTGTTTTCGAGTTTTTATTTCGTTCTTGGTTGGTTCAGCAACACGCTTTGCCATTTTGTTTTTCTCTACTCACTCATGGTATATGAGCTGATATCCTAGTAGTAGAGTAGCCAATCAGAGCACACAATTGCTCATATCCAGTGAATGCAGATGGAATAAAACCAGTTATTCCCTCAACCGCCAGTCTTTCTTGAAGGGAATAAAACAATAAAACGTTACTAACCACAAATTCATCTGTCCTGAAGATTTTCCCTGTCAGAAAATGTAAAGCTTTTCCTCTGATTGTTGCAAAGCGCTGATACTGGAGACTCCTTCCATAAATGACTTAATATCAGGCATTTTCTCTGATTTTCTGAGTCTTTCGGAGAAAGACACAACAACTTTATAAAACAATGTTCCTGCAAAATATCTCATCTCATCTCATTATCTCTAGCCGCTTTATCCTTCTACAGGGTCGCAGGCAAGCTGGAGCCTATCCCAGCTGACTACGGGCGAAAGGCGGGGTACACCCTGGACAAGTCGCCAGGTCATCACAGGGCTGACACATAGACACAGACAACCATTCACACTCGCATTCACACCTACGCTCAATTTAGAGTCACCAGTTAACCTAACCTGCATGTCTTTGGACTGTGGGGGAAACCGGAGCACCTGGAGGAAACCCACGCGGACACGGGGAGAACATGCAAACTCCACACAGAAAGGCCCTCGCCGGCCACGGGGCTCGAACCCGGACCTTCTTGCTGTGAGGCGACAGCGCTAACCACTACACCACCGTGCCGCCCCCTGCAAAATATATAAAACCATTTACAAACTTTAACAACAAGAAACTTTCTCAAAAGTATAAAGTAGAAAAGAGTTATTTTAGAATCAAGAGTTAAAATATAATTTTAAGAAAAATTCCTGTTATTATAACAGTATTGGCCCTTTTCCACTACCCTTTTTCAGCTCGCTTCAGCTCACTTCAGCCCGACACGGCTCGCGTTTCGACTACCTCAGAGCAGCACGACTCAGCTCGCTTCAGCCTTACTCAGCCCCCAAAACTCGCACGGTTTTGGAGTGGGGCTGAAGCGAGCCAAACCGAGCCGAGTGGGGCTAGGGGCGTGAGGAGACACTCCCCTGTGCACTGATTGGTGAGGAGGAGTGTCCTCACATGCCCACACATGCCCCGCGAGCACGCTGGGATCTGTAAACACCGTAAACCCGGAAGAAGAAGAATTACGAATTACGAGAATTTCTGAAGCCTTATGCGCCTCGCCTCATCTATACGCTCTTGCCAGTATCTGTTGGCGTTGTCGGTGACAACAAGCCACAGCACCAAGACCAGCAACACTAACGACTCCATGTTTATTGTTTACTATCCGGGTCGTGAGACTACCGCTTAAAAGATCACTGATGTCACTGTTTGCGCCGCCTAACGACATCACGTGACGTCCACCCACTTTCGCTAACTCCACCCAATGTGTCCACCCACTTCCAGCCAGCACGGTTCAGCACGGTTGTAGTCGAAATGCAACCCCAACAGCCCCACTCAGCTCGACTCAGCCCAACTCAGCACGGCACGGCTCAGCCCAACTCAGCCGCGTTGGTAGTGGAAAAGCGGCATATGTTATTCTCTTTAAATGACAAAAGCCCCAAATTTAGTTCCATCTGAAATGCGGTGATTGTGATATATATTTATTTCTGTAATATCTCACAAAATATCAGGCCATTCTGTGGCTGGGAAGTTATTTAATTTGAGGGGATTAAAGCAAATAATGTGCATGAAATCGCTTGCTTTACACAATTCAGGCAGACAGAGGAAGTCCATGTGCGCATGCACAGGTTTACCTTCTTCTTTTGGATTTTACGGCAGCTGGCATCTACAGTGTTGCATTACTGCCATCTACAGGTTTACCTTTGAGCGTGCACTGACATTTCCATCATTCTGTCGCTAAACGAACAGCTGATTACACCGAGGTGCTCGCTGAGCGCCGATATTTTTTAGTTTGGTCCTGCGTTTCGTTTCCTTCGTATATAACATAACGTCTTTTCTTCTTGCTTTCCATTACTGTAGTCGGTCTTTCACGTTTCATTCACACACTCACGCCCTCCATTTTTCTCTCCTGTTTCAAATTTGTATCCCACAATGCCTTGCGCGAACGGGGAAAGCCCACCATGTGATGTGATGTATGACGTAGTATCTTGTATTGCGTCATGGTGAAGCAGGAAAAAATCGCAGAGAATTTAGGGTCATGTGGCCCTAAATTCATTAATTGTTCTATTTACAAAAAATCTAATAAGATTGGAAGTCTGTGATTTGAATTCAGTAGCTTTCGGTCCACTAAACAAAAATAATTGGGTGTCAGGAAAATTCTTTTTATGACCTACAGTTGAAAAATCTGGAAGGCCTTCTAGCTTTAATTAATTAAACACCAAAAGTGTTAATTCAACACAGTGTTCTTTCAGCAGACATATTCGTACCTATTTTAGAATCAAACCTCCCTACGATCCTTGAACATGTCTTATAAAGTGAACATGAAGTGAATTGCAGCCAATCTTACCGACTCAATTGATTTAAAACTCTTCCCTAACTGATAAGAAACTAACACATGATTTATATTACTCTTCCGAAGAAGCTAAGCATCCAGTTTCATATTTTATCCACACCAAATAATTTAAAAAGCTCACAAATGTGACTGTATTCCCTGAGCATGCCACATCTCCGGCTAAGCAGATTTCAAGCACATGTTCCTGCTTTAAACGAACCCATGATGTTCTATTCATGAGTGTTTCCTTTTCCTGTCTCCTCAGTGCTGTGGATTCTCTTTCATCTTCTCAGTGTTTATAAGAAAATGTCTAAATAATTTTTAGTGTATCGTCACCCACTTATGTATTAAATTTTAACTATGGTTTACTCACACTCACTCAGTGGTCCGCTTGCTCCTGCAGGAGCATGGCGCCTTGGCACAAGGTTCTCCTGTTCTGGGCCACCTCCCAGGCTGATGTTAGGTCGAGACTCAGGTCCCTCAGGTCAGCAAACAGCCAGTCGGTCCACTTACTCTGGGGTCTGCCCTGGGTCTCTTCCATTCAGGGGCTGGTTCTAGAAGTAGCCTGGCTGGTTCCAGTGGTGGTGACAGTCTGGCTAGGTGACCAAATATGCGGAGACGGGCTGCCAGAATTTTGCTAGTGACAGGTGGCTGGTTGGCATGCTAATGCAGGGTGATGTTTGAGACAAAATCTTGGCAGCGGAGATCAAAAATCCTACATATACACTTGTTGTCGAAGGTATCTAGGTGCCATTTCTGTGTCTCTGTCAGGGTCCAGCACTCGAATCCGTACAGTAGGATTGGTTGGACCAGGCTGTTGTAGAGCTTTAACTTGGTGCTGGTTGAGAGATGTTTGTCTGACCAGATATTCTGTAAGCTGGCCATGGCTGCTCCAGCAAGCCCAATTTGGATCTGAATGTCCACTGTGCTCCTTCAGTCCAAGGTAATTGCGCTACCAAGATAGCAGAACCTATCCACTACTTCCACTGTATGGCCCTTGATCACCGGGCATGCTGGGGGAGGCCCAAAGTCACTTAGGCTCTGGACCTTGGTCTTTTGCCAGCTGATCATCAGGCCAAGTGGCTGTGTGGTTTAGCGTAAACTGTGGTTTAGAAAAACAGCAATTGAAATTTGAGTTAGTAGATTATGGAAGAATCCAGAAAGCATTGTGTGGAAGTGGACGGCCTTCCTCATTTTCCTGGCATTCAGAGATACACTGGCCAGTAACATCTACCTGTTAGCTTATGTACAGGATAACAAGTGCTTTTCTAATAACAGGTTGGGAAACAAACATTTTAACCATCAACCATTCTGGGCTAGTAACAAGCTAGTTCTAGCCTAGTTGGTGGGAATTGCCTATTACATTAGAGGCATTTAGCAAATGCTCTTATTCAGAGTGACATACAACATACCCAGAACAGCTTGGGGATCAGGTGCCTCACTCAAGGGCACTTTGGCAATTCCTGGTGGTCCAGGGAATCGAACCGGCAACCTTTTGGTCCCAAAGCTTCTTTTCTAACCATTAGGCCATAGCTTATGGATGAATTAAGGAAGAAAATTACACTCTTTTACATGTCATTTCCAAGCTGGGTGGCATGGTGGTGGCGGCACAGTGGTGTAGTGGTTAGCACTGTTACCTCACAGCAAGAAGTTTCTGGGTTCAGGCCCAGTGGCCGACGGGGGCCTTTCTTTGTGGAGTTTGCATGTTCTCCCCATGTCTGTGTGGGTTTCCTCTGGTTGCTCCGGTTTTCCCCACAGTCCAAAGACATGCAGGTTAGGTTAATTGGTGGCTCTAAATTGACCGTAGGTGTGAATGTGAGCATGAATGGTTGTGGAAAAAGGGTAGTGGAAAAGGGCCATATGTGTCAGCCCTGTGATGATCTGGTGACTGGTCCAGGGTGTACTCCGCCTCTCACCCATAGTCAGCTGGGATAGGCTGCAGATTGCCTGCAACCTTGCACAGAATAAGCAGTTATAGATAATGGATGGATGGATGGATGGATGGATGGTGGCATGGTTGTGCAGTGTGTAGCAGTGCCACCTCACAGGTCTAGGATTCTCAGCATCTTGTCCTGGTTTCCACAGGAAGCCATGGCCTAATGGTTAGATAAGCAGCTTTGGGACCAAAAGGTTGCTGGATTGATTCCCTGGACCACCAGGAATGGCTGAAGTGCCCTTGAGCAAGGCACCTAACCCCTAACTACTTCCCAGGCTGCTCTTGGTATGTTGTACATCACTCTGGATAAGAGCATCTGCTAAGTGCCATTAATGTAATGTGTTTCCTCTGGTTTCTCCCGGTTTCCTCCCAAAAACATTCCAGGGACACTAAATTTCCACTAAGTGTGAGCGAACATGTGTATGGTGACATATGGTCCCACTGAGGGTGTATTCCTTTGTCACACCCAGTTTTCCTCCAGATCCACTGTGATCCTGACCAGGATACAACATTTACTGAAGATGATTGAATGACAGTTTCAAGCTCATTATTGAGTGTCAATTTTTTTTAAAATAACTATGATGCTTGATGAGTCATTGATGCATTGTAATATTGTTCTGTTTAGTCAAAGGAAAATGAAATCAATCAATGAATTCAAGTAGCTAATGTAGTCTCTCAGTTGTCTCTCATCTAACAAATAAAAAGAGCTAGATATGATTCGTTAATTCTGCATGAACTGCAGAGAAGCACCAGATCTCTCACGAATGTCATTCTAGTCACTGTTGTGTGGTAATTGGAAGGTGCTGCTGATTTAATAGGTGAAAGCTGCCACCGACAAAGTCTCTAAATATGAAAAAAGATAGACTTGAGGAGCTCATGCTGAGTTTTGAAATGCTGGTGTGAAAACCACATCAAGAAGATCCATTTTCTATTATGGAAGAAACTTGAGCAAGGATTAATGTAAATCCAACACAAACATATGTGGATTTACATATAAAAGGCATATACATTTTAAACTGTAAAATATAATTTAAAACTACAAACATTACATGAAGCATACAAAGACGGTGTAATTCATCATACACATTATCTGTAAAAACCATGCACAATGTTCACTTCATACATACTAGATTTTCATAAAAAATTTGTATGAGGAAAATGCAAAATGGGCCACTTTCAGGAGTAAATCATACATGGCATATATATTTATTTATAAATCCTTATAAGGATTTATCCTTATATTTATAAGGATTTACTATAAGTTTTTTACTGTTCTTTTTCGTATGGGGCGGGCTTTGGCTCGGCGGGGGTATAAAGTTGGTTTAGCGGCATACAACTCTGTCTCTCCTTCTTCTCTCTCTTCTCCTTCTGTCAACAGCTTGTTGCAATCTGAGGAGGTTCTGATTCTGCTGCTGGACTAGTGCACCAATCATAGCAAGTCTCTCAGCATCCATGGTGATACAGTTTTACTGTAACTTTGAGCAAATTCGATATAGATGAGGTCTGAACTCAACGGCAGCTCGATTCCAAATGAGCTCCTGGTCCATTTCTCCCGTATTTATAGCCAAATTCTGGTCCCGCTCCGACACCTCTATACCAACGCCAAACCAAAGTTCATCGCCGCCATGGATAGCTGCTTCAACGCCCGACACCGTTCCAGCAACCCCGTGTCCGCTCGTAAAACGCTTACAACCGCTCCACCGAAGTTTGTGCAACGTTTAATCGCCGCCCGGGCAACGCTGGAGAAGCAGCGGTGGTCCAGCGTTCAAGATTTCTGCGTTGGCCTAGCGGACCCAAGCGTCCACGAACTTGCGTCTAGCGGTGCCAAACTTTGACTGGGCGTTGGTGGAGCGGGGGTGAACTTTGCCGGGGCGGAAAATTGCCCCCTCCTCACTGCTCGCAATATTTTGTGCAGCTCAAAACTTTCGGAGTGGTAGGAGGGCCCCTCGAGAAACATCAGCGGTGGCCGAGCATATATGGCGTTGCTTTAACGGGGGCCAACTTTTGTTAAACGGTGGTGAACGGTTACGAGCGGTGATGAATTTTTTTCACCGCTCCAGGAACGCTCCAGCAAAGTTCGGGTGGTGTGACCGGGGCCTTAGGGGTTTCATATGAAAGGGGGTGAATACCTATGCACACTCCAGATTTCTGTTTTTTCAGCTTGTAATGCAGACTTGGGCATTTTACGGCCCGCGGGCCGCATCCGGCCCTTTGGTTCATTCTGACCGGCCCACGTAAGGTTAATTAGAAATTACAAAATAAACGTATTTTCTAATTTTACCTCATGCATGGACTGAATGTGCATTGCTTTTATTTTGAAGTTGTGTTCAACAAAAATGCAATGCGCGCGATATGAAAATGACATGAAATCCCACGAAATCTAATCCTGCGATAACTACTTCCGTAATTTGTCCAGACCAACCACAAACTTGTACGTCATCCTTCAAACGGTCCAGCCAATCACAGTGTGACGTCACCAGCAGGCGCCAGAGCCCGAGCCGATCTGTAGATCTGATTCCTACACCGAATCGACTGATGATCATCCGTCAGCTGTGCTTCGCATCTCCACCTCAGACATTCAACCTGACTCTGATGCACTCGTTAAAGACCAACAGAGACTAGAGTTCTCTCACTGAACAAATAAAAAACTGAAAAACACCAAATGAGGTGATTAGACTACAAATGTGGGCATCATTATTATAATATGATGTATCTTGCTTGATATTTGGAGTAGAAAGACAATATTGTGATGTCTTTATTGTGTTTTGGGGTGAATGTGACTGAAAAAAATGGTACAAACATTCAAAAGTCAAAGTCCTTCCCGTGCCTACAGTACCTGGTATTCCTAGGCAGTCTCCCACTCAAGTACTAACCAGGCCCAACTCTGATGGTGGCGCATCGGGCGGCGCCGATCTCCGCTTCCGTAGCCCTCGGCCTCTCGCCTATTACATAGCTAGGGTTACAGTGGGGGGCTAGTCCTCTGGTAACCACAAGAGTTTAACTCCCCATGCACATCTGTATTGCAGCATGCCTTGCCAGATGGTAGTAGGTACCATTTTTATAATGGTCTTTGGTATGACCCGACCGTGAATAGAACTCCCGATCTCCCGATCGAGAGGCAGACATGCTACCACTAGGCCGTGGTACAAACATTCACGTTTTGTTAACCATTGTTTTGGGAAATTTGATCGAATAAATGACATTTTTTGTAAGGCAACCTGGTTTTTTCCAGACTCTTACCAGTCTTAGCAGCTTGTAAAAACAATGTTATTTACTGCTTTATATAAAGAAATACAATTAATATTATGCAGAATTTAGTTCAGCCTTTTGGTCCGGCCCTCCACTAAATTTTCTGTTTCTCATGTGGCCCCATGGAAAAAAAAAATTGCCCACCCCTGCTGTAATGCGACAAAACAGGACAAACACCAAGGGGGATGAATAACTCTTTTTGGACCACAATGGAAATACGTGCTTGCATTTTATCGTGTTATCTATTTATTATGCTATTGTATCATTTCATACAATGTCATTTTAATAATAAATAAATCAGTTGAAATAAAAAAAACCCAAAAAACAAAACCACACAGAAGTCAACATGCTCCAGAGAAGCTCGCCCCATAATAAAAAGCTAAATTCTTACAATAAATGCAATTACGAGTGTATTTTATAGATCATCTGTCACTTCACTGCTTCCTCACACATGCACACACACACACACACACATGCACGCGCGCAAACACAGACGCGTCTCACACACGTCCCCAGGCGCGCGGATCATGCAGGAGCGCAGTCGTTCCTGTGTCTGCGCTCCCGGATTGCAGCAGAACCAAATGGATGTGAACATCTGAGCATCTGAACACTTTCCATTTTTAGCTCGACTCAGGATTAGCGTGTGCACTGGTTTGAACTGCATGCCACTGCGCGTTGGTGTAATCAGAGAGAGCACTTTGGAGAGCTGGGACATGGTGCGGGAGAAGGAGGCAGTGGCACCTGTTTTCTCTGGGAAGGGATCTTCAGCTTGAGGTGAAAGATGCACGCCTGCCATCATCCATAATGGCAGAAGTGGAAGTTTTCAAAAATCTCACTTTGGACAGGGGTGAGTCATGCATTTGGAGGTATTTTTCTGTTTCAGTCTTGGTTAGATCTGATGCGTCATTTTGCCATTTTTCTCCTAAACCCTGATGCAGGGTGAAACCTCTGTTGGGTTTGACTATCAAAGTTTATTAACAGCAGAGATCATCTCATCTCATCACATTATCTGTAGCCGCTTTATCCTGTTCTACAGGGTCTCAGGCAAGCTGGAGCCTATCCCAGCTGACTACGGGCGAAAGGCGGGGTACACCCTGGACAAGTCGCCAGGTCATCACAGGGCTGACACATAGACACAGACAACCATTCACACTCACATTCACACCTACGGTCAATTTAGAGTCACCAGTTAACCTAACCTGCATGTCTTTGGACTGTGGGGGAAACCGGAGCACCCGGAGGAAACCCACGCGGACAACATGCAAACTCCGCACAGAAAGGCCCTCGTCGGCCACGGGGCTCGAACCCGGACCTTCTTGCTGTGAGGCGACAGCGCTAACCACTACACCACCGTGCCACCTGCATTTGTAATATTCTGACACACCCTATAGCCATACAGGTGTTGCACAGGAATGCATATGCCAGGTGTTCATTTATTTTCCCTGCATTACACAGTTAGAAGGTTTCCTGCTCTAACCCCCAACACACACACATTATTAGGAACACCCAGCCATCCACCTGCTGTTTTATGCAATTATCTAATCAGCCATGCCCTTCCTTGATTGCAGCACAATGAATTATAAAATCATGTAGATACAAATCAAGAGCTTCGGTTAAAGCTAGACGGCCTTTCGATTTCATAAAATCGGTGAAATTTAGTTCCGTCTGAAATGTGGTGATTGTGATATATGTTTATTTCTGTAATATCTCGCAAAATATCAGGCCATTCTGTCACTGGGAAGTTATTTAATTTGAGGGGATTCCCGAGCAAATAATGTGCATGAAATCGTGCAGTCAAGCAGACAGAGGAAGTCCGTGTGTGTGTACGCAGGTTTATCTTCTTCTTCTTCTTTTGGGTTTTACGGCAGCTGGCATCCACAGTGTCATATTACTGCCATCTACAGGTTTACCTTTGAGTGTGCACTGACAGTTCCATCATTCTGTCACTAAACGAACAGCTGATCACACCGAGGTGCTCGCTGAGCGCCGATATTTATTAGTTTGGTCCTGCGTTTCCTTTCCTTCGTATATAACATAATGTCTTTTCTTCTCGCTTTCTGTTACTGTAGTTGGTTTTTCACATTTCATTCGCACACTCACGTCCTCCATTGTTCCCTCCTGTTTCAAATTTGTATCCCACAATGCCTTGTGTGAACGGGGAAAGCCCACCACGTGATGCATGATGTACAGTAGTATCTTGTATTGCATCATGGTGAAGCAGGAAAAAATAGCGGAGAATTTAGGGCCACGTGGCCTTAAATTCATTAATTGTTCCATTTTAAAAAAAACTAATAAAATTGGAAGTCTGTGATTCGAATTCTGTAGTTTTCAGTCCACTAAACAAAAATAATTGGGTGTTGGGAAAATTCTTTTTATGACCTAAACTTGAAAAATCTTAAAGGCAGGCTAGCTTTAATGTTCACTATGTTCAAACATCAGAATAGGAAAAATTGTGATCTCAATTTTTGTGTGACTTTCTTTCACTGTAGCATGGGTGTTGGTTTGAGCCAGATGAGTATTTCAGGTTTGAGTATTTCAGAAACTGATGATCTCCTGTAGCCTAGTAAACTAGACCCACCCGCCTAGCGGCCAAAAATATTTTTTGCCTAGCGAATGGGTCTAGCCTTGCACCATATAAACAAAAACACCCCGGGCATCAAATCATGCCCGCCAATCACAACGCAAGGTTTTTGTTTGGATTCTTTGGGCGGGCTTTTGCAGGAGTGACGACAAAGCTGCGCGACGCTGGAGAAAGCACAACAGGAAAGATGGCTACGGCTAGTGAACAGCGCGCGTTTGACTCCGCTTTGGAATCAGTTTTAGAAGAATTAGACTTGGAGTTTTCGTTGAAACATGAGCAGGAAGAGGCTCTCCGCTCATTCCTTTTCAAGAAGGACGTTTTCGCTGTTTTGCCGACCGGCTATGGCAAAAGTCTGATCTACCAGCTGGCTCCGCTCGTAGCCAAAAGGATGGGCTAGTTTGTGCAGTACGAAGAATTAATAAACAGCTTTGAAACATTACTTTTTGATTGTTTCTTATTTTCCCGTTATTTTAAATTTAAGGGAAATTATTTCACCAAACACCACTAAATAAAAACTCTCAAAAACAGTTTAAGCAAACCCTTGAAAAACACTTGGAAAAAAATGTGTATGTGGTACAGACTCCAAACTTGTAGTCATTATCTCCAAACTTCTTAATATCTAGAACCTGTTTATTAATTAATACGCATTTTGAAAAATGATTTATTTCAAGGCCTTCCCCACTGCTTTCTGTCGCTCTGATTACGTCACAGTCACTGTTGCGCTGATTGGTCAGAGCGTTGGCCTATACGCACAGAGACAGTTTGAAAGACAGCGGTTTGTTCCTCCTACCCGCTTCGGAAATGTCTACGGATCGAGGCCAGACTAAATATTCACATTTAGTCTGGCTTGCCAGGCTAGATCTCCTGGGGTTTTCACAAACAACAGCCTCTAGAGTTTACACAGAATGGTGCGAAAAACAAAAAGACATCGAGTGAGTGAGTGAGCAATGAAAGTTCTGTTGGTGGAACCAAACGCCTTGCTGATAAGAGAGGTCAGAGGAAAATGGACAGATTGGTTCCAGCATTTTTGCCAGGAAGGATATAGTAACTCATAGCAACTCTTTACAAACGTGGTAAGCAGAAAAGCATCTCAGCAGAAAAGCAACAGTAGTAGAACACATTGTGTTCCACTAGCTCCTCCAGCCAAGAACAGAATCTTCGAATCAAGAAAAAGTTGCTATTAAACCACATCACCATTATTAGCACCCCTCCCTGTGTTTATTACTTTGTGCAACCAACTTTTTTGCCAACATAACAGCACTGAGTCTTCTCCTACATTGCTCAATTTAATTAGAGAAATCAGAACAAGGTTTCTGAAAATAATCCTTACTCTCTCCATACAATCTCTCCAGATATGTCAGGATCCCAGATCCTTCCTTGTGGACTCTTCTCTTCAGGTCACCTGACAACAGGACAAAACCTGATTCTGTGGTCATTGTTGTCAGGTTACAGCTCTGGTCATTTTAATCTTCATAATTATTGCCCCAACAATGGATATGGACATTTTCAGACATAGGGCTATGATGTCTGGCCAAAGGTTTGTGGACACATGACCATCACACCCATGTGTGGTTCGTCCCCTTTCATAAACGAGCTGCTGTAGTCTTTTGGAAAGCACACCACTCTCTGCGATCTTCTGCCAGGCTTTTTTGTGTCCACCTAGTGATGTCTTGTTGCCATGTTTGTGGGGGTCTGCCTCTTCGTCTCTTTCCAGGTGCTTTTCCTCGGATGATGACTTTCTCTCGTCCTTCATGTCGGATGGCATGGCCGAAAAACCCCATCTTTCTTTTCGCAATTTGTTCTCGGCGCATCATCTTGGTATTCAACGTTTCTAGAACCCAAATATTGCTTCGATGCTCTGTCCATGAGGTTCTAAGCAAGCGCCTGTATGCCCACTTCTCAAATGCATCTACCTTCTTCTCAATTTGCTTGGTCATTGCCCATGATTCGCATCCATAGGTGGCAATAGCAAATGCGGTTGCTGTGATAATTTTGAGCTTGAAGTTGTTACTGATTGCTTGGCTCTTCCAGATGATACATACAGTATGCTTTGAATTTTATTCTTCGCAATGGCGAGCCTTTGAATTACTTCCTGCTTACACTTTATCTTGGTGTTAATAGTTCAGCCCAGGTAAACAAATTCTTCTATTTCTTCTCATGTAACGCCTTCTAAGTTGATGTTGGTTCTGCCATCTCTGTCCCCTTTCAGTGTTCCTCTTAAAGTGGCCAGTGAGTATATTCTCTTCCTCTTTCACCTGCTGCTCTCATCTCATTATCTCTAGCCGCTTTATCCTTCTACAGGGTCGCAGGCAAGCTGGAGCCTATCCCAGCTGACTACGGGCGAAAGGCGGGGTACACCCTGGACAAGTCGCCAGGTCATCACAGGGCTGACACATAGACACAGACAACCATTCACACTCACATACCTGCTGCTCTGTCCAAGCCTAAAGGAATGCACCATTAATCATTGAACACTCGGCTGGTGGCACATGTGCCTTTACAGTATTCTCCTTGGACGTTCTTTGTAAAAGGAAGGAGATTAAGCAGTTGACGGGAGCGTAGGTCTCTGCTTTATGAGATATCACTATCTGTAGCACTCTATCCCTCCGTGGGGTGAAGACAAATGGCAAAATCGACTGTCTTTTCTCAGAACCAAACCACCCACCCACCAGGCTGGCTCGCTGACAACATCTCTTTGATGTCATTTCTGTGAGATGGCAGTGGGAACGTGCCCAAAAACACAGTCAATATTTCATTAATGCTCTGAATAGATATTTTTAAATACTTTTTAATTATAAAGCAGTGCTTCCTGGAGTGACAGCAGTGGGGTATGAAACACAAAAACAGGATGTGTTTGTCCTTGTCCAAGATGCTTTACAATTACCTTTCCCCAGGATGCTCTCCTAATGATCTGGCATGCAACAAGTTGTTCCAGACTTATTCAACCAACACTGAACAGATTCCCAAGCAAATATTAATCGAAATTAATCCAAATTACACGTGTAATTAATTGCACCAGATTTGCTGTTTATATATTCAATTAATTATGTTTGGTACGAATCATGCTACTGAATTACCATGAACAACCTACAAGTTTATACTAACAGCTGGACTCATTAAAGCTCATGAAGTAATTTATTCTCATAATTAATCATCTTGATTTGAATGACTGTACTTTCTTATTTAATTGCAAGAGCAAGATCATGCTTCCTGAACGTCCACAACTCTGAATGTTGAAAGCTAGACGGCCTTTCAGATTTTTCAAGTGTAGGTCATAAAAAGAATTTTCCCTGACACCTAATTATTTTTGTTTAGTGACCGAAAACTACTGAATTCGAATCACAGACTTCCAATTTTATTATTATTTTTAAAAAATAGAACAATTAATGAATTTCTCTCCACATGGCCCTAAATTCTCTGCTATTTTTTCCTGCTTCACCATGACCCAATACAAGATACTACATCATGCATCACGTGGTGGGCTTTCCCTGTTCCTGCAAGGCATTGTGGGATACAAATTTGAAACAGGAGAGAAAAATGGAGGACGTGAGTGTGCGAATGAAACGTGAAAGACCAACTAACAGAAAGCGAGAAGAAAAGACGTTATGTTATATACGTAGGAAAGGAAACACAGGACCAAACTAATAAATATCGGGGCTCAGCGAGCACCTCGGTGTGATCAGCTGTTCGTTTAGGGACAGAATGATGGAACTGTCAGTGCACGCTCAAAGGGAAACCTGCGCACACACACGGACTTCCTGTGTCTGCTCGACTGCGCAAAGCGGGTGATTTCATGCACATTATTTGTTTTAATCCCTTCAAATTAAATAATTTCCCAGCCACAGAATGGCCTGATATTTTGTGAGATATTACAGAAACATATATCACAATGACCACATTTCAGACGGAACTAAATTTCACCGATTTTATGAACTCAAAAGGACGTCTAGCTTTAATGAGTTCCCTTTTCTTACATATTGGTTTAGCCAAGTAATTAGTCAATCAAATTAATTAGTTGTTTTACATCGGGGAAGTGCTAAATAGTTCCATTTCTCATTATTTCTTGTCAGAGGAAACTGTTTGAATATGACGGAACCTGACTTGTTGTCCTTCATAATTCATAATTTTATTTCCCTAAATCTTTTGAACCTAGCATGCCAGAGATGGTTATATTATATGGACACAAGTGTTTTACTGGGAAATCCACCACTCGTATTTTTCATCCGAGCTCCATCTGGGACATGGAGAACCAAACCCAGGACATAAATCTCTATCTGTCACTCGAGAGGAAATCGATGAGTGAGTTGTTTTGATAAATTTGGGGACTTTTTGTTTGTGAATGTTTCGATATAATAAAAAGAAAATCACACGCTGGCTTGAAGATATGAAGTTTATCTTCTCTTGTTGAAAAACTTGCATTTTTCAGATGAAATACATCACGGACCTGAGTGACATATTTAAATAATATTGGCTGGTGTTGAGTGGTCTATCAGATATATTCCATTCAGCTAGCATGATACTGAACGAGTCAAAGATGAGTAGCTGAATGGAATATATCTAATAGACCATGAAAAAAAGCCAGCCAATATTCTCATCTCATTATCTCTAGCCGCTTTATCCTGTTCTACAGGGTCGCAGGCAAGCTTGAGCCTATCCCAGCTGACTACGGGCGAAAGGCGGGGTACACCCTGGACAAGTCGCCAGGTCATCACAGGGCTGACACATAGACACAGACAACCATTCACACTCACATTCACACCTACGGTCAATTTAGAGTCACCAGTTAACCTAACCTGCATGTCTTTGGACTGTGGGGGAAACCGGAGCACCCGGAGGAAACCCACGCGGACACGGGGAGAACATGCAAACTCCGCACAGAAAGGCCCTCGCCGGCCACGGGGCTCGAACCCGGACCTTCTTGCTGTGAGGCGACAGCGCTAACCACTACACCACCGTGCCGCCCATTATTATTATTATTATTATTATTTTCCCTGTGTAATTTACTTAGTTACTTTTAAAATCATCATCGACAGCTACACACAGCAGAGCTGCATGGCAGCCAAAATTCTCTCAAAATCTTCCGTATTTAACAAAGGAAACCTGCCGGCCATGTTTGTTTACAAATTGTCACAGCCGCTCGCTAGCACGGAAGTTTTACGTTTCTGACATGTGACATCGTGTTGTCTCGCCAACCATGCGATATCGTAAAGCATATTCAACGCTCTTCCTCCATTGGGTAGAGTGATGTAATACATGTAGGATAAGCGATATGCTAACAATATTGCATGCTATCAAACCAAATCAATGAAACCAGTTAGAAGGGAATAGAACACATTTTTATTCCATCGAAAACGTGTCCTGTATGGATAATAATTCTCAAAATTTCAGTCTGATGATGTCACTCCCAGTGTTTGCCCTCTGACTAGATAGATGCATGTTGTCAAAATGGTGAAATGGTTCAAAATTAAAATTCTTTTGATTAACTTGCATATTTATTTTTTTGTGGATGTGTCCATATAATGTGAAGAGCATTATGCGGTGATGTGAAGGTATGAAGTTTATTTTCTCATGTTAAAAAATATTTTCATTCATTAGATTTGCTCACTCAAAGATAAACTTCATATCTTCACACAACCATGTAATATCCTATATATACAGTGGTGCTTGAAAGTTTGTGAACCCTTTAGAATTTTCTATATTTCTGCATAAATATGACCTAAAACATCATCAGATTTTCACACAAGTCCTAAAAGTAGATAAAGAGAACCCAGTTAAACAAATGAGACAAAAATATTATACTTGGCCATTTATTTATTGAGGAAAATGATCCAATATTACATATCCGTGAGTGGCAAAAGTATGTGAACCTTTGCTTTCAGTATCTGGTGTGACCCGCTTGTGCAGCAATAACTGCAACTAAACGTTTGCGGTAACTGTTGATCAGTCCTGCACACCGGCTTGGAGGAATTTTAGCCCGTTCCTCCGTACAGAACAGCTTCAACTCTGGGATGTTGGTGGGTTTCCTCACATGAACGGCTTGCTTCAGGTCCTTCCACAACATTTCCACTGGATTAAGGTCAGGACTTTGACTTGGCCATTCCAAAACATTAACTTTATTCTTCTTTAACCATTCTTTGGTAGAACGACTTGTGTGCTTAGGGTCGTTGTCTTGCTGCATGACCCACCTTCTCTTGAAATTCAGTTCATGGACAGATGTTCTAACATTTTCCTTTAGAATTCGCTGGTATAATTCAGAATTCATTGTTCCATCAATGATGGCAAGCCGTCCTGGCTCAGATGCAGCAAAACAGGCCCAAACCATGATACTACCACCACCATGTTTCACAGATGGGATAAGGTTCTTATGCTGGAATGCAGTGTTTTCCTTTCTCCAAACATAACGGTTCTCATTTAAACCAAAACATTTTATTTTGGTCTCATCTGTCCACAAAACATTTTTCCAATAGTCTTCTGGCTTGTCCACATGATCTTTAGCAAACTGCAGACGAGCAGCAATGTTCTTTTTGGAGAGCAGTGACTTTCTCCTTGCAACCCTGCCATGCACACCATTGTTGTTCAGTGTTCTCCTGATAGTGGACTCATGAACATTAACATTAGCCATTGTGAGAGAGGCCTTCAGTTGCTTAAAAGTTACCCTGGGGTCCTTTGTGACCTCGCCAACTATTACACGCCTTGCTCTTGGAGTGATCTTTGTTGGTCGACCACTCCTGGGGAAGGTAACAATGGTGTTGAATTACCTCCATTTGTACACAATCTGTCTGACTGTGGATTGGTGGAGTCCAAACTCTTTAGAGATGGTTTTGTAACCTTTTCCAGCCTGATGAGCATCAACAACACTTTTTCTGAGGTCCTCAGAAATCTCTTTTGTTTGTGTCATGCTACACTTCCACAAACGTGTTGTGAAGATCAGACTTTGATAGATCCCTGTTCTTTAAATAAAACAGGGTGCCCACTCACACCTGATTGTCATCCCATTGATTGAAAACACCAAAGTAAGTAACATATTTGTAAATTGGTCAGTGTAAGTTTTAGCCTAAATTTAATTGATGAATTATTTAAAAATAAATCCTCGAGGATAAAACATTACAGATCTTTCTCCTGTTCTTTAGTTTTCATTTTGGAGATACTGTAAGTTCACTGATGAACAAAAGGGAAGGGAAGGAGGTAATCCAGCGCAAGCAAGCAGCCGTCCGCTCCTGCAGCCATGAAGGCGCTGGTCACTCACCCGCTTGTCACACTGGGGGTAAAAATGGCGACCGCGGAGAGTTAGAGAAGAATGAGAGTGTCTCCCGGCAGTGACCTTCAGGGGGAAATGTTTCCTCAGCAACGGCCTAAACCAAGGCCGGTGCTGTCTCAGGGAGCCGAATGTCGATAAGATATGAATTGTTTGGTCTTTCCAGACACAGTCTTTGCACGCCCACACTGCTCGTCCATATCTGTCCATTCCATCCATTCTATTCAAATTCAAATTGATCTACGGAAAACGTATTCATTGCAAAGCTGAAAGCTGCTCCGAGATAACAACCATTTTATGGTTAAAGTTCTGAATGTCCACAGTCTGAGTGCCAACAGCTTTGCCCACCACTCCAATCATATCGGGCAGCTTTGTGGGGCTTTGAACAGCTGTCACCATTGTCTGATTTGCTCGATATACCAGGGCAATGCCTAATCCAATCAGCAAAAGTCCTGTAATCATGGTTCCGAATAGGTAGATATCTTCAGTGTCCTCCACAGAAAGAATTGCCAGGCACACGACCTGCCACCACTCCCACGCGTCCATTGTGTAACCAGCCGCAAATGTTCTGGCAGGACAGATGGGTTCCCCCGAACCCAAATTTCTCGTCGAGAAAACTGTGTCAATCTCGTTAGGAGACCAGTTTATCAATTCCATGCTTTTTTTAGTTTAGAAAGTAATGCAGGAAGAGTCTTTTCAAAAAGTACAGCAGACAAGACAAGACACAGAAGCACAAGCAGGGAAAAAAAGGAGGGAGAGGGAGAGCAGAAAAATGCAACCGCCTTCCATGGAAGCACGGAAAGAAGTGAGCAAACCTGGCTGGTCATCCAGGGTTTCTGATTTGGAAAAACCCAGACGGTTTTGTCCACAGATACAGTTCCCATACAGAACTTGATGTAGTCCAAAACTGTCTCTGTGAACGTTTCCAGGTCCTGATGTTCAAATAGGTCCCAGTCAGTGTGTTGAAAGCAGTCCTGGAGTTCACTGAGTGCATTCTCAGGCCAAGTTGTTACAGTCTTTGTGGTGGGCCTGAATCTGCGTCTAAGGAGGTTGTATGCAGGGATGAGCAGCAAGGAAAGATGGCCTGACTGTCTGATGTGGGGGAGGGGCATGGCTCTGTAACCATGTTTGATGTTGGAAAACACATGATCGAGAGTCCTTTCCACTCTTCTTGGACACTTCACGTGCTGGTGAAACTTCGGGAGTACAGTCTTAAGATTGGTCTTATTAAAATCTCCAGCTATAATGTGAACGCCATCAGGGTGGGCCCGCTGCTGTTCATTGATGGCGTTCAGCAGGAGAGAGAGCGCCGCACTAGCATTAGCGTCTGGCGGGACGTAAACAGCAGTGACAATCACTACGGTTATCTCTCTCGGGAGAAAATAAGGCCGACATCTTACAGACATGTACTGTATGTCAGGGGAGCAGTGCTTCACTATAATACTGCTGTTGTTGCACCAGTCCTCATGCACGTAAATACAGAGCCCCCCACCTCTACTTTTGCCGGAGTCCTCAGTCCTATCCCCGTGGTGCAGGTCGCGGCCAGCTAGCTGCACGCTAGCATCGGGGATCTTCAGGTTCAGCCAGGTCTCTGTAATAATAAGGGCACAGCAGTCTCGAATGTAGCAATTTCCCACCAGTTGTAGTTCCAGATTCTCCATCTTGTGGGTGAGAGATCTGGCGTTGGTGAGATATAGGCTCGGCATGAGTGGCTTGTGCGTTTGGTTCCTTAGCCTTAGCAGGAGGCCTGACCTGCGACCTTGCTTCTGCTTCCTCTCCCTCCTTTGCCTGCGCCGCTTTCCAGACCCGACAACAAACCACGGAGAATCCGGTGGTCTTGCTAGCTCGTCCGGGATGTTGTGATTAAATTGAAATTCCCTCGAAACGGCGATCTTATGTCGGTAGCCAATATCTACGAGGTCCTGGTGGCTGTAGTGATGTACCGCCGAAATAAAAATACACAAAGTCCACAAAAAAACATACAAAAGACGTAAAAAAAAAAACCACACTGAAAGGGAGAGCCGTGAACCGCTGCATCTGAGCGCGCTGCCATCTTGGTTGCCAGATCCCGTAATTACCACTGTAGAGCAGGGATTAAACATGCGTACTATTATTTGACCAAAAACCCCCAACCAATATTCTTTTATTAAAGACTATCTCTGAATCACTTGAAATTACTACAAGAAGGTTGGTTTCATTTTCATTTTTTGGCTTAATGGCACATAAAGAGAGTCTGTTTTTAGAGAGAGTTTTATATTTGGTATATAATTACCCCATGTGGCCATTATTAACAAACTTATTAAGTGATGTTTTCTTCGTCTGTTAAGCACATGATTAGTTTGTCTGTCCACAAGGCCAATGAGCTGTTGCCATGGCGTGGCATCTGTCATCCGTCCATCGTCCACATTTCAGTTAAATTGTATCTCCTCTGTCTCTTCTGATTTGATTAAATTTATTAGCTTTGCCATAGCAAGATATATATATGTACATGCATTATGGCTGGGAAACCACTACAACTTGTGCCAATTACAGTGGCCCCATTGTACCGAATCTGCATGTCTTTGAACTGTGGGGGAAACCGGAGCACCCGGAGGAAAACCCATGCAGACACGGGGAGAACACGGAAACTCCACGCAGAAAGGCCCCTGTCAGCTGTGAGGTTAGAACCTGGAACTTTCTTGCTGTGAGGTGACAGTGATGACCACTACATCACCGTGCCGCCCCAAAATTACCACTATTCTCCACCGATTTCTGTTCTGATCGTTTTGTTTGAAAGAACTCATCACTCTGGACAAAACCTGGTTGTTGTTTTGTCAAATGTTTTGCTAACGAATTGCTAATTGGAGCAAATTAACAAATTTTCCAGGCCTCTCACTAGAATTTTATCTCCTCTCACAGTTCCTATCCGATTCCCGTTCTGATCGATGTTTTGGGTAGAGTTTCCTTTGAAGAACAAAACTTTGTGATTTTCCTGTTGTAAACAATTTGTTGACAACTTTTTTTATTTTCAGTTAAATCATATTTCCTCTCTCAGTTCTCAATGTATTTCAGTTCTGATTGTTTCGTTTGAAAGAACTAGACCTTCTGCACAAAACTTGATCATTGTATTGTCAATTTTTTGCTAACAAACTCCTAATTAGGTCACCTTAACGAGTTTTGGGACTTCTCATTAGAATTGTATCTCCTCTTGCTGTTCTCACCTGATTTCAGTTCTGACTGATGTTTTGAGCAGATCTTCCCTTGAGGAACAAAACTTGGTCATTTGTTTGCTGATTTTCTTGTTGTAAACAATTTGTTTACAACTTTGTTTATGTGGGTGGCACGGTGGTGTAGTGGTTAGCGCTGTCGCCTCACAGCAAGAAGGTCCTGGGTTCGATCCCCGGGGCCGGCAAGGGCCTTCCTGTGTGGAGTTTGCATGTTCTCCCCGTGTCCGCGTGGGTTTCCTCCGGGTGCTCCGGTTTCCCCCACAGTCCAAAGACATGCAGGTTAGGTTAACTGGTGACTCTAAATTGAGCGTAGGTGTGAATGTGAGTGTGAATGGTTGTCTGTGTCTATGTGTCAGCCCTGTGATGACCTGGCGACTTGTCCAGGGTGTACCCCGCCTTTCGCCCGTAGTCAGCTGGGATAGGCTCCAGCTTGCCTGCAACCCTGTAGAAGGATAAAGCGGCTAGAGATAATGATGAGACTTTGTTTATGTTCAGTTAAATCGTGTCTCCTCCCTCCTTCAGTTCTCAATGGATTTCAGTTCTGATTGTTTTATTTGAAAGAACTCGACCTTCTGCACAAAACTTCATCATTGTATTGTCAATTTTTTGCTAACAAATTACTAATTAGGTCAACTTAATACATTTTCTTCTGACTAGAATTGTGTCTCCTCTCTTATTTATCATGCAAATTCAGTTCTGATCGATGTTTTGGGTCGATCTTCCGTCAGGGAACAAAATTTAGTCTTTTGTTGATGTTCCTGTTGTAAACAGTTTGTCGTGGAGGTTGGGCCTCTCTCACATCATCACATTTCAGTTCTGGTTGATGGTTTGGTCATCATGGTTGTTTTGATGGCAGGCCAGATGAGCTGCTACGTCCTCGATTTTCTGGTGTTATTTATCTGGGCTGCCAACTCTCACACAATGAGCGTGAGACACACGCATTTGATTGTCTTCACACGCTCACATGCCATACCTCCGATTTCTCACGCTGGAAAAAAACTAGTTTATCTATCTAATCTAGGCTACCCATTGCGTCATGCCAACCACTTGCGATCGATCAATTATGCCTTACGCACGGCTAAACAGGCAGAGAGGTGTTCCCTTCTGTACACACTCCCCTATGGTAGGTGGCGCATCTAATGATGCTGCACTCGCCGGAAGTTGGATAATTGCCTACCGTCAATTTAGAGGAAGAGGAGGGAGAAGAAGGTATCCGAGTTGAAGACGGGTGTCTCAAACAGGTTTGTACATATGTATGCTGATGTGTGGCGTTACTGGCGTAATTATGAACTTATATAAAGTTTCTTAATCGTTTTAGCCTATAAGTGTTGTGAGAATATTTAATGCCATATCGAGAGCTGTGTACTAGGCATGATAAATCATTATAGGCCTACTGCCGTGCCACAGCCTCTATCTTCCCCAACAAGCAGCACGGGAGAGCACCTCCTTAGCACACGTTTATTAAGGCGCATTTTTAGTTTGTTTACTGTATGTTATCATACTTTGACTTTATTTGAAGCCATACTGGAAATGTTGTAAAATAAAGCAAGTAAGAGATAATATTACAAATGCAAGAAGAGCCATTAGCCACCATACCTATTGTTTATTTACAGGGTATTTATTTTTAATTATTTATGATGTATGTAATTGCTCAGTTAAAGTAAATAAAGCATGGTCGCCTGTAATATCAAAGAACTTGAACTTGTGAATAATTAAAAAAAAGACAGAGAGCAATATACTGAGGAGACAGGGTTTCAAAGAGGGCAAGACAGGTAGAGAATATTTGTCAGATAACAGGCCCTGACGAATGCTCTATTACTAATAAGAAACATAGATAAGAAATAAATTAATAAGAAATATATTAATATAGCTTATTTAAGTATGACAAATTTTTAAGCCCAACTTTGTGTGTACATTCCCACCTATGGCCAAGGTTCAGCTTTTTGTGTTTCAATACTGTTCAAACTTAATCATTTTAATGTTTCTTGTAGCACACGCACATTTTGCTTACTGTTTAAGCATTTTATTTGTTCTTTTGCTGTTGATATTTTTCCCCATGCCAATCTTCTGCTGAACCCAGTGGTGGGGAAAGCCCTTAAATGCATAATGAATAGTCAGTGAGGGACAATCTTATTTTTGCAACAGTTATTAAAAACTTAACATTTAGTTTCAATTCAGAAGGTGTTAGGCTTAGCTGATGAAATATTTTCAAACATGAACTTGCCTTTAAATCTGAAACACAGGTCTATAGGGCTACAGGAACATTGGCAGTCATCTGTAGTTTTCTAGTGTGGGGGCTTTTAAGCCAAAACTTGGTGCTTTTGTTGGCCACAAGCTAAAGGCCTGGCAAGTCAGGGTGTGTAAGAATGTAGGTATGGCACAGCAGGCCACTCCAAAAATCCACCAGAATGCAGGAACATCTACTAAATCCAAAATCTCAAACCCCCCCCCCCCCCCCCCCATTGTCCATCTCCAGCTGGACGACCCACAAACAAAACACCAGAATGCAGGGGGACAAGTGAATATCAAACTGAATACAAAATTCCCACTTACTCTGTGGTGTGTGGAAAATTTTTGCCGTCAACCCCCCCCCCCCCCCCCAAAAAAAAAAAAAAAAAAAATCTCACTCCAAGGAATTTTGAAAAGTTGGCAGCCCTGTATTTATGCAATTCTGAATATGCTTAATAATGGCATGCAAGTTGGAAGATTTTATTAGAGATCAGATAAGAAAAAAAATCAACACAGGGAAAAAACAACACATCATATCATGCTTTAATATTTATATCCCACTACTGCATTTATCTCCTTTCCCTCATTCTCTTTCACCCACTTTATCCGTCTCAATCCCCAGCAGGACCATTATGCCTTTTTTCCCTTTAAAACAATGCATTAGGTTTCTGTCATCAGATCCCTGCTTGGCTTTGCTTGCGCCATTCTGAAAGGTTCAAAGGCTTTGCATAAATAGCATTTATGAGGGAGATACAAAAGGTCCTGATGACCAAAGACATGGACTGAGGGATTATGGGTAAATCAGTGGTTGTGAACAGTCAGTAAGAGGTGCAGACCTGTGTCCAGGTTTGCTCAGGGATGCTGCATGGGTTCGGATCCCGTCTGGAGGCCATGGAGCTGTTCTCAGTGACGGCTGAGAGATCGGCCGTGGCCAACGGTGCTTCTGAGCTGGCACGGAGGTTTTATTATGTTGGGGGAAGCGTGGCCGTGCCACAAAAGTGCCGTCTGGCTTGTCTGGGTGAGTGTAGTTATGGTCATTTTTAGGAGTTTGTTTGTGGAAAGTTTTGTTTATTCTTTATATCTGGATACATAAAGGCTTGCTTGATAGAATACAAGCTATAACTACAAATACTGTCAATATAAATCATGGACATGATTTTGTTTTCTTTCATTTTCTTTTCATACTAACTCCATTTCACTTAGTTGGCAAATAATTGGAGGTAATTAGCCCGAAGTGGAGAAATAAACTGCTTGCTTTTCCCTTCTGGATACTGCACACGTAAGGACATCTTCCTCGAAATTGTTTCCATAAATTTCTTCCAGGATGATTTTCTTGCCAACTGTTGCCATCACTGTAGCCTTCCACTGCCGCCATACTGAACAGATGGTGTTAATTACAACCGTGTGCTGTATAGCAAAAAACATAAGCGCAAGCCTTTGAGATCTATCTAAAGCTTCCAAGAGTGTCTTATTACGTGTTGTCATGCGTGCGATGCAGTTTGCACGCTCATGAGCTTGATGTTTCTTTGGGTTTAATTGAGCAGCAGTTAGGAGCGTTGGTTAATGAGTGGGATTGTGATGTGTAATAAGATGGCGAATACATAATCTGTGTCGAAGGGATGACAGGAAAGGAACAGCAGGAGCACCCCACTATCACACGCTGTTTGGGGTGGAACGATGCAAGCAGGAGTCTATTTTGAGCTATTTATAGCTCAGTGTGTCCTTTTTTCACTCCTGGTTTATTTGTGTTCATGTGTATGAGGAGACGCTCGAGACTCGCAGGACTCCGAAGCGCTGTGTTGCTAAACATTTCTGTGTCTTGCCAGTGATTCAGACACGACCCTGTACTGGGAATAACTCAGTGTTTCAGTTCACAAATGATTGAGGATGGACAAAAGTAGGTTGAAACACATTTTTATTCACAGTTGAGTGCAAACTTTTTCATTTCCTTGAAAAGGAATTCCTTCAAGAAGATAAGAGAGATATTTTATCCCAAGATAGCAAGGCCAAGAGTTACTATAAACGCATGCGAATTTAATAGGGTGTATGGAGGATTGAATCTTTCCAACCAGTGAAATAGCACACGCTATCTGGTTTTCCATGCCTACCTCACCCTGTGTTCAATAAGTGATAAGTTGCTTGTGTGTAATTTGTAGTTTGTCTCTTGTGAGTGTGTAGTGACTGATGAAATGGGAACAGTTTGCAGGTAGGAACTGAGTGTGAATGGGGAACTAAAAAAGAGTCGGACCACTAGTCATGCAACGATATATTCTTTGTGTGCAACTGTAGCGCCCCTTTATCACTGTGGTAAGTATAAGCTTATGAGGGGTGCCCTGAGTTCTTTTACCTTAATGTCTAAGTTACCAATAATAGATTATTATAGTCATTGGGTTGTACAACCCCGATTCCAAAAAAGTTGGGACAAAGTACAAATTGTAAATAAAAACGGAATGCAATAATTTACAAATCTCAAAAACTGATATTGTATTCACAATAGAACATAGACAACATATCAAATGTCGAAAGTGAGACATTTTGAAATTTCATGACAGCAACACATCTCAAAAAAGTTGGGACAGGGGCAATAAGAGGCTGGAAAAGTTAAAGGTACAAAAAGGAACAGCTGGAGGACCAAATTGCAACTCATTAGGTCAATTGGCAATAGGTCATTAACATGACTGGGTATAAAAAGAGCATCTTGGAGTGGCAGCGGCTCTCAGAAGTAAAGATGGGAAGAGGATCACCAATCCCCCTAATTCTGCACCGACAAATAGTGGAGCAATATCAGAAAGGAGTTCGACAGTGTAAAATTGCAAAGAGTTTGAACATATCATCTACAGTGCATAATATCATCAAAAGATTCAGAGAATCTGGAAGAATCTCTGTGTGTAAGGGTCAAGGCCAGAAAACCGTACTGGGTGCACGTGATCTTTGGGCCCTGAGACGGCACTGCATCACATACAGGAAGGCTTCTGTACTGGAAATCACAAAATGGGCTCAGGAATATTTCCAGAGAACATTATCTGTGAACACAATTCACCGTGCCATCTGCCGTTGCCAGCTAAAACTCTCTAGTTCAAAGAAGAAGCCGTATCTAAACATGATCCAGAAGTGCAGACGTCTTCTCTGGGCCAAGGCTCATTTAAAATGGACTGTGGCAAAGTGGAAAACTGTTCTGTGGTCAGACGAATCAAAATTTGAAGTTCTTTATGGAAATCAGGGACGCCGTGTCATTCGGACTAAAGAGGAGAAGGACGACCCAAGTTGTTATCAGCGCTCAGTTCAGAAGCCTGCATCTCTGATGGTATAGGGTTGCATTAGTGCGTGTGGCATGGGCAGCTTACACATCTGGAAAGACACCATCAATGCTGAAAGGTATATCCAGGTTCTAGAGCAACATATGCTCCCGTCCAGACGACGTCTCTTTCAGGGAAGACCTTGCATTTTCCAACATGACAATGCCAAACCACATACTGCATCAATTACAGCATCATGGCTGCGTAGAAGAAGGGTCCGGGTACTGAACTGGCCAGCCTGCAGTCCAGATCTTTCACCTATAGAAAACATTTGGTGCATCATAAAACGGAAGATACGACAAAAAAGATCTAAGACAGTTGAGCAACTAGAATCCTACATTAGACAAGAATGGGTTAACATTCCTATCCCTAAACTTGAGCAACTTGTCTCCTCAGTCCCCAGATGTTTACAGACTGTTGTAAAGAGAAAAGGGGATGTCTCACAGTGGGAAACATGGCCTTGTCCCAACTTTTTTGAGATGTGTTATTGTCATGAAATTTAAAATCACCTCATTTTTCTCTTTAAATGATACATTTTCTCACTTTAAACATTTGATATGTCATCTATGTTCTATTCTGAATAAAATATGGAATTTTGAAACTTCCACATCATTGCATTCCGTTTTTATTTACAATTTGTACTTTGTCCCAACTTTTTTGGAATCGGGGTTGTATATATACACTGTCTGAAAATGAATGTACCCGAATAAACAAACACTGTCACATAAAGTATAGCAAGCCCAATAGTATTTTACTGGAAAAAATCGTTAATGAACAAAAAGTAACAAAGAATGATTAAATTAAACGTCCCAGTTTCTTTCTCTTATTTGTTTTCTACACTGAACTCAGTACTCAGTACACACATACAACTTAAAAGATCCTGTATGGGTAAACTCAAATTATCTTCCATATATGCTTTAGATGTCAACATTCGCAACACTTTTTCAATTCAATAAACATAACCATACGTAATCAAACAACGGTTTACCACACAGTTCACAGTCCAGCACACACTTCTGTGCTGGCAGTAAATGTCTTTACGTTGCAGGCCTGTTTGTTGCTTGTGATCGGAGAGGCCACAAACTGAACAGCTGCTTCACTCAAATGAGCCAAAGAAAAAAAAAACAGGCGCCATTAGCTACCTCGTTGCTGTAGAACTAAGGCTGAGTGCCGTCGGTGGCCACCAGCATTACACAGCGGTGCAGCTTCGCGCCTCACACCGTCGCGGGGTATGTCGATTTCCGTGGAGCCTCTTCTGCCCAGCTTTGTCAGCTGAGCGGTACTCTCCGTTGTCGACCAAAGTAGCACTGGCAATGTCCACTCACCTGCACGGTAGCTATCTACAGTTAGCCACTACGTTTAGCTAACTGTTCCCTACTAGAACCATTTACCTTACTCTCGTTTGACTGTAAGTGTCTAGCCGACACTTTAAAAATCTTACAGGCTACCCCCTTGAAGTGGGAGCGGATATATACCTAATAAAAGGTCTCATTAGTATTCTGAGGCTAAACTGTGCGCCTGCACTCTTCAATCCCGAACAGCATTCTGAAAAACCTTATGCATTGCGCAGACTCGCGCTTGGGTAATTATCGTCCAATCATTATAAATCAGGATTTACTTGTCCAATCCAGGTTCACTGACAAGGCTGTCTCTAGGTAAAACACCCATCAATAAGTTTCCACAGACCCACTTTACATTCAAGCGAATGGAACCATAGGAAACCATTATAACCTTTTACAACCCCGATTCCAAAAAAGTTGGGACAAAGTACAAATTGTAAATAAAAACGGAATGCAATGATGTGGAAGTTTCAAAATTCCATATTTTATTCAGAATAGAACATAGATGACATATCAAATGTTTAAAGTGAGAAAATGTATCATTTAAAGAGAAAAATTAGGTGATTTTAAATTTCGTGACAACAACACATCTCAAAAAAGTTGGGACAAGGCCATGTTTCCCACTGTGAGACATCCCCTTTTCTCTTTACAACAGTCTGTAAACGTCTGGGGACTGAGGAGACAAGTTGCTCAAGTTTAGGGATAGGAATGTTAACCCATTCTTGCCTAATGTAGGATTCTAGTTGCTCGACTGTCTTAGGTCTTTTTTGTCGTATCTTCCGTTTTATGATGCGCCAAATGTTTTCTATGGGTGAAAGATCTGGACTGCAGGCTGGCCAGTTCAGTACCCGGACCCTTCTTCTACGCAGCCATGATGCTGTAATTGATGCAGTATGTGGTTTGGCATTGTCATGTTGGAAAATGCAAGGTCTTCCCTGAAAGAGACGTCGTCTGGATGGGAGCATATGTTGCTCTAGAACCTGGATATACCTTTCAGCATTGATGGTGTCTTTCCAGATGTGTAAGCTGCCCATGCCACACGCACTAATGCAACCCCATACCATCAGAGATGCAGGCTTCTGAACTGAGCGCTGATAACAACTTGGGTCGTCCTTCTCCTCTTTAGTCCGAATGACACGGCGTCCCTGATTTCCCTAAAGAACTTCAAATTTTGATTCGTCTGACCACAGAACAGTTTTCCATTTTGCCACAGTCCATTTTAAATGAGCCTTGGCCCAGAGAAGATGTCTGCGCTTCTGGATCGTGTTTAGATACGGCTGCTTCTTTGAACTATAGAGTTTTAGCTGGCAACGGCGGATGGCACGGTGAATTGTGTTCACAGATAATGTTCTCTGGAAATATTTCTGAGCCCATTTTGTGATTTCCAATCCAGAAGCATGCCTGTATGTGATGCAGTGCCGTCTAAGGGCCCGAAGATCACGGGCACCCAGTATGGTTTTCCGGCCTTGACCCTTACGCACAGAGATTCTTCCAGATTCTCTGAATCTTTTGATGATATTATGCACTGTAGATGATATGTTCAAATTCTTTGTAATTTTAAACTGTCGAACTCCTTTCTGATATTGCTCCACTATTTGTCGGCGCAGAATTAGGGGGATTGCTGATCCTCTTCCCATCTTTACTTCTGAGAGCCGCTGCCACTCCAAGATGCTCTTTTTATACCCAGTCATGTTAATGACCTATTGCCAATTGACCTAATGAGTTGCAATTTGGTCCTCCAGCTGTTCCTTTTTTGTACCTTTAACTTTTCCAGCCTCTTATTGCCCCTGTCCCAACTTTTTTGAGATGTGTTGCTGTCATGAAATTTCAAATAAGCCAATATTTGGCATGAAATTTCAAAATGTCTCACTTTCAACACTTGATATGTTGTCTATGTTCTATTGTGAATACAATATCAGTTTTTGAGATTTGTAAATTATTGCATTCCGTTTTTATTTACAATTTGTACTTTGTCCCAACTTTTTTGGAATCGGGGTTGTGTATACAGTATGACATGAATTTTTCTTTTCCAATTACTAAACACTCAGCTGTCACATACATTGATATAAATGTAAATAAAACATGAAATAAACAAAATAAAATATTTTAACCCTGTTACACAACCACGTGACGTATGCATCCGCCGCCATGTTGGGTGATATACAAATTCCAAATGCTGTCTCGTGCAAACAATAACTGTGATGCTTCTCTGACTTCCCTGAAATATTATGATTCTCTGAAGTCCTCTGCCAAGTCAAGATTCAGAGAGAAAGTTGAAATTTGTGGCTTTGATCCGTATATGTTAAAGCCGTCCGATTATACAGAGGATTGAGCCTCGTTACCAGCGATTGAATACCCTGATATCAGCATGAACTATCTCATTCTACAAACCTCATAGACAACCCATGCACAAATGAGGACTTATAAGAGCCTCCATCCATCCATTATATATAACTGCTTATCCTGTACAGGGTCACAGGCAAGCTGGAGCCTATCCCAGCTGACAATGGGTGAGAGGCGGGGTACACCCTGGACAAGTTGCCAGATCATCGCAGGGCTGACACATATGGCCCTTTTCCACTACCCTTTTTCAGCTCACTTCAGCCCGACACGGCTCGCGTTTCGACTACCTCAGAGCAGCACGACTCAGCTCGCTTCAGCCCTGCTTAGCACCCAAAACTCGCATGGTTTTGGAGTGGGGCTGAAGCGAGCCAAACCGAGCCGAGTGGGGCTAGGGGCGTGAGCAGACACTCCCCTGTGCACTGATTGGTGAGGAGGAGTGTCCTCACATGCCCACACACGCCCCGCGAGCACGCTGGGATCTGTAAACACCGTAAACCTGGAAGAATAATAATTACGAATTACGAGAATTTCTGAAGTTATGCGCCTCGCCTCATCTATACGCTCTTGCCAGTATCTGTTGGCATTGTCGGTGACAACAAGCCACAGCACCAAGACCAGCAACACTAACGACTCCATGTTTATTGTTTACTATCCGGGTCGTGAGACTACCGCTTAAAAGATCACTGATGTCACTGTTTGCGCCGCCTAACGACATCACGCGACGTCCACCCACTTTCGCTAACTCCACCCAATGTGTCCACCCACTTCCAGCCAGCACGGTTCAGCGCGGTTGTAGTCGAAATGCAACTCCAACAGCCCCGCTCAGCTCGACTCAGCCCAACTCAGCACGGCACGGCTCAGCCCGACTCAGCCGCGTTGGTAGTGGAAAAGCGGCTATAGAGACCATTCACACTCACATTCACACCTACGGTCAATTTAGAGCCAGCAATTAGCCTAACCTGCATGTCTTTGGACTGTGGGGGAAACCAGAGAACCTGTAGGAAACCCATGCAGACACAGGGAGATCATGCAAACTCCACACAGAAAGGCCCCCGTCAGACACTGAGCTCAAACCCAGAACCTTCTTGCTGTGAAGTGACAGTGCTAACCACTACACCACCGTGATCCCTTACTGTATAAGAGCCTCAATGCCTACAATTTCTTTGTGTCTGGCTGGGTTGTTTGATAGTCTTCCCACCAAACAATTAAAAGATGACAGGGTGCTTGTTCATGCTCGTGTAAACCATTCTCAACTATCTTGAGAAACACCACTCAAACCATGGTTTGTGTGCAAGAAGAATGGCGACGTTATCCTCGCATATTGTGATTGTATGGCTGGGTTAAAAAAAAGTGCATAAGTAAACTGAAGTTACTGGGTTACTGGAGTGGCATCTCTAATATCTCACCTGGCAAAGTCGACCCACATTGTTCTTCTTGTGTATCCAAACTCGCTAAGGTTTCTCGCGTTGCTTCTAATCTGGCTTTCTTGGCAGATCTTTCATTTCTCCTGTCGCTTCTTCTTGATACTGCGAGATGAGTTTTCATCATGATCCTAATGATCGTGTCCTAATGTGAGTGTTGGTGGATTTGTTTTATCGTGCACTGTAGGTTCGCCGGTGCTCCTGCAAGGTGAGAAGCAGAAAAAAGCGTGTTCACGCTGAAGCTCAAAAGTTCAATTTAATCAGCAGAAAACACAGCTTTAATTAGCAGTGAACTCTTACCAGATATTACGTGGTCACCATGCACGCGGGTGTAATTATTTTTCCTCAGTTAAGTCCTTACGATGTATGTTTTTGAACCACAGCATACGCATGGTGTTCTCTGGACAGTTCTTCATCTGTTTTGTCACCGTTTTTAATTATTTTGGGAATTATTTCTGAAGAACCGTTTCTCTTTGTCACGAGTAGCATTACAGTTTTTCTCAAATGCTAAAACACATTTCACAAACGTTTCCTCTATGTTCCCCAATGTCTAAACACAACACCCTTTTCTAAAGCTACATAAACACAACCACACCTTCTCACTTCAAAACTAAAACTTTCACACCAAAAGAGCAGCTCGAAGCTTTCAAAAATGTAAACACTATACACATCATTACACACTACAGCAAAACAATTGAAAACACAATGCTCAATTTGTGAGAAGGTTCTTTGTTTCATAACTGCCAGTGCATATTTTTTGAAACTTTACAGTAACGGATCTTAGATCTCTGTAGAGGATTAGGCATTTAGATTTGTGAGTTTCATATGAAGAGTATAAATCTATAGAAAATACTGCATGTACACTACTGTAACACAACTCAATGCAAAAACAGAATCTATTGCACACAACAGTACTCTTGAAAACATGTTCAGGGTGTGAAGTTTTTTTATTTACTTTATTCACACCACACACACCACAATCACTGTGCAGCATCATGTCGCTGAGCTGCATCGGGCCACATCACCTCATCCACATCGCAGGCTATATTCTCTCTTGCCAGGCACCGCGGGAAAAACGCCCTGGAATGCCGCATCCATCCTTGGAAGGCCTCCACTGGGATGTCACCACAGGCCAGCTCCATTGCCCTTAGGAGGTTCTCTCTAGTGTATGGTTGTCTGTCATAAACCTTCCATCTCCACGATGAGAACTCCTCTATAGGGTTCAGGAAAGGGGAGTAGGGTGGCAGACAGATGTTTAAAAACTGGTTACTGTTGGTGGTGAACCACTCTCTGATTTGGTTTGTTCTGTGGAAGCGGACATTGTCCCAAATGATCACATAAATGGGATGTGCGGGCCCAGGATGGTGTTGTTGGCGGTCCAGGAGGATGTCTCTTAGCTCCTCTAGGAAGGTGAGGAGACGTTGGGTGTTGTAAGACCCAAGGACAGCATGCCGGTGGACAAGCCCCTCCGAACCCATGGCCGCACAAAGAGTAGTATTACCCCCCCGTTGGCCAGGAACCTCAGTGATGGCTCTTTGGCCAATGATGTTACGGCCTCTTTGCCTTCGTTTCTGCAGGTTGTAGCCAGCCTCATCCAGGAAGAGGTACTCATGAGGTCTGGCCATCGCGTCCAACTGTAATATCCTCTGTGAAAATGTGAAAGTGCACAGGTGTTCAGAACAACAGTCAATCAGGTAGCACAGTATTGTCCAGAAGTAATGTAGGCCACTGAGCAACACAGTATGTCCACTAACTGTACTGTGAAGATGGATGTATACTTACTTGCATATACTCGTAACGTAGGTCTTTGTGTCGCGCAGAGTTGCGCTCAAAGGGAACCCTACAGACCTGTTTCATCCGCATCTTTTGGCACCGGAGAACTCGGTCTATTGTGGCCAAGCTGACATCATCAATGCTCTCAAAGTTGATATTATCGGCAATGACTTTGTCTCTGATCTCCCGGAGTCCGATGAGGTTGTTCTCACAAACCATATCCACAATGAGGGTTTCTTGTGCTGCTGTAAATATGGCAACCTTCCCACCTCTATGTGGCATTCTTTCAACTCTAAAGAAAGAAACATGTGTTGTCAATTGACATGTTTTACAATAACAATTGATTTGAAACCAATAGACTACTTTCACAGGCTTGTAAAACTGTATTGTGACAAAGAAAGCAATAGAGTACAATACCTGTTGTGTTGTCTGAATGCCCTGATAATGGTGGCCACGGTGAACCTACTCAGGTTTGGACGGACTCAGTCCTGCTTCAGCCATTGTCATGCCATGGACAATGACATGGTCAATGACTGTTGCTCGCCTCTCGTCCGTAATGATGGTGTGAGGTTGTCTTGCTCTCCCTCCTGGACCTTGTCCTCTCCCTTGTTGGCCTCCTCCTCTCCCTCGTTGGCCTGCACCTCTTCCTCCTCTGATTTGAACTCCACTTCCTCGTTGGCCTGCTCCTCTTCTTCCATGGCCAGCTCTTCTCCCTCCATGGTCAGCTCCTCTCCCTCCTCTGACTCGAATTCCTCTTCCCCTGACTCTGCCTTCATCCATTGTGTTTGTTTGGAATCTTCAGCAAACTGTGCACTCTGAACTTGCTTTTATACATGTGGTCACAGCATTAGCAACAAGTGTCTTTAATTTTGAGTCGTTGTGTGTAATTAATGACGCCAGGTGTGTTCATTGTGTTCAAATATTGCTGACTGTGGCAAGCATTTTGCATCACATGAGCTTTCATTTGAGAATATGAGCAGAGTTCTTTTGCAACTTGTGTTTTAGCAAGGAAAAATGTGTTTAGATTTATGAGAACGGAGGATTGTGTTTTGTGAATTGTGTCTTCATGTGAAATGTGTTTATGATATTGGCAAATGATGGCTAGATTTAGTAAATGTGTTTAGACAACTGGTCATTTGGTTTAGAGGATTGGCTTTTGTGTTTTAGCATTTGAGAAAAACTGTATTACCGCGATGACATCCTGCACACAAAAGAGGCACTGTTTTTCTTCAAAGGCAATGAAATCAAAAGAAAATCACGAAGCGTTGCAGCAGCTCACACGTGAAGCGCCGATATCTTGGTTGTTGATATCATCCAACATGGCAGACTTCTGGTTTGGAAAATAAGCCTGACGTCATGTACACACGAAGAATTGTCCAATGATAAATCACGATACAAATTTATGATGATTTGAATAAATGAAATAAAAATGAATTGCTATTATTATCAGGCTTATTGTCATAACCGTTTAGTTTTTCCTAACTGTAAGTGCATTATTTAGACAGCAAAGGGCATATAACAATGTACAATCATGGAAATACACGTGACTTCACCTTAGGTGGAAGTAATGCAGCTCTAATACTGTGAAAATACACAAACAGATGTAAAATGTAAAAGAGGTGCGGTGCGATTGTGTACAAATCGAGTTAAAAAGAAATCAGAGCTCTCTCTCTTTTTACAGATTGCTGAAAGATAAAGAAAAGAGAAGCAAACGGAGGGAGTACAAATGTTCCTACGTTTATTACGAAAAGGACTATTTGTTATTACCTTTTTTCGTTTTTAATAAAAGGAATATTTCAGTTAATAGCTTATTATATTTTACTCCAACCTTTCCAAATGTATGGAAATCATTATTGTTGGTGATTAAGAAAATGAAACAAAATGTTTTTAATTAACAAAAGGAATATTTAAGTTGATCAAGAATAGGAAGATAAATGTTGCTTTTTTTTTTTTTTTTTTGGTAATACAATTTTCATTTAATTTTTTTTCTCCCAAAAATATAATGGGGAAAATTGAATTGTGAACCCAATATCGTGAATCGAATCATGAATTGGGTGAATCGTTACATGCCTACAGACTCACGTCCACTTTATTAGGAACTCCTGTACCTGCTCATTTATGCAGTTATCCAATCAGCCAATCATATAGCAACAGCACAATGATACAGTCATGTAGATACAGGTCAAGATCTTCAGGTAACGTTCACATCAAACGTCACAATGGGAAAAAAATGTGATCTCAAAGTGTGGCTTTTACTGTGGCATGGGTGTTGGTTTGAGGCCAGATGGACTGGTTTGAGTATTTCAGAAATGGCTGATCTCCTGGGGTTTTCCACACAGAACAATCTCACTCACTTCCAGTCTTAAACTGTTCAGTTTGGGGTGAATCTATGCCCATGCTAGCCTCACATTCCCATTTTTGACCAACAGGAGTGGAACCTAATGTGGTCCCCTGCTGTTGTAGCTCATCCACCTTCAGGTTTGATGTGTTGCGTGCTCTGAGATGCTTTTCTGCTCACCACGGTTGTACAGAGTGATTATTTTTGTTACTGTAGCCTTCCTGTTAGCTCCAACCAGTCTGGTTATTCTCCTCTGATCTCTTTCATCAACAGTGTGTTTTAGATTGTAGATCTCCTGAACACAAGATGTTTTTCGCACTATTCTGTATAAACTCTAGAGAAAACCCCAGGAGATCAATAGTTTCTGAAATACTCAAACCAGTCCATCTGGCACCAACAATGATTGCCAGGGTGAAAGTCACAGAGATCAGACTGTCCCCCCCCATCATTCTGATCTTTGATATGGACATTAACCGAAGCTCTTGCCTTGCATCTGCATGCCTTTATGCATTGCACTGCTGCTACGGTACATGATTGGCTACTTGGATAACTATATGGATTACAGATGTGCAGGTGTTCCTAACAGTGTATATTCAGATACGATAAAACAATGCCGCTTGAGTTGAAAGTCAGTTTAGCACTCTGTTCAGTGACTGCTAATGCTAACACTAATGCTAACACACTGATGGTCTGAACTAAACCAGAAACGAACGGTTGATAACGCTGGTACTTTGGTTTATCAGTATGACGAATGTGCCGCTTATATTTTCTTTCTTGTGTTAGCGAGACCTTCTTATAGCTACATGATCGAAGCAGATTCCTCGTGCTAGTTAGCATCCATCTTGATTGCTAGAGAAAGCCACGATGGTTAATAAAGGGCGAGCCATTTGCACGTCGCTGTAAATCCGTTGCCGCTCTGACAGTCAGGCGTCTGTTCATGAATGTTCACGAACAGGAAGCATTTGTTCACAGAAATAGACATTTGTAGATGTACAACAGCTTTGGTACCTTGAAGTACCAAATCGTTCGTAATTGAACAAAACATTCTGATGTTACAAAAGATACCAAAATAAAGAACACAAAAGCATGATATGATAAATATAAATGCATATTACAGAATACATTCATTAGAATTTGACTGTACTTTCAAGTGTGATAAGTGAGAATGTGTGTGTGTGTGTGTGTGTGTGTGTGTCAGTACAGGCTGTGTGCAGGTGTGTGTCTGCATAATGCATGCGCTCTGTTGTGCGTTTCTGCTCTGATGCTTCTGAGGCTCTGCGTTTTGTTGATCTGAGCATCACAGAGAATCTTCACAAGGCAATTATTCACTGTTTGATATTTTCCTGTAAGACTCCTTAGAGAACGCTTTCATCTGTCATCCCTCTTTTTCTGTTTCACTCTCTTCCTGTCTGTCTTTGTCTCTCTGTCTGTCTCCCTTTCTCTCTTTCTTTCAATGTTCATCTCTCTCTCTCTCGATGCTCATCTATATTTCTCTCACTCTCTTCTTGTCTCTCTTGGTCCATCTTGGTCTGTCTCTCGATGATCATCTGCCTTTCTGTCTCACTCTCTTCTTGTCTCTCTTTCTGTCTTCCTTGGTATCAGTGACTCTCTTTTACTTTGTCTGCCTCTCTCACAGTATCCCTTCATCTCTATCTTTCATTTTTTGTCTCTTTCTCTCTATCCCTCTTTCCCTATGCCTCACTTCCCTTCAATTAATCACCTGTCCCTCTCTTATCTGTCTTCCTCTCTCTCCCTCTCTTCCAGATCTCTCTTTTTCCTTCAATGCTCCTCCGTCTCTTTGCCTCATTCTCGTTGTCTCCCTTTTTATCTCTCTTGGTTGCTCTTTCTTTTATCTCTTCATTGCTCTCTCTCTCTCTCTCTCTCTCTCTCTCTCTCTCTCTCGATGTTTCTTATAGAGACAGAGATCATCTGTCTTTCTGTCTGTCTTCTGTCTCACTCTCTCTCCATATCTCTCTTTCTCTTGATGATCATCTCTCTCTCTCTCTCTCTCTCTCTCTCTCTCGATGTTTCTTATAGCGAGATCATCTGTCTTTCTGTCTGTCTTCTGTCTCACTCTCTCTCCATATCTCTCTTTCTCTTGATGATCATCTCTCTCTCTCTCTCTCTCTCTCTCTCTCTCTCGATGTTTCTTATAGAGAGATCATCTGTCTTTCTGTCTGTCTTCTGTCTCTCTCTCCATATCTCTCTTTCTCTTGATGATCATCTCTCTCTCTCTCTCTCTCTCTCTCTCTCTCTCGATGTTTCTTATACAGAGATCATCTGTCTTTCTGTCTGTCTTCTGTCTCACTCTCTCTCTTCTCTTGATGATCATCTCTCTCTCTCTCTCTCTCTCTCTCTCTCTCGATGTTTCTTATAGAGAGATCATCTGTCTTTCTGTCTGTCTTCTGTCTCTCTCTCCATATCTCTCTTTCTCTTGATGATCATCTCTCTCTCTCTCTCTCTCTCTCTCTCGATGTTTCTTATACAGAGATCATCTGTCTTTCTGTCTGTCTTCTTTCTCACTCTCTCTCTTCTCTTGATGATCATCTCTCTCTCTCTCTCTCTCTCTCTCTCTCTCTCTCTCTCTCTCTCTCGATGTTTCTTATAGAGAGATCATCTGTCTTTCTGTCTGTCTTCTGTCTCTCTCTCCATATCTCTCTTTCTCTTGATGATCATCTCTCTCTCTCGATGTTTCTTATAGAGAGATCATCTGTCTTTCTGTCTGTCTTCTGTCTCACTCTCTCTCCATATCTCTTTCTCTTGATGATCATCTCTCTCTCTCTCGATGTTTCTCATAGAGAGAAAGATCATCTGTCTTTCTGTCTTCTGTCTCACTCTCTCTCCATATCTCTCTTTTTCTTGATGAGCATCTCTCTCTCTCTCTCTCTCTCTCTCTCAATGCTCAGCTGACTTTCTGTCTCACTCTCTTCTTGTCTCTCATTCTGTCTTCCTTGGTACCAGTGACTCTCTTTTACTTTGTCTGCCTCTCTCACAGTCCCTCTTTCTCTCTATCTTTCATTTTTTTCTCTCTTTCTCTCTTTCCCTATGCCTCACTTACGTTCGATTAATCATCTGTCCCTCTCTCATCTGTCTCTTTCTCTCTCCCTCTCTCCCAGCTCTCTCTTTTTCCTTCAATGCTCCTCTGTCTCTTTGCCTCAGTCTTGTTGTCTCCCTTTTTGTCTTTCTTGGTTGATCTCTCTTTTATCTCTTCTTTGGTCTCTCTCTCTCTCTCTCTTTTGATGCTTATCTCTCACTCTCTTTCACGCTGTCTTTGGCTCTTTTTCACTCCGTCTCTCACTCTCTCTTTATCTCTGTTTCATTTTCTCTCGATCTCCCTCCATTGCATTTTCCCTTTCTTGCTTTTTGTCTTTTGTCTCTTCTCTTTGGTGCTCTCTTAAAAGTCATAGAGCCCTGATGGGGACATTTACACTCGTGTCCTCTCCTGCCCCCACCATCCCCTTATTAAAAAAAAGACAAATAAATAAAATAAAAAAATCATAGTGCTCACCTTTTATCTCACTTACTATCTTTTTTTGTCTGTTTCTATCTATTTTCTCTCTTTGAGTCAGAGATGAAGCGAAGATACAAGTCCCCTGTTTAATTTATGCTCTGGATTTTTCCTCAGCTGTAGTATTTGCTGTATGAAGCAAAATTCATTTTTCACAAGTTAATAAAGCTTAACAAAAGAACGTCCTGTAGTAGGAATGGCCATTACATATTCTTCAGTTCACAGAACCAGAGAAGGCCTCATTTATGAGAAATATATCTCCAGCAAGTATTCACAGAAAAGGACAGATAATTTATAACCAGGTTTTATCTTTTACACTTTTATAAACCAGTATAAATTCTGCCTCTTGATTTATTTAGCTGCTAATGGTGAACCCAGCTGTTATGGGGTTGGCACTGTTAGAACTGAGAAGAGAAACTCTTGTAATTTGTGATTGATTGATTGATGGCACTACATGTACAGGAAATCATGGGATTATGAAGATGATGATAACCTTTAGAGACCTTTACCCCACCAGGCTCACAGAGAGGCATGAATCAACAATGAAGCCTTGATTTACAAAGTTCACGGATAATGAGTTGATGTTATGTGCAAAGTCGAGGTAGAAAACAATATGTTAACTGAGGTGTTTACACAGAGTATTTGTTGTTGGAAGCAACACATTGAGGGCGGCATGGTGGTGTAGTGGTTAGCGCTGTCGCCTCACAGCAAGAAGGTCCTGGGTTCGAGGCCAGTGGCTGACGAGGGCCTTTCTGTGTGGAGTTTGCATGTTCTCCCCGTGTCCGCGTGGGTTTCCTCCGGGTGCTCCGGTTTCCCCCACAGTCCAAAGACATGCAGGTTAGGTTAACTGGTGACTCTAAATTGAGCGTAGGTGTGAATGTGAGTGTGAATGGTTGTCTGTGTCTATGTGTCAGCCCTGTGATGACCTGGCGACTTGTCCAGGGTGTACCCCACCTTTCGCCCGTAGTCAGCTGGGATAGGCTCCAGCTTGCCTGCGACCCTGTAGAAGGATAAAGCGGCTACAGATAATGAGAATGAGATGAGCAACACATTGAGAAAGTGGCAAAGAACATCATCAAATCTACAGTATCTATGTTAGGGAGGATCAAAGACAACCTTCCACTCGAACTTTGGACTGCTGTATAAGGGCAATTCCAGCGTTATGGATGTGACACTTGAACTCAAAATGGCAACAAATGACCCAGTGCATGTTTTATTGTCTCCCAGTATTTAAACAGGTGTTGCATATTTTAAGGCTGTACCATACTGGAGAAGTGATAGAACAAGAACAATTCCCATAGTACATCTAGGACATGCCAGAAAATGCCAATAAAAGATGCGTTATGGACGTGACAGAAAAAGTATCACTTTTCTTGGGTGACTGTACATTTTTATCAAACTCTGTGAAATTGTAAACCTAATGTCGAAATGGAGAGATCCATTTGATAGAGGGGTCCAAGGTGAATATTAAAAAATCTTTGTTTAAAATATTTTGTATTTCATGCAGAGTTTTGGAAGGAAAAGTCAGCGTTATGGATGTGACGAAATTCCGTTATGGATGTGACGCGTCTGAAATAGACATGGCATATGTTTAGAAAATCAGCAATTTAACCACCATAACCCTTTGAAAAACTCTCTAAATATCAGCTAAAACTATCAAAGTTCTTAAATAATATTTAGGATGGCTATTGCTTTGCTGTTTTGTGGATTTTACCATGCATTTCTGTGGCTTGTGGCAATAATATAGAATTGTACATGATCAAAGTTGATTTTAGCTTGGGTTGTACATTATAAGAAAGAAAGACTGACAGTGACGTATTAGGTTGGTTACAGATTGGTTCAGCTTATTCACATCTGTAAAATACAGGCCTAGGTGAGATCTCTGGGAGTGGTTTTGATGTATTACATGTTGCTTTATTTTTGCATGGTCAGGTTGACATTTACATGGAATTGCCCATAAGACCTTCGTGCAACCACACGCAGACTGCTGCAGCACTATATGGGGCCAATCAAGTCATGTAAAGAGAATGGAAAAACTATTGAATCTGACCCTACAAATCATCTATGATTGATCTAGATTGTCTTCTGTACACTATGTCTGGAATCCTACCCTTCGATCTGAGAACAAAGAATTGTTTTGACTATGGTGTTCCAGACCCTAAACGACATGACTCCTATCTCTCCAGAATGTGCAAGCTGAAAAGGGCAGTGGGCGGCATTGTGGTGTAGTGGTTAGCACTGTCGCCTCACAGCAAGAAGGTCCTGGGTTTGAGGCCAGCGGCTGACGAGGGCCTTTCTGTGTGGAGTTTGCATGTTCTCCCCGTGTCTGTGTGGGTTTCCTCCGGGTGCTCCGGTTTCCCCCACAGTCCAAAGACATGTGGTTAGGTTGATCGGTGGCTCCAAATTGAGCGTAGGCGTGAATGTGAGTGTGAATGGTTGTTTGTCTCTATGTGTTAGTCCTGTGATGACCTGGTGACTTGTCCAGGGTGTACCCCACCTCTCGCCCATAGTCAGCTGGGATAGGCTCCAGCTTGCCTGTGACCCTGTACAGGATAAGCAGCTACAGATAATGGATGGATGGATGGATGGATAGAAGGCCCAGTGTGAGATTAGCGTGAGCTAAACTGGTTTATTAACTTTCTGAAAATAAAGTCTTAGGGCCCTTTTACACGAGGACGCTGTCGGGTAAAAACGACTAAATATTTTATCGGAAGTGCCTTTCGTCTACACGGGGACGGCGTTTCCGAGGTTGAAAAATGGAAAAAATTGAAAACGCCTTCCAGAGTGGATAAGTTAAAAACAGCCCCCGTTGCATATCCGTCTAAACTACCCAATACGCGAAACTCTGCTCGGATCTACTCACGTCGGGTACGCGTTTACGTCATACATATGCCATATACTGTACATGCCAGCCCGGGAAGTAAGAAAGTAAGTAAAAAAGTAAGAGCATGTCTGATTACATCGATCCAACGGACCTTCAAGCTGCTCTGGCAGCTTTAATAAACGTCCAGGAGTCCTTCGAACATCTATACCGAATCTGCACATATACCGTTAATGAACAGAGGCGGGTATAGCATGCTCTTACTTTTTTACTTACTTTCTTACTTACCATAGCCAGAGTAGTCAAAGTTTTCGCGGCGCAGATGTGCAGATCAGACAAGACGGAAGACGTTGCGCATGCGTGCAGACATAGCGGAGGTCTTTCACAGCACCACCTAGCCGCCTGGCATGCACATCCAATTGAATTCCACACATTTGTGTGTCACCGTATAGACGCAGATTTCCTCCTTGAAAACGGTCGTGTAGACGCGGAAAAAAGTGAGAACGAAAACGGACTTTTGCGTTTTTGTTTCAGACCGTCCCCGTGTAAAGTGGGCCTTAAAAAAAAGACCTTTACCCCACCAGGCTCACAGACAAAGACATGAAATGACAATGAAGCCCTGATATATGAAGTTCATGGATAGTGAGGTGATGTTATGTGTGAAGTAGAGGTAGAAAACAATATGTAAGTGAAGGGTTTACACAGGCAGCACAGTGGTGCAGTTGTTAGCACTGTCGCCTCACACCAAGAAGGTTCTGGGTTTGAGCCCAGTGGCCAACAGGGGCCTTTCTGTGTGGAGTTTGCATGTTCTTCCTGTGTCTGTGTGGGTTTGTTCTGGTTTCCCCCACAATCCAAAGACATGCAGCTTAGGTTAATTGGTGGCTCTAAATTGACTGTAGGTGTGAATGGTTGTTTGTCTCTATGTGTCAGCCCTGCGATGACCTGGTGACTTGTCCAGGGTGTACTCTGCCTCTCGCCCATAGTCAGCTGGGCCAGCTCTGCCTTTCGCCCATAGTCAGCTTGCCCGTGACACTGTACAGGGTAAGCGGTTATGGAATATGGATGGAGTTTATACATAGTATTTGTTCCCGGTAGCCTTGATTAGTTCGGATCTGTTTGATATCAAAGTAATGTTAAAAATATGACTGAATATAAAATAAATGCATATGGACAAGAGCTTGTGTCAAAAAGTGCCCATTCGTTCATGGGAAATGGAACGAAAAACTTGATAAGTTCTGCTTTATCTACAAATGCATTGAACGTGTGAATGTGTGGTGAATAACTAACTTTGTCAAATCGATAATAAGTCAGGTTTTTGAGAACCTTTCTAAATGTTTTGAGACACTAATGCCGCTTTTCCACGACAAACGCGGCTGAGTTGGGCTGAGCCATGCCGTGCTGAGTCGGGCTGAGTCAGGCTGAGCGGGGCTGTTGGAGTTGCATTTCGACTACAACTGCGCTGAACTGTGCTGGCTGGAAGTGGGTGGACACATTGGGTGGAGTTAGCGAAAGTGGGTGGACGTCAGGTGATGTCGTTAAGCAGCGCAAACAGTGACATCAGTGATCTTTTAAGCGGTAGTCTCACGACCCGGATAGTAAACAATAAACATGGAGGACATGGAGTCGTTAGTGTTGCTGGTCTTGGTGCTGTGGCTTGTTGTCACCGACAACGCCAACAGATACTGGCAAGAGCGTATAGATGAGGCAAGGCGCATAAGGCTTCATAATTCTCGTAATTCGTAATTATTCTTCTTCCGGGTTTGCGGTGTTTACAGATCCCAGCGCGCTCGCGGGGCGTGTGTGGGCATGTGAGGACACTCCTCCTCACCAATCAGTGCACAGGGGAGTGTCTGCTCACGCCCCCAGCCCCACTTGGCTCGGTTTGGCTCGCTTCAGCCCCACTCCAAAACGGTGCGAGTTTTAGGGGCTAAGCAGGGCTGAAGCGAGCTGAGTCGTGCTGGTTTTTGGTAGTCGAAACACGAGCCGTGTCGGGCTGAAGTGAGCTGAAGCGAGCTGAAGTGAGCTGAAAAAGGGTAGTGGAAAAGGGCCATAAGGCACAAATTAGATAAACATTTTCATTTCATGTTTTCAACCGACAGAAAGCTTCTGCAAATGTAATACCTGCCCTCTAGACTTTTTAATTTCCACATGGAGTTGGAAGTTTTGTTCCAGAAGTTTTAGGCTTCACTACATCACACTGTAGGAGCGAAAACCATTCAGGTGAATTCACACCACCATGTGTTTTGCACTTTGAGGCCCAAATGCCACGTATTCAATATTGGGGGCAGCCATGGCCTAAAGGTTAGAGAAGCATCCCAAAGGGTCGTTCATTTGATTCCTTGTGAATGAACAGCACTTTCCCCTCCTTCTGTATTCATGGCTGAAGTGCCCTTGAGCAAGGCGTCTAACCCCCAACTGCTCCCTGGGTGCTGTAGCATAGCTGCCCACTGCTCTGGGTATATGAAAGAAAGAAAGAAAGAAAGAAAGAAAGAAAGAAAGAAAGAAAGAAAGAAAGAAAGAAAGCACAACTTTATTCATCACACACTTGTGAAATTTCCTCTGCATTTAACCCGTCTGAAGCAGTGAACACACACATGCACACACACACATGAGCAATGAGCACACACCAGTGGCGGCTGGTAGTTTTTCAAACGGGAGGCTGGTCGGTTACGATATTTCCAGATTTTAAAAGAAAAAACATCAATTTTGCCCATACTCTTGCCTCTGATCTGGCTGATTGTTGGCAGCGTCACAAACTGTAAAATAACAGGTTCTTTTGGCCCATTAGCCTACTGTCCAATATACATGATGGTGGTGTTGGGGGGGGGGGTATATTTTAACATTTTATATTTTAAAATTGTGGCATGTTGTTTAAAAATTGATCATTATTGAAAGCAGCTCTTTGTCAGGAACCTCAGCATTCAATGACACTTTCCCTATATTTTACTTATTTTGACTGAGAAATGTTTTATTGACAATTTTGATAACCCTTCACTTTTAATCCAGGTCTGTAGTGTGAAATGTTCTCAGCTGTGTTTTTGTTTAAAATGTTTTCCAAATTGTAGCTGTGTTTAATTCATATCCAGAGAAATATATATTCCAATATAATATACTCAGCATAAACATTTTAAATAGATTCTATATTTTTGGTCCATCCATGACATATTACTAAAGTAGCCTATTTACTGTTGTTGATGTGGGTCACTTGCTGTTAGCCAATTCACTTTCTCGTACCAGGAGAGCTGAAAGGAACGAGTATTATTCCCTACCTTTTTCACCAAGTCAATTTGAGGCGTTGGTCTACCCTGCTCTTTAATTTTAATTTTTTCCTCGAAAGGAAGACTGGCAAATGGCTTCGCCAAAATTAAATCAGCAATGCTTGGCATCCGTGCGCAGCTTTCTTGCTAGCTGACTAGCCCCCTCAAGTTCAAGTTCAGTCACTCAAATAAACGACATTTCTGGAACTAAGATAGCAAACTTGACAACACTATATTTACACTTTATTTACAATGAAAATATATACAAACTAAAAAAGCTGGTAGAAACCGTATGTAATGAATGAAATCGAAATGTAAGCTGATCTCTTACAACCACAGCACTTGCGAATCCGCATGGGACTGAACTGAAATTCACCGCTGCCTGTCTATAGTTGAAACGAGCTGTCAATCAAAGAAAATATCCGGCCGCTTTCACCAATCACCAGTCTCCTCGCGGAAACTGCCATGCCCCTCCCATGTGAGGCTCGGAGTCTGTAGGCGGGCATTTTCGCAGTATTTGTCCAATAACCATCTTGCATTTTGAGATTGAAAAGCGCAGAGCTCCCAAATGCCATTGAAGTCCACTGAGGCTGGGCTGCATCGCGCTGTCACGAGGGGGAAAAATTCACGCACACATTAAAGTTATAACGGAATGATTTCGCACTGTAGTGGGTTGAGCACATATTTCTATGATTCTGGATCTGAAATAGCAATGTTATAAGGTCGGCTATAACATAAGCCTAGCGCAATTCATCCTACACGATGTTCGTCATTTTTAGAGGAGGCTGAGCCTCCCTCGTTGTCTTAGAGCAATCGCCCGTGGCACACACACATACCCAGAGCAGTGGGCAGCCATGCTAACAGCGCCCGGGGAGCAATCGGGAGTTAGGTGTCTCGCTCAAGGGCACCTCAGCCCAAGGCCGTCCCATATTAACCTAATCGCATGTCTTTGAACTGTGGGGGAAACCGGAGCACCCGGAAGAAACCCACGCAGACACAGGGAGAACATGCACACTCCACACAGAAAGGCCCTCGCCAGCCGCTGGGTTCGAACCCAGCGTGTGTGTGCTCATTGCTCACTTGTGTGCTCATGCGTGTGTCCACTGCTTCAGATGGGTTAAATACAGAAGAGGAATTTCACTGTGTTTGGGTATACATGTGACAAAATAAAGGTTTCTTCTTCTTCATCATCATCAGGCAGTCAGGGCAAACATTAATGATGCCATGATAATGTTGTGTCCTAAATGTACACCAGAAGTCTCATCTCATCTCATCTCATTATCTCTAGCTGCTTTATCCTGTTCTACAGGGTCTCAGGCAAGCTGGAGCCTATCCCACCTGACTACGGGCGAAAGGCGGGGTACACCCTGGACAAGTCGCCAGGTCATCACAGGGCTGACACATAGACACAGACAACCATTCACACTCACATTCACACCTACGCTCAATTTAGAGTCACCAGTTAACCTAACCTGCATGTCTTTGGACTGTGGGGGAAACCGGAGCACCCGGAGGAAACCCACGCGGACACGGGGAGAACATGCAAACTCCGCACAGAAAGGCCCTCGCCGGCCACGGGGCTCGAACCCAGGACCTTCTTGCTGTGAGGCGACAGCGCTAACCACTACACCACCGTGCCGCCCTACACCAGAAGTGTTTGGATAAAATTTGTTAACATTTTCTTGACACTCAAATCAGTGTGTCTGGCTGATCTCTTTTTTATCTTTCTGACTTGCACATTATCTGAGATCTCTCAATAATGGAGAAATCTGTAGTTTCCCTGGAGAGTTGGGGGTTCAGCAGAATCCTCTTCCCTGGGGTCTTGTATCTCTTTGCAGGCGGATGAATGTCTTGCTCCCTCATGATCCAGCTTGCAGTCCCGCTGTGGCCTGAGCAGCAATCAGGCATGAAGGTTTTCTCAACATGAGGCTAATTAGGATTAAATGAACTGGAGAGGAACTGGCTAACAATGTGCATAGTGAAGAGAGAAGGGGAAACATAGAGCATTAAGAAAAGAAAGAACAAATCAGAGGAGGATAATGAGGTTGTGGAAATGCAGTGCAACTTGAAAGCTGTTTTGGGGCTACTTTCATTCTTCTTTAACCATTCATGCTTTCTCATAGGTGCTTTTGGTGGCAGTTATTATTGAAGATCCAATATGACAAACAGTTTGTATTAGCCAGTGCATATCTCTGCTGTACATGTTCGAGTCAGGACTACTCAGACGTCTTCATTCTATCATAATATCGTCACAAAATCCAATGACACTTATTTAATTAAGGCCAGGCACCACAGACAAAAAACTCTGTGTGTTAGGTTTTTTTTTTCACCTCTGGCCCTCACCATCTCGAGATCAGTCCCCTCGTGTCACCCAGACGTCTGGGGGTGAGTCGCAGAAAAAAGAAAGGAACCCCACAATCCAGTTCGCAATCTTTATTCGCAAGTCCCCCCTGAGATGAGAGTACACAGGGGTTTTATATGTGTGTGTGTGAGTGAAACCTTGGATCAATCATCTCATCTCATTATCTGTAGCCGCTTTATCCTGTTCTACAGGGTCGCAGGCAAGCTGGAGCCTATCCCAGCTGACTACGGGCGAAAGGCGGGGTACACCCTGGACAAGTCGCCAGGTCATCACAGGGCTGACACATAGACACAGACAACCATTCACACTCACACCTACGCTCAATTTAGAGTCACCAGTTAACCTAACCTGCATGTCTTTGGACTGTGGGGGAAACCGGAGCACCCGGAGGAAACCCACGCGGACAACATGCAAACTCCGCACAGAAAGGCCCTCGCCGGCCGCTGGGCTCGAACCCAGGACCTTCTTGCTGTGAGGCAACAGCGCTAACCACTACACCACCGTGCTGCCCCTGTTATAGTATATGTAAGCTCTAAAATATTAAAATCATAAAGTCTTAACACCTTGTGCAGCAATAAGGCTAATATAAATCTATCAAACTATAAAACTAACATGAATCACTTAATGCAGCTTTAAATCTAACATTCAATCATTTCAATTTCAAATTCAACACTGAAGAGACTGGTTAAATCCTAAATCACGTGTAGCTATAAAACTAACTTAAATCATGGCTTTAAATCTAACTTTTTATCCCAAATACACATTGGATATGCAGCTGTGGGTGTGTGTGGGTGTGTCTGACATCATTGCAGACCTTGGCGCTGTTCAGACACTGCGGTCTCAAAAGTAGCCGGTCACCGGCGGCAAATCGCCGTCTGTGGCTTGTTATGCCGCCGGCTATTGTCAGTCGAGTCACAAAATTTAATATTAAATATTTCTGACGGCAAAAAAAGTTGTGAACGTAAATTACATCCACTATGTCATGTATATCCGTTGCCGCGTCAACTTTGTTTACATCCTCGACATGAGTGCAGCCATTACTGCCCCTTGTTCCATATGTAAGCCGTACTCTGATTGGCTTAGAGTGTTCCATGGACTGTGAATGGTTCATACCATCATGTGACTCACAAATGGCGACGAAGAGAGTTGCAAGCGGTTCCATGCTGGATGCGTGGCTAAAAAGGTCTAGAGGGAAAGGTAAGTACGTTTTGAACGCAAATTTATTCTGTCATTGTGTTGATATAGAAAAATAAATACGTCTTAGTCCACCGTTTCTCAGCCTTGCTTAAGATATTATAATCGCAGATCGTAAAGTTGACTCTGCGTTTGACAGCTGCCCGAAAAAACAAACTGCGTGCGTAACAACGCTAATCAAGCTTAAGCTAGACGACCCGCCTCAAATACCCGTCCCGGGTAAATGTTATCCCAATTTTAGATGACCTGTTCCAAACCATCCCGCCCCATGAAAAATTCGTACTTGCATATCTCTCTCTCTCTCTCTCTCTCTCTCTCTCTATATATATATATATATATATATATATATACACACCCATACACACACACACTCATATATAATATTTGTTGTGCCTAACCCGCACTAAATAACTAGATTTATATAATTTCTATTCAGTAGGCCCCTACATGTATATGTAAATTCAAGAAATATTTTTATATCATATAATCTTACTTTCTTTGATTTATTTTGGTATGTACACACACACACACACACACACACACACACACACACACACACATATCCAGGCTTTCGTCTAAACGGGGGAACAGGGGCGCTGCGCCCTCTTACTTTCGGCTTGCGCCCCCTTACCGACTCCGTGAAAACATCCCAGCAACACTACGTGACAATGTGTCTGATCATCAAATACGTTATGATTGCTCCAAAAATATTCCAATCATAGTAGATACACCGCCAGACGGTGCAAAAACAATCCGAATTGGCGTTTTCCAGACCGAGGCGCCATGTTGTTTAGTTGTTTACTTGTCGCGGCTGCTCTCGCGAGATTTGACATGGGTTACATACAAGGTCAGCTGACTTGTAGAGGGAGATTTCTTGAGACTGAATGACCTTTCACCCACCGGCGCGGGAGCTTTTGACAGAAGTAGTTCGCGAGTTGTTTTTGTTGACGCTTGGGCATTTAAAGATGTCATCCCGCGACACGAAACGGAAGAAAGCCAAAGGCTGTCCGGGGCAGAAGAAGATTACTTCTTTCTTTTTCAATGTTGACAGACAATTTGTTAGAATTTCCCTCTCAGATAGCCTCAGAATGCCCCATTGGAGCATTTTTCAAAGGCTTTGCACGGCGGGGGGGGGAGGGGGGGGGGACAACCGGCACCATCTCCCCCCCCCCGCTTTGCTCCCTCGCCATGGTGCGCGCCCTCATACTAAATTTTTCTAGAAAAAACCCTGCATATCTATCTATCTATCTATCTATCTATCTATCTATCTATCTATCTATCTATCTATCTATCTATCTATCCATGTGTGTGTGTGGAGAAATAACTTGACAACCAGACATACATTTATATATTTATTTTACATAGATTCGTTTGAGGGCGGCACGGTGGTGTAGTGGTTAGCGCTGTCGCCTCACAGCAAGAAGGTCCGGGTTCGAGCCCCGTGGCCGGCGAGGGTCTTTCTGTGCGGAGTTTGCATGTTCTACCCGTGTCCGCGTGGGTTTCCTCCAGGTGCTCCGGTTTCCCCCACAGTCCAAAGACATGCAGGTTAGGTTAACTGGTGACTCTAAATTGACCGTAGGTGTGAATGTGAGTGTGAATGGTTGTCTGTGTCTATGTGTCAGCCCTGTGATGACCTGGTGACTTGTCCAGGGTGTACCCCGCCTTTCGCCCGTAGTCAGCTGGGATAGGCTCCAGCTCGCCTGCGACCCTGTAGAACAGGATAAAGCGGCTAGAGATAATGAGATGTGATGAGATGAGATGAGATTCGTTTGATTGTCACCCATAAATTTTTCATTTAGTTTTTCACTGACACTGATGAAGTACATGTATCTGCATTTTATGTAACAGTTTATTGACTGCCAAAAAATAAACATTTTGATTATAATTGAAGTTGTTTTGTTCTTCATCTGTATTCAAGATTTCACCATATTCTTCAATAGTATTAGAGAATCTGGAGAAACTTGTCACCTTAGCTTAGTCAAAGTGCACATCAGACTTAAAATTATTATATCATCCATATGTGGATTTCAATCGGACTACTTTTTATGTGTTTGTTTGCAAACATTTCTGAATTTTGATAAAATGACTGAGGTATGGTTTCATATTTCAAGTTTCCAAATAGTATTGATTACCCTTTATTTTCACTGTTAAAAGTTACCAGAGGCCACCATTTCTCAGTGCATTTCATAAAATTTTCCGTGCCCAAAGGGGGGTGCACCCCCCTTTGAAACCCCCCCTGCATGCTTTGCGTGCATTATGTCTGCTGCTGGCAGACATTTTACCATTTTGCACCCTGCTGTAAATTATTTGTACCCTGCTATTCTCCCAAACTTTGAAGCCCCTGCAGACACAATAATCTGATCAATAACACACATTTCACATCAAAATAAGCAGAATGTTCTGATGACACGACAGCAATGTCCAGACAGAATGGAACCTTCAAACAATGTCTAGCTGAGACAGAAGGTCATCCCAACTGAACAGAATGAATCCCTACAACCCTGTCACAAAATAAATTACTGCCTTCTTGGTCAAGAATAAATACTTACAATTATTTATCCTTACAAAGGAATAAAACCTTACAATCCCCTCTTTGATACTAGATGTAATCTAGTATCAAACCTTACAGTGTGTTTAGTATGTGGGTAATCATTCCATAGAAGAAGTTGTGACAGCTTCAAAACTATAAAGTACAAAACTCTACTCTTTAGAATTGGAAGGTTGAAAACTGTGTGGTATGAGAATATCTGGATCAGGAATGGATCAATCAACAAACATTTTCAAATCAAAACAAAGAACATGTTAAAGAAATCTAATTTGAACCTGCGATCATTAAAACTCAAAAGAGATTATTTACATTCATTCTGAGAATCTCAAACATTTTCAATGAGAACTGCTTATTTTAACTACTTTTAGTTAATTCTTGGGCATGAACACAGGTACACCTTGCCTAATTGACATATGGACAATATGACATAAGCCTATTTTGGCATATATTTTCGTATGAAAACAAATTTGGATTTACAGTTTTCTTCCTCCTGGCTGGCTCGCCAAACTTTTAGATGACAGTTTTTATTGCTATAACTGTCAATATTTCATTATTAGCCAGTTGTTAATTAAAACATGGCAGGTACAATGTTTTGCAAATGTGATCTTGTAAACAAACAAATATTTTTTTTAATCACACAAGCTGAAAGTACTGGCGCTTTCCATTTGGATAAAGGAATAAAATTAATTACATTTGGAAACTCTTCTAAGCTGAAAACTGCACGTTTAAAATAATTATGTATTTGTTGACTTCTTACAGTAATTTCATGATAATGTGACTTGTCAGGTAAAATACAATACTTTTGTTTATATTTTACCTGACATTGTTTCATCGGTTATTGTATTCAGTGTAAAATTAGTTGTGAATGTTGACCATGTATCTATTTCTCACTGCTGGCTGGCTCACCAAGCTATTAGGTTGTGGTTTTATTATTCTTGCTGGGTCAATCTTGACCAGTTTTGAATATGATTTGTACATATTACACCGAGTACCTTTGAAAATGGTGCCAAAACTTTTCTGATGTATTTTTTTTTGAGAAAAAAGTTTTGTAGTAATATGACATGGAAGGTAATGTGCTTGCAGTATTGCTCCATCTGTGATTGTATATAATTGAAAATATGCTGTTTATGCTAACTATGTGTCATTTGTTAGATTACCGTTTTCTCACTCCTGGCTGGCTCACCAAGCTGTTAGATTGAAGACTGTACATGGTGTGTCTGTTCAAATGTTATCATTATTTTTAAGCTTTTTTAAAAAAATAACAAGTAGAAATTTTAAGGTGGATATGTATGGAAACATAAAAATAACAGTAAAGAAGAAGTACAGTTGAGGCCAAAGGTTTACATACACTTTGGGTAAAGATATTTAATGTCAGTTTTTCACAAATCCACATATTTCCTGTTACCATACTTTTCTTTCGGGAAGGCAGTTAGGTTATTTATTTACCTGTTTCTTTTAACTGACTGATTTAATTCAGCTATATTTTACTATATTTTTATGGCATTTTGGCACAAGAGGACACAAGTAGCTATAATTAGAGCCAGGTGCTTTTTGCCTTTGATAACATGAAAAAAATCCAAGCAACTCAGCCAAGACATCAGAAAAAACTGGGCACCACCACAAGTCTGTTTTTTCTTAGGAGCAATTTCCAAACAACTGAAGGTTCCACGAGCATCTGTGCAAACAACTGTATACAATAGGGTGCATCAGTTGCCCCCTAAAAATGAAAAGTTCCTCCGATCATGATGCATTTTTGTTTTTATGTTCCTTTTGGTAAGAAAACACACTGGGTGAAATATTTTGACAAAATTCAAAAGTTTAATGGTGGCACCAGGAGCTCAAAGTTATGGAAAAAGCTGCTATTTTATGACTTTTATGACAAAATTTCGATCACTTTTCATGAAACATTATGGCACCTTATAGAGTATACCAAATATCTTAGATACACATTTTTTAGTCCATATTCTAAATATATTATCAAGCACAGTTTGAGTTTTAGCTGTTCATTGAATCATTGTTCAACTACTTTTAAACAATACAAATGTATTATGAATCACATTAATGCTTCTCAATCCCTTGCAAAGGTTCTTAACATGATCTCTGGGTCACAAGAAATCAATAAATGGAGTCCAACATTGTGATTCAAACCTTACGCGAAAACATAAAATAAGCGTTTTTTGGCAAAAAATGAACTTCATGGTGCCACCATTAGACTTTTGAATATGGTCAAAAATTTTACAGGATGTCTTTATTGGTGAAAAGGAACACCCATACAAAAATGCATCAGATTTTATGAAAGTGAGGGCAACTGATGCACCCTAGTATACAAATATAGCACTTTTGAGACCACTCAGACACTGCATCTTTCAGGAAAGTAGCACAAATTAACTTCCAGGGATGAATGAACTTTGGTCCGAAAGGTTCAACCCTGATACAACAACATTGAAACTAACAAAGGAGCTGTAAGTAGTGTTGTAGTATTTGAGACTGGTGTCAAGATCACTTTTTGAAGGTCTCGGCCTTGTCTCGGAATCCACTGAATTTTTACTCAGTTTTGTCTCGGTCTCAGAGGATTCGGGATTTTATTTCAAGACCGGTCAAGTCCACGACTGTGGGGATTTCGCTAAATTGCCTATGTATTGTCTGATTCATTTGTTCACATCGTTACTGTGATTGGATGTAACATTTCCTGCTTCATGTTATTGCGACCAATAGCATGACTCATTGCTAATTTGAAAATTTTCTTCCTGTTAACGGCTGTCACCCCTCCCCTGCCCCCCTTCACACACACTGATCTGGTCCTGGTCTTGACTTGGTCTTGCCCTGCCTTTGTCTTGGTCTTGACTTAGGCTCAACCCCTCAAAGTCTTGGTCTCAATACACTTAGGTCTTAGTCATGACTTGATCTTGGTTTAGATGGTCTTGACTACAACACTACCATCAAGTAACAAAGTATGTACTCTACCGTTCAAAAGTTTGGGGTCACTTTGAAATTTCCTTATTTTTGAAAGAAAAGCACTGTTCTTTTCAATGAAGATCACTTTAAACTAATCAGAAATCCACTCTATACATTGCTAATGTGGTAAATGACTATTCTAGCTGCAAATGTCTGGTTTTTGGTGCAATATCTCCATAGGTGTATAGAGGCCCATTTCCAGCAACTCTCACTCCAGTGTTCTAATGGTACAATGTGTTTGCTCATTGCCTCAGAAGGCTAATGGATGATTAGAAAACCCTTGTACAATCATGTTAGCACAGCTGAAAACAGTTGAGCTCTTTAGAGAAGCTATAAAACTGACCTTCCCTTTGAGCAGATTGAGTTTCTGGAGCATCACATTTGTGGGGTCGATTAAATGCTCAAAATGGCCAGAAAAATGTCTTGACTATATTTTCTATTCGTTTTACAACTTATGGTGGGAAATAAAAGTGTGACTTTTCATGGAAAACACAAAATTGTCTGGGTGACCCCAAACTTTTGAATGGTAGTGTGTATACATGTTATTTCACCTCCCTCACTGCCATCACCAGGAACTACCTGCAGGCCAGGACAATGATAACATTTTAACATAGCCTATGGAAATCCAAAGTTTACACATTATCATCACGCACAGAAATTGCAAAACTGCAAAAGTAGTTTTAAAACCGCTAAGTTCCAACTGTTAAACATAGTGAGAGGCTGGGCTACGTGTGTGTGTGTAAAGTGTAAACCAGTGCATCCTGACTTTCTAACTATGCCTGTGTGTTGCATGAGCGTCAGTCAGTCAACAACTCTTCGCAAAGTTTCCTTATGAAACAATATGCTCGCTGAAATTATGGCAGGGAACGCCAGATTAAACATTAAAACTGCCTTCTGAGCACTGTATCTACAGGCTACCACCAAAAGAAGGAGGCTACCAGAAAGGCATCTCCACTCCGTACGATTTTACTTTCACTACGACATTACTTTGAACAGACTATCAAAAAATTGCAAGGTGATATGATAAAGTAAGGCACAGTTTACTTACAGCTGTTTTTTTTTTTTTTAAAAACGATGCAATCGTTTTCTGCCTTTCGGCACCCTTCATCATGCCGTGTTGGGGTCCTGAACTAGGAGGAGCTGTCCCCGATATGCCTGTCAAACTTGTTGTGGGTAACCATAGCAACCAAGCTCGAGCTCGCAACCCGTGCAGTCTGCGCAGTTGCAACTATGTATGTACTGCTGTGCACCTCAATAAACCGAATGGTAATTAGTCTTTTGATTTTTCCGTGAGGTTTGCCTTATGCAAAGAAAGACAGCATAGACGTTTTTTCCTCCCTATAAGTGGGGGGGACCGAACGAGGTGAATTTAAATCTGGGTGGGACGAATCCCCCCCGTCCCCCCCTCTATCTGCGCCTGTGACTTATGGTGGTAAATAAAAGTGTGACTTTTCATGGAAAACACAAAATTGTCTGGGTGACCCCAAACTTTTGAACGGTAGTGTACATCCACCATCAAAAGAGTCTTACATTGCTATGGCCTGAAAGGCTGTTGTGCAAGGAATAAGCCTTTACTCCAAGACCTGCCAAGTGAAGGTTGGAGATGGTTATCAGCATTTTGGAGAAATTATCTATGGTCAAATGAAAAAAACAAACAAAAAAAACAAACAAACCCCCCCCCCCCCCCCCCCCCCCCAAAAAAAAAAAAAAAAACCCTCAAACTGTTTGGCCAAAATGTGTGGCCCACAAATCTGAATAAGCTCCACCAGTTCTATCAGGAGGAATGGGCAAAAAGTCTGGCAAAGCCCCCCAAGCATTTGATACCCCAAGTATTTGATTCTAGGTAACAATTACAATGCTACAAGTGCTACCAGGGCGGCACTGTGGTGTAGTGGTTAGCGCTGTCGCCTCACAGCAAGAAGGTCCTGGGTTTGAGCCCCGGGCCCGGCGAGGGCCTTTCTGTGTGGAGTTTGCATGTTCTCCCCGTGTCCGCGTGGGTTTCCTCCGGGTGCTCCGGTTTCCCCTACAGTCCAAAGACATGCAGGTTAGGTTAACTGGTGACTCTAAATTGGCCGTAGGTGTGAATGGTTGTCTGTATCTATGTGTCAGCCCTGTGATGACCTGGCGACTTGTCCAGGGTGTACCCCGCCTTTCGCCCATAGTCAGCTGGGATAGGCTCCAGCTCGCCTGCGACCCTGTAGAAGGATAAAGCGGCTAGAGATAATGAGATGAGACAAGTGCTACCAAATACGAACAAAGTGTATGTAAAATTTTGATCTGCTGAAATTTTTATATAAAAGCTGAATTAAATTGGTCTCTTAGCTATAATTAGGAAATGGCCTCTTATGGAAATTATATAGATATCATAACTGATCAAACATGAAATGTTTTGAAGTGGAAGATGGGTCTCTGTGCAGATGAATAGAAATCTGTCTCACCTCTCCTTTTCTCACACTATCTTTTTTACTCTCTCATATGTTTTAATTAGGATGATTTTTACTCCGAGTCATGATGTTCATTGTAGCAGTAATTTCGCACCATTGGAGTAATAAAGATAGATTAAAATTCTGCCTTCGCCTCCTCAAAGGAGCCCAAGATGGCCCATTAAATCCTGGCAGTTAATAAGTGAAATCCCTTTTAGACATTCTTGCATTGTTTGTTGCATATGCATGTTTGAAAAGAGAGGTGGAGGAAGAGAAAACTCTCAGTCCACTTTCACTATCTGTAGTCTACAGGCTGGGCTCTAGTCCACAATCCGATTGGCACAGACAAGGGTGTGAAAGACGATGCTTATTATTCACACACACTCATTCATCCTGTCCATTTCTCTCTCTGTCGGCCACTCTTTCTAATTAAGGCACATGTCATTAAGGCTGCTTTAACACTAGGTGTGTTTTTCTCAACATCCAGTGTACATATAATCTTATACGTCATGAGGAATATAAATACCCCAGGGTTCCCGGGGTAATATCGCTACTGAAGATGAATAAATTAATAGATATTGAGCTAGGCTAGTAAGTTATTAGTAATTAGGACTAGTTAAGAGCGTTGTGATGGTTATAGTGTGCACAGCTTACGAGCTGATTTTTTCGTGCCATGTCATTCATGAAAATATGGCAAGAGTGAAATCACCATGGGAAGAAGTCGTCTGGTGTTGATGTATCGTAATCTGGGTTGAACTTTGTTAGAAGATCAAGGTTGCTCTTTTCTTCTTCAGGTATCAAGCATCATAGCTCATTCAGGCATAAAAGAAAAATCGTGGCAACGTTTTCTTCTCTCTCACACACAGTCAGTTGCATGTTCTTCCTCCTGCATCACATATTGTTCTAGTTCGTTTTCCCTTCCTCTTCTTGACTGTGTCTATTTGTCTTTCTCGGTCTCTCTCTGTCTCTGTCTCTCGCTTCAGTTGCTTTATCTGCCTGCATGTTTACACTGATGTGTTGTGGCTGGGTGACAATGTAGCTGTCTATTGCCATTAATCCTTGCTGAAACTCCACTCAGGTCGGGACTGGAGGAATGTAAAATTATGCCTGTGTGTGTGTGTGTGTGTGTGTGTGTGTGAATACACGGTACAGTGGTGCTTGAAAGTTTGTGAACCCTTTAGAATTTTCTATATTTCTGCATAAATATGACCGAAAACATCATCAGATTTTCACACAAGTCCTAAAAGTAGATAAAGAGAACCCAGTTAAACAAATGAGACAAAAATATTATACTTGGTCATTTATTTATTAAGGAAAATGATCCGATATTAGGGCGGCACGGTGGTGTAGTGGTTAGCGCTGTCGCCTCACAGCAAGAAGGTCCTGGGTTCGAGCCCCGGGGCCGGTGAGGGCCTTTCTGTGTGGAGTTTGCATGTTCTCCCCGTGTCCGCGTGGGTTTCCTCCGGGTGCTCCGGTTTCCCCCACAGTCCAAAGACATGCAGGTTAGGTTAACTGGTGACTCTAAATTGACCGTGAGTGTGAATGGTTGTCTGTGTCTATGTGTCAGCCCTGTGATGACCTGGCGACTTGTCCAGGGTGTACCCCGCCTTTCGCCCGTAGTCAGCTGGGATAGGCTCCAGCTTGCCTGCGACCCTGTAGAAGGATAAAGCGGCTAGAGATAATGAGATGAGATGAGAATGAGATCCGATATTACATATCTGTGAGTGGCAAAAGTATGTGAACCTCTAGGATTAGCAGTTAATTTGAAGGTGAAATTAAAGTCAGGTGTTTTCAATCAATGGGATGACAATCAGGTGTGAGTGGGCACCCTGTTTTATTTAAAGAACAGGGATCTATCAAAGTCTGATCTTCACAACACATGTTTGTGGAAGTGTATCATGGCACGAACAAAGGAGATTTCTGAGGACCTCAGAAAAAGCATTGTTGATGCTCATCAGGCTGGAAAAGGTTACAAAACCATCTCTAAAGAGTTTGGACTCCACCAATCCACAGTCAGACAGATTGTGTACAAATGGAGGAAATTCAAGACCATTGTTACCCTCCCCAGGAGTGGTCGACCAACAAAGATCACTCCAAGAGTAAGGCGTGTAATAGTCGGCAAGGTCACAAAGGACCCCGGGGTAACTTCTAAGCAACTGAAGGCCTCTCTCACATTGACTAATGTTCATGTTCATGAATCCACCACCAGGAAAACACTGAACAACAATGGTGTGCATGACAGAGTTGCAAGGAGAAAGCCACTGCTCTCCAAAAAGAACATTGCTGCTCATCTGCAGTTTGCTAAAGAGCACGTGGACAAGCCAGAAGGCTATTGGAAAAATGTTTTGTGGACGGAGGAGACCAAAATAGAACTTTTGGTTTAAATGAGAAGTGTTATGTTTGGAGAAAGGAAAACACTGCATTCCAGCATAAGAACCTTATCCCATCTGTGAAACATGGTGGTGGTAGTATCATGGTTTGGGCCTGTTTTGCTGCATCTGGGCCAGGATGGCTTGCCATCATTGATGGAACAATGAATTCTGAATTATACCAGCGAATTCTAAAGGAAAATGTCAGGACATCTGTCCATGAACTGAATCTCAAGAGAAGGTGGGTCATGCAGCAAGACAACGACCCTAAGCACACAAGTCGTTCTACCAAAGAATGGTTAAAGAAGAATAAAGTTAATGTTTTGGAATGGCCAAGTCAAAGTCCTGACCTTAATCCAATGGAAATGTTGTGGAAGGACCTGAACCGATCAGTTCATATGAGGAAACCCACCAACATCCCAGAGTTGAAGCTGTTCTGTACGGAGGAACGGGCTAAAATTCCTCCAAGCCGGTGTGCAGGACTGATCAACAGTTACCGCAAACGTTTAGTTGCAGTTATTGCTGCACAAGGGGGTCACACCAGATACTGAAAGCAAAGGTTCACATACTTTTGCCACTCACAGATATGTAATATCGGATCATTTTCCTCAATAAATAAATGACCAAGTATAATATTTTTGTCTCATTTGTTTAACTGGGTTCTGTTTATCTACTTTTAGGACTTGTGTGAAAATCTGATGATGTTTTAGGTCACATTTATGTAGAAATATAGAAAATTCTAAAGGGTTCACAAACTTTCAAGCACCACTGTATATCAGTGGCGGCTGCTGGTTTTTAAAACAGGGGAAGCCCATTTTACGCATTCATCGTAAAACCTGTAGGCCGGATATCAAAGAATAGAAAGGTGTGCCCCATTAGCATAGTGAACTAGACAACCCTACCTAGTGGCAGAAAGTATTTTTGCTTGTACATTTCATGTTATAGTCTGGCTTGCCAGGCTAGTGCCTCATATCCTTAATCAAAAATATCAAACATCCAAAAATCACTGGCTATTCAACGAAGAGCCTTGAACATCATACCCTGATATGCAACACAGAGTCTTTAACACAACACCCAGCTGTGCAACACATCCTTGAACATCTTCTGCAACACAGTCTGGAAATTCATAACCAGGTAGGCTATGCAACACACAGAACCTTGAATATCATACCCAGGTATAACCTATAACACAGAGCCCACCATTCTCTTAACATTACTGAACAATATACACACTTCAGATTCATGAACATGAACACTATTTATACACAAATTCTGCCCTCCGCTCCTTTTCCAGAAAATGGTCTGTGACCCTGTCATACTAGCTGGTTGTGCTTTCCAGAGACTTCACCAATTTCTGTTAGCAGCTAGCACTGCAGATCCCAATAAGGCTCAAGCTAGCCTACAACCAGATTGAACTACAAATGAAATAAACGAGTGAATTCACGAATGATCAAACTGATAGAATGGATGAAAGTTAACGGAGCACAACGAGTAATATTTACATTTATTTACAGAGTAATGTACAGAGACATCAATGAGAAGAACCGTTTATATGAAAAGAAATTCGGACAGCACTTTGGCACACGACTACACTTTCTCGACATCCGCTAGGGACTGATCATACTTCCGTGTTCCTCGCTGACGCCGAAGTACAAAGCCCGCCCTCCTCGTGTCTTTCAAACACTACCTCCAATAATCCTTCATCAGCCCGGCTTCTTGTCCCTCCCACTGTCTCGTTTAGTCCCAGAGAAGCCCGGCTTCCCTGGAAGTGACGATTTTGTCGATTTTAACCAATAACAACTAGCCGAAATTGGCTGTTCAGAGCCCTCTCATAGACTGCAACGGATACCCGGCTGCCAGCCATAGAGCCCATTGAAATAAGAAAGGTTACAGCCAGTGTTGCCAGATTGGGCGGTTTTAAGTGCATTTTGGTGGGTTTTGAACATATTTTGGCTGGAAAACGTCAGCAGTATCTGGCAACGCTGGTTACAGCCTGGCAGCAAAGGTGATTCTCGTAGCGAACTGCAAGTTCGTCAGACATCACTTAAATAAGTTACAGCCAGGATAGTTATGAACATAAATACAATCTTGGGCATATATTATGTTATGCAAGTTATTGTTTTAATGAGAATTCAACGTCGTAGATGCCGCAGTTTGGGGAGAGAATTTTAGGGGAAGCTCGGCTTCCCTTGTTGTCTCTGAGAAATCGCCCCTGCAGTATATGCATTCATGTTTTGTGTGAGTACATATTTCTGAGGGCACTTCAAAAAGTTCTTGGCCTCACCTGGAAACAAGGGGTGCAACTCCCATTTTGGGGCATAACTGTAAAGCCTTATATCACTGTGCACATAAACTCAAATGAAAGAAGCAATAAAGAAAAAAGGAGAGGAATGCTTCGGGTTGGCATGCTTTTGCTCTGGACAATGTGCCCGTCCACAAAGTACAGGTGGCAGTGGAAGAAGCAGCCAAAAATGGCTTTGAGCTGTTGCCTCATGCACCTTACTCACCCAACCTGGTACCATCTGACTTCTGTTTCACAAACTGAAATCCCACTGGCGGTGGTCACCATTTGCAGAGTGATGATGAAGTCATCCATGCTGTTGAGGAGTATCTGGAGGCTCAAGATGTGACCTTCTTCCATGAAGGGATAGCGAAGCTTGAACACTAGTGGACCAAGTGCATTGAAGTTAAAGGAGACTATGCTGAATAATAGTGCAAGAACAATCTTTCTCCTGTGACATTTTCTGGGTGAGGCCGAGAACTTTTGAAGTACCCTCGTACATCATTGGACAAAAAATTGTGAAGCTTCATTTCTATCTATTTATCTATCTATTGTTGTGGAAGGGAAGTTTGTAACTCAAAAGTAGCCAAAAAATATACTTCCACAAAAGAAGTTGCCTTAAACACTTTTATTGCACAGAAACAATGCAAGCGTGAGTGATTTCCCGGGAGAACGCTGAACTCTAAGTTTCTTCTATTAGTTTTTAAAGGTCCCATGGCATGAAATTTTCACTTTCTGAGGGTTCTTAACGTTAAAATGAGTTCCTCTGACCTTCTTAAGTCACCCCAGTGGCTAGAAATTTCATAATGTGTAAACCAAACTATGCCCAACATTTGAGAATGGCGCGTCAAAATGGCGCGTTGATAAACTCTTCCCTTGCCTACGTCAGCAAGGGAGATGATCCCCACGCCCCCCCCCCCTGGATTCCCACCCACCGTATGGATTGCCCGCCCAGCTCAAAAGTTGCCACCAAACATGGAAGTTGCGCTGTACATGGATGTGACAACACAGAAAGGAGTCTGTTTTTACTGCCGACGGGAGAGCCCCTGAAGACGCAGTGGCTTAATTTTATTTACTCCAATAATACGCCGTCGAGTCTACCTAAGACGGTGTATGTTTGTCGGAAGCATTTTCCTGAGGAATGTTTCCACAACTTGGGACAGTACAGGGCAGGTTTTGCACATCAACTGTCACTGAAGCCTGGGTCCGTACCAAGCATCCCTGCCGCATCAGCCACAAACACCGAACAAGTAAGTGTATAACTGTTAAGTCGTTTTGCCGTGTTTTAAAATCGGTGCCACGTTAGCCTTGCAATGGCTACATTAGCTGTGCAGCTAACCGCTTCCTGCAGTTAGCCAAGTAATCTGCGCTACAAAACCAAAAAGCGTGCAGCATGCTCTGTTATAATAGCCAATCAAAACAGTTTTTACAAAGACACCCACATTCTTTTTTTTAAGTCACTCGTTCATTTTATTTGTTTGTTTGTTCAGTAAAACCCCAAACATTTGTTGAATTTATTTTATTTCCTCGCGTCGCACCTTAATGACGTCAGCGCGCGGTATTTTTCCCTTTGCGGTTTGTTCCTTCGCTCTCGCCATAGTAAGACACCCACATCCGCTTGTTCTGACCCACTGGAGGTAGCGTCACAGTGCTGTTAGCCAATTGGAGGTAACACGTTTACATGTCATGAATATTAATGATAAGACCCGCCCCCACCCTCTACCCTTCCCCGCCTCCTGCTTCTCATTAGCAAAACGACGCACTGGGAAAAGCGCTGAAATGGGGCTTTCTCCCAGAAGGCTATATCTACGTGCCGAGGGTTCATTTCGAGAAAGGCTGCGGATATAACATCCGGAAACCTCCACGAGCCCGTTTAAAGCATCAACAAACCACCATGCCATGGGACCTTTAAATTGGGTCCCTTTTCGGGAGACCCACCCTAGGACCACCTCAGGACCGCCCCAAAACAAAACGGCATCTCCTATTAAAATCATTGTAAAAGGACTTTCTTTGTTTGAAACACAGACTTCTGATTGGCTAAAACATTTCCTGCTATTTTTTAAAAAGAAAACAGAGATACTAACATTTACCATTATAGCCTTCTAAGGGTTTTACTACTTAATGATGAGTCACGTGAAATGCCTTTACAATGATAATCAGTGGTGGAGATTACAAGACGATCGCATATACATCTCATCTCATCTCATTAGCTCTAGCCGCTTTATCCTGTTCTACAGGGTCGCAGGCAAGCTGGAGCCTATCCCAGCTGACTACGGGCGAAAGGCGGGGTACACCCTGGACAAGTCGCCAGGTCATCACAGGGCTGACACATAGACACAGACAACCATTCACACTCACATTCACACCTACGGTCAATTTAGAGTCACCAGTTAACCTAACCTGCATGTCTTTGGACTGTGGGGGAAACCGGAGCACCCGGAGGAAACCCACATGGACACGGGGAGAACATGCAAACTCCGCACAGAAAGACCCTCGCCGGCCACGGGGCTCGAACCCGGACCTTCTTGCTGTGAGGCGACAGCGCTAACCACTACACCACCGTGCCGCCATCGCATATACATGAGCTCCTCTAAACATTTAAGCTCAAAGTGTACTTAGGCTCAGCTTAAGGAGCTTGATTTTAAAATACCTCCCAAGTATATCAATCATAAATTCATGCTAAATAATACAACAATTTCACCATACTCTCAAAGAATAATAATAATTGTAACAAGCTAAAATAGTTTGTGTGTGTGTCTGGGGTGGGGGTGTCTGTGTATGTGTCTGTATGCATGTGTGTGTGTTTATTGTATTTGAAATGTCTTTGAATTCCTTCAGACTTGTTTTCACAGCCACTGTGGGCTGCTAGGAGGGAGTCTTAAGTGTTGACGAGCAATCTCCTCTCGCCTCCAGCAAAATATTTTGAGCTCCCACTACTGTAACGCTTTATGAGAATATCTCTGTGCGTGTGTGTTTGTGTGTAGATAATTGCCTGTTTCACTAAGGCTTCCTTAAAATAATTCCGATCACGTTCCTGTTGCTGTTTACCGTATGCACGTCCTAATACAGACGTTAAAATGTATGTGGTTCCATTCAAAAATGAACACATTTGAGCTTTTTAGCACCTAAGGACCATTTCCTGTGTTAGGAACATTTCATAGCATGACTGTTGACACATTATTGACATTAGGCAAATGTGTAGAATCATCTTTATTGATGTTATTATACCATAATTTTACAACCCCGATTCCAAAAAAGTTGGGACAAAGTACAAATTGTAAATAAAAACGGAATGCAATGATGTGGAAGTTTCAAAATTCCATATTTTATTCAGAATAGAACATAGATGACATATCAAATGTTTAAACTGAGAAAATGTATCATTTAAAGAGAAAAATTAGGTGTTTTTTAATTTCATGACAACAACACATCTCAAAAAAGTTGGGACAAAGCCATGTTTCCCACTGTGAGACATCCCCTTTTCTCTTTACAACAGTCTGTAAACGTCTGGGGACTGAGGAGACAAGTTGCTCAAGTTTAGGGATAGGAATGTTAACCCATTCTTGTCTAATGTAGGATTCTAGTTGCTCAACTGTCTTAGGTCTTTTTTGTCGTATCTTCCGTTTTATGATGCGCCAAATGTTTTCTATGGGTGAAAGATCTGGACTGCAGGCTGGCCAGTTCAGTACCCGGACCCTTCTTCTACGCAGCCATGATGCTGTAATTGATGCAGTACAGTGGTGCTTGAAAGTTTGTGAGCCCTTTAGAATTTTCTATATTGCTGCATAAATATGAGCTAAAAAAGCATTAGATTTTCATACAAGTCCTAAAAGTAGATAAAGAGAACCCAGTTAAACAAATGAGACAAAAATATTATACTTGGTCATTTATTTATTGAGGAAAATGGTCCAATATTACATATCTGTAAGTGGCAAAAGTATGTGAACCTCTAGGATTAACAATTAATCTGAAGGTGAAATTAGAGTCAGGTGTTTTCAATCAATGGGATGACAATCAGGTGTGAGTGGGCACCCTGTTTTATTTAAAGAACAGGGATCTATCAAAGTCTGATCTTCACAACAAATGTTTGTGGAAGTGTATCATGGCACGAACAAAGGAGATTTCTGAGGACCTCAGAAAAAGCGTTGTTGATGCTCATCAGGCTGGAAAAGGTTACAAAACCATCTCTAAAGAGCTTGGACTCCACCAATCCACAGTCAGACAGATTGTGTACAAATGGAGGAAATTCAAGACCATTGTTACCCTCCCCAGGAGTGGTCGACCAACAAAGATCACTCCAAGAGCAAGGGGTGTAATAGTTGGCGAGGTCACAAAGGACCCCAGGGTAACTTCTAAGCAACTGAAGGCCTCTCTCACATTGGCTAATGTTAATGTTCATGAGTCCACCATCAGGAGAACACTGAACAACAATGGTGTGCATGGCAGGGTTGCAAGGAGAAAGCCACTGCTCTCCAAAAAGAACATTGCTGCTTGTCTGCAGTTTGCTAAAGATCACATGGACAAGCCAGAAGGCTATTGGAAAAATGTTTTGTGGACGGATGAGACCAAAATAGAACTTTTTGGTTTAAATGAGAAGCGTTATGTTTGGAGAAAGGAAAACACTGCATTCCAACATAAGAACCTTATCCCATCTGTGAAACATGGTGGTGGTAGTATCATGGTTTGGGCCTGTTTTGCTGCATCTGGGCCAGGACGGCTTGCCATCATTGATGGAACAATGAATTCTGAATTATCCCAGCGAATTCTAAAGGAAAATGTCAGGACATCTGTCCATGAACTGAATCTCAAGAGAAGGTGGGTCATGCAGCAAAACAACGACCCTAAGCACACAAGTCGTTCTACCAAAGAATGGTTAAAGAAGAATAAAGTTAATGTTTTGGAATGGCCAAGTCAAAGTCCTGACCTTAATCCAATGGAAATGTTGTGGAAGGACCTGAAGCGAACAGTTCATGTGAGGAAACCCACCAACATCCCAGAGTTGAAGCTGTTCTGTACGGAGGAATGGGCTAAAATTCCTCCAAGCCGGTGTGCAGGACTGATCGACAGTTACCGCAAACGTTTAGTTGCAATTATTGCTGCACAAGGGGGTCACACCAGATACTGAAAGCAAAGGTTCACATACTTTTGCCACTCACAGATATGTAATATTGGATCATTTTCTTCAATAAATAAATGACCAAGTATAATATTTTTGTCTCATTTTTTAACTGGGTTCTCTTTATCTACTTTTAGGACTTGTATGAAAATCTGATGATGTTTTAGCTCATATTTATGCAGCAATATAGAAAATTCTAAAGGGCTCACAAACTTTCAAGCACCACTGTACTGCATCAATTACAGCATCATGGCTGCGTAGAAGAAGGGTCCGGGTACTGAACTGGCCAGCCTGCAGTCCAGATCTTTCACCCATAGAAAACATTTGGCGCATCATAAAACGGAAGATACGACAAAAAAGACCTAAGACAGTTGAGCAACTAGAATCCTACATTAGACAAGAATGGGTTAACATTCCTATCCCTAAACTTGAGCAACTTGTCTCCTCAGTCCCCAGACGTTTACAGACTGTTGTAAAGAGAAAAGGGGATGTCTCACAGTGGGAAACATGGCCTTGTCCAACGTTTTTGAGATGTGTTGTTGTCATGAAATTTAAAATCACCTCATTTTTCTCTTTAAATGATACATTTTCTCAGTTTAAACATTTGATATGTCATCTGCCATTCAAGCACCACTGTATGTGGTTTGGCATTGTCATGTTGGAAAATGCAAGGTCTTCCCTGAAAGAGACGTCATCTGGATGGGAGCATATGTTGCTCTAGAACCTGGATATACCTTTCAGCATTGATGGTGTCTTTCCAGATGTGTAAGCTGCCCATTCCACACGCACTAATGCAACCCCATACCATCAGAGATGCAGGCTTCTGAACTGTGCACTGATAACAACTTGGGTCGTCCTTCTCCTCTTTAGTCCGAATGACACGGCGTCCCTGATTTCCATAAAGAACTTCAAATTTTGATTCGTCTGACCACAGAACAGTTTTCCACTTTGCCACAGTCCATTTTAAATGAGCCTTGGCCCAGAGAAGATGTCTGCGCTTCTGGATCATGTTTAGATATGGCTTCTTCTTTGAACTATAGAGTTTTAGCTGGCAACGGCGGATGGCACGGTGAATTGTGTTCACAGATAATGTTCTCTGGAAATATTCCTGAGCCCATTTTGTGATTTCCAATACAGAAGCATGCCTGTATGTGATGCAGTGCCGTCTAAGGGCCCGAAGATCACGGGCACCCAGTATGGTTTTCCGGCCTTGACCCTTACGCACAGAGATTCTTCCAGATTGAGCAGCGGTGGTCCAGCGTTCAAGATTTCTGCGTTGGCCTAGTGGACCCAAGCGTCCACGAACTTGCGTCTAGCGGTGCCAAACTTTGACTGGGCGTTGGTGGAGCGGGGGTGAACTTTGCCAGGGCGGAAAATTGCCCCCTCCTCACTGCTCGCAATATTTTGTGCAGCTCAAAACTTTCGGAGCGGTAGGGGGGCCCCTCGAGAAACATCAGCGGTGGCCGAGCGTATATGGTGTTGATTTAACGGGGGCCAACTTTTGTTAAACGGTGGTGAACGGTTACGAGCGGTGATGAATTTTTTTCACCGCTCCAGGAACGCTCCAGCAAAGTTCGTGCGGTGTGACCGGGGCCTTAGCAGTTTTACCAGAAGTGACATAGCTGGTGGTCTAGCAAACCTAAATGGCTGCCGTAGTGCAAACAACTAGCGATAAGTTATCAGAGTACGCTCGTAATCTAGAAGCCACTGCTGGCTTTAGATATATTCAGAAGATTGCTATGTGCAATGGAATCGACCCCTACAGTCTGGGAAAGAAGGATTTGTCATACAATCTGGAAAAGTACCCTTCAGTCGAGTTCCCCGACATCTCAAACTATCTGGTGTTGCAGACGTCCTTCTACACCGCAAAACAGATGAAAGTGTGGAAGAGTATGGAGGCTTATGACTTTTTTGTATGTGGCTGGATAAAGGACCTCGCTATGAAGTTGCTGCCGAATGAATCCTGGATTGTTTTTGCCCGCGTATGTTTTTTTAAAGCTTTTCGTTTGTGTCTTTAAAACGAAGCGCTGCAAGTTGAAGTGTAAACAAACAACAGCTGGCTTGATTCTCACTTGTGTTGGCTCTTATCTCTTAGGTAAATCAATCATTCACAAAGATCATCAGAAACCCCTTTAAAGACCTGGATCTTAGTTTAACAAGACGGAGAAGTGATCACGGCGCATTGTAACTGTATGGCTGGGTAAGAATTTTGTCGCAACCTTCATGTATATGGACTTTATTATTCGTGGTTGTTTTGATCGTTTGCACTTGCTGAAAGACACGTTGAAAAGACCGCTAGGACACCCTGTTAGAGAAAGCGAGACATGCGTTGTTTTCAGTATGACGGCCATCGAGTGAGGAGTAAACCAAGAAACAGCTGGGGACTTTAGCGCTTTGTGACTAAAAAAAGTACCATGAAATAATGACACATAGCAAGAAAAGTACTTGGAAAACACTAAGGACGTAGCTGAGAAGAAGATACAAACCTTACACCAAGTGATCACTGCAAACTCGAGCATGCTTCGACTCGGCTCCCTTTGATTTCAGTGAGAAGTTCAAAAGCCACCTTTCTTGACATCTTTTTGTGAAATCCTGTGTTCATTCACCCTTTTTTATTAGTTCATGGGGAACCCTGAAGAAACTTTTATCAGTTTCATGGTTTGATTGATTCGAACAACCTAAAACAACGCAAGTGTGAGGCATTTTTCATGTGAGCAATGCACCTTCTCCATACAAACTCTTTGTCAACTTAGCTTTGGTTGACCACCAGCTAAAGTTTTGAATAACTAATGAGGCGGATGTGACATCACGTGAAATCCAAGAATACTACTTATCCATCAGGGTTGTGGGGGAAGCTGGAGCCAATCCCAACTGACTTTGGGTGAGAGGTGGGGTTGACCCTCTACAGATTGATAAACTATCACAGGGTTAACACAGACACAAACAACTGTTCACACTCACAGTCACACCTAGGGGACATTTAGGCAAGGCAAGGCAAGTTTATTTATATAGCGCAGGGCTTTTCAAAGTGTGGGGTGCGCCTCCCCTGGGGGGTGCCAGAGTTCTTTGGGGGGGGGGGGGGGGTGCAACGTGAGGAAACATAAGCCAGAATAAGTTACTGTTGCAGACATTTAGCGAACTTCAGCTAGCCTTTGCCAGAGACACAATGGATCGATTTTTAGTACCAAAGCTACAGTGAGTGAGGGGACAGAGTCTGGGCCAAGCAAAAAACCAGACCCTCCAGGATTTCGCGATGTTGCGATTCAACCAATCCCCGCGAATTCAGGGCAGTGTTGCAATTATATCCAATCACCGCAAGCTTCCCCCAAATTTGACCAATCGTTGGCGTCGTCTTGAGGTGACGTCGACAAACTACCTTCCGCCTTACTTCCGTGTATACGTTCAAGAGAAGCAGCATGCGCGCAGTGTTGCCAGATTGGACGGTTTTAAGTGCATTTTGGCGGATTTTGAACATATTTTGGACTGGAAAATGTCAGCAGTATCTGGCAACACTGCATGTGCGAGTCAGTGTTTATATAGGCTTAAATTCTGTTACTCAGTGCGTTTACATGCACATAGAGAAAATCAAATTTCTGCCGTTGCTCGACTGAAATCGAAGTTCTAAATGCCATGGAAACACCTTAGCTAGGCTGAAATTGAACCGAACTTGATTTCTCGTAATCGAGCTACACGACCTAGATTATGCGATTTTTGCCGAGCTACTTAGTGCATGTAAACCCTATCGAGCTACGTAGTCGAGCTACTTACTTCAGCACTGCCCCTTCCGGAAGTGACGAGTGACGAGACCACAAGCGGGAAACACAACAGCCTCGGTCGGCATGACAACAGTAGTAGCGAGCAGCAGAAGAGGTCAGGAGGAACAAACGAAGAAGAGAAAATGGCGAGCAGAAACGTGCACTTCTGGGGCAATGAGGAAACAGAGTTCATGCTCATTCAGCTTAAGGAGTTGAATATATTAAAATTCATGGATGGGAGAAAAACGTGCAATGGAGAACACGGAACTGATAACTTTGTTTACACTCTTGAATAGCTCTTCTTCATGACGACAACCGGAAGTATACCAACACGATGGAGCGTGTAGCGCCACCTGTGGCTCGGGTGCACAATGTACCTCACACAATAGCTCAATTTCCTTGTGTGCATGTAGGATTGGATTTCTCTGGCACCCCTGCTGGGATCCTTTGCTTGATTACCGACAGCAGCTCGATTTGGATGTGCATGTAAACGTACTGAGTGAAAGTGTGTTATGTTTACAGTGAAGGACTGTGTGCACTTTATTTTTTTACTTAACCCTTGTAATGTGTTCGTGTTTTTGTTACACAGGGAGTGCTCCCGGGTCTGGTGGACCCATTGCACTTTAGGACTTTAACATCACCATATATTCAAACCTTTTTTGTTGAAATACTCAGCAACTGTTTCATTCATGCAATTTGCAAGTAGTATTAAGAACATATGTCTTATTTATTCCCCTTTACCTTTATTAATTTACATTTTTAAAAGAAAATGTCACTCGTTTTTGTTTTTTTTTTTTTATTAAAATGGAAGAAAATAAGGAAATGCATCATATAACAACCATAACTGGGTAATGATCCAAAATGTATAAATCAAACAAGTTCTTCCAACAGTTATTTATTTGAGATTCAACAGAAATTTAACCTATGCATGTCAGTTTACACAACATCTCTCTGAACAGCACTTGAATGCAAACAGATCCAGAACAGATTAGGACACACATGAGGGGCAGATTTTCACTGTATGTGTATTGCAGATATACTTCTGACACTTGGTGCATGTATATTGGGTTTTTCTATCCATCTGGGGTCCACACACTGCACAGCGCTTCCTTTTGTTGACAGTCACAATCTAAAAGAAAAGATTATCATTAAGCATTGTCTTCCAAGGAAAATGAAATATTACACTGAATCAGTACTATGAACAGTTACCTCAGGCATTGCAGATGATGTCTCTGTAATTTCACATGAAGTGGCACCACTGTCTTCCTCCTGGATCCTCCTCACAATGGCTGCAGAGACTGGGGTTCTTGGAAGATGCTGCCTTCTTCCAATTTGTGGTCTCACCAGCATTTTCCCCAATTCCTCAAGATAGAGACGATGCTTCTGCAGCATTCCCTCATTCCAGTGTGGGTGCAATGACATCCAAATGACGAACGCGTTGTATGCGGAGATATCCAACATGTCAAAAAATAAAACCAAAGGCCATCGCAGGGTCCTCCTTTTGCAGCTGTATGTCGTCACCAGTTTATCGAGGTTGTCCACCCCTCCTTTTGTGGCATTGTAGTCCATGACCATTTCCGGCTTCAGATGGTCCTGACCACAGATTCTTCCACTCCTGTGCAGTGTACTCATGAGCACCACATTTTTGCCTTTCTTTGGTACATATGAGACCAGGGTGGTGTCAGGTGTGTAGGCAAATTTGGAAGAGTACACAGGCCTGTTGTTCAGTTTCAGCAGGTGGGGAGGGAGCTCCGGCTTGTTTTTACGTACTGTGCCCAACATGGTCACCTTTCGCTTTAGCAGCTCCTGACCCAGCTTGTGTGACGTGAAAAAATTGTCACATGTGATGTTGTGTCCCGACAGCCCCTGAGCCATATTGAGGACCACTCTCATCCCTTGATTTTTCTCAGGGGCTCCTCCCCTGCATTTCCCTGTGTAAACCTGTAGGTTCCACGCGTACGAGGAAGCTGAATCACAGGCAGCCCAAATCTTAATACCATACTTGGCAGGCTTGGATGGTATGTACTGTCGAAATGGGCAGCGACCCCGGAATGGCATCAGCTGCTCATCAACAGTGACATTGGGACCAGGGTTGTAAAGGAGTGGGAGACGCGCTACCCACTTGTCCCACACGGTCCTGATGGCAGCTAACTTGTCTCTCTGCTGTCGAACTGGTCTGTCGTCACGGACATCAAAACGGATGGTCCTGGAAATGATGTTGAAAGTTTGCAGAGACATTGTTGATCGGAAAAGTTCTCTTCCAGTTTCTTTGTCCCACAGGGATTCTGTGGCCTCTCCTTTGGACTTGAAAACACCGGCAAGGATGAGAACCCCAAAGTATGCATCTAAATCCGTTTCATCTAAATCCTTCCACCTCTCTCCAAATACTCTTCTTCCTTCTATATTAGTGCAGTCCAGGATGATGTTCTTGATTGGGGGTGGCATGAACATGTCAAAAGAAGACCTTATGTCACTTACATAGGTGACTGCCAAGCGTGTAGGTCCTGGTGCCATCTGTATTACATTGGCAGCTATGCGAGGGGGATCAGGTCTTGAAGTGGAACACCATTGAATTTTCCCATCTTTTGACAGCCATACAGTTTCACATCCTATGGCTTGCTGCTCACAGGCTTGCTGCTGACAAGCGGGTGCTGGGCCTGGCTGCTGGCAGGGTGGTTCAATGTCTGATGTTCGCTTGTGTTTTGCTGACTGATTCCCTTCTCCAGGCTGCTGGATTGTGGCTCTTGACTCTGCTGGATGGTCTTCTGTTTTCTCCTCTTCAAACTCACTATCTGACTCTGAATGTTCAGATATGTGATCTTCATTTTCAGAGACATCTTCCTCAGCTGCATCATCACAATCCTCTTTCTCTTCCAGGATCAGCTCCAGTGCAGTCTGAAGAGAGAATCTCTTCGCCATTATGATGTTGTGACTAGGATTCACACTGACAGAGACATTTGTATGATTCCCTAGATTCGTTCTCACAAGACTGAGGTTGAAATGTGAGTGGAGGTGGTGTTGGGTGCTCAAATTTTGCAACAATGTTGCAAACCTGTGTGGGAACAGCACTGCACTGGTGGTTCCCACCAAGGGCCCATCTCTCTTTGTCTCTCTCTCTCTCACAGTCAGTCACTCACAAACACACACATATGCACACTCACAGAGAGAGAGAGAGAGGGCCAAAGACGAGAATAGGGAAATGAGAGGGGCACAAGAGCTATGATTTCCATACTTTCAATAGCCCGGGTCCAGTAGACCCGAACACCCTCTATGTAATACAAATGTGAAGGGGGTGGAAGCAAGGGGGGGGTCAATGATTTTTTTTTTTGTCTGATTCATGTTCCTTGCACAAAATGAGCCAAAACCAGTGAATCTCAGTGTGAAAAAACAATTCTTTATGTATTTTTTTTTAAAGATGAAAACTGAAAACGGGTCCCACAGACCCGAACACGTTACAATGGATGCCAACATTTTTGCCAAAATGGTATTTTATTTTCCATTGTTTAGGCAGCTTCAGCATCATACTGTGAGATTCTGTTCAAATTGTTTTTTTCTTCTATGAAGCCTGAGCCATTTATTTTATTAGTTTATAATTATTGTTTAATTTAGTCTTCAGGAGAGACTGCCTGCACACAGTACTAGTATTAATAGTTTTTTTTTTCTTACATGAAAGCTGAGGCATTTATATTATATTTTAAGGGAACTTCATGTTGTGCTGTGACGTTCTCTGCACTTTAACTTTTAAACCAACAGGTGCATTTGGATAAGTAAAGCCTATTTTTCTGCATTTTTGTAGTCCTGGTAATCTTTTATATTGGTAAAGTTGTTTATAGGATCATTTCTCAGTGTCTTTGCTTTTTTTAATCAATAGTTTTTCAGTAATAACTTAATATTTAACATATCACTCAATTTTAATCACAAAAAGAGAAAATCGCAACAATTTCTCGCAACTTTCACTTCCTCCCGCAATGTAATTGCAACAAAAACCTAAAAAACACCACAACTTTCATCGCAATTTTTGGAAAAAAACCCACAACATCAGACATTTTAGCCCGCAACAATCACAAAAAAGGTCCGCGGGATCCTGGGGGGACTGACAAAAGAAGGAAGTATGACCACGATTATTTAAAGTTTGGATTTTCATGGACTGGATCTGAAGATGCTCTACTGCCACAGTGTGTTGTCTGCCAAGAGGTGCTAGCTAACGATGCTATGAGATGTTTAAAATGTGTAAAACAAGATGTTTTAAAAAGCACAGATGTTTAAAATGTGTAACAGAAAAAAATAAAAATGTGTACAACAACCATTTTTTTTTAAATACGAATGGAACATTAAGTATAGCAACAACAAAAATTGTAAGGGGGGGGGCGCTGTTGTTTATTTGCTCTCCGAGGGGGGGCTGACTCTCCCACACGACGAAAACCCCTGATATAGCGCATTTCATACACAGTGGCAGTTCAATGTGCTTTACAGAGGTAAAGGCAAAACAGTAAACAATAAAAAATTAAATTACATAAAATAAAGGGGGAAGAAGAGAGAAAAATAAAAATAATATGAGAATTAAGCAATAGTAGAAATAAAGTAATAAAATGAAGTAAAAGTTCAGTAAAAAAACAGCAGAATAAAAGGGAATAAAAGTTAAGTAAAGTTTAAAACATGTAAAGATGACAATATTAATAATTTAGCAGAAAGCATCTGAGAACAGCTTGGTCTTTAGTCTAGATTTGAAGCTGCCGACAGCAGGAGCATTTTTGATGTCCTCTGGGAGTTGGTTCCATAGCTGTACTGCATAGTAGCTAAAAGCTGCTTCACCACACTTTGTTTTAACAACAGGTTTTACCAGTAAATTTTGCTGCTGCGATCTGGTAGATCTGATTGGGTTAGGCCGCTGTAACATATCAGAGAGGTAATTGGGCCCTGTACCATTTAGAGATTTGTACACCAGCAGCAATGCTTTAAAGTCAATTCTGTAGCTTACTGGAAGCCAGTGAAGGGACCTTAGAATTGGAGTAACGTGCTCTGTTCTTTTTGTTCGTATGAGAACCCTCGCCGCTGCATTTTGCACCAGCTGAAGTCGTTTGATGGTCTTTTTTGGCAAGCCTGTGAAAAGGCCATTGCAGTAATCAGCCCTACTAGAGATGAAGGCATGTATAAGTTTTTCCAGATCATTTTTGACATAAGTCCTCTTAGTTTGGAAATGTTTTTTAGGTGATAAAATGACGATTTAGTGATTGCTTTCATGTGACTGTCAAAGTTTAGCTCGCTGTCAATGAAAACACCAAGATTTTTAACCATATCTTTTGTTTTAATCCCCTTTGTGTCAAGAATAGTGGTAATCCTGAGTCTTTCATCTTTTTTCCCCAAATAGAATTACTTCTGTTTTATCTGTGTTCAGCTGAAGAAAACTTTGTGACATCCAGTTCACTGCAAAAACAGATTTTTAAGAAAGTAAAAAAAGGCTTTTTTTCTAGAAAATTTGTCCTATTTTTAGTCTAACAAGAAGAAGAATCTTGACAAGCATTTTTCACATAAGAAAAATAGTCTTATTTTGAGAAAATACATCTAACTTTTTCTTAATAAGATTTACCAGCTAAGATCAAGCTCAATTTAACTAGTAACAAGGTATGGACATCTTTTGCAAATTATCCAAGCAAAGGATGAAGATTATGTTCCTTATTTTAAGATTAAGATCACTTGCACAACTTCTCAATTTAAGAATTTTAAGAAATGACAGCAATTTTTTTTAAAAATAATTCATTTATTGTCAAACAAGACAAACATGCAATACAGTTGACTGATTTAGAAAAAGCTATTAACCAGTTCTGTGTTGCCCATTAAATGAATTTTATAACATTTCAATAACTTTTTGCCAAATTTCCATGACTGAATATGAGCCACAGCTAATAGCAGAATAACAGTGTGCCTTTTATACATCAGATGAGGCTTTGTGTAGCCCAATCACATCTCCGAGGTAATATTTCATTGGGACAAAGACCATATCCTTGTGAGTAAAGCTGTAATACGGAGTGAAATCTACAAGGTTATTGACAGATATCAGTTCAGTTGCTTGTGCCAAGTTTGGGATCTCTAATTGATATGCCATATAATCTCTATTATAACAAATGGTGTTGTACTGCATGAACTCAAAACAAAACAATGATGAATTAATCACATAGATATGTCTTAAAAGTCCAAATTCTGGCAGATCAGAATTAACATCACTCACAATTAATGACTTTTCCCGTATGTATTTGTTGCCATTTAGATTAATCCATTTTACAGACACTGCATGGTTTACCTCATCATTTCCAAGAAAGGCTCTCATTTTTTCTTTTAAGTATGGCATGTTGCTTATTTCTGATATCGGTCCCAATGTAGCCTACTCTGATTTTTGCACCAGGGGTCCATGCCGGTTCACATAATAAAGAAAGAAATGCTAAAAACAAGATGCTTCTGGTGCCTTAATTTGAGACGAATTAGCTTATTTTTATTGTGCTGTTTTAAGATATTGTGTCTTGTTTTAAACTTTTTTGGCTAGTTATTAAAATAATTTCAAGGTATTAATTCTTAGTCAGCTCAATTAATATAATAAAATGCTTATTTGAAGAATATTTTGGCTGGTTGTTAAGCTTATTTCAAGATATAAATTCTAACAGTCAGCTAATTAAGAGACTAAATTTCTCATTTTAAGTTACTTTGTCTTAAATAAATATGATTGTATTGCTTGTAATAAGCTCAGTTTGCTCAAATTCTAGCCTTTTTGTCTAGTTTTATGTCACATTATGATTTTCCAGTGGCTAGGCTTTTTTTTGCTAGTTTTAAGAATTCTAACCTAGTAAATTTTGCTTACCCCATTGGCAGATTTTTTTGCTCAATACAAGATAATTTGGCTAGATTTAGGAATATTAGGCTTATTTCTAGAAGGGCCTTTTTTGCAGTGTTGTTGATTTGGCCGATACACTGGTAGAGACATTCAAGGGGGGCATAATCATTAGGTGATAGAGCAAAATAAATTTGGGTGTCATCTGCATAGCAGTGATACAAAATTGAGTTGTTCTTGATAATTTGTCCAAGTGGGAGCATATAAAGGTTGAATAGTAATGGTCCAAGGATCGACCCCTGGGGACACCACAGGTCAAGGACATTTAGAGTAACCCTTTGACCTAATCTGCATGTCATTGGGCTGTGGGAGGAAACTGGAGCACCTAGACTAGAGGAAACCAATACAGGTATGAGGAAAACATTTAAAAACTCCACATATAAAGGCTCCAGTTGGCCACGAGGTTCGAACCCAGAAATTTCTTGCTGTGAGGCGAAAGTGGAATTTCTTGTTGTGGAATTTGTATTGTTGCAAAATTGTTTTAAAGTCATTAAATTACAGGCATTTAGGAGATGCTCTTATCCAAAGCAACATACAATATAACCCAGAGCAGCCTGGGGAGTAGTTGGGGGTTAGGTGCCTTGCTCAAGGGCACTTCAGCCATTCCTGCTGGTCCAGGGAATCAAACTGGTGATCTTTTGATCCCAAAGTCAAAAGCCAGTGTGTGAATGTTTTGGTTGGTGTGTTTCTATGTATTTTAGTGCTATAATATCTAGCTAGCTAACCAGAGATACTCATCTCATCTCATTATCTGTAGCCACTTTATCCTGTTCTACAGGGTCGCAGGCAAGCTGGAGCCTATCCCAGCTGACTACGGGCGAAAGGCGGGGTACACCCTGGACAAGTCGCCAGGTCATCACAGGGCTGACACATAGACACAGACAACCATTCACACTCACATTCACACCTACGGTCAATTTAGAGTCACCAGTTAACCTAACCTGCATGTCTTTGGACTGTGGGGGAAACCGGAGCACCCGGAGGAAACCCACGCGGACACGGGGAGAACATGCAAACTCCGCACAGAAAGGCCCTCGCCGGCCACGGGGCTCGAACCCGGACCTTCTTGCTGTGAGGCGACAGCGCTAACCACTACACCACCGTGCCGCCCAACCAGAGATACTACTTTTTTTTTTTTATTTGAGATGTTGAGAGATCTACATGGTTTTGGAAATGGCCCATATATTCACCCTGCATTCCAGTGTGAAGCAACCCTTTGCCTGTAACTTATTCTCACTAATTAGCTAATGTTAGGTGATTATTCCATTCATTATTTCATAATTTCATTTACGTTAGGTATGTGTTGCTTATGACACGGCAGAATTAACGCAGCAGGACGGTGATGCACTGCTTGATCAGGCACTGTGTGAGCTCACCAGCTGATGGTAGCTAATATATATATATATATATATATATATATATATATATATTTCAACACTACCTAAAAGCAGAGCTCCCGATCAGTGCAAAATGTTTTTGTAAGTGGCATCCAGAGCTGTCACTCATTATTCATGTTCTGGGCGGAGCTGTCAGCCCAGGACACTGTATTTATTATGTTACAGATGCTCGCTGTTGTGTTTATATTCCCCTCCGTCATAGGTTTTAGCACGGTATGTTATAAAGCTTTGCTGTCTGTCATCCTGATATGTCATTCATGCACAGTGTAAAGTTTGTGTGCTGTTTATTCAATGTGTTTTGTTTGTGTTTGGTGCATTGTTTGAACTGTGGTTTAGCATGAGACTTTGAGCGCAGAGGCTAATGGTGTACGTTTTGCTAAATTGAAGCAGATAAAAAATAAGTGCTGGATAAAACCCCATCTATCTTATAGAAATAAAGATACAAATTTCATTATCCGGTGGTCAAGTGTTTATGAGATACACTGCCTTGCACTTATGATTTGGTTCCCTGTGGTGGTGTTGGATGTCGTTCGTATGTACGGTCGTCGGATGGTCGCAAAAGCCATCAAAAATCAGGTTGATTCATGACCATATTCTCTTAAGTATGGAGCTTCACTCCATGCACTTCGCATGGGGAGCTCCTCGAAAATACAAGCTCTTCTTGAAATTTCAGATATTTTATCATTTTACCAAATACAAAATTACCATAACAGCATCTGATTATTTATATCCTGAGAATCACAAATGCTGAAATACACCCTGGATGGGGCACCAGTCCATCACAGGGCAACCCCACACACACTTGCACAGCTACGGGCACCTTTAGGATTACAATTTTTTGGGAGGTGAGAGGAAAGTGGAGAACCTGTGAACACACAGTGGATGTCAAGACCGAACCTGGATCCCTGGAGCTGTGAAGCAGCAATGCAACACTGCAAAAATGGCCTTTCAAAAATAAGAAATAAAAGATTAAAACAAAGCATATTTGCTTGAATCAGGTGAAAAAAATCTGCCAATGGAACGAGTCAAATTTGACTTGGTAAGATTTCTTAAAGTAAGATGAAAAATCTAACCTGTTTTTAGATGAAATAATTCCAAAATAAGATTGGGGAACTTATTATGCGAGATCTGATTAACTCAGAATAAGTCATTTTTATTTATTTCATTTTAAGGGTATTTCACTTCAATTCATGACAAAGTCTTAGCAGTAAAAACTGAATTTAAGATAAATATACTAATATTAGGATTGTTAAATTCTACAACGAAGCATTGCTAGCTTAAAATATTCTCCTTTTGTGACCTGTAATTAGTAAAATACTCTAGATATGAGACCAGAGACTATCTTGAATCAAGTTGACGACACGTGTACACTGCAAAAAATAAAAATCTTAGGAAGTTTATTTGTCTATTTTCAAGTCAAAACATCTAGCCACCCTTATTATAAGACATAATTGCCCAACAAGCAAAACCTCATTTAGCTAGAAAGGCTAGTTTTTAGACAGTCCATCTTGAAAATCTTGTATAGACAAAATGTCTTGAAAAAGTCTTATTTGGAGCACCTTTGAAAATAAAACAAGTTTTTTTAAAAACAAGTAAGTACATTTTGGACATTTGTCAAATGCGGTTCATCTTGTTTCAAGAAAAAAAAAACAAAGTATGCTTGTTTTGGGAATAAATGAACTTTACTGAAATCTTTGAATCTTTCATTCCAATTCAACTCCACCTTACAGATCCTCAGTTTACTGCGACTGTTTTCTCAGTCATTCAGAGTGAGCTCCTTCTAGATGCTGTACAGACTCTAGACCAGACAAGCGCCTTCAAAAAGGCTATGAGTGAGTGGAGGGCGTTTTAGTGAGGGCTTTTTGGAATGCTGCGAGTTAAGTTCAGTGTTTTTTTTTTTTTGTTGTTTGTTTTTGTGCCTGATCTTGTAAACCCCTCGTACACATGAATAGTCAGTGCCCCCAAAATGCACTGTTGCTTTGGCGTTGTGTAAGCACTGTAAGTCAAAATGCGTAGACTTTTTTTTTTTTTTTGGTGCCTGAGGTCCTGGGGAAGTGGAATCTTAGGAGATGTTTTAATGTTTGAATGTTGAAATGGGAAAAAAAAAACTTGTTGCAATGCTACACGTGTCGTCAACTTGATTCAAGATAGTCTCTGGTCTCGTATCTAGAGTATTTTACTAATTACAGGTCACAAAAGGAGAATCTTTTAAGCTAGCAATGCTTAGTTGTAGAATTGAACAATCCTAATATTAGTATATTTATCTTAAATTCAGTTTTTACTGCTAAGACTTTGTCATGAATTTAAGTGAAATACCCTTAAAATGAAATAAATAAAAATGACTTGAATGGCTAAATGTAAGAAGTACGATCTTGTTATAAGAACTATTTTGATTATTTTGAGTTAATCAGATCTCGCGTAATAAGTTCCCCAATCTTATTTTGGAATTATTTCATCTAAAAACAGGTTAGAGTTTTCATCTTACTTTAAGAAATCTTACCAAGTCAAATTTGACTCGTTCCATTGGCAGATTTTTTTCACCTGATTCAAGCAAATATGCTTTGTTTTAATCTTTTATTTCTTATTTTTGAAAGGCCATCTTTTGCAGTGTAGCATTGCACCAAGTTTATTTTTTTTCCCATTTCAACATTCAAACATTCAAACATCTCTTAAGATTCCACTTCCCCAGGACCTCAGGCACCAAAAAAAAAAAGTCTACGCATTTTGACTTACAGTGCTTACACAACGCCAAAGCAACAGTGCATTTTGGGGGCACTGACTATTCATGTGTACGAGGGGTTTACAAGATCAGGCACAAAAACAAAAACCAACCAACCAAACAAACAAAAAAACACTGAACTTAACTCACAGCATTCCAAAAAGCCGTCACTAAAACGCCCTCCACTCACTCATAGCCTTTTTGAAGGCACTTGTCTGGTCTAGAGTCTGTACAGCATCTAGAAGGAGCTCACTCTGAATGACTGAGAAAACAGTCGCAGTAAACTGAGGATCTGTAAGGTGGAGTTGAATTGGAATGAAAGATTCAAAGATTTCAGTAAAGTTCATTTATTCCCAAAACAAGCATACTTTGTCTCCTCATCTCATCTCATTATGTCTAGCCGCTTTATCCTTCTACAGGGTCGCAGGCAAGCTGGAGCCTATCCCAGCTGACTACGGGCGAAAGGCGGGGTACACCCTGGACAAGTAGCCAGGTCATCACAGGGCTGACACATAGACACAGACAACCATTCACACTCACATTCACACCTACGGTCAATTTAGAGTCACCAGTTAACCTAACCTGCATGTCTTTGGACTGTGGGGGAAACCGGAGCACCTGGAGGAAACCCACGCGGACACGGGGAGAACATGCAAACTCCGCACAGAAAGGCCCTCGCCGGCCACGGGGCTCGAACCCAGGGCCTTCTTGCTGTGAGGCGACAGCGCTAACCACTACACCACCGTGCCGCCAGCATACTTTGTTCTTTTTTTTTTCTTGAAACAAGATGAACCGCATTTGACAAAATGTCCAAAATGTACTTGTTTTAAAAAAAAAACCCTTGTTTTATTTTCAAAGGTGCTCCAAATAAGACTTTTTCAAGACATTTTGTCTATACAAGATTTTCAAGATGGACTGTCTAAAAACTAGCCTTTCTAGCTAAATGAGGTTTTGCTTGTTGGGCAATTATGTCTTATAATAAGGGTGGCCAGATGTTTTGACTTGAAAATAGACAAACTTCCTAAGATTTTTATTTTTTGCAGTGAACCTGCTTGTTTGCCCACTTTTTCGAACCTAATTTATTCAGGAAATTAAATCCTTTCTACCTTTATCTCTTTGGCACACTTCTGACTCTGATCATATCTGTGTGCCATGTTTTGAGAAAGTACTGTCTATCCATGCAAGTCCATTCTGGAGTGCCACTTTATATTCAAGGGGTAGTTCTGGGGATGCGAACGGAACCAGCTTCTCAGATTGATCAGTGCTGCTGCAAAACACTTCAGAGAAACCATGCTGTGAATGAAGTTGGTCTGTTAAAGAGCAGAGACAGGTATTACACACCCAGTACACTCTCTCTCTCTCTCTCTCTCTCTCTCTCTCTCTATCTCGTACTGCATATGATGCCCTCCGCACTCTCTTTTCACACAGAAGCAGAGGTAATTTACTTTTTGAAGCTGGGAGAACTTTCAGTTCTTGTGAAGCTAAATGTGAGTTCAGCTCCTGGTAGATGCCTCATTATTTACTCTTAGAGTTGCAGGCAAATTCTGCAGCATTGCGTCAGTGGAGATCTCGTTGGATATCTGCCATCGCCTTTCCATTTCTGGAATCTGGTGTGTTATTCTGTCAGCTTTGTGGTCGTTCCACAGACCCATCCATAATTACCTCCACACTGCACATGACACACAGCTCTCACTCTTAGTGCAGCACCAGATTGTGGCCAATTATCATCCCGTTCATATCAGAACCATGAAGACACCCGTCAACCTATTGACTACAAAAATAACCTGCCCTTGTTTCGACTTCCATCTGTGAAATATTACTGCAGTCAAATATTTTGGTGTTTCGTTCTAATTTGAAGAGAAATTGCTGCATCTATTTTGAGCGCAGTTGTTACTTGCGACCAGCTCGCAACTCACTGTTGTGTGTGTGTGTGTGTGTCTCCACAGTTGAGCGATGTATGAGTGTGATGCAGTCAGGCACTCAGATGGTGAAGCTGAAGAATGGTTCCAAGGGCCTGGTTCGCCTCTTCTACCTGGATGAGCATCGCTCCTGTATCCGCTGGAGGCCTTCCCGCAAGAGTGAGAAAGCCAAGAGTAAGCACAAACACAGTCAGTCTTTTAATCACCCATGCAATCATGCACAAAGGTCCTGATTTCCTAAAGCCTTGTTGATTTAAAAAGACACGCAAGCCGATTTACAGTACATCCACAGAGAATCGTGTCTTTTAAATGAGGAAAAATATATTGTGCTAACATTTAAAGGGGGCATATTATAAAAACTCACTTTTTCAGTGCTTGTGCTCATACCTTTGGGTATCTGGCGTGCCTTCCAAGCCACAAACTCTAAAATAAGACAACCTCGTCTCACAGTTTCTTTTGTTCTGCCTATTTCAGAAAACATGTGCTTCAACAAGCAAGCTGTTCAGATTTGGCTCCACTTTCTATGTCACAAGGGGCTCATTAGAATGATGCCACCCCCTCATCTGAGTATCTCCGTTCATGGATTGAGAACTGCCTTTACAAATGAAGAAAGTGCTACTTGATTGGTTGGCACAAGAGAGGGGTGGGGCAAGCAGTGGCTCATTATCATTTTAAAGGGGAATGGAAGTCATTTTTAAACTTGCTTTATTTCTTAATTAACGTGTTATTCAATTACGTTTTCGGGTTTAGTAACCTTATATTGTGACTCGTATTGGCAACTAACTGCAATTAAATATTATACTTATCGGCCTATTCGGTTTTTAGCCGTGTTGAATTTAGTTCATTTGGTCCACGGCAGGTGTCGCTTATCCGCGCGATCTTCACGAGACTTGTGCGAGACTTCGAAACGTGAAGAAGTGTCAGCCAGGTGTCAGCGCCGCCATTTTGAAAACTGTTTTCCAAACGAAATATTGCACAAAAACGAGTTTAAATGACGATTACTGCCGACTTTTTTCAAACTTTCCTTGATTGCTATCAAAACAAACAAAACTTCCGGCTTGATTACGTCAGCATTCGAAAGACGGCGCACGCGTCTTTTGACAACATTGGCAGATGTTGGTCACTTTCCGTGTCCGAAATCGCTCCCTACTAACTATATAGAGCACTATATAGTGAGGACGCTTTTTTGTAGTGCTGTCAGAAAGCTTAGTAAGGATTATTTCCACCCTATATAGTGCACTCAAAGTATCCCACAATGCATCAGGAAAAGTAGTGTACAGCGATGGTCACTAACCAAAGCAGTATATCCCATCATGCATTGCGGTCGCGCTGAAAGAAATCTAATTAAAAGTCTGAAATGTGATTTAATAAAAGGCAGCGGCGAAGAAGAAAGGATTCAGCCTTGATTTAAAAGAACTGAAAGCTGCAGGGACTTTGTATTGATTAATGTGGGAAATGCGCTCAGTATAATATGGATTTATCACAGAAACACACGCATGTATTTATTATTTTGAAACCCACCAGCCGACTGATCTGGCACGTTTTAATTGTGTGACAGTAATGACGTAAATACCAGCGCGACGGAGTAGTGTCCGAAAGCGTTTTTTCATTTTACCAATGAGCTCACTGTATAGTCCTCTATAGAGTAATTCCCTATATATGGAGTAGGGAGTAACGAATGAGTGAGCGATTTCGGACACAGGGAATGTTAGCAGATGTTGGTCACTTTGATTTCCGCTGTACATTTTACTTCCGTCCTACGATGTCTCCCACAGGTCTCAACGAATCTTGTTTACGGCCATTGCTTTGACATATGGACTGATATATTACAGAGCATATTTCAAACACTCATAACTTGCTATAGCAGCGACAAAATAGTGATCAAAAATGCATTCCGATATTTAATAAAATGAGAAATAGAATTTTGATCATAAAAAAATTGCCTTCAGTTCCCCTTTAAGGAACAGATATTCGAAGCAGCTGTTTTGACAGGGTGAGAAGGAAGCTGTGGGGCTTTATACTTGTGGTATTTTGACCAAAGAATGTCACAGGAACACCCTGCTGTTTGATGCAGTTCTCTCATCAGCCGATCCCTCGACGGCAGCACAGTGCATCAAATCACGCAGATACAAATCAAGAGCTTCAGTTAATGCGCACAATGTTCAAACATCCGAATGGGAAAAATTGTGATCTCAAAGTGTGACTTTCTTTCACTGTGGCATGGGTGTTGGTTTGAGCCAGATGAGTCTTTTTGGTTTGAGTATTTGCAAAACCGCTGATCTCCTGGGGTTTTCACACACAACAGTCTCTAGAGTTTACACAGAATGGTGCGATAAACAAAAAACATCAAGTTGAGTGAGTGAGTGAGTGACAGTTCTGTGGATGGAACCAAACGCCTTGTTGATAAGAGAGGTCAGAGGAAAATGGACAGATTGGTTCAAGTTGCCAGGAAGGATATAGTAGCTCATATAATCACTCTTTACAACCGTGGTGAGCAGAAAAGCAACAGGAGAAGAACACATTGGGTTCCAGTCCTGCAGCCAAGAACAGGAATCTTAGAATAAAGAACAAATTCCTATTAAAGTGCCTGGTAAGTGTATGTCGATTTTAAGCAAAACCTGTATAAAAGGTTTTTGTTGTTTTGCAGACATCACTCTTTCATGTCTACACATTGTTGCATTTACAGTTAAGTCCATAAATATTTGGACAGAGGCAACATTTTTCTAATTTTGGTTCTGTACATTACCACAATGAATTGTGAACAAAACAATTCAGATGCAGTTGAAGTTCAGACTTTCAGCTTTAATTCAGTGGGTTGAACAAAATTCATTCATTCATTCATTCATTCATTATCTCTAGCCGCTTTATCCTTCTACAGGGTCGCAGGCAAGCTGGAGCCTATCCCAGCTGACTACGGGCGAAAGGCGGGGTACACCCTGGACAAGTCGCCAGGTCATCACAGGGCTGACACATAGACACAGACAACCATTCACACTCACATTCACACCTACGCTCAATTTAGAGTCACCAGTTAACCTAACCTGCATGTCTTTGGACTGTGGGGGAAACCGGAGCACCCGGAGGAAACCCACGCGGACACGGGGAGAACATGCAAACTCCACACAGAAAGGCCCTCGCCGGCCCCGGGGCTCGAACCCAGGACCTTCTTGCTGTGAGGCGACAGCGCTAACCACTACACCACCGTGCCGCCCGGTTGAACAAAATGATTGCATAAAAATGTGAGGAACTAAAGCGTTTTTTAAACACAATCCCTTCATTTCAGGGGCTCAAAAGTAATTAAATAATTGTAAATAAAATGTTCATTTCTAATACTTGGTTGAAAACCCTTTGTTGGCAATGACTGCCTGAAGTCTTGAACTCATGGACATCACCAGACGCTGTGTTTCCTCCTTTTTAATGCTCTGCCAGGCCTTTACTGCAGCGGTTTTCAGTTGCTGTCTGTTTGTGGGCCTTTCTGTCTGAAGTTTAGTCTTTAACAAGTGAAATGCTGCTCAATTGGGTTGAGATCAGGTGACTGACTTGGCCATTCAAGAATATTCCACTTCTTTGCTTTAATAAACTCCTGGGTTGCTTTGGCTTTATGTTTTGGGTCATTGTCCATCTGTATTATGAAACGCCGACCAATCAGTTTGGCTGCATTTGAGCACACAGTATGTCTCTGAATACCTCAGAATTCATCTGGCTGCTTCTGTCCCATGTCACATCATCAATAAACACTAGTGACCCAGTGCCACTGGCAGCCATGCATGCCCAAGCCATCACATTGCCTCTGCCGTGTTTTACAGATGATGTGGCGGGGGCGTGTCTATGGGGGGGGGCAGGGGGGGGGCAGGGGGGGGGAAGTGCCCACCCTGAGATAAGCCTTGCCCACCCTGATAAATTGGTTGCCCATTCTATAAAAAACGCCTGTGAATATCATCACAATATGCGCGATTTTGCTCGGAGGTGGCGTCTTGTGTTCTCCTTTAAACCCATTTTGCACTCTACTGCTTTCTCATTGGCCATTTCGAAAGGGAAGGGGAGGGGGGGTGCCCTGCCCACCCTATATATAAAAAAGATGCGTGCGTGCTCGCTCTACGCACATGCGGTAGTAGCAAAGTCAGTGTGTACGGCAGTACTGTAGATTCCGAGTTAATAGTTAACAGTAATACATTGCTTACTTTCCCTTCTGATAGTCATGCATAGGTTTCTCATTAAAAAGCAGACACCCTCACCCCCCGTGCCCAGCACTTCCTCCGATACTGAGGACGTTTCTCAGCCCAGCACCTCTGCCCTCAACCAAAGTTGCCTCAACACCGTGCTAAGCACTGCATCTTTGTCGGTGGATGCTAACATCGTACATGTCTCTGTTCCCGTTGACGCTAGCACCTCTGTTACAACAGATATTACCGATAAAGATGCATTGCTCTGCACAAACGTTACAGGCATACAGTCTTCCGTTCCCCTTGATTTAAACACGGATAGCCCATCTCAGCCCATTCTAAAAATTTATCCAAAACGCCTTTTTGGCCAAACCTACCGGTCATTTAGTGCAGGCTGGTTTCAGTCACGGCCATGGTTGGAATATTCAGTCTTGCAAGATGCCAGCTTTTGCTTTGCCTGTCGCAAATTTAGTTTAAATTCGGACAACATATTCACCAAACGTGGGTACACTAATTGGAAAAAGGCTCTGGAAAAAGACGGTGGCTTTAACAAGCACGCTTCCAGCCTTGTGCACATTAGGGTGATGTCCGCCTGGCAGGAGTGTCAACGCCGTGGAGAGACAGGAGAAAGTATCGTTCACCTTCTCGGTCAAACTCAGATTGAAAAGAACAGATACTATGTGAAAAGTGTAGGTGAAGTCATACTCGCAGTAAATGAACTGGCTTTTCGGGGGCACACTCACGGGGCTGAGAATGAGGAAGGGCTTTTAATCCGGCTGTTCGAGTATACACTCCTCAAAGATCAAAAACTGAAGGATATCGCAAAATGCATCCCCGAAAATGCTAAATACACGTCTAACACCATCCAAAACGAGATAACTGAAACTCTGGCAAAAATGGTTCTAAAAGAAATCAAAAGGAAATATGATGAGGCTGACACCCCTGGCATGAGCATCAAGTGTGATGGCACCAGGGACCGCTGTAACATTGAGAACCTGTCAATAATAATTCGATTTGTCCGGAATTCCATTCCAGAGGAACATTTAATTGGCTTAGTTGAATTGGACCAGCTTAATGCTGAATATATGTGCAATCAAATCCTTTCACATTTGTCTGATCTGGGTTACAGTGCAAATAATTTGGTCTCCCAATGCTATGATGGTGCTTCTGTTATGGTGGTGTCCAGGCCTTGCTACAGAGCAAAGTTGGCAAAGACATCCCTTATGTCCACTGTTACAATCGCCAACTACATCTGGCAGTGGTACATGCAATGCAGTCTGAGCCTCTAGCAAAGAAGTTTTTTGACTGGTCTGGTGCAATGAACACATTTTGTCACAGACATTATGTTGTACATAGATATGACACCCCCACACTGAAAAGACTCCTTGAAATCCGATGGACCAATCATCATGATGTCACAAAATCAATTGTTGACAATGAGGATGCCATCAGGCAGCTTCTGTCTGAGGTAGCAGACGATAACACTGCTCCTTTTGACCTCTGTACAGAAGCGTGTGGTCTTCTGACCCAGCTGAACTGCCTGAACTTCTTTGACACTGGTAGATTTCTCCTTCGTGTGCTTGGTGCGCTGAAGCCAGCCAATTCAATTCTCCAGTCACAAACAGTAGATTTATGCACTGAAGGAGAGGTGGTGGCAGCCTCACTGAGTACACTGAAGGAGTTACGTTGCGACTCCTTCTGGGAGGAGCATTTCTCTCACTGTGGAAGCACTCCTAATCCACCTAAAAGGAGACGGACAGTTAGCTTGATGGTAGCATTATTTTGTCAAGTATAGGGCATGGTGACTCCAACAACCTAGCAAGTGCTCCTAATCAGGCATTTAAAAGGGCTATGTACAACATTCTTGACAGAGCTATTGTGGAAATGGAGACAAGGTTCTGTCAAAGGCTACGTTTACATTAGACCGTATCTGTCTCGTTTTCTTCGCGGATGCACTGTCCGTTTACATTAAACCGCCTGGAAACGCCGGGAAACGGGAATCCGCCAGGGTCCACGTATTCAATCCAGATCGTGTCAGCTCCGGTACTGTGTAAACATTGAGAATACGCGGATACGCTGTGCTGAGCTCTAGCTGGCGTCTCATTGGACAACGTCACTGTGACATCCACCTTCCTGATTCGCTGGCGTTGGTCATGTGACGCGACTGCTGAAAAACGGCGCAGACTTCCGCCTTGTATCACCTTTCATTAAAGAGTATAAAAGTATGAAAATACTGCAAATACTGATGCAAATACTGCCCATTGTGTAGTTATGATTGTCTTTAGGCTTGCCATCCTTCCACTTGCGAGTGGTAAGTGATATGCGCTGGGATCACACACACAGCGGCTCAGTCCCGAATCACAGCTTGTGCACTTCACTCGCGTGCTCTGTGAGCTGCGCAGGGCCGGAGTGCGCACCCTCCAGAGGGCACTCGCTGTTCAGGGCGGAGTGATTTGGAGCGCAGGATGCCTGCGGAGCCGAGCGTATCCGTGTATTGGTGTTGCTGTGTGCACGCAAATCGTGTATTGGTGTTGCTGTGTGCACACTAATCGTTTTAAAAACGTTAATCTGATGATCCGCTGATACGGTCTAATGTAAACATGGGCAAAAAAATGTTGACTTAATGAAGGTGACATCATTCCTCCTGCCCAAATCTGTGTCTTTTCTTGACCCCTCTCTCCTACAGCCACTTCAAGTGCTTGCAGGCCAGGAACTTAATGATGTGGGCTTACAAAATGAAACTGCTGTGGCAAAAACACTGTTAGTCAATAATCCTAAGCACAGATGCTAACCTCTCTGAAGTGTGCAAATGCATCCAGCAGTACAAGAAGGCCTTCCCCATGCTGCATAAACTGTATGTCACCGCACTCATCATTGGTGTGTCATCAGCTGCATGTGAAAGCTCTTTTTCTACTCTGACTCGCATTCTCACACCTCTCCGAAGAACAATGCTGCATTCAAGGAAGACACATTTAGTCATTCTGGCACATGAAAACAAATAACAAAGAATTTGGATATGAATGAATTTGTTTTAGAATTTTCCAAATCTAACCGCAGACTAATACTGTAGATATTCCAGGTTATACACTAGAAACTGATCACTTATCTAACTAGACTGAGAGCAATTTTCCACTATTCTTGTTCTCTAGTAGGTATAGTTCTTTAATACACCTATATTGCAGCCTATAAGTTCTGTTTGTATTCATAAAAAAGGGAAAAATATTGATATAAAAATGTTCCATTGCTTCTATTAATCACACAAGTCCATGTAATGACAGGTCCTTTCCTTTTATCACTAGATGCAGATATGGTGCATAATGAAGCCCAACCTTTTTTTCATGTGTCTGTTTTTTTCATGTTTGACCCCCTGAATGTTTATGTGTGAGTATGGATCTCAACTTACACTACATTCCAAATTATGATGCAAATGACTTTTTTCACTGATTTTCCTGAAGAGTCAATAGAAATGACAATCGTCCTAATTTTCAAGTCATCAACCGTCAGTGTACAAATCAACTGTTTTTGAACGAACCTTCCAATGCTTACTGTATTTTTTTTAAATTAAAAAAACCTAAAAATGGACTGTTCCAAATTATTACGCAAAATAGAGTTTCAAAAGATTTTTGTTCTTGTAAAGAACTAAAAATGGCCATTTGTGAAATTGGAAGCATTAGTAGGTGATAATTACTGGAATCAAAACCTAGTTCAATCAAAACATCTTATAGTTCAAATTGCATTACTGGATTTGTAGCAGATTCAGAGCCCAGTGGGGCTACCCAACTCCCTGGGGTCAAGCAGATGATGATGGTGAGGACGATGATGATAAAAAGTAGCAAATGTCACAAGAGCAATAAACAAAACCTCTTCCAAGCAGTGCAGATTTCCCACCATTATGTTATTTTATCCACTTTGCTTCAACCAATCACCAGCAACTATCATTTAGGAAATCTTTGTCCTATTAATTTGCTCATACCCGTCTGAATGCGCTATTAATCATGGGAAACACGTCTGATCACGAAAATGGGGGACTTATACACACATACATACACATACACTACAATAAGAAATGTAATTTGTTGCCCCCCCAAATAAACCAAATGCCCACCCAAGCATGACATCCTGGCAACGCCTCTGTGATGTGGTATGCTTTGGATCATGAACTGTACCACGCCTTCACCACACTTTTTTCTTTCCATCATTCCGGTAGAGGTTGATCTTGGTTTCATCTGTCCAAAGAATGTTCTTCCAGAACTGTGCTGGCTTTTTTAGATGTTTTTTAGCAAAGTCCAATCTAGCCTTTTTATTCTTGAGGCTTATGAGTGGCTTGCACCGTGCAATGAACCCTCTGTATTTACTTTCATGCAGTCTTCTCTTTATGGTAGATTTGGATATTGATATGCCTACCTCCTGGAGAGTGTTGTTCACTTGGTTAGCTGTTGTGAAGGGGTTTCTCTTCACCATGGAAATTATTCTGCGATCATCCACTATTGTTGTCTTCTGTGGGCGTCCAGGTCTTTTTGCATTGATGAGTTCACCAGTGCTTTCTTTCTTTCTCAGGATGTACCAAACTGTAGATTTTGCCACTCCTAATATTGTAGCAATTTCTCGGATGGGTTTTTTCTGTTTTCAAAGTTTAAGGATGGCTTGTTTCACCTGCATGGAGAGCTCCTTTGACTGCATGTTTTCTTCACAGCAAAATCTTCCAAATGCAAGCACCACACCTCAAATCAACTCCAGGCCTTTTATCTGCTTAATTGAGAATGACATAACGAAGGAATTGCCCACACCTGCCCATGAAATAGCCTTTGAGTCAATTGTCCAATTACTTTTGGTCCCTTTAAAAACAGGGTGGCGCATGTTAAGGAGCTGAAACTCCTAAACCCTTCATCCAGTTTTAATGTGGATACCCTCAAATGAAAGCTGAAAGTCTGGACTTTATGTCCATGTCCATTATATAACTATAACTTGAATATGTTTCAGTAAACAGGTAAAAAAACAAAATTTGTGTCAGTGTCCAAATATATATGGACCTAACTGTATATAAAAATTTGAAGACATTTTTTTAATGTCTTTAATCCACGTTATACTTGATGTATACACATAGTGAAATTTGTAATTATTCTGAAAGATTCAGTAAGCTCTCCTGAGTTGACACACAGTACTGTGCAAAAGTCTTGGAACCCTATGTTTTTCTCAGACAAACTTTGTTATAGATTTCTATTTTGTGACTTCTACATTATCGAGTCAGTCCAAAACCATTTTAGAGCACAAAATTATATCTTACAGAAAAAAAAGGTTTATATCTGAGCAGCATATTCCATAAGAGAGCACTTTCCAGATTAAAAAAGAAAACATAATGAAGGCTACTGGCAAAATTTTGGTGCAAAATGAAGAAGCGAGTGTGACAAAGTGTCCAGAAGAACCGTGGCTGATTCTGTAAGACGCTCAGTAAAACCTACAGCTCATTTCCGCATAAAACTGCACTCATTGGACCTGAGACTACTATTTTTTTTTTTTAAAGCAAATGGTCGTCTCACACCAAATATTGACTTTATTTCATTTATTATGGCTCACTGATGACTGTTTATAGTATTTTTTTAATGTTGAAACATTTCATTTCATTATTTTTAAGCCAGGGCGGCACGGTGGTGTAGTGGTTAGCGCTGTCGCCTCACAGCAAGAAGGTCCGGGTTCGAGCCCCGTGGCCGGCGAGGGCCTTTCTGTACGGAGTTTGCATGTTGTCCGCGTGGGTTTCCTCCGGGTGCTCCGGTTTCCCCCACAGTCCAAAGACATGCAGGTTAGGTTAACTGGTGACTCTAAATTGACCGTAGGTGTGAATGTGAGTGTGAATGGTTGTCTGTGTCTGTGTCAGCCCTGTGATGACCTGGCGACTTGTCCAGGGTGTACCCCGTCTTTCGCCCGTAGTCAGCTGGGATAGGCTCCAGCTTGCCTGCGACCCTGTAGAACAGGATAAAGCGGCTAGAGATAATGAGATGAGATTTTTAAGCCATTTTTTTTGTCTACAGCATTTCTTTACATGCCTAAGACTTTTGTATACACAGAACTGTGTATATTTCTGTTTTGCATGTATGCCAGTGATATAACATGGCGATTGTATCTTTTATGCTTGGACCCCTGAAATGAAAAAGTCTGACATTATGGCTATTGCATATTTCTGCTTGGACCCCCATTCAGAGGCCTTGAAATGGGCATGCATACACACATCACGTCACACGCAGGAGATGTTCTGCTGTAGGCCGTGCACCGGTGTTAAGCAGGACAATTAATGTATGTGATTTACTGCATGCATGTATGTTTTTTTGGCTTTCTGTAGTAAGTTAAGCTGGTGTGAGTGGGTCAGGGATTATCCCATGTAAGTGCTTTGTTCATCATGCAGAGTAGGTGGTTCATGGGATAGATAATAATCACTGCTCTCTGCCATCACACAGCGAGGTCCTCTGGCTTGGTTGCTTGGTGCATTAAATCCCAAATGCAATAAATTATTATTAAGCCCTTAGCTCCCTAGGAGCATAGGGCACCAACAAGAACTTTCCATCTAGTTCTATTCTGTGCCGTTTTCTCTAGTGTTGACCATGAATAACCCCTGGCTTTCATTTCACCTTCCTTCAACGCCTCTCCTCTCCTCCAGGTGTTTTTAGGATGGGCTCTTTTCCTTGTGGGTTCCATTTTAAAGCTTGCTTACTGATGTTCTTTAGTGACTTAGTGCATGTCCTATCCAGCTTCACTTCTTCTTCTTCTTCTGGATTTGTATCTCTACTGGTTGTTTGTTGGTTAATTCCCATAGTTCTTCATTCTTCATTTTATCTGATCTTCTAACATTCATGATTGTCCTTAGACAATGATTAAGGAATGTTTGAATTTTCCCAAGCATAGCTTTGGTAGTTCTCCAAGTCTCTGCTCCATACAAGAGGACGGATTTAACATTCGGTTAAAAAATCTTTGACTTAGTAATCTTAGACAGCACCTTTGATGCCCAGATGTTCCCCAGATTGTTGAAGACTATTCTGGCTTTGTTAATCCTTGTTTTAACATCCTCGTCCGTTCCTTCATCTACAGTGCCTTGCAAAAGTATTCATCCCCCTTGATGTTTGTCGTGTTTTGTTGCATTACAAGCTGGAATTAAAGTGGATTTTTGGAGGGTTAGCACCATTTGATTTACATAACATGCCGACCACTTTAAAGGTGCACACATATATATTTTTTTATTGTGACACACACAATAATTAAGATGAAAAAACAGAAATCTGGAGTGTGCATAGGTGTTCACCCCCCAGAGCCAATACTTTATAAAGCCACCTTTTGCTACAATTACAGCTGCAAGTCTCTTCGGGTATGTCTCTATTAGCTTAGCACATCTAGCCACTAGGATTTTTGCTCATTCCTCAGGGCAAAACTGCTCCAACTCCTTCAAGTTAGATGAGTTGTGTTGGTGTACAACAATCTTCAAGTTATTCCACAGATTCTCAGTTGGATTAAAGTCTGGGCTTTGATTAGACCATTCCAAGACATTTAAATATTTCCCTTTAAACCACTCCAGCATAGCTTTAGCAGTATGTTTAGGGTCATTGTCCTGCTAGATCGTGAACCTTCATCCCAGTCTCAAACCTCTGGCTGACTCAAACAGGTTTTCCTCCAGAATTGCCCTGTATTTAGTGCCATCCATCTTTCCTTCAGTCCTGACCAGCTTTTCTGTCCCTGCAGATGAAAAATATCCCCACAGCATGATGCTGCCACCACCATGCTTCACTGTAGGAATGGTGTTCTCAGGGTGTTGGGTTTGGGCCACGCATGGCATTTCCCATGATGGCAAAAAAGTTTAATTTTTGTCTCATTTGACCAGAGAATCTTCTTTCATGTGTTTGGGGAGTCTGCTACATGCTGCTGGGCAAACTCCAAACATGATTTTTTAAGCAATGACTTTTTTCTGGCCACTCTTCCATAAAGCCCCACTCTGTGGAGTGTATGGCTTAAAGTGGTCCTTTGGACAGATACTCCCATCTCCACTGTGGATCTTTGCAGCTCCTTCAGTGTTCTCTTTGGTGTCTTTGTTGCATCTCTGATTAATGCCCTCCTTACCCGGTCTGTGAGTTTTGGTGGGCGGGGCCTTCTCTTGTCAGGTTTGTAGTGGTGCCATATTCTTTCCATTTTGCTATAATGGATTTAATGGAGCTCCGTGGGATATTCAAAGTTTGGGATATTTTTTATAACCCAACCCTGATCTATAGAGGTTTTCGACGTGATGTCACAGGTGACGTGACGCCCCGGTGTCTGCCATTTTGAAGGTCAAGCTAGCTAATGTCAACAACAGTAGCTAGTATGTTACTGTAGCAATGTTTACGTTCAGTCATTTGGATGACTGTTAAAACCTTTCAGTCTCAAGTTTTTCCTTTACTGTATTTACTAGTTTACTGAGCTAGCGCGCTCGGGCAGGCTGGGAGCGAGCGCGCTAGCTCAGTAAACTAGTAAATACAGTAAAGGAAAAACTTGAGACTGAAAGGTTTTAACAGTCATCCAAATGACTGAACGTAAACATTGCTACAATAGCATACCAGCTATGATGTTGTTGATATTAGCTAGTGCTAACAGCTAGCTGCTAGTAAACTGCTACAACACAGACACTGACCCTAATAATACAGTTCTTGGTCATTGCCTGGTAACAGCAAATTTATAACGGGCCATGTCTCAACAGACTAAGAAGTTATTTCAATGACATTTAATAACATTTTGTTTATCCTGAGGACCGAAAGTAAATGAAAATGTGAACAAACCTTAGCTGTAATAAGATGGCGACCACCGGCTCCAGGGACGACCCACTGATGTAGGCATGTTACCCAGCCTGGTTTTTAACGACATAGGTATACAGATCATGTGGGCCGAAGTCAGGTAAAGACGAGGGCTTGGTGTACTTCTGTACGTCAGTGAACAATTCTGGTGGAAGCAGGTAAACGTTGTTCTCTAAGCCTGCTAACCTCAATTTTTGCAAATACCTCTCCCTCTGCTCGCCCTGTAAATGCCCTACGTTGCTGGATAGTGAAGGTGTTTTCTGCATCTCGCTCCTTTTTCTTTTATGTTTTTTCCCTGGTATTTCCCACACGCCTGACTGCAGGTCAGGAAGATCACCCGCGCTGCAGCGCTACAAAGCCAGAAAAAGATAGCCTAGTAATGTGTACGGATCACGTACACCAGCATCATTGATTTTCTGGTGATATCGCTTCTTACTCGCGTCATCTAGGCCGGATAAAATACTCGACAATGAGACTTCGTCATGATCAACAGTGTATCGCTACCGGTAGTCGCCATATTTGTGACCGTCAAAATGGCGCCGGCTACTTGTTGGCATGGCAACGGTCACGTGGGTCGAAAACCTCTATACGTCTCCACAACTTTGTCTCTGACCTGTTTGGAGGCTCCTTGGTTTTCATGTTGCTTGCCTAGTGCTGCAGAGTCAGAATCCTTCCAGAACAGGTTGATTTATACAGACATCATGTGACAGATCATGTGACACTTTGATTGCACACAGGTGGATCTTAATCAACTAATTATGTGATTTATGAAGTGAATTGGTTGGACCAGCTCTTATTTATGAAAGGGGGTGAATACTTATGCACGCTCCAGATTTCTGTTTTTTCATCTTAATTATTGTTTGCGTCACAATAAAAAAACAACATGCACCTTTAAAGCTGTCGGCATGTTGTGTAAATCAAATGGCGCCAACCCTCCAAAAATCCATTTTAATTCCAGCTTGTAATGCGACAAAACAGGACAAACACCAAGGGGGATGAATACTTTTGCAAGGCACTGTACACTTACCACACTTCCAAGATACTCAAAGGAGTTCGTCCGCGACGTTGTCCATCATTGTTATTGGCCGTCTGTCCAATTTATGCCGCTTTTCCACTACAAACGCGGCTGAGCCGTGCCGTGCTGAGTCGAGCTGAGTGGGGCTGTTGGAGTTGCATTTCGACTACAACCGCGCTGAACCGTGCTGGCTGGAAGTGGGTGGACACATTGGGTGGAGTTAGCGAAAGTGGGTGGACGTCACGTGATGTCGTTAAACAGCGCAAACAGTGACATCAGTGAGCTTTTAAGTGGTAGTCTCACGACCCGGATAGTAAACAATAAACATGGAGGACATGGAGTCGTTAGTGTTGCTGGTCTTGGTGCTGTGGCTTGTTGTCACCGCCAACGCCAACAGATACTGGCAAGAGCGTATAGATGAGGCGAGGCGCATAAGGCTTCATAATTCTCGTAATTCGTAATTCTTCTTCTTCCTGGTTTACGGTGTTTACAGATCCCAGCATGCTCGCGGGGCGTGTGTGGGCATGTGAGGACACTCCTCCTCACCAATCAGTGCACAGGGGAGTGTCTGCTCACGCCCCCCGACTCACTCGGCTCGCTTAGGCTCGCTTCAGCCCCACTCCAAAACGGTGCGAGTTTTAGGGGCTAAGCAGGGCTGAAGCGAGCCGAGTCGTGCTGTTTTTTGGTAGTCGAAACGCGAGCCGTGTCAGGCTGAAGTGAGCTGAAGCGAGCTGAAGTGAGCTGAAAAAGGGTAGTGGAAAAGGGCCATTAGTCAATCAATTTAGTTTTCACTGTATTTGGCTTTACAGTACAATAAATACTGAAAGTTAGTGTTTCGCTCAATTCACACTTCAGTTTGATCTCTCTGCCTAACTTGCCTGTCTGCCATCACATTTAAAGTCTGTTTGTGCAAGATAAGCCTCTTTGTTACTCTCCATTTGCATAATTAAAAAATAAAAAATGAGCAGATTGTGTCCAGCTTGTTGCCTGTTGAAGGAGGTTGCTTTTGACGGCTCTGATATGAACGAACGCTCTGTTCCACTAACGAAGTGTGGAGATAAGATTATTATCCTGTTATGAAAAAACAAATTTCATCAGGTGTTGTGTAATATTTCAGACGTCGCTCAAGATTTAGCTTTATGAAAAGACGTAATATGATTACAGAACTTCTGATAAGTCTGTGATAAGGTTTTGGATAAAAATGTTCTGCCAGAGGTGTGAGAGGGAGAGAGAGACAGAGAGAGAGAGAGAGAGAGAGAGACAGAGAGAAAGTAACAGTGTGTGTGTGTGAGAGAGAGAAATGCAATAAGATTCATGACACACTGATATTGTCTTTAGCAGAGGAGAGAGAAAATATGATCCCAGCTTGTGTCTGTCGAAATATTTGTTTCCCCTCAGTGATAGAATCTGATATCTTCATTACAGACAACACACTTCTGCATGACCTTTGCCCTTTGTGCGACCAATCCTTGAATCATTCACTCAAATAAGATGACTTGTAGTTATTGCACTTACGGTTTGCTTTTCAGCTTCTAAGTCATTTTAATTTTGATTGTGTTTGTAGATGTTTGTTTTTGCTGTACTAATTCAGTGGCCTGGTCATTGTGCTCTTTTTCTCAGTCACCATCGACTCGCTCTACAAGGTTACCGAAGGTCGACAGAGCGATATCTTCCATCGGCATGCTGATGGGAACTTTGACCCCAGTTGCTGTTTCACCATTTACCATGGAAACCATATGGATTCTCTGGACTTGGTGACATCCAATTCAGAGGAAGCAAGGACGTGGGTGACGGGACTCAGGTACCTGATGGCAGGCATCAGTGACGAGGACTCGTTGGCCAAAAGACAACGAACCCATGACCAATATCCTTTAGATGAGTAGAGGTGGGTGGATGGGTGGAGGAATGAAAGATCTTCGTTACTGATTGGTACAAAGAAGCAGTATTTCATTTGTTAAAATTCTGAATTTATGACCAAATGGTTATGAGTTCAAATCCCAGTGTAACCTTAACCTTCAGTTACTTAACTGTATGTTTGGGTTGTATTCTGGTTCACTCAAAACTTACTTTGGCTGCTTAGTGTTTGGCAATTTGAAGTGGAATATAATGTGTGAACATTTATGAAATCTTTTGTCGCCATACATCACTGCACTTCATTAGCTCATCTGTCCATAAGGCCGATGAGCTGTTGCCGTGGCGTGGTGTCCGTCGTCCACAATTCAGTTAAATCGTATGGAATCAATTTTGTGCCAAAATGTTCATACAATACTTTTGAAATATCAAACAAAAACGACAAATCGAAATACAAAAAAAGAAGAAGTCAATTTTTTTAGACTGGCAAACAAATTATTCGTGTAATCGTGCAAAATATCAGTCTATTACTCTTCAGAAACCTTTTATTTTTGTTCGGCGTCTTTCTCAGTTTTGCTTGACGTAATTTATTTTGGTTGCGATTCCAGCTTTCTCGTTTGCGCTCCCTGACTTTTTGCTTGCAGTTTTGGCACAAACTTCCCGTGTAGGTGGGCTGTCCAGGAATGCATTCCCATTGGCTAACTTGTGTTTGACTGACAGCTACGCTCAGCCATTCCCTACTCGGATTCTGGCGGACTGTTTGACGAGTGAGCGATCCATTGACGGTAAACAAGGATGGAGTGGACTTCAGTGGCGACTATGATATTGAATTAATTCAACAAAGTGTAAATTCAGTATCATAGTCACCACTGAAGTCCACTCCATCCTTGTTTACCGTCAATGGATCGCTCACTCGTCAAACAGCCCGCCAGAATCCGAGTAGGGAATGGCTGAGCGTAGCTGTCAGTCAAACACAAGTTAGCCAATGGGAATGCATTCCTGGACAGCCCGCCCACACGTCAAGTTTGTGCCAAAACTGCAAGCAAAAAGTCAGGGAGCGCAAACGAGAAAGCTGGAATCACAACCAAAATAAATTACGTCAAGCAAAACTGAGAAAGACGTGGAACAAAAATAAAAGGCTTCTGAAGAGTAATAGACTGATATTTTGCACGATTACATGAATAATTTGTTTGCCAGTCTAAAAAAAATTGACTTTTTCTTCTTTTTTTGTATTTTGATTTGTCATTTTTGTTTGATATTTCAAAAGTATTGTATGAACATTTTGGCACAAAAATTGCTTCCATAAAATCGTATCTCCTCCGTCAGTTCTCCACGGATATCCGTTCCGATTGTTTTGTTCGAAAGAACTCCTCACTCTGCACAAAACTTGGTCGTTGTTTTGTCAAATTTTTTTTGCTAACGAGTTAGTAATTAGGCCAAATTAACGAATTTTCCAGGCCTCTCACTAGAATTGTATCTCCTGCCTCATTTCTCACCTGATTCCAGTTATGATTGATGTTGTGGGTTGATCTTCCTATGAGGAACAAAACTTGGTCATTTTTTTTATTTTCCTGTTGTAAACAATTTGTTTACAACTTTGTTTATTTTCAGTTAAATCATATCCCCTCCCTAAGTTCTCAATGGATTTCAGTTCTGATTGTTTCGTTTGAAAGAACTCGACCTTCTGCAAAAAAAACTTGCTGATTGTATTGTCAAATTTTTTCTAACGAACTGCTAATTAGATCACCTTAACGAGTTTTGGGACTTCTCATTAGAATTGCATCTCCTCTTGCAGTTCTCACCTGATTTCGGTTCTAATTGATGTTTTGGGCAGATCTTCCTTCGCGGAACAAAACTTGGTCTTTTTTATTTTCTTGTTGTAAACAATTTGTTTACAACTTTGTTTATTTTCAGTTAAATCATGTCTCCTCCCTCAGTTCTCAATGGATTTCAGTTCTGATTGTCTTATTTGAAAGAATTCGACCTTCTGCACAAAACTTCGCCATCATACTGTACATTTTTTTTGCTAACAAAATTAGTAATTAGGTCAACTTAACACATTTTCTTCAGACTAGAATTGTATCTCCTCTCTCATTTCTCATCTGAATTCAGTTCTGATTGATGTTTTGGGTTGATCTTCCTTCAGGGAACAAAATTTAGTCCTTTCTTGATTTTCCTGTTGTAAACAGTTTGTCGTGGAGGTTAGTCCTCTCTCACAGCATCACATTTCAGTTCTGGTTGATGTTTTGGTCATCATGGTTGTTTTGATGGCAGGCCAGATGAGCTACTACGTCCTTGACATTCTGGTTGTATTTATTTCTTGTAGGTTTGGCGATGGCCATATTATGGAAAAAAGTAAACAGTTGCTGGGCAACAATTTGATAATCTGTTGCTATATTGCATTGAGATTTTATTTCAATTGACAGACGTCAAAAAGCATTGATCTTTGAAGTACTGTTATTTGCGTCCTTAAACTTAAAAGAACAAAACTTGACATCACTTGAACAACACTATCTACCTAACCAGCTACCTTAAGTTAGCCAGATAAGTTAGTTAGCTGAGCTAATATCACATTTTACAGTAGTAGCTATAACAGATAACGGTAAGCTAAATATACATTCAATTAAATCCCAGCTCAAGATAATTAACTGTAGGATAATTAACAGTTACTCCACAAAATTGAGTCGGACATGAGCCGATCGCTATAAGCCGTGTATGATGAGATTGAGTGGAATAACTGTTTTATTCTATCCACATTCACTGGATTTTGAGAAACAGGGCATTTTTATTTTCATTTTTTTCAAATTTGATAAATAAAACGTCATACAAAATGTCTGACAAAATAATGTCCGCTTAGAATGTAAACAAACCGGCGAAATGACAGGAGCAATTTGTGAAAAATGCGATAATAATTCTAGAAAAATAAAAAAAGATGCATTCTTACCATCAAGTACATTCATTCCATATTTTGCTGCTTTTTTGTATTTTTGGGGGTTTATATTTCGTCCTTGGTTGGTTCAGCAACACGCTCCACCACTTTGTTTTTCTCTATTCATGGTATATGAGCTGATAGCCTAGTAGTAGAGTAGCCAATCAGACTGCGCGATTGCTCATATTCAGTGAATGTGGATAGAATAACTTATATAATTACAATCATCAGTCAAGTTTGCTAGCAAGCAAACTAACCTTAAAACCAGTGGTCAGTTTCACTAACAAGTGAGCAAACATGAAGAACATCAGCCTATTTTCTTATTAGAGGCAGGTGGAATGAAACCTTGAAATGCAATAGTCTTGATTTCACTTTTGGATATGACAAGATTTTGACATGCTAGAATCTTACGTGCAGTTGAGACACATGCAAAAGAGAAAATATTTCAGTTCAGGGAAGTCTTGTAGTTGGAAGAACTATAGTGGAAAATGTCAAACTGCCAGTATTGGAAGGTGAGCACACATAATGAGATTATATAGACAGTGAAAAGCTCAAGAGACCAAAAATCTGACAGTCTTTAAGAAGTCCAGATTGTGACACAATCTGAGCTACAGTGGTGCTTGAAAGTTTGCGAACCCTTTAGAATTTTCTATATTTCTGCATAAATATCACCTAAAACATCATCAGATTTTCACACAAGTCCTAAAAGAGAACCCAGTTTAACAAACGAGACAAAAATATTATACTTGCTCATTTATTTATTGAGGAAAATGATCCAATATTACATATCTGTGAGTGGCAAAAGTATGTGAACCTTTGCTTTCAGTATCTGGTGTGACCCCCTTGTGCAGCAATAACTGCAACTAAATGTTTGCAGTAACCGTTGATCAGTCCTGCACACCGGCTTGGAGGAATTTTAGCCCATTCCTCCGTACAGAACAGCTTCAACTCTGGGATGTTGGTGGGTTTCCTCACATGAACTGCTCGCTTCAGGTCCTTCCACAACATTTCCATTGGATTAAGATAGATAGACAGACAGATAGATACTTTATTAATCCCAGAGGGAAATTCAAGGTATCCAGTAACATTTCTGCATTGCACTAGATCAATACAAAACTAAATAGTATTATACAAGGAAATTGTATAAAAGACTAAAATACCAAAGAAATAAAACATTACCAATAAGAGCAAGTAATAGAATATACAGCTCTCAGTGTGGGAGGTAGTGAGGTTGTGCAGTTGCCAGTAACCAGTCACAGTGCAAATAAGAGTGTAATGAGCAGTGCAAATACTTTGTGGACAATTACATACATGTCAAGTTTATTTGTATAGCGTTTTTAACAATAAACGTTGTCGCAAAGCAGCTTTACAGAATTTGAACAACTTAAAACATGAGCTAATTTTATCCCTAATATATCCCCAATGAGCAAGCCTGTGGCGACGGTGGCAAGGAAAAACTCCCTCAGATGACATGAGGAAGAAACCTCGAGAGGAACCAGACTCAAAAGGGAACCCATCCTCGTTTGGGCAACAACAGACAGCATGACTATAATATTAACAGTTTTAACATGAAGACAGTTTTGTTGATGTTATAACTCTTCATTGATGGAAACTTGAGTGCAAAACTGTTCATGACAACTGCAGTCCTAAAGTTAGCAAGTCAACTGTAGTCCTCAGCCATAAAAGCATTACTGTAAGAGTCCAGAGCATCCTCCAGGTATAACCCTCAACTGTCCTCATGGGGCCGTCCTTCACAGGAGCGATGTGATAAAACTCCGACCAGACACAGGGCACCAGGATGGATCAAGCAGGTCCGAGGGGCAGAAGAGGCCAGCATCTCAATCCCAGGACCAACATGTAACTCAGAGGGACAGATGGGGGGGGGGGACACAGGTTGTTAGGTATGCCCTAAAATTACACAAGTATTAAATCTGTGTGGTAGGCTCGCAGAGACGAGAGTCTTGAAATCAGGCATAATACACAACAATGGCATGTTAATATGGTTAAAAAATATCATGACCTGCTCTGGCTGGATGCTTGATTGGGTGATGGGAGCACACTCCTCAGCAATGATGAGATGCAGATGGGACCCTTAGGGCTGGCCAAGACAATTCAGTTACATTTCACTGGGTCTGGGACATGCGACAGAATATTTGATGGCCGATTCCCTGCAGGCTACGATAGCCAGTTGAGGTCTCCACCCTCTCCACCAAAAGATTTCCTGTTGACTCCATGTAACTCAGAAGGACAGATTTGGGGGGGGGGGAGGGAAAGAAACACAGGTTGTTAGGTATGTCCAATGTCACCTGAATAAGTAGGAACAGTATACATATTGCACTGAGTACAAGCAGTGACTCCGGCAACTAACTATGACAGCATAACTAAAAGGGGAGAGCCAGAAGCCTCTCAGTAAACACATGTGCAGTGTGTTTAGTGGTATATGATAGATAAAAAAGCATAGTATATTACATGATATGCATAGTTAAAGTATATATCAGTACATAGTCAGGACTTTGACTTGGCCATTCCAAAACATTAACTTTACTCTTCTTTAACCATTCTTTGGTAGAACAACTTGTGTGCTTAGGGTCATTGTCTTGCTGCATGACCCACCTTCTCTTGAGATTCAGTTCATGGACAGATGTCCTGACATTTTCCTTTAGAATCCGCTGGTATAATTCAGAATTCATTGTTCCATCAATGATGGCAAGCCGTCCTGGCCCAGATGCAGCAAAACAGTCCCAAACCATGATACTACCACCACCATGTTTCACAGATGGGATAAGGTTCTTATGCTGGAATGCAGTGTTTTCCTTTCTCCAAACATAATGCTTCTCATTTAAACCAAAAAGTTCTATTTTGGTCTCATCCATGTTAGGGTTTTGCTGGGATTCGAACCTGGTTCGTTGGTGTGATAATCCAGCAAACCCCCACTAGGCCACCAGGGGGATGACTCAAATGCAGAGGCGTGAGGCGGAAGTAGAAAAAGTATCAAAAGGTTTATTTAAACTATATACACTATATACAGGGCAAAACAAAAGACAAAAAAAAACCAAAGAGTATAATCCAAAAGAAAAGCAAAGTGCAAAAATTCAAAAGCTAAGAAGATCAAAAAACACAGTACAAAGGAAACTGGAGATAAACATAACAGCACAAAGACTCCGTGACAAGAGGACTGAACTCAGGGGTATAAATAGACAAACTAATTAAGGACACAGGTGAAGATAATTAGGCAATTAACACAAACACAAAACACAGGAACAGTGGCGGCCTCTAGAGGCCAAAATAAACACGACATGAAAAGGAAATAACAGCGGCCTCTAGAGGCCAAAACAGTCCTAGTCCTAACAGGACCCCCCCCTCTAGGAGCGTCTCCTGACGTTCCCAGGGCGATCCGGATGGGCCGAATGGAAGTCCCGACATAGTTCTTTATCAAGGACATCCCGAGCAGGAACCCAGCAGCGCTCCTCAGGACCATAGCCCTCCCAGTCCACCAGATATTGCAACCCGCCGCGGACCTGGCGGGAGTCAAGCAGGCGATTCACAGTGAACACAGTCTGCCCCTGGAAGATGCGGGGGGGTGGGGGGTTCCTAGGGGCAGGGGCATACGTAGATGTCAGTACGGGCCGTAACAGGGAAACATGGAAACTCGGAGACTCGGAAGACATGATTAAACAAAAGTTTCGCAGTTTCAAGAGCAGAGGGGAGTTTGCACAGTGGTATGAAGCGGCAGGCCTTGGAGAATCTGTCAACTAAGACCAAAATGACCGTGTTACCTTGTGACTCAGGGAGACCCGTGATAAAGTCGACTGCCACGTGGGACCAGGGACGCCGGGGAATGGTCAGAGGATGCAGGAGACCCTGGGGACGCTGTCGTGGGTTCTTGGTTCTGGTGCAAACCTCACAGGACAGGACAAATGACCTTACTTCCTTCTCCATGTTAGGCCACCAGAAGCGTCTTTTCAGGAAGTCCAGGGTCCTCCGAGCTCCCGGGTGGGCGGTGAGAGGGGAAGAGTGACCCCACTGGAGAACCTTGGCCCGGGCTTGATGTGGGACGTACAAGAGGCCCGGTGGCCCTGTCCCAGGACCGGGGTCCTGGCGTTGGGCTCGTCGGACAGCCTCCTCAATACCCCAGCGGACAGGGGCCACAATCCGGGACACAGGGATAATAGGCCCGACTTCATTCTCCCTGTTAGTGGCAGAGAACAGTCTGGACAGTGCGTCAGGTTTGGTGTTCTTGGAGCCGGGGCGGTATGAGAGGGTGAAGTCAAACCGACTGAAAAACAGGGCCCACCTAGCCTGTCGAGGGTTCAGTCTCTTGGCTTGCTGGAGGTACTCCAGGTTCTTGTGGTCAGTCCAAACCAGGAATGGATGTTGTGCTCCCTCCAGCCAGTGCCTCCACTCCTCAAGGGCCAGTTTGACCGCTAGCAGTTCTCGATCCCCCACATCGTATCGGGACTCAGCAGGACTCAGGCGGTGGGAGAAGTAAGCGCAGGGGTGCAGCTTTCCTTCCGAATGTTGAGAGAGCACCGCGCCGACACCACTGTCCGAGGCGTCCACCTCCACGATGAATGGTTGGGAGGTGTCCGGGAGAACCAGAATGGGTGCCGTGCAGAAGCGGTCCTTGAGGTCTTTGAACGCCTTTTCTGCCTGAGGAGACCAGCCATAAGATCCACCTGTCCCTTTGGTGAGGTCTGACATGGGTGCTGCCACAGAACTGAAGTTCCTGATGAACTTGCGGTAGAAGTTAGCGAATCCTAAGAACCGCTGAACCTCCTTAACGGACTTGGGAGTAGGCCAGTCCCGGACGGCCAGGGTCTTGGCAGGGTCCATTTGGAGTTGGCCTGTCCGTACAATAAATCCCAGAAAGGAGACCTCGGGAACATGAAATTCGCATTTCTGGGCCTTGGCGAACAGATTGTTCTGTAGCAGCCTCTGGAGAACCTGGCGGACATGGTGGCGGTGCTCCTGCACGGTCTTGGAAAAGATAAGGATGTCGTCGAGGTAGACAAAAACGTATAGGTTAATCATGTCCCTTAAGACGTCGTTGATTAGGGCCTGAAAAACAGCTGGTGCGTTGGTGAGTCCGAAGGGCATCACCTGGTATTCGTAGTGCCCAGACAGGGTGTTAAAGGCAGTCTTCCACTCGTCTCCCTGTCGGATACGGATGAGGTGGTATGCGTTCCGTAGGTCCAACTTGGTGAAGACGGTGGCGCCTTGGAGCAGGTCGAAAGCTGTGGACATCAGCGGAAGGGGATATCGGTTGCGCACAGTGATCTTATTCAGGCCCCTGTAATCAATACATGGTCGGAGCCCCCCATCCTTCTTGCCGACAAAGAAGAAGCCGGCTCCAGCAGGTGAAGTGGAGGGTCGAATAAACCCAGAGACCAGGGCATCTTTGAGGTATTCCTCCATGGCCTTGCGTTCTGGCTGAGAGAGTGAAAACAGTCTGCCACGAGGAGGGGTAGTCCCAGGGAGCAAGTCGATGGCACAGTCGTAGGCCCGGTGCGGAGGAAGAACGGCGGCCCTGCTCTTGCTGAATACCTCCTTGAGATCCCAGTACTCTGTGGGAACTTGAGATAACTCGGTGAGATCAGGGGGCTCGGCAGGAGACACAGGAGAGCTAGAGAGCAGACAAGAGGCATGGCATGCAGGGCCCCATTCCACAACCTGGCTTGTTACCCAGTCTATGCGAGGGTTGTGGCGAGTAAGCCAAGGAAGGCCTAGAATAACTGGGAACTCAGGTGAAGGAATCAGGTGCAGGGATATTTCTTCCTTGTGACCTTGAGACTGGAGGAAAACTGGAGAAGTAACTTGGGTGACTCTTCCATCACCTAACGCTTGGCCATCGAGGGCAGACACAGACAGTGGGACTTCAAGAGGTGCAGTCGGAATATTGATGCTTTGGGCGAAGTGAATATCCATAAAGTTCCCAGCCGCCCCTGAGTCTATCAAAGCTTGACAAGAGTGGACAGACTCACCCCAGGAGATGGAGACCGGGATGTAGATTCCTTGGCCAGGGAGTCCGGGAGAGAGGGTAGGCCCCGTCACAACCCTCCCTCGGCTGGACGGGGCGGTCCTTTTCCCAAGAGTTCGGGACATGATGCTCGGAAGTGACCAGGCTTGCCACAGTAGATGCAGCACTTGTCCCTCCTTCTGCGCTCCCTCTCAGATGCGGAGAGGCGAGTACGACCCACTTGCATGGGTTCTGGACAGTCACTGAAGGAGGTAGACGGTCTCCAGGTAGAGGTAGGGAGGCTGGGGGGGCTCAAGGCTTGGTGGCGTTCTCTCATCCTGTTGTCCAGACGAATAGCATGTGAGATGAGGGTTTCGAGGTCACTTGGGCATCCAATAGAGGCCAGACCGTCCTTGATGGGGTCAGACAGACCATGGTGGAAGGCTGACACCAGGGCAGTCTCGTTCCATCCACTTACTGCTGCGAGTGTTCGGAACGAGATGGCGTAATCTGCGACGCTTCCTCCTTGCCGGATGGACATGAGCTTTCGGGCTGCGTCGGTACTGATGTCTGCCTGATCGAAGACCCGAAGCATCTCTTCAGAAAACAGCTGGAAATCAAAGCACTCAGGTCCCTGTCTTTGCCAGATAGCAGTAGCCCAGGCTCGCACCTTACCAGCTAATAAGGTGATCACAAAGGCAATCTTGCGGCGATCCGTAGTGTAGGTGGTAGGCTGAAGCTCAAAGGTGAGTTGACACTGGGTAAGGAACTCTCGGCACTCACTGTGCTTGCCGTCATACCTCTGTGGTGCAGGAAGGCTGGGTTCGCGAGGTGAAGAAGGCAGCATTGCAGGAGGCACTGGAGCAGGAGTGGGAGCTGGATCAGGAGCAGGAGATGCAGGCAGAGATGTCAGCTGTGCCAGGGTTTTCCCAATTTGCTGAAGCAGTTCCTCGTGGCGAGCGAGGGCCTCACGTTGGCTGGTGAGCGTACGTCCATGAGCGTCCATGGTCGCTCCGAAGCGTGTCAAAGCTGCCATAATTCCCTGAAGGTTGGCCGGGTAGACAGTTGAAGCAGCCTCTGCTGAGTCGGTCATGACGGAGTCTTTCTGTTAGGGTTTTGCTGAGATTCGAACCTGGTTCGTTGGTGTGATAATCCAGCAAACCCCCACTAGGCCACCAGGGGGATGACTCAAATGCAGAGGCGTGAGGCGGAAGTAGAAAAAGTATCAAAAGGTTTATTTAAACTATATACACTATATACAGGGCAAAACAAAAGACAAAAAAAAACCAAAGAGTATAATCCAAAAGAAAAGCAAAGTGCAAAAATTCAAAAGCTAAGAAGATCAAAAAACACAGTACAAAGGAAACTGGAGATAAACATAACAGCACAAAGACTCCGTGACAAGAGGACTGAACTCAGGGGTATAAATAGACAAACTAATTAAGGACACAGGTGAAGATAATTAGGCAATTAACACAAACACAAAACACAGGAACAGTGGCGGCCTCTAGAGGCCAAAATAAACACGACATGAAAAGGAAATAACAGCAGCCTCTAGAGGCCAAAACAGTCCTAGTCCTAACAATCCATCCATAAAACATTTTTCCAATAGCCTTCTGGCTTGCCCACGTGATCTTTAGCAAACTGCAGACGAGCAGCAATGTTCTTTTTGGAGAGCAGTGGCTTTCTCCTTGCAACCCTGTCATGCACACCATTGTTGTTCAGTGTTCTCCTGATGGTGGACTCATGAACATTAACATTAGCCAATGTGAGAGAGGCCTTCAGTTGCTTAGAAGTTACCCTGGGGTCCTTTGTGACCTCGCCGACTATTACATGCCTTACTCTTGGAGTGATCTTTGTTGGTCAACCACTCCTGGGGAGGGTAACAATAGTCTTGAATTTCCTCCATTTGTACACAATCTATCTGACTGTGGATTGGTGGAGTCCAAACTCTTTAGAGATGGTTTTGTAACCTTTTCCAGCCTGATGAGCATCAACAACACTTTTTCTGAGGTCCTCAGAAATCTCCGTCATTCATGCCATGATACACTTCCACAAACATGAGCTGTGAAGATCAGCCTTTGATAGATCCCTGTTCTTTAAATAAAACAGGGTGCCCACTCACACCTGATTGTCATCCCATTGATTGAAAACACCAGACTTGAATTTCACCTTCACATTAACTGCTAATCCTAGAGGCTCACATACTTTTGCCACTCACAGATATGTAATACTGGATCATTTTCCTCAATAAATAAATGACCAAGTATAATATTTTTGTCGCATTTGTTTAACTGGGTTCTCTTTATCTACTTTTAGGACTTGTGTGAAAATCTGATGATGTTTTCAGTCATATTTATGCAGAAATATAGAAAATTCTAAAGGGTTCACAAACTTTCAAGCATCGCTGTACGTCTCCTTTTGTGACTCTTGAACTGAACGTGTGTGTGGAGTACATTTATGTATTCTGCAAGGAAGGACGCAATCAAAGTGAGATTGACCTGCTGTTCAACAGGGGTGGGTTTCCTGAAAGCCTCTTAAGGCCAAGAGAGTCCTAAGTTACCTCTTAAGATCCATCATCAAGCTAACGTGATTTCCCCAAACAACATCATAGCCCAAGTAGTCCTTTAGGTTGCTCGAAATTTACGATGGACCCAGACCACTCATTCCAAACAAAGAGCGACTCGCTCAGAGCCGAATACACAGAATGCACATGTGCCTCCGAGGGACTCTCACAGTTAATGGGGGAAACTGGTGATGAATCTGCTGATGGTGTTAAATAATTTTTCTTGCACATTGCAAGTACATTGAGTTAATTATTAAATAAATCTGCACAAAACATTATAAATGTATTTCAATCTATCAATGAATTATGTATGGATATCGGAATGTCACATTTATATTGCGACATTTTAATCAAATTTAACTCCATAAGTCGAGTGATTAATGAATTGAGTGTCATAAATGAGACACATTTCTGCACCTCTAACAGTGTGTGTGTGAGAGAGAGAGAGAGAGAGAGAGAGGTTTTGATCTGTGTGTAATGTGTACCTAAGGAGGTTGAATTGACCTCCTTTTATATATCTCATCTCATTATCTCTAGCCGCTTTATCCTGTTCTACAGGGTCGCAGGCAAGCTGGAGCCTATCCCAGCTGACTACGGGCGAAAGGCGGGGTACACCCTGGACAAGTCGCCAGGTCATCACAGGGCTGACACATAGACACAGACAACCATTCACACTCACATTCACACCTACGCTCAATTTAGAGTCACCAGTTAACCTAACCTGCATGTCTTTGGACTGTGGGGGAAACCGGAGCACCCGGAGGAAACCCACATGGACATGGGGAAAACATGCAAACTCCGCACAGAAAGGCCCTCGCCGGCCACGGGGCTCGAACCCGGACCTTCTTGCTGTGAGGCGACAGCACTAACCACTACACCACCGTGCCGCCCATGAAGAGACATTTTACCCAAATATTAGGTGTGCTGTATGTATATTTTTGACCTTGCATGCATAATTTTGACCCTGTGTTGATTTCAGAAAACCCAAAGAAAATTAAAACTTGTGCACCAAATTCTAGTGTTTTTTTATTAAAGCTGTATGCTGTACAATCATTCTGCCACAGAAAAGAACAGTTCAAAGAAATTACTGAAAGCCCAAACATTGCCATGACATTCATATCCAAGATAACATTCATGTCACTGTATGTAAACTTCTGACCATGACTGTATAAACCTCTCTCTCTCTGCACACGCATGCACTTATAATGGAGAACATTACCCACTCGGCATTATGGATAACAGTTGAAATAATCCTGACTGCATGATCAGGGGATAACAGTGAAATGAGTGAGCACGGGAAACACATTTACTTAATTATTTAGCTTATTATTCACTCATTTTCTCATGTGAATGTTTGTTCATTTAATTACAAACACGCTTGGAATAAAAGAAATTGCCAAAAACGTAAAATAGTTTCATTAACTAATTACCACATTATATATGTAATGCTTTAGCGCTGTCGCCTCACAGCAAGAAGGTCCTGGGTTCGAGCCCTGGGGCCGGCGAGGGCCTTTCTGTGTGGAGTTTGCATGTTCTCCCCGTGTCCGCGTGGGTTTCCTCCGGGTGCTCCGGTTTCCCCCACAGTCCAAAGACATGCAGGTTAGGTTAACTGGTGACTCTAAATTGAGCGTAGGTGTGAATGTGAGTGTGAATGGTTGTCTGTGTCTATGTGTCAGCCCTGCGATGACCTGGTGACTTGTCCAGGGTGTACCCCGCCTTTCACCCGTAGTCAGCTGGGATAGGCTCCAGCTTGCCTGCGACCCTGTAGAAGGATAAAGCGGCTAGAGATAATGAGAGAAAATGATATGTAATGCTTCCAGATGATACTGTATATTATCTTATTTTAAACACTTTATATTTCATTAGATTTTGGTTAGAAACAAATGCCATGTGACCTCCTCGACTGAATTCAGCAACTACTAATGCCTTCAGCAACGACAATACGATTGCCTTTACACTGCAAAAAATGGCCTTTCAAAATTAAGAAATAAAAGATTAAAACAAAGCATATTTGCTTGAATCAGGTGAAAAAAATCTGCCAATGGAACGAGTCAAATTTGACTTGGTAAGATTTCTTAAAGTAAGATGAAAACTCTAACCTGTTTTTAGATGAAATAATTCCAAAATAAGATTGGGGAATTTATTACGCGAGATCTGATTAACTCAGAATAATCAAAATAGTTCTTATAATGGGCGGCACGGTGGTGTAGTGGTTAGCGCTGTCGCCTCACACCAAGAAGGTCCTGGGTTCGAGCCCCGTGGCCGGCGAGGGCCTTTCTGTGTGGAGTTTGCATGTTCTCCCCGTGTCCGCGTGGGTTTCCTCCGGGTGCTCCGGTTTCCCCCACAGTCCAAAGACATGCAGGTTAGGTTAACTGGTGACTCTAAATTGAGCGTAGGTGTGAATGTGAGTGTGAATGGTTGTCTGTGTCTATGTGTCAGCCCTGTGATGACCTGGCGACTTGTCCAGGGTGTACCCCGCCTTTCGCCTGTAGTCAGCTGGGATAGGCTCCAGCTTGCCTGAGACCCTGTAGAACAGGATAAAGCGGCTACAGATAATGAGATGAGTTCTTATAACAAGATCGTACTTCTTACATTTAGCCATTCAAGTCATTTTTATTTATTTCATTTTAAGGGTATTTCACTTCAATTCATGACGAAGTCTTAGCAGTAAAAACTGAATTTAAGATAAATATACTAATATTAGGATTGTTAAATTCTACAACTAAGCATTGCTAGCTTAAAAGATTCTCCTTTTGTGACCTGTAATTAGTAAAATACTCTAGATATGAGACCAGAGACTATCTTGAATCAAGTTGACGACACGTGTAGCATTGCAACAAGTTTATTTTTTTTCCCATTTCAACATTCAAACATTAAAACATCTCTTAAGATTCCACTTCCCCAGGACCTCAGGCACCAAAAAAAAAAAAAAAGTCTACGCATTTTGACTTACAGTGCTTACACAACGCCAAAGCAACAGTGCATTTTGGGGGCACTGACTATTCATGTGTACGAGGGGTTTACAAGATCAGGCACAAAAACAAACAAACAAACAAACAAACAAAAATACTGAACTTAACTCACAGCATTCCAAAAAGCCGTCACTAAAACGCCCTCCACTCACTCATAGCCTTTTTGAAGGCACTTGTCTGGTCTAGAGTCTGTACAGCATCTAGAAGGAGCTCACTCTGAATGACTGAGAAAACAGTCGCAGTAAACTGAGGATCTGTAAGGTGGAGTTGAATTGGAATGAAAGATTCAAAGATTTCAGTAAAGTTCATTTATTCCCAAAACAAGCGTACTTTGTTTTTTTTTTCTTGAAACAAGATGAACCGCATTTGACAAATGTCCAAAATGTACTTACTTGTTTAAAAAAAAACTTGTTTTATTTTCAAAGGTGCTCCAAATAAGACTTTTTCAAGACATTTTGTCTATACAAGATTTTCAAGATGGACTGTCTAAAAACTAGCCTTTCTAGCTAAAGGCCCGGTCCCACTGGCTGATGGACACAAAACGTATGCAAAAAGGACACAGCGGACGAGCAAAATTTCGGGGGTGGCTCTATCCGTTTTCATCCGCTCCAGAAATGGACAAAATTGGCGAAAATTTGCGAAAACAGAACGGAAAAGAACGGACGTGGGTAGTATATAGCGGGGATGTTAAACGCATGTTCATAGGAAGCCTAGCGGATGAAAGCGGATGGAAGTGGATGACAGCTCCGAAGGGGTTACCGGTGATAACTGAGAAGCGGACGCATAGCAGAAAGAGCGGATGCATAGCGGATGAAGGGGCTGCATCACGTACGCCTAACGGAAACGAAGGGGATGTTGCGCGGATGTATATCGGATGCAGACCGATTGTCCGCTAGTTGTCCTTCTACATACTCTAGACATACTCCAGACATCCTTAATATACGAGATACATCCCAGATATAAACGCTTTGTCCGTTTTGAATACTTTATATACGAGATGCATACGCTTACATCCTTTCTATTTCCGTGCTACTAACGATGAATAGACGTTTCATGTACCTTATCTTTCCTCCCTCTTTCCGTTTTCAGCTGCAGCGGATGTGAGTTGCGAGGATGCCCAGAGGATGCAGAGAGGATACAGCAGACGTTTAACGGATGATAACGGACATAGAACGTTTGTTGCTCGTATATGTCGCGGATTTACATCGTACACGGCGGAAAGTTCATCCGTTCTAAAAGTTTTGTGCAGCTCAAAACTTTTTGCGCGGATGAAATCACAGTGGACGGATGCTCGATGGATAGAGCGTATGAAGCACGTATGCAATGAGTACACAACGGATGCATAGCGTTTTCCAACGGATGGCAAAGATTTTTTTACGTTTTACATCCTCTTTGCATCCGTAAGTGCAGTGGGACCGGGCCTTAAATGATGTTTTGCTTGTTGGGCAATTATGTCTTATAATAAGGGTGGCTAGATGTTTTGACTTGAAAATAGACAAATAAACTTCCTAAGATTTTTATTTTTTGCAGTGTAGCAACTTCTAATGCCTATATCGGCGACGCGCATTGCAAAGACGCTCTCCGTCCTGTTTCTCTTTAGACTCCTTCTTACGAGTGAGTTCGGGAAAACCACGTACAGAGACAACATTCATTGCTGAAGAGAGTCTCTCAATTTGCTCTTTAGCTCTAAAGGGCAACGTTATCGGGAAACCTACACCAGTTTGGTACTCTCTGTTATATCTTATGGTCTTCCAGTTTATGGGGCTGCAGAACCAGAACTCACCATCATGCAAAATTTCTGGACAGGTGCTACAAGTGGTGTAGTGGTTAGAACTGTCGCCTCACAGCAGGAAGGTCCTGGGTTCGAGCGCAGCGGCCGACGGGGGCCTTTCTGTGCAGAGTTTGCATGTTCTCCCCGTGTCTCCTCCGGGTGCTCCGGTTTCCCCCACAGTCCAAAGACATGCAGGTTAGGTTAACTGGTGACTCTAAATTGACCGTAGGTGTGAATGTGAGTGTGAATGGTTGTCTGTGTCTATGTGTCAGCCCTGTGATGACCTGGCGACTTGTCCAGGGTGTACCCCGCCTTTCACCCGTAGTCAGCTGGGATAGGCTCCAGCTTGCCTGCGACCCTGTAGAACAGGATAAAGCGGCTACAGATAATGGATGGATGGATGGATGATACAAGTGAAAGTACATCAGTGAGAGAATAGATATCCATGTGCTGTTTGGAAAACAAGATAGGAACATCTTCAATAAACTGAAAATGATAAACAATCTCTGCTTCCACAAATTAAGAAGACTACATACCGGTACAATCTAAGAAAGAATCAGTCATCATACCCTAAAGTTAATATAGATAGATTTAAGAACTCATTCTTTAACAGAATCATATTTAAATGTGAATTAATTACCAGCGTATAGAATTTACTAAGCGTTTCTTTGATTCTTGGCGTCTATGAATGTTAGTGTTTATTATTATATGTTTTTTATCTTCCACTTTGCTATGTAAAATAAGTATAAGTTATGTATATCCCAGCTGACTACGGGCGAAAGGCGGGGTACACCCTGGACAAGTCACCAGGTCATCACAGGGCGTTATATATATATTTATCTTATTTAATTAAAGAGCATTGATTGATTGATTGATTGCTTGATTGTGATACCAGCCACACACCACATGGCCCCTGACACCGTTGACAAAACTGCAGAAAAAGAATCAGGTCTGCAGTCCTGTGACTCACTTCCTGATATATACAACAGAAGCATCCGCACCCTGTTTCCAAGCTGAAGAACACGGGTCCTGGCTTGACTCCCATTTTGATGGTTAATAGAGTGTGACATGGAGCTAGAAGCTTTTTTGTTGGGAGGCAAAGAATAACTGACACCCACACACACAAGAAGAAAGAGAAAATGCATATTGTCTGTCTGCATACACACATACAGAGAAGACAGCAGACCGAAGATAAAGCACCCAGATAAAGTATGAACACATGCTTCTTTACTTGCTGAAAAAGAGGAATGAACACAGTTACTGTATGTATTTCAGTGCTTTAGTTATTGGCAGTTGTGACAAGCTGAAGATGACCATCTTAGGGATTTCTCATGCCAGATACCCCTAACCCCCTCTACCCTTTACCTATTCTTTTAGCATCTCTGGAGGAGAACCTTGGAACAATTATTCGTGTGCAACCACGTGACAAAACAGTGTGACGTATGCATCCGCCACCATGTTGGATGATATACAAATCCAAAATGCCGTCTTGTGCAAACAATAACTGTGATGCATCACCGACTTTCTCAAAATATTACGATTCTCTGGAGTCCTCTGCCAAGTCAAGATTCAGAGAAAAAGTTGAAATTTGTGGCTTTGATCTGGATATGTTAAACCCGTCCGATTATACAGAGGATTTAGCCTCATGACCACCATCATCATCAGGATCAGTGATCGTCATCAGGATCACTCTTGACCATGTTTGCAGCACACACTTCTGTCAGTGAGAAGGTCTCATCTCATCTCATCTCATCATCTCTAGCCGCTTTATCCTGTTCTACAGGGTCGCAGGCGAGCTGGAGCCTATCCCAGCTGACTACGGGCGAAAGGCGGGGTACACCCTGGACAAGTCGCCAGGTCATCACAGGGCTGACACATAGACACAGACAACCATTCACACCTACGCTCAATTTAGAGTCACCAGTTAACCTAACCTGCATGTCTTTGGACTGTGGGGGAAACCGGAGCACCCGGAGGAAACCCACGCGGACACGGGGAGAACATGCAAACTCCGCACAGAAAGGCCCTCGCCGGCCACGGGGCTCGAACCCGGACCTTCTTGCTGTGAGGCGACAGCGCTAACCACTACACCACCGTGCTGCCTGTCTTAATACTCATCTCATCTCATCATCTGTAGCCGCTTTATCCTGTTCTACAGGGTCGCAGGCAAGCTGGAGCCTATCCCAGCTGACTACGGGTGAAAGGCGGGGTACACCCTGGACAAGTCGCCAGGTCATCACAGGGCCGACACACAGACACAAACAACCATTCACACTCACATTCACACCTACGCTCAATTTAGAGTCACCAGTTAACCTAACCTGCATGTCTTTGGACTGTGGGGGAAACCGGAGCACCCAGAGGAAACCCACATGGACAACATGCAAACTCTGCACAGAAAGGCCCTCGCCGGCCACGGGGCTCGAACCCGGACCTTCTTGCTGTGAGGCGACAGCACTAACTACTACACCACCGTGCCGCCTGTCTTAATACTATAATAATAATGGGGCCAGTTATTTATTTATTAACTATGTAGTTAGCTAAGCCAACTACAATAAAATTAGCTAACTAAAGTAGAATATGTCAACAGCTAGGTAGCTAATAGTAATTACTTGTAACTTTCTGACAAGTAATCTACTCACTCTCAAGGGAACCTAAACATAATCAATTTTTTTCGAAGGTACTGTAATGTTCGAACAATTGAAAAACATTACTTCCATGTATTAGATGGGCAAAGGGCGCTGTGCTGAGCTGTGAAATGTCCGACACAAGCACAATTCACAGTTCCCACCAAACGCTGGAGTAAATGCATGCGGGTCGGTTCTGACCCATGTGTGTAAACTTGATGTAGAATTACAAAAGCTGTGCTTGTTCATAACTTAAGAAAGGAAAAATGAAAATGATGATTTGTGCTAAACAAAAACAAGATATTTACTGCATATTTGGAAAAGTAAATGACAAAATGAATTTATTTCAAAAGTAGATCATAGAAACACTCAGCCATACATGAAATAACCTGGAAAATGAATGCAGGTCGTTTTTGACCCATGTTGTGCATTAGAAGGGTAGTGATCAAAAAGGGTTTTTATTCAAAAAGTAAGAAAGGAAAAATAAAATAAGGATGTATGATGATCAAAAACAAGTTAATTGAGGAATACCTTGAATACTGAATGATGGAATTAATTTATTGCAAAGATATAGAAGATAAAAACTCAGCCGGGTCACTTTTGACCCATGTTTTACATCAAAGGGTTAATAAATGTATCGCCAAATATTTTTTTGTGTTTGATGCTTATTATTGTTACAGTAGTAGTCTAGCCTGGGCGGCACGGTGGTGTAGTGGTTAGCACTGTCGCCTCACAGCAAGAAGGTCCAGGTTCGAGCCCAGCGGCCGGAAAGGGCCTTTCTGTGTGGAGTTTGCATGTTCTGCCCGTGTCTCCTCTGGGTGCTCCGGTTTCCCCCACAGTCCAAAGACATGCAGGTTAGGTTAACTGGTGACTCTAAATTGACCGTAGGTGTGAATGTGAGTGTGAATGGTTGTTTGTCTCTGTGTGTCAGCCCTGTGATGACCTGGCGACTTGTCCAGGGTGTACCCCGCCTTTCGCCCATAGTCAGCTGGGATAGGCTCCAGCTTGCCTGCGACCCTGTAGAACAGGATAAGCGGCTACAGATAATGGATGGATGGATAGTAGTCTAGCTAGTCTGTGTTGGTAATAGTAACAAGAAGGTGAAAACTAAATATTCATCTTAAGGCCACCAATCCACTCTTAAAGTTGGAAAAATCGTTTTCGGCTGGGGGACTTTGCCCTCCTAGACCACCCCATGATCAGGACCTACAGCCCCTGGACCCTGGCTTTCTTACTTCTTTTTTCATTTTTGGGTTGACAGCTATGCGAGCTCTGCTTCTATAGCCCTCGGCCTCTCGCCAGTACATCTAGGGTTACAGTGGGGGACAGGTCCTCTGGTAACCACAAGAGCTTGACTCCCCATTCACATCTGTATTGCAGTGTGCCTTGCTAGATGGCAGTCGGGACCATTTTTATGATGGTCTTTGGTATGGCCCGACCATGAATAGAAGTTGAGATCTCCCGATCAAGAAGTGGATACGCTAACCACTAGGCCAGCTCACAGTACTTCTCAGTATACACTACCGTTCAAAAGTTTGGGGTCACCCAGACAATTTTGTGTTTTCCATGAAAAGTCACACTTTTATTTACCACCATAAGTTGTAAAATGAATAGAAAATATAGTCAAGACATTTTTCTGGCCATTTTGAGCATTTAATCGACCCCACAAATGTGATGCTCCAGAAACTCAATCTGCTCAAAGGAAGGTCAGTTTTATAGCTTCTCTAAAGAGCTCAACTGTTTTCAGCTGTGCTAACATGATTGTACAAGGGTTTTCTAATCATCCATTAGCCTTCTGAGGCAATGAGCAAACACATTGTACCATTAGAACACTGGAGTGATAGTTGCTGGAAATGGGCCTCTATACACCTATGGAGATATTGCACCAAAAACCAGACATTTAGTAGAATTTAGCTAGAATAGTCATTTACCACAGTGGCACGGTGGTGTAGTGGTTAGCGCTGTCGCCTCACAGCAAGAAGGTCCGGGTTTGAGCCCCGTGGCCGGCGAGGGCCTTTCTGTGTGGAGTTTGCATGTTCTCCCTGTGTCCACATGGGTTTCCTCCGGGTGCTCCGGTTTCCCCCACAGTCCAAAGACATGCAGGTTAGGTTAACTGGTGACTCTAAATTGACCGTAGGTGTGAATGTGAGTGTGAATGGTTGTCTGTGTCTATGTGTCAGCCCTGTGATGACCTGGCGACTTGTCCAGGGTGTACCCCGCCTTTCGCCCGTAGTCAGCTGGGGTAGGCTCCAGGTCGCCTGCGACCCTGTAGAACAGGATAAAGCGGCTAGAGATAATGAGATGAGACGAGTCATTTACCACATTAGCAATGTATTTCTGATTAGTTTAAAGCGATCGTCATTGAAAAGAACAGTGCTTTTCTTTCAAAAATAAGGACATTTCAAAGTGACCCCAAACTTTTGAACGGTAGTGTAGATTTATCAAAATTCTCATGCATACTTTACGAAGGTGGTAGACAGAGATTAGGTTCAGCAGCACATAGTATTTGAATTAATCATGCTTGCTCTGTGGATTGCTTGAATCCTGGTATCAGAACTGAAATATTTATTTTCACACAGTCTACCTTGTCTTTCTGAATGTCAGATCTTTCACTTTTCCTCACGTACTACACGCCCACGCAATTTCCTCTGGTTGTCTTTCACACTTCCAAATTGTGTGAACAAATCTACAGCAAATGGATGAAGTAAACATGAATGAAGTGACGCATTTGCTTTGAAAGCAGTAAGATGGAAGATCCTGACGGCGAGGATCGTAATCCAGAGGGTGAGCTGAACGTAAGCGTGGTCAAACATTAAAACACCCCTCAGCAGCAGGGATAATGCATTAGGAAAAAACTGGATATGTTCTGGTATTGTGAGGATGGTCCCCCCCCCCCCACACACACAAAGACACTGATCTCTATAATTTATTTAGACAGCACTTTGGGTCAGGCAGTGCTGAGACCTCCCTGAATCCATTAAGGTTGTTGTATTAGAGAATACAGAGGGCAGGGGAATGAGCTCATCATATTGTGAAACTAACTGGATTTATGACACAGAATCTGCAGACTTGTCATGCACAATTTCTCGCATAAATGCTAATCTGAAGAGGCAGCAGGCCACATTTTCATGTTCATCCAGCATGTTTGCAACATCAGTTGAAATCGTTCCATAATCGGTACACTGATTTTTTTTTGGAAGCATACAGAATTTTTCATTTTGACCTACATCGTACACTCACTGGCCACTATTAGGAACACCCATACATCCACCTGCTGTTTTATGCGGTTATCTAATCAGCCAATCCCTTGACAGCAGCACATTACGTTACAGACATTTAGCAGATGCTTTTATCCAGAGCGACATTTCAACAATGGGGTACATGACACAATGCTCCTGGAGCAGAGAGGGTTAAGGGCCTTGCTTAGGGGCCCAGCAGTGGCAGCTTGTCACTGCTGGGGCTTGAACCAGTGACCTTCAGGTCAGTAACCCAGAGCCTTAATGGTCAACCTTAACTGCCTCTCATCACACAATGCACAATATCATGCAGATACAAATCAAGAGCTTCAGTTAATGTTCACAATGTTCAAACATCACAATAGGAAAGATTGTGATCTCAAACTAAGGCCAAGTTTACATTAGACCATATCTGTCTCGTTTTCTTCGCGGATGCACTGTCTGTTTACATTAAAACGCCTGGAAACGCCGGGAAACGGGAATCCGCCAGGGTCCACGTATTCAATCTAGATCGTGTCTGGTCCGGTGCTGTGTAAACATTGAGAATACGCGGATACGCTGTGCTGAGCTCTAGCTGGCGTCGTCATTGGACAACGTCACTGTGACATCCACCTTCCTGATTCGCTGGCGTTGGTCATGTGACGAGACTGCTGAAAAACAGTGCGGACTTCCGCCTTGTATCACCTTTCATTAAAGAGTATAAAAGTATGAAAATACTGCAAATACTGATGCAAATACTGCCCATTGTGTAGTTATGATTGTCTTTAGGCTTGCCATCCTTCCACTTGCAAGTGGTAAGTGATATGCGCTGAGATCACACACACAGCGGCTCAGTCCCGAATCACTGCTCGTGCGCTTCACTCGTGCGCTGTGTGAGCTGCGCAGGGCCGGAGTGCGCACCCTCCAGAGGGCACTCGCTGTTCAGGGCGGAGTGATTTGGAGCGCAGGATGCCTGCGGAGCCGAGCGTATCCGTGTATTGGCGTTGCTATGTGCACGCGAATTGTGTATTGGCGTTGCTGTGTGCACACTAATCGTTTTAAAAACGTTAATCTGATGATCCGCTGATACGGTCTAATGTAAACCCCACCTAAGTGTGACTTTCTTTCACTGTGGCATGGGTGATGGTTTGAGCCAGATGGACTGCTCTTTTGAGTATTTCAGAAACTGCTGATCTCCTGGGGTTTTCACACACAACAGTCTCTAGAGTTGGCACAGCATGTTGCGAAAAACAAAAAAAAATATTGACTGAGTGAGTGAGCGACAGTTCTGTGGGTGGAAACAAACACCTTGTTGATTTAGAGAGGCCAGAGGAAAATGGTCAGATTGGTTTGAACTTTTGGGGCGGCACGGTGGTGTAGTGGTTAGCGCTGTCGCCTCACAGCAAGAGGTTCGAGCCCCGTGGCCAGCGAGGGCCTTTCTGTGCGGAGTTTGCATGTTCTCCCCGTGTCCACGTGGGTTTCCTCCGGGTGCTCCGGTTTCCCCCACAGTCCAAAGACATGCAGGTTAGGTTAACTGGTGACTCTAAATTGACCGTAGGTGTGAATGTGAGTGTGAATGGTTGTCTGTGTCTATGTGTCAGCCCTGTGATGACCTGGCGACTTGTCCAGGGTGTACCCCGCCTTTCGCCCGTAGTCAGCTGGGATAGGCTCCAGCTTGCCTGCGACCCTGTAGAACAGGATAAAGCGGCTAGAGATAATGAGATGAGATGAGGATATAGTAACTCATATAATCGCTCTTTACAACCGTGCTGAGCAGAAAAGCATATCAGCAGAAAAGCAACAACAGACGACCACACTGGATTCCACTCCTGCAAAGAACAGGAATCTTAGAATCAAGAATAAGCTCCTATTAAAGTGGCAGGTGAGAATATGGCTAAAAGTATGTGGACACCTGACTATCACATCCATATGTGCCCAGAGAAAAACCATGGACAGTTGGTTTCCTCTTTGCTGCAATAGTAATCTCCACTCTTCTGGGAAGGCTTTCCACTAGATTTTGGGGTGTGGCTGTGGGGATTTGTGTTCATTCAGCCACAAGCACATTAGTGAGAACAGGCTCTGATGTTGGGTGAGGAGGTCTGGTTTGGAGTCGGTGTTCCAGTTCATTCATGGGTTGAGGTCAGGATTCTGTGCAGGGCACTCGAATTCTTCCACTCCAACCTTAAAGTGCATATCCTGGACCAAATTCGTTTTTTTTATATGAAAGAATGTCCCTTTACACACTCATCCAGAAGCGTAATTTTGCACAAGGCTGTCTGTCTACAGCAGAAAAAAATAAAATAGCAAAACGCGTCTGGAAAAATCCCAAGGGAGTCTGGAGCCAGATTCGTGACGTCACCTGCGGAAGTGCCAGCAGGCTGCGAGAGCTTTGCACAGTTTCAGTGCACAGCCTGTGTAGACCAAGTTTAGCAGCTAGCGATTTTGCATTGAAATATGGAATTTTCACCTGAGTGCAATGTGGGAAATGATGAGTACTAATCCCATCATGATTGGTGTTGCTACACCCTCCTACGATACATCTGTTAACCATTTTAATAATTACGTGATAACGTTGAAGAAATTTGCAGAAAACCACCAGGTCGTTTTCTCATAAACAAACCAATGCTGACGTAGGATTCAGAAGGAGGCGTCCCACACATGACGTCACGAAAATCAACGTTTCCCGGGAAATCCAAATGCCAAGTTTTTTCAGAGGCGGACCAATTCGCCTCAAATGGCTTGATTTCAACTGAATTTTTCTGGTATTGCGCAAGGTAAAAAAATTGCACAAAATACAAAATGTGACAGATATTTGACCAAAGTTTAATATAAAATAGGAGAATTACATTGATCTTGCTCCTGAATTTACCCGTGATATGCACTTTAACACACCATGGAGCTCACTTTGTGTACAGGAGCATTGTCATGCTGGAACAGGTTTGAGCCTACTGATTCCAGTAAAGGGAAACTGTAACTCAACAGCATACAGAGACATTCTATACAACTGTATACTTCTAACTTTGTGCTTATTTGTATGAATAATTGATAATAATAAGGTTGTGTATAGGGCGGCACGGTGGTGTAGTGGTTAGCGCTGTCGCCTCACAGCAAGAAGGTCTGGGTTCGAGCCCTGTGGCCGGCGAGGGCCTTTCTGTGCGGAGTTTGCATGTTCTCCCCGTGTCCGCGTGGGTTTCCTCCGGGTGCTCCGGTTTCCCCCACAGTCCAAAGACATGCAGGTTAGGTTAACTGGTGACTCTAAATTGACCGTAGGTGTGAATGTGAGTGTGAATGGTTGTCTGTGTCTATGTGTCAGCCCTGTGATGACCTGGCGACTTGTCCAGGGTGTACCCCGCCTTTCGCCCGTAGTCAGCTGGGATAGGCTCCAGCTCGCCTGCGACCCTGTAGAACAGGATAAAGCGGCTAGAGATAATGAGATGAGATGAGTTAAACACTAGAAAGATTTATGATTTGAGAATGACTTCTTTTCTTAACGCTGAATGAAAGTGGATGAAGCAGACATTTGAGGAAGCTGACAAGAATGGAGATGGGCTCTTAAACATTGATGAGATCTACCAGCTGCTCCACAAGATGAACGTCAACCTGCCTCGTCGCAAAGTGAAGCAGATGTTCCAGGTAAATAATCTCCTTTTAAAAGTGATTAAGAGAAAAGAACTGTCATCAATAACTTTTGCTGACATTTTGGAAAGGAAGACATGTTTGGTGTATCCAGTTTTTTTGTTTCAGTACTCTTGACAGTCATTTATTGAAAAATGATATGTATTTCAGGCACTTGATTTGTACACAGATGTGTAAGTCAGTAACACGCTAGATGATGGAATACACACCGTAGCGCCACAAATGTAGTAATATTCTTTATGTCTGTGTCTTAACCACTTTCAGTCCCTATACAACCCCAATTCCAAAGAAGTTGGGATGCTGGGTAAACTGTAAATAAAAATAGAATATGATAATTTGCAAATCATGGAAACCCTATATTTAGTTGAAAATGGTACAAAGACAGTATCAAATGTTGAAACTAAGAAATGTTATTGTTTTTTGAGAAATATATGCTCATTTTGAATTTGATATCAGCAACACATTTCAAAAAAGTTGGGACAGGGGCATGTTTACGACTGTCTTGCATCACCCCTACTTTTTAACAACACTTGGTAAATGTTTGGGAACTAAGGAGACCAATTGCTGTAGTTTTGGAAGAGAAACATTGTCCCATTGTCCCAATTTCAGTTGCTCAACAGTTCGGGGTCTCCTTCGTCGTATTTTGCGCTTCATAATGCACCAAATGTTTTAAATGGGAGACAGGTCTGGACTACAGGCAGGCCAGTTTAGCACCCAGACTCTTTTACTACAGAGCCATGCAGTTTTAATATGTGCAGAACGTGGTTTAGCATTGTCTTGCTGAAAGAAGGAAGGCCTTCCCTGAAAAAGATTTTTTCTGGATGGCAGCATATTGCTCTGAAACGTGTAGATATCATTCAGCATTAATGATGCCTTCCCAGATGTACAAGCTCCCCATGTCATGTGCACTAATGCACCCTCATACCATCACAGATGCTGCTTTTGAACTGTGCTCTGATAACAAGCCGGATGGTCCCTCTCCTCTTTAGCCTGGAGGACGGGGTGGCCATGATTTCTAAAAAGAATTTCTACTTTTGATTCATCAGACCTCGGGACAGTTTTCCACTTCGCCTCAGTCCATTGTAAAAGAGCTCGGGCCCAGAGAAGGTGGCGGTGTTTCTGGATATTGTTAATATCTGGTTTTAACTTGCATTTGTGGATGCAGTAATGAAGTGTTTTCACAGACGATGGTTTTCTGAAGTGTTCCTGAGCCCATACAGTGATTTCCACTACAGACACGTGTCTGCTTTTAATGCAGTGTCTCCTGAGGGCCTGAAGATCACAGACATCCAATGTCAGTTTTCAGCCTTGTCTCTTGCATACAGAGATTTCTTCAGAATCTTTTAATGATATTATGGGCCATAGATGATGCAATCCAAAAATTATTTGCAGTTTTACATACATTGAGGAACGTTATTCTGAAATTGTTGCACTGCTTGCCCACACAATCTTTCAAAGAGCGGTGAACCCCTCCCTATCTTTACTTCTGAGAGACTCCGCCTCTCTGGGATGCTCTTTTTATACCCAATCATCTTACTGACCTGTTGCCAGTTAACCTAATTAGTTTTTTTTTTAGTATTACACAACTTTTTCATTCTTTTGTTACCCCTGTCCCAACTTTTCTGAAACATGAACTACATGAAACATGAAAACTTCAATGAAATATAGGGTTTCCATGATTTGCAATTCTTCACATTCTGTTTTTATTTATGTTTTACACAGTGTCTCAACTTTTTTTGGAATTGGGGTTGTATTATTATGATTGCTAATTGGTCAGTAGGCATTGATTAATTTTTTACAACAGCAGCTCTATTTTAACAGCAAGAGTGCAACTGCAAATGGCAGGTTTTATTAATGCACTTGTTCTGATATATTATAATTTCTATTGGAACAGCTTACATGTTTGTATGCCAGATGTGCATAATTGTTAATATGGTGAAATTTTCATTTGGGAGACATTTAAGGAAGGAGTCTCCAGTGTCAGCACTTTGTAACAAATGCTTCCGAAATAAATATAGTCAAACTTTACTAAATCTGGGTCGATGAGAACAAAAATGAAACTTAAAATTGTTCATTGGCTTTAGTTTTCAAGATCGGCTCGATGAATAAATTTATGAATGGGTTTGGATAGTACTCACGATTTTTACAAGTTGACATCAGTCAACTTACATCACTCTGCTGAACAAATTGCCCTATATCAGCTCAAAAAAAAAAAATTATACAGTGCTATGCACTTGAGATTAAGTCTTTGTTTGACAAAAGATGCTCTGTTTCATGAATATAAGAGACAAGTTGCCAAAAAGCACTGAGTACACACTGAATAAGGACTAAACCTATTCAGTACTTATACAGGGTGGCCGCGGGTCCTTAAAAAGTCTTAAAAATTCTTAAATTTACTTTTCCTAAAATAAGGCCGTTAAAAAGTCTTAAATTGTCTTAAATTTCAAACCCCATGGTCTTAAATTTTCAATCTTAAATTTATGGAGATTTTACTCAGTCACATCGTTAAAATGTGGTACACTTTGGATGGGGAAAAAGTTTAATCGTTTTTGATGCTCATAATTATACTGCGCAGGCTCCGAATCCACCGGTTGCTAGACACACGCGTGCTTGACAACCACTCAGTGCCTGATCTGTTGATGGAGGGTAGTCCGAGCCACAATGGGTAAATGTAAATTTAATGATAACTGGCTGCAAGATGCAAAATACTCGTGGTGGCTGAAAGCTGTACCCAAAGATGCCAACAAGGCATACTGTGTAGCATGCTGTAAGACTTTTAAGTTGGGCACAATGGGGATAAGAGCGGTGGACTCTCATATGAAGAGCGCCAAGCACGTTGCTTTTGCTAAAGGCCGCGAGCATCAGCCTCGAATATCCGACTTCAGCGCTGCCACCACTAACGGTCGTGGAGAAGAGGATAGATCTGCGAGATGGAAGAGAATATTGTGTGTGTGAGAGAGAGAGAGAGAGAGAGAGAGAGAGAGAATATATTCTATTGCGTGCATGTGAGAGAATAGTATTGTTTGTGTGTGGGTATCGTTCCAAGTGTTTTAAGAAGTGCAAGTGAGCATACCTTTCAAGTGAGTGAGCCGGAGTTTCAGGTGTATGTGCATTCACATTGTTTAACTGTTGTTTTCTGCATTGTTGTTTGACCAAAGATGGAACTGAACAATTCTGCTTACAGTGTGACTCCCCAAGCAGAGAAAATAATAATTTAAAAAAAAATGTTGCATTGGATTCTGTGTGTGTGACTTCATTCACATTTTCACATTGGATTCAAACGTTGTGACTGCATTCTGATTGTCACATAGTTACAAGTTTATCTTTATATTGTGTTCTGAGTGTGTGAATGCCTGTCAAGGAAAAGAAGTACTTCTACTAGAATAGTGTTTTCTGGTGAATGTTTACAAGAACAATAAGTTACATTAAATTATACAGTTTTTTTTTTTTCAAAAGAGTACGTTTTTGCATGACTTTAGATTTGGTCTTAATTTTTTTTGGAACATGGTATGAAAAAGTCTTAAATTTAACTTGGACAAACCTGTAGACACCCTGTTATACATACAGTGGGGCAAAAAAGTATTTAGTCAGCCACCAATTGTGCAAGTTCTCCCATTTAAAAAGATGAGAGAGGCCTGTAATTTTCATCATAGGTACACTTCAACTATGAGAGACAAAATGAGAAAAAAATTCAGAAAGTTTGAAAATTTGCCATTTTTTTCAACCCCTTTTATTATTCAAGTTGTCAATAAGTCTTTGTTTTTGTGTGGGAATTCAAAACTCACTGGGAACAAATCATTACTCCTTTCATTGAGCTTTGGGTTCCTTTAATGAGTTGAGTGGGATAAAGAAATGAATAGAATAAGACAGATAATGGATGAAGGGTAGCAATACAGAGGATGGACGAGACGTTGAAGAGGGATATAAGGGATCTAAAGACAGAGTGGAGATTTAACTGGATTTCAAGCTCCAGCCTTTTGGCCTGTTAGTGGCATAACATTTTGCTGTCAGTCTGGCTCGATCCGTGGCCTGTCTCAAGAACATGCAGACTGACAGAATCTTATCCTGTATATGCTTTCTGCTAAATCTAATGCCAGATAGAAGGCAGTGCTTAGGTTTTCTTGGCAGAGGTCAGCAGCTGGATTTGCTGTACATATAAATGTACAGCACGACCCTGGTTAGGATAAAACGATTACTGAAGATGGATGAATGAATGAAAAATACAACCCCAATTCCAAAAAAGTTTGGACAAAGTACAAATTGTAAAAAAAAAAACGGAATGCAATAATTTACAAATCTCAAAAACTGATATTGTATTCACAATAGAACATAGACAACATATCAAATGTCGAAAGTGAGACATTTTGAAATTTCATGCCAAATATTGGCTTATTTGAAATTTCATGACAGCAACACATCTCAAAAAAGTTGGGACAGGGGCAATAAGAGGCTGGAAAAGTTAAAGGTACAAAAAAGGAACAGCTGGAGGACCAAATTGCAACTCATTAGGTCAATTGGCAATAGGTCATTAACATGACTGGGTATAAAAAGAGCATCTTGGAGTGGCAGCGGCTCTCAGAAGTAAAGATGGGAAGAGGATCACCAATCCCCCTAATTCTGCGCCGACAAATAGTGGAGCAATATCAGAAAGGAGTTCGACAGTGTAAAATTGCAAAGAGTTTGAACATATCATCATCTACAGTGCATAATATCATCAAAAGATTCAGAGAATCTGGAAGAATCTCTGTGCGTAAGGGTCAAGGCTGGAAAACCATACTGGGTGCCCGTGATCTTCGGGCCCTTAGACGGCACTGCATCACATACAGGCATGCTTCTGTATTGGAAATCACAAAATGGGCTCAGGAATATTTCCAGAGAATATTATCTGTGAACACAATTCACCGTGCCATCCGCCGTTGCCAGCTAAAACTCTATAGTTCAAAGAAGAAGCTGTATCTAAACATGATCCAGAAGCGCAGATGTCTTCTCTGGGCCAAGGCTCATTTAAAATGGACTGTGGCAAAGTGGAAAACTGTTCTGTGGTCAGACGAATCAAAATTTGAAGTTCTTTATGGAAATCAGGGACGCCGTGTCATTCGGACTAAAGAGGAGAAGGACGACCCAAGTTGTTATCAGCGCTCAGTTCAGAAGCCTGCATCTCTGATGGTATGGGGTTGCATTAGTGCGTGTGGCATGGGCAGCTTACACATCTGGAAAGACACCATCAATGCTGAAAGGTATATCCAGGTTCTAGAGCAACATATGCTCCCATCCAGACGACGTCTCTTTCAGGGAAGACCTTGCATTTTCCAACATAACAATGCCAAACCACATACTGCATCAATTACAGCATCATGGCTGTGTAGAAGAAGGGTCCGGGTACTGAACTGGCCAGCCTGCAGTCCAGATCTTTCACCCATAGAAAACATTTGGTGCATCATAAAACGGAAGATACGACAAAAAAGACCTAAGACAGTTGAGCAACTAGAATCCTACGTTATACAAGAATGGGTTAACATTCCTATCCCTAAACTTGAGCAACTTGTCTCCTCAGTCCCCAGACGTTTACAGACTGTTGTAAAGAGAAAAGGGGATGTCTCACAGTGGGAAACATGGCCTTGTCCCAACTTTTTTGAGATGTGTTGTTGTCATGAAATTTAAAATCACCTCTTTTTTCTCTTTAAATGATACATTTTCTCAGTTTAAACATTTGATATGTCATCTATGTTCTATTCTGAATAAAATATGGAATTTTGAAACTTCCACATCATTGCATTCTGTTTTTATTTACAATTTGTACTTTGTCCCAACTTTTTTGGAATCGGGGTTGTAGCTTTTTGCAGTTACACTGGACATTGAAAACCAGAATTTTAAACTGTTTACTGTCAGGTACCACACCCTAACAAGTAAATCTTTCCTTTATTCATAGTAATATTAAACTGGGCGGCATGGTGGTGTAGTGGTTAGCACTGTCGCCTCACAGCAAGAAGGTTCCGGGTTTGATCCTCACAGATGATGGGGCCTTTTTGTGTGGAGTTTGTATGTTCTCCCTGTGTCTGCATGGGTTTCCTCTGGGTGCTTCAGTTTCCTCCAAAAGTCTAAAGACATGCAGATTAGGTCAAAGTACCTAGCCAATGGGGTTACACAAGCCAGTGCATATTTAGTGCCAGTTCCAAGCCCAGAGAGATTGGGGATGGTTGTGTCAGAACTTGTGGTGTAAAAATCTATGCCAAGTCAAATATGTGGATGAAGGTCTGCTGTGACGACCCCTAATGGGAGCAGCTGGAAAACGAATTAGATATTATTATTAAACTGTATAAAAGTGAGCTGTGATAATCTATCCTGTGACAGATTGGTGACCTGCCCACGTGGTACCCTGTTAGCTGGGATTGGCTCCATCTTCCCCCACAACCATGACAGATAAGCGGCATAGACAATGGATGTATAAAAATGTACATACAGTACATATTATTGGCTCATCCGGCCGATAGGTGATGAGTTTAAGCCATCATGTGTTGTCCATCGTCCGTCCATTGTCGTCCACATTTCATGAAAATCGCTTCTTCTCTCTCAATTCTTCACTGATTTTTATTCTTTTTGGCAGGAAGGTCGGTCTGCCTGGGGTGCATATAGCTTCAACCCAAATTTCTATAATTGCAATTAATAATGAAGATATGGAGTAATTAATCAATCCCTAATGAGCAGTTTCCACACAAATCACTTCTTCTGCTTCATTTCTTCACTGATTTTGATTCTTTCTGGCATGAAGGTAGGGGTACCTAGGGTGCATATAAATTCTACCCAGATTTATTTAATTACAATTATTAATGAAGTTATGGACTAATTACGTCTTAATGCCTTAAGCAGTTCAACAAAAATAACTTCTCGGTCAATTCTTCGCTGTTTTGGATTCTTTCTGGCAAATAGGTCGGTATTCCTAGCTTCTATATATAGCTTGTATATAGCTTGGAACATTTATTGTGCAAGGTGGCCCACTTTAGATCGTTCCTTCTGGACGAGATGGGGCTGGAATGAGCTATATCACCATGGATGGTCTCGTTTACAATTATAGAAATACAAATGAATCAGTGGGCAATTATATATGCAGAAATTTACTTTTTATAGAAAACCATTTTTTAAAATAATCTGTAAAAAGCTAACGTTCTGAAATGATCGATGGAAGAAGGGATAGATGGATTTAATATATTTAAAAAAATCTATTCTACCCAAGTTTTTTAACTTTCATTTTTGTGATAACACACTGGATCGGACAATAATCAGACTCACACATACAGTACGTAATAGTTTCAAAATATTGTTATTTCACTGAGTGATTAAAAATAATGTATTTATTTGTATGGCAAGTAAAAACGCCACTTCAATCCAAACTGCTTTTTATATATATATATATATATATATATATATATATATATATATATATATATATATATATTGTGGCAGTGGGGGCGTGGTCAAGCGTCGGTCTGTGACCGGAGGGCAGAGTCAGGGAAGGTAAGTGGCAGAATCACTGCATCTGAGGTTAATTAATGTGTTTGTGTGTCTTCCCCAGTGACCGCGCCCTATTTAAGGAAAGAGAGCGAGAGCAGCGGGAGCTCTCTCCCCAACCAGACGACTGATGTGTGTGCGTGTGTCTGAGTGTCTGGGAGAGTGTCACAATAAAAAGAGTTTTGTGAACTCAGTGCTGGCCTGCCGTCCTTCTGTGCTCCACCCACCCATACGAACTGTCACAGTGGTGCCGGAACCCGGGAATGAGCACAGAAGGACGGCAGGCCAGCACTGAGTTCACAAAACTCTTTTTATTGTTACACTTTTCAGCGTTACACTCTCCCAGACACACGCACACACATCAGTCGTCTGGTTGGGGAGAGAGCTCCCTCTGCTCTCGCTCGCTCTCCTTAAATAGGGCGCGGTCACTGGGGAAGACACACAAACACATTAATTAACCTCAGGTGCAGTGATTCTGCCACTTCCCTGACTCCGCCCTCCGGTCACAGACCGACGCTTGACCACGCCCCCACTGCCACGTATATATAGATATATATATAGATATATAGATACCGAGATGTTCCTCCTTGGAGGACCAGGAAACCAGAATCAGGGGAAAACACATTTGCAGAAAACATCACAGCAATGACCAAGAGAATCTCAGAAAACCATTAATCTTTCAGTGTAATAGCATATAAGGAAATGTTTGTACATGGACGAGGTACTTTTATGTTGCTGCAAATAAGCTTTACCACAACAGAGGACTCAATATAGAAAGATTTACTGAAATGAATTATGAAAATACAACAAATATACTGTAATTAAACATCATTGCAAACATCTGCTTTACTGCCTGTGTCATGTCTGGTGTTACAGGAAGCAGATACAGATGACCAACAGGGAACACTAACATTCGAGGAGTTCAGTGTGTTCTACAAGATGATGTCCTTAAGGCGAGACCTCTTTCTGCTCCTCATGTGCTTCAGCGAGAAGAAAGACTACCTGACAGCTGAGGAGCTTGGTAACTTCCTGCAGGTGGAGCAAAAGGTCAGAGGTCATCAACGCATCATTTCCCTATTCCCATTAAACTGAGACTTAGGTGGGATAAGTTGGCAGGTCCATTACACAGACTGATTAATTCACTGTCGGTCATTCGATAACAGCAAGGCTGGGTTTCAGGTCCAGATTTGAGTAGCTCAGGTTCACAGTATGTCTTCATTCTTGATTCAGCTTTGACTTTACTACATTATCACAAAATAATGATTCACTGAAGTGTTTTATTCCCTTTCTACCACTGCAATTTGCCAAGAATTACAATGTTCTTAGCTCAGTGGTACAACAAGGAATATTCTCTTCTACAGAAACATACTCTCTGAGACGAATAACTTATTTTCTATCTTCCAAAGTTCCACAGCACTTTTCAGACAGTCCCTGAGGCCAACACGAGGTTCAAATCAGTTCATGAGACTATGGTTTTTTTTATTTTCAATTAATCTGAAGTTAAGGTGTACACCAGGAGTGAAATTGCACAGGACCCAAGAACAAACAGATGGTTTTACTTTAATGTGAGCAGGAACAGGGGATTTACTGGGCTACCCATAGCTTTATTCATCTGCCCATTTATCCATCCATCAAGAATATTTAGTAGCTTTTTTCAGATGATTTAGTGGAAAAAAAATCTCATATTTTTATTCATCTGTTTATCTATGCAACATCCATCCATTCTATCTATCTATCTATCTATCTATCTATCTATCTATCTATCTATCTATCTATCTATCTATCTATCTATCTATCTATCTATCTATCTATCTGTTCAGAGTATTTAGTGGCATTTTCAGGTGGAAAAATCACCCATATTTTTATTCATCTGTCTATCCATGCACCATCCATTCATTGATTTATTCTCCTATCCAGCCATCCATCCCTCCAGAATATTTAGTAGCTTTTTCAGGTGGAAAAATCACCCATATTTTATTCGTCTGTATATCCATCCACCCATCTATCTATCTATCTATCTATCTATCTATCTATCTATCTATCTATCTACAGTGGTGCTTGAAAGTTTGTGAACCCTTTAGAATTTTCTATATTTCTGCATAAATATGACCTAAAACGTCATCAGATTTTCACACAAGTCCTAAAAGTAGATAAAGAGAACCCAGTTAAACAAATGAGACAAAAATATTATACTTGGTCATTTATCTATTGAGGAAAATGATCCAATATTACATATCTGTGAGTGGCAAAAGTATGTGAACCTTTGCTTTCAGTATCTGGTGTGACCCCCTTGTGCAGCAATAACTGCAACTAAACGTTTCCAGAAACTGTTGATCAGTCCTGCACACCGGCTTGGAGGAATTTTAGCCCGTTCCTCCGTACAGAACAGCTTCAACTCTGGGATGTTGGTGGGTTTCCTCACATGAACTGCTCGCTTCAGGTCCTTCCACAACATTTCGATTGGATTAAGGTCAGGACTTTGACTTGGCCATTCCAAAACATTTACTTTATTCTTCTTTAACCATTCTTTGGGAGAACGACCTGTGTGCTTAGGATCATTGTCTTGCTGCATGACCCGGCTAATCTTGAGACTCAGTTCATGGACAGATGTCCTGACATTTTCCTTTAGAATTCGCTGGTATAATTCAGAATTCATTGTTCCATCAATGATGGCAAGCCATCCTGGCCCAGATGCAACAAAACAGGCCCAAACCATGATACTACCACCACCATGTTTCACAGATGGGATAAGGTTCTTATGCTGGAATGCAATGTTTTCCTTTCTCCAAACATAACGCTTCTCATTTAAACCAAAAATTCTATTTTGGTCTCATCCGTCCACAAAACATTTTCCAAGAGCCTTCTGGCTTGTCCACGTGATCTTTAGCAAACTGCAAACATGCAGCAGTGTTCTGTTTGGAGAACAGTGGCTTTCTCCTTGCAACCCTGCCATGCACACCATTGTTGTTCAGTGTTCTCCTGATGGTGGACTCATGAACATTAACATTAGCCAATGTGAGAGAGGCCTTCAGTTGCTTAGAAGTTACCTTGGGGTCCTTTGTGACCTTGCCGACGATTACACACCTTGCTCTTGGAGTGATCTTTGTTGGTCGACCACTCCTGGGGAGGGTAACAATGGGCTTGAATTTTCTCCATTTGTACACAATCTGTCTGACTGTGGATTGGTGGAGTCCAAACTCTTTAGAGATGGTTTTCTAACCTTTTCCAGCCTGATGAGCATCAACAACACTTTTTTTCTGAGGTCCTCAGAAATCTCCTTTGTTCGTGCCATGATACACTTCCACAAACATGTGTTGTGAAGATCAGACTTTGATAGATCCCTGTTCTTTAAATAAAACAGGGTGCCCACTCACACCAGATTGTCATCCCATTGATTGAAAACACCTGACTCTAATTTCACCTTCAAATTAACTGCTAATCCGAGAGGTTCACATACTTTTGCCACTCACAAAGATGTAATATTAGATCATTTTCCTCAATAAATAAATGACCAAGGATAATATTTTTGTCTCATTTGTTTAACTGGGTTCTTTTTATCTACTTTTAGGACTTGTGTGAAAATCTGATGATGTTTTAGGTCATATTTATGCAGAAATATAGAAAATTCTAAAGGGTTCACAAACTTTCAAGCACCACTCTATCTATCTATCTATCTATCTATCTATCTATCTATCTATCTATCTATCTATCTATCTATCTATCTATCTATCAAGAATATTTCATGGCTTTTTCAGGTGGAATCACCCACATTTTTATCCATCCATCCATTCCTACACCAAGCATCAATTCTTGCATCTTTCATCTTCAACCCCAATTCCAAAAAAGTTGGGACAAAGTACAAATTGTAAATAAAAACGGAATGCAATGATGTGGAAGTTTCAAAATTCCATATTTTATTCAGAATAGAACATAGATGACACATCAAATGTTTAAACTGAGAAAATGTATCATTTAAAGAGAAAAATTAGGTGATTTTAAATTTCATGACAACAACACATCTCAAAAAAGTTGGGACAAGGCCATGTTTACCACTGTGAGACATCCCCTTTTCTCTTTACAACAGTCTGTAAACGTCTGGGGACTGAGGAGACAAGTTGCTCAAGTTTAGGGATAGGAATGTTAACCCATTCTTGTCTAATGTAGGATTCTAGTTGCTCAACTGTCTTGGGTCTTTTTTGTTGTATCTTCCGTTTTATGATGCGCCAAATGTTTTCTATGGGTGAAAGATCTGGACTGCAGGCTGGCCAGTTCAGTACCCGGACCCTTCTTCTACGCAGCCATGATGCTGTAATTGATGCAGTATGTGGTTTGGCATTGTCATGTTGGAAAATGCAAGGTCTTCCCTGAAAGAGACGTCGTCTGGATGGGAGCATATGTTGCTCTAGAACCTGGATATACCTTTCAGCATTGATGGTGTCTTTCCAGATGTGTAAGCTGCCCATGCCACACGCACTAATGCAACCCCATACCATCAGAGATGCAGGCTTCTGAACTGAGCGCTGATAACAACTTGGGTCGTCCTTCTCCTCTTTAGTCCGAATGACACGGCGTCCCTGATTTCCATAAAGAACTTCAAATTTTGATTTGTCTGACCACAGAACAGTTTTCCACTTTGCCACAGTCCATTTTAAATGAGCCTTGGCCCAGAGAAGACGTCTGCGCTTCTGGATCATGTTTAGATACGGCTTCTTCTTTGAACTATAGAGTTTTAGCTGGCAACGGCGGATGGCACGGTGAATTGTGTTCACAGATAATGTTCTCTGGAAATATTCCTGAGCCCATTTTGTGATTTCCAATACAGAAGCATGCCTGTATGTGATGCAGTGCCGTCTAAGGGCCCGAAGATCACGGGCACCCAGTCTGGTTTTCCGGCCTTGACCCTTATGCACAGAGATTCTTCCAGATTCTCTGAATCTTTTGATGATATTATGCACTGTAGATGATGATATGTTCAAACTCTTTGCAATTTTACACTGTCGAACTCCTTTCTGATATTGCTCCACTATTTGTCGGCGCAGAATTAGGGGGATTGGTGATCCTCTTCCCATCTTTACTTCTGAGAGCTGCTGCCACTCCAAGATGCTCTTTTTATACCCAGTCATGTTAATGACCTATTGCCAGTTGACCTAATGAGTTGCAATTTGGTCCTCCAGCTGTTCCTTTTTTGTACCTTTAACTTTTCCAGCCTCTTATTGCCCCTGTCCCAACTTTTTTGAGATGTGTTGCTGTCATGAAATTTCAAATGAGCCAATATTTGGCATGAAGTTTCAAAATGTCTCACTTTCGACATTTTATATGTTGTCTATGTTCTATTGTGAATACAATATCAGTTATTGAGATTTGTAAATTATTGCATTCTGTTTTTGTTTACAATGTGTACTTTGCCCCAACTTTTTTGGAATCGGGGTTGTATTTATATCTGGAATATTCTTTTTGTGTTTGTCTCCTTTTACTTTTACTCCTTATAAAATTATCTTTTGCAAGTATCATTTCCTTTATTCTGTCTTTTCTCTTTCTGAGTCTTGAGTTCCATCAGCCCTGAATTTTTGGAGGATTTCCAATAAACACACAAAAACAGGTTTATGAGTGGTCACCCAGCTGCAGACTCACGCACAGAGCCCACTGTGCTTTTAAACTCAAACTCCTTCTCTGTCCCTGATCCGGGTCCCCTCGTCAGAGAGAGAGAGAGAGAGAGAGAGAGAGAGAGAGAATATGTCACACTGTGTGAGAGTGAGGAAGGGAACTGAAATAAAATTATGCGAAACAAGTGAATGTCACAGTGTAAAAGCTGTTGTAATGCATTTGACAGAAAGAGAGAGAGTAAATAATGACGTTGTGTATCTGAGTGTTGACTCTGCACTGTCTTCGTGTCCCCCAAACCCCAGATGTCCAATGTGACAACTGAGTACTGCCTGGACATCATTGATAAGTTTGAAGTGTCTGAAGAAAACAAGCAGAAGGGCATCCTGGGTATTGAAGGTCAGTTCTGTTTGTATTACAGTAACTTTATCTTTATCTTACTATCTTCTTCTTAGCGATGTGCACATTTTATTGCGGAAGTTTTTGTTTGATATTCGAGAGAAATAGATAGTCAGATATAGACAAGCAGACATATGGACTCCCATCATCTTGTTCTCCTTCTCCTTCTTCTCCCATAAATGAAATAATGAATAAAACATGATGGTTCATTCTGCTATTGGAAAATAATCAATGACAGAAGTGTGTGGTGCTTTAACACCCTGAGGTTCCTTATTTTCTTCGAAAAAAGTGTTCTATTCCTCTTATACCACAGCAATTTACCAACGACTACACTTTTTAATTGAAACAATTAACAATTTTTTTTTTTTTACCAAAGAATGACTTTTTTTTTGGGCTGTTTATGATTACTGTACATTTAATGTTATGGAATGAACATGAAACAAGTCGGCATATCAGGTGAAAATTCAAATTCAGTCCAAATTGCTTGAAACGGCTCTCACTGAATTCAGAATTGAATGCAGAACATACTTTTTTTTTTTACAGAATTAAAATTTTTATCCATTCTTGAGATGTTACAAATCAGAGATTGAAAAAATGGCTTAATTTTCATAAAACTGCTGTAATATTCTATATGAAGATCATCTCATCTCATCATCTCTAGCCGCTTTATCCTGTTCTACAGGGTCGCAGGCAAGCTGGAGCCTATCCCAGCTGACTACGGGCGAAAGGCGGGGTACACCCTGGACAAGTCGCCAGGTCATCACAGGGCTGACACATAGACACAGACAACCATTCACACTCACATTCACACCTACGGTCAATTTAGAGTCACCAGTTAACCTAACCTGCATGTCTTTGGACTGTGGGGGAAACCGGAGCACCCGGAGGAAACCCATGCGGGCACGGGGAGAACATGCAAACTCCGCACAGAAAGGCCCTCGCCGGCCACGGGGCTCGAACCCGGACCTTCTTGCTGTGAGGCGACAGCGCTAACCACTACACCACCGTGCCGCCCTATATGAAGATCACATAGTCCAAAATGGGCCTCATTAACCAATGAGATCAAATGTTTTTGATTAATAACTTTTTTTTTCAAGATATTTAAATGGAAATTGGGAGGCACATCGATGGTTGGATACTAAAGACAAAGTTTGAAAAATGAGTAAAAACAGATTATGCAAATTATCCTTTAATTACTATTAATTATGCTAATTGGGTAAAGCATTAAATTGGTACACTCAATAAAAAAGTAATAAAAGTATTTCTAATACCCTCTTTGTGCTCAGTAGGTCTTTGTATTTCTAAGTCGGGCCTACTAGTGTTTATTTTAAAGTATATAAATGATTATTTCAATTAATGTTCACAGCTTTCAAGGCAAACCTTGAAAAAGCTGTGTGAGCCACATTCAATATACCATTCCATTAAAATTGAATTGAAATTGGCACTCGCATTTTTGACTACCGTTTTTTTTAAATATCATTTTGACCACTAAGATCTCAATATTTTTCATCAAAACAACTCCAGTTATATTACAAAATAGCTATTTATTTACAGTGGTGCTTTAAAGTTTGTGAACCCTTTAGAATTTTCTATATTTCTGCATAAATATGACCTAAAGCATCATCAGGTTTTCACACAAGTCCTAAAAGTAGATAAAGAGAACCCCGTTAAACAAATGAGACAAAAATATTATACTTGGTCATTTATTTATTGAGGAAAATGATCCAATATTACATATCTGTGAGTGGCAAAAGTATGTGAACCTTTGCTTTCAGTATCTGGTGTGACCCCCTTGTGCAGCAATAACTGCAACTAAACGTTTGCGGTAACTGTTGATCAGTCCTGCACACCGGCTTGGAGGAATTTTAGCCCGTTCCTCCGTACAGAACAGCTTCAACTCTGGGATGTTGGTGGGTTTCCTCACATGAACTGCTCGCTTCAGGTCCTTCCACAACATTTCCATTGGATTAAGGTCAGGACTTTGACTTGGCCATTCCAAAACATTAACTTTATTCTTCTTTAACCATTCTTTGGTAGAACGACTTGTGTACTTAGGGTCGTTGTCTTGCAGCATGACCCACCTTCTCTTGAGATTCAGTTCATGGACAGATGTCCTGACATTTTCCTTTAGAATTCACTGGTATAATTCAGAATTCATTGTTCCATCAATGATGGCAAGCCGTCCTGGCCCAGATGCAGCAAAACAGGCCCAAACCATGATACTACCACCACCATGTTTCACAGATGGGATAAGGTTCTTATGCTGGAATGCAGTGCTTTCCTTTCTCCAAACATAACACTTCTCATTTAAACCAAAAAGTTCTATTTTGGTCTCATCCGTCCACAAAACATTTTTCCAATAGCCTTCTGGCTTGTCCACATGATCTTTAGCAAACTGCAGACGAGCAGCAATGTTCTTTTTGGAGAGCAGTGACTTTCTCCTTGCAACCCTGCCATGCACACCATTGTTGTTCAGTGTTCTCCTGATGGTGGACTCATGAACATTAACATTAGCCAATGTGAGAGAGGCCTTCAGTTGCTTAGAAGTTACCCTGGGGTCCTTTGTGACCTCGCCGACTATTACACGCCTTGCTCTTGGAGTGATCTTTGTTGGTCGACCACTCCTGGGGAGGGTAACAGTGGTCTTGAATTTCCTCCATTTGTACACAATCTGTCTGACTGTGGATTGGTGGGGGGTTTTTCCACAAGTTTCACACTGCTGTGTTGCCGTGTCAGATGCTTCAATAAATTCGATGAAGTATTTTTCGCACTTGAAAGTATTTTGCTGCTAGACTGAAAGAGTTTACAACAGACGACAGTTTTCTTTGCATCTCTGGTTGTCATAAATTCAAAATAATGACAGTATGTCCAACTTTGGAAAGCAAATTTCTCTTCCACGAGCTCAACCTCCATCACTGTTTGTCTGACCTGCTGCACACCGACATCATAGTAAGATAAAAGAAAAAAATCAAATCATGTTCAGGTAACGAGGTGATACTTGGATTAGAAACTGAAATATAATTACCATTTTAGAAATTGTAATCTCATTACTGCGGAAAGCATTCAAATTTGACTAAGGCGTTACTGTATAACACTGGTGTGGACAGAGTGCTACTGCTGTGGAAGTGGCCTATAAATTACAAAAGAGAAGCCGGTGACATTTTAACAAGCCAGAGGCAAATCCTGAAATAGGACTGTTTGGAACAGGTTGTTCTGTGTGTATATATATAGCATGTAGAAGGATAAAGTGCAGTTTCCACTTATTTTCTACACTGGGGGATTGAGCTCTGACCTTTTATTGTGTCTGAGCAAAAAAAAAAAAAAAGGAAGCGAGGCACAGGGAAAGAGAGCGAGAGAGAAAGAGAAAAAAGAAAGAAAGATAGAGATAAAGAGAGACTGTGAGAGAGGCAGACAAAGTAAAATAGAAAGAGTCACTGGTACCAAGGAAGAGGGAATGAGAGACAGGAAGAGAGTGAGAGAGAAAGACAGATGAGCATTAAAAGAAACAGATGAGCATTAAAAGAAAGAGAGGTATGGAGAGAGAGAGAGACAGACAGACAGACAGACAGACAGGCAGGCAGATGAACATAGAGAGAGGGGGGACCAAGACAGACAAGAAGAGAGTGAGACAGAAAGACAGATGAGCATCAAGAGAGAGATAGAGAGAGAGAGAGGCAGACATACAGACAGATGAACATGGGGGGACCAAGAGAGACAGGAAGAGAGTGAGACAGAAAGACAGATGAGCATTGAGAGAGAGAGAGAGAGAGAGAGAGAGAGAGACAGATGAACATAGAGAGAGAGGGGGACCAAGAGAGACAAGAAGAGAGTGAGACAGAAAGACAGATGAACATCGAGAGGGAGAGAGAGAGAGAGAGACAGACAGACAGACAGATGAACTTTGAAAGAGAGAGATCAAGAGAGACAAGAATAGAGTGAGACAGAAAGATAGATGAGTATCGAGAGAGAGACCAAGAGAGACAAGAAAAGAGTGAGACAGAAAGACAGATGAACATCGAGAGAGAGAGAGACTGAAAGAAAGAGAGAGAGAGAGAGAGAGAGAGACCAAGATAGACAAGAAGAGAGTGAGACAGAAAGATAGATGAACATCAAAAGAGAGAGGGAGACAAGAAGAGAGTGAGACAGAAAGATAGATGAACATCGAGAGAGACAGAAAGACAGATGAACATTGAAAGAAAGAAAGAGAGACCAAGAGAGACAAGAAGAGAGTGAGACAGAAAGATAGATGAACATCAAAAGAGAGAGAGACAAGAAGAGAGTGAGACAGAAAGACAAATGAATATCGAGAGAGAGATATGAAGAGAGACAAGAAGAGTGAGACAGAAAGACAGATGATCATCGAGAGATAGAGAGAGGGAGGGTGAGACCAAGAAGGGACCAAGAGAGACAAGAAGAGAGTGAGACAGAAAGACAGATGAGCATCGAGAAAGAGAGAGAGACAGACAGACAGACAAACATCGAGAGAGAGAGAGAGAGAGAGAGCGTATACACACAGTGAGTAAAGCTGCTGGAACTGATGGTCTGTGGCTGTAGTGTGTCAGTCATGCAGTTGAAATCCGCGCTGCTGCAGTCATGGCTGTGGACAGAAGTGGAAAACACAGTCCTCTCTCTTCTTTTTAGGTATTTCTCCATTTTTATGTTTGCACATGTGTACGCCCTATAATACATTTTTTCTTTTTTTTGTACAGGGTATGTGTTTCCATGTCAGTTCACCTTTAACTGTGCATTTATACTCTCACTGTGTGTGTGTGTGTGTGTGTGTGTGTAATTGTCACTGTCAGTCAGTGCCAGTACAGAGAGTGTGTGATCAGTGGCTGTGATTCCCAGCTGCTTGTTGTCTGAGCTAATTCATTCACAATGCTGCATCTGCTGTCACTCCAAACACACACGCGTGCGCATGCACGCACGCACACACACACACACACACACACACACACACACACTCACACACCTGATGCTTTTACTGCAAGGTTTTAACCTTTTTGTGTAAACAGATGAACGAACAGGGCGGCACGGTGGTGTAGTGGTTAGCGCTGTCGCCTCACAGCAAGAAGGTCCGGGTTCGAGCCCCGTGGCCGGCGAGGGCCTTTCTGTGTGGAGTTTGCATGTTCTCCCCGTGTCCGCGTGGGTTTCCTCCGGGTGCTCCGGTTTCCCCCACAGTCCAAAGACATGCAGGTTAGGTTAACTGGTGACTCTAAATTGACCGTAGGTGTGAATGTGAGTGTGAATGGTTGTCTGTGTCTATGTGTCAGCCCTGTGATGACCTGGCGACTTGTCCAGGGTGTACCCCGCCTTTCGCCCGTAGTCAGCTGGGATAGGCTCCAGCTTGCCTGCGACCCTGTAGAACAGGATAAAGTGGCTAGAGATAATGAGATGAGATGAGATGAGATGAGATGAACAAACACGACTCATCATCTACTCAGCAAATAATCGATGTGACACTTTAAAAAGTGACCTTTAGAAACTGCTACGTAAAAAGTCAAGTTCACACACATTTTCCTGATTGTGCATGCTGTTCTCTTCTCTCAAACAGGTTTCACTAATTTCATGCGCAGTCCAACATGTGACGTCTTTAACCCTCAGCATAATGAAGTTAATCAGGACATGGACCAGCCGCTGTGTAATTACTTCGTAGCTTCCTCTCACAATACCTATCTGACTGGAGACCAGCTCCTCTCACACTCCAAGACCGATATGTACACCTGGGTCCTGCAGGCCGGCTGCCGCTGCGTGGAAGGTTCGTTGCTCTTAGCTTTGATTATGATTTTTTTGTACTGCATGTCCATCAGTTCCAGAGTCGTGCAAATTAGTGATATTAGTGGGTTACTTCCTGTTTTGTTTAGAAGATTCAAATTTATTTAGTAACGTTTCCAGCAAATTAGGCATACCATAGCATTCATTTATCCATATGTGCATTAATCCATTTATCTAATGAGAGGTATTGATCCGCGTGTCCATCCATCCATCCAACCAGCCATCAATCCAGTCACTCAATTAATTAACTGAGCCATCCATCCATCCATCCATCCATCCATCCATGCTTTCAAAACATTCAGTGGCTTTTTAAGGTGATTTAAAGGTCATAGGCAAGGGTCAGAGGTGAAACATAGAATATCAACTTTATTGTCTAGAAGAACGACCCAAAAAGCGAATTCAATCTTCCTAGTGTCTAATTTGCAGCCTAAAATTGAATAAAACGGTTAAAATATACAGTTTTGCCCAATTTCCCAAGGTTTGTTTACATCTCACCTATGCGCAGTTTCACCGGACCGTCGTCGTGACGTCATTTAAGCCAAACAGACCGGGAGCAGCTCTGTGTTTACCTGCGAACCGAGCACACGTGTACGGACTTTGGTCGTGAGAGGTTGTGTAAAATGTCTGAAAGCGAGAGCGATTTTGAAGTAGGAACTCTCCAAATTGAATATCGAGAGGTGAAACCGTATATGTATGAACCTATGGCTGTTGCGAAGCAATCGGTGAATGTGGCTCACTGGTTTGACCGTGCGGCCTCGGAATCGGACAGCGACTCGGCTGACTCTGATCGCGGCGACCCCGGACCTCAACAAGACTCGCGCCCAAACGATTTATCCTGGTAGTTATGATAAATTCCTACTTTCGTCGTAATACTAAATAAGAGCCCTTTTGAAGAATAATTAAAGCGCCCTCCCTAGTGGATATAGGGAACGATTACTGGACAGTGCGCCGGTAGGCCACATTAGCCTGCCATCCGCGGCATTATACTATTTATAGCCGACTCTAAGCGAGGAAATATCCCTTTGTCTCATTTCCACAATGATTGTCAAGTCAAGTCAACTTTATTGTCAAATATAAAATTCCCAAACGCACGTCTGCACTCAAGCCGAACAGCAATGCAAGTAAACGGAAGTGGACTCAACTCAAGCGGTTTGTTTGACTTAAATGATGTCATGCGCCGAGTGGTCACGAAAATAGCCGAACAGAAATTTGCCACAAGCCGCGCTAACTTATTTTAATTATTACTTATTAACAATACTTCTTGGGACCAGAAGAAAATTACAGAGTTTTTTTTAACATATAAAGTTTCAAATGTGCATAAACCATTGCCTCTGAGCTTTAAGTTGGTTTCTGATACTTTTATTCATGTCTGTCCATCCATCCATTCACTCAATTAATTAATTGATCCATTCATCCATCCGGTCCCTCCATCCATCCAAAACATTTACTGGTTTTTTAAGATGACTTAAGTTGGTTTCTGATACTTTTATTCAGCTATCCATCCATTAGCTCAATTAATTAATTGATCCATCCATCCCTTTATCCATCCAAAACATTTAGTGGCTTTTTAAGGTGACTTAAGTTGGTTTCTGATACTTTTATCCATCCATCCATCCATCCATCCATCCATCCATCCATCCATCCATCCATCCATCAATTAGCTTAATTAGTTAATTGATCCATCCATCCATCCATCCATCCATCCAAAACATTTAGTGGCTTTTTCAGGTGATTTAAGTTGGATTCTGATACTTTTATCCATCCATCCATTGATCCATCCATAAATCCATCCATTCACTCAATTAATTAATCCATCCATCCATCCATCCATCCATCCATCCAAAACATTTAGCAGCTTTTTCAGGTGATTTAAGTTGGATTCTGATACTTTTATCCATCCATCCATCCATCCATCCATCCATCCATTGAGCCATCCATAAATCAATCCATTCACTCAATTAATTAATTCATCCATCCATTCATCCAAAACATTTAGTGGCTTTTTAAGGTGATTTAAGTTGGTTTCTGATACTTTTATCCATCCATCCATCCATCCATCCATCCATCCATCCATCCATCCATCCATCCATCCAAAACATTTAGCAGCTTTTTCAGGTGATTTAAGTTGGATTCTGATACTTTTATCCATCCATCCATCCATCCATCCATCCATCCATCCATCCATCCATCCATCCATCCATCCATCCATTCACTCAATTAATTAATTGATCCATCCATCCATCCATCCATCCATTCATCCAAAGCATTTAGTGGCTTTTTAAGGTGATTTAAGTTGGTTTCTGATACTTTTATCCATCCATCCATCTATTAACTTGCGGGTGGTGTAGTGGTTAGCATGGTCGCTTCACAGCAAGAAGGTTCTGGATTCGAACCCAGTGGCCGGCAAGGGAGTTTGCATGTTCTCCCTGTGTCTGCATGGGTTTCCTCTGGGTGCTCCGGTTTCCCCCACAATCCAAAGACATGCAGTTAGGTTAATATGGGACGGCCTTGGTCTGAGGTGGCCTTGAGTGAGGCACCTAACTCCCAACTGCTCCCCGGGCGCTGTTAACATGGCTGCCCACTGCTCTGAGTATGTGTGTGTGCTCATTGCTCATGTGTGTGTTCACTGCTTCAGATGGGTTAAATGCAGAGAGGAAATTTCACAAGTGTGTGATGAATAAAGTTGTGCTTTCTTTCTATTAATTCAATTAATTAATTCATCCATCCCTCCATCCATCCAAAACATTTAGTGGCTTTTTAAGGTGACTTAAGTTGTTTTCTGCTACTTTTATCCATCCATCCATCCATCCATAACATTTAGTGGCTTTTTGAGGTGATTGAAGTTGGTTTCTGATACTTGTATCCATCCATCCATCCATCCATCCATCCATCCATCCATCCATCCTATGCATTCAAAACATTCTTCCATCTATAAATCTAATTAAATAATTTATTTATATATTTGTGCATACTCAAATATATGTACTCTTTAACAGTGTTTAACTGATCTCTCTCTCTGTGTGTGTGTGTGTGTGTGTGTGTGTGGGCGGGTGGGCAGTGGACTGCTGGGATGGTCCAGATGGTGAACCCATAGTGCAGCATGGATACACCCTCACCTCCAAAATCACCTTCAAATCTGTCATCGAGACCATAAACAAATACGCCTTCATCAACAACGAGTACGTACAAGACTGCCAACAACATTCCACAATGAATCATCATTTGAGTCGATGATTTTGCAAATGAATGATGAAGTCATAAACATTGTACAAGGAAACATTAATGTAATAAATATAACATTTCTAGCATTCTGTTATAGGAAACTAATCACTGATGTGATGGTGTGATGTAGTGCAGTTCCTGTTACCCTCAACATTGGTCATTTACAAATAACAACACATTTTATTTCTCTTATTCCTTATAATGAATTTTTTTTTACTTATTAAGGAAGCATGACATTTTAATACTTTTTGTCCATTTATAGTTACATTTAATGTTATGGTTATGAAACATGTCTGAATGAGCACTTGAATATGAACCTGTGATTTGCCTTTCGGCCAGCATTACTATCAGAGCTGCTGTTATAGAAAATTAATCAACACCTTCAAGCCCTATCAGAATCGAGAATTCAGCAGTGCTGTGAGAATTTATATTTCAGTCATCATTTGGAAAGTTAAACCTTCAATACTACTGCAGTGAGGGGACCCGTCAGGGCCTTCAAGGTCTTCAGAGAAGCCCAAACATATCAGCATTTCAAATGTTATCTTTAATTTCTTTCATTCTTTCATAATTTAATTCTAATTCGGCCTCATTTTCTATCTTCAGAAGTGAAAGGGTTGCTGTCCTGAAAACATTAAAATCGAGTTCTCCAATGAGATTGTTTTGTTTGTTGTCTCTAGGCTGAGAAGAGTTTAGAGCTGCTCACTCATTGGTTAGGACTTCATTGCCGGGACAGAACACCATGGCAGCATATGTTTATGTAGAAAGTGACAGTTAACTAACCAATCAGATTTTGATTTATAAAGGGAGGGACCAAAAATGCATCGCCCTAGACCTTCTTGAAGGCCAACACGAGCTTAAGTGTGAGTCAGTGCTGTCAGCGCAGCAGTGAGGTCACCTTCCAGCCAGTGTAGCGTTCATCAGTAGTGTTAGCGAATGCTAATAAAGCAGTCAAGCCAGTGCTATTTATCGAGAACGAGTAGCACAGGCTAACGACCGGGAAACTACAATTTCTGTCTCTAGACTCTTCTTCCATCCACGCTGCACGCTCGCTACAGTATTTTTCACTCAGGCTTAAGGATTCATTTCCCTCTGTAATTGACTTAGGCCCTGTTTACATTATTTCGAATCAGCGGATCATCAGATTAACGTTTTTAAAACGATTCGCGTACACACACAAAATTTCTGTGCCCGCAACAAAACCGTTCCCCGTGCACACAGCAATGCCAATACACGGATACGCTAATCACATGACTAATTAGACGGCATGTCACATGATCCCAGTGCATATCGGGTATGCGCAAGTCACTCACCACTCGCAAGTGGAAGGATGGCAAGCCTAAAGACCATTTTTTCATGGACGGACGACGAGGTCCAATTGTTACTAAACGTAACATTGGATTATAAAACAACGTGGCATGACCAACGCCAGCGAATCAGGAAGGTAGATGTCACAGTGACGTTGTCCAATGACGACGTCAGCTAGAGCTCAGCACTGCGTCTCTTTGTTCCTCAATGTTTACACAGCACCGGATCAGATACGTACTGGGTTGAATACGTGGGCCCTGGCGGATTCAAATTGTTCCACCTGTGGAGTCGTTTCCCGGCGTTTTAATGTGCACGGACAGTGCATCCGCAACGAAAACGATACGGATATGGTCTAATGTAAACACCACCTTAGTTACTTTTAAAATCAACATCGACAGCTACACAATGGAGCAACCTGGCAGCCTGCTGCTAATCCCTTGCTAAATCCTTTGCCCTGTTGCTTTTTTGGTGACTGGCTAAGTTTTGGCTGAGCTCAAGTCCCAGCTCTAATAGTAACAGTTCGCCACTGCTACTGTAGTGAGGAGATCTAGAGAGACAGCAGCGATGAGGGGAATTCGCTGGAGAACTTTATTGTGGACAATTCTGTGAAACCTAAAGCAGTAATAATTGATGAGATAGATTGCAATAGAGTGCTGCTGCGATGCCACCTCTCTGTCAGCTGTCAAAATGTTTACTTGTCTGGTTGCTAGTGATAGTTTATCATCAGACCACCAGCTGCTTTTGCTAATGACTTTACATCAAACATGAGGCCTTTAACACGTGCAGATTCCATACATCATCCTTCACGACACATACTCACATAATCATGATGCCTCTTTTGGCTTTTTTCATTTTGTCTTATAAAAATGCATGTAATTAGCTGTATGAAGATGTCCACCATCCCTTTTCATGGTAAAAGACTATAAAAGATGAATACTTTTTTTTTTTTGCTATAGACCATTAATAATTTGCAAATGGCATTCCTAAAGATGTGTTTGTGGTGGAAATTTTGTTAATGGACCCACCTGATTTTTTTTTTTACAGCATAAATGAATGAATGAACCCTTTGTCACTGTTACCAGTGAAATTGACCATCAACCTGTCCTTACAGAGGGGGAACAGGACAGGAAGACAGGGATAAAAGAAAAAGAAAAGAAAAAAGGAAAGATGAGGAAAAAAGAACACCCCCCCCCCCACACTATGCTCCTATCAGGAGTACAGTGTGGGAACATTTAAAAACCTCCGCAAAAGCACACAATAACACAAGTACAATTTGAAACATGGGACTTGAGGGGGGGGAAGGAGGGGGTAATCAGGAGTGGGTGGGGAGGGGTAAGGGGGTAGGAGGGGAGGGGAGGAGGTAGAGGTAACCCAGCGCAAGCAAGCAGCCGTCCGCTCCTGCAGCCATGCAAACGGCGCTGGTCACGCACCCGCTTGTCACACTGGGGGTGAAAAACGGCGACCGCAGAAAATTGGGGAAGGAATGCGAGAGTGTCTCCCAGCAGTGACCTTCTGGGGGAAATATTACCCCAGCAATGGCCTTGATTGAGGCCGGTGCTGTTCAGGGAGCCGAATGTCGATAAGATAGAAATTGTTTAGTCTTTCAAACAGACGCAGTCTTTACATGTCCACACCACTTGTCCATATCTGTCCATTACGTCCATTCTGTTCAATTCAATTCCATTTGGTCTCCGAAATACGTATTCCTTGCAAAGCTGAAAGCTGCTCCGAGATAACAACCATTTTGTGGTTAAGTTCTGAATGTCCACAGTCCAAGTGCCAACAGCTTTGCCCACCACTCCAATCATATCGGGCAGCTTTCTGGGGCTTTGAACAGCTGTCACCGTTGTCTGATTTCCTCGATATACCAGGGCAATGCCTAATCCAATCAGCAAAAGTCCTGTAATCATGGTTCCGAATAGGTAGATATCTTCAATGTCCTCCACAGACGTTCCGGCAGGACAGATGGGTTCCCCCGAACCCAGAAACTGTGTCAATTTCGTTGGGAGACCAGTTTATCAAATCCATGCTTTTTTAGTTTAGAAATTCAATGCGGAGAGAGTCTCTCAAAAAAAAAAAAAGGTATAGGCAGATGAGACGAACAAAGAGCACAAGCAGGAAAAAAAGGAGAGGAGAGGAGAGCAGAGATGCGACCGCCTTCCGTGAGAGCACGGAGGGGAAAAAAAAAACATCAGTATGAATTCCGTCTGCTTTTTTATTTAAAAGCTTTTTAAAATTTTTACACCAGCCAGCATGTCAGATATCAACAGCCGTAGTCAGACCATTTGGGTTGGCAAATCATTCAGCATTTCCTTGCCATATGAAGATACTTTACACCATTAATTTCATAGCATTTATGTTATAACCTGAAGATTATGAGAAAATGATTTCAATTTAAAATAAAAAAAAATTAAAAAAGCTAACATGATGATATACGGGTCATTCTCGAATTCGGGGTCCATTTGGTGTCTCCGAGATGATAAACCAGTAATGCAAATTATGATGAACTTTCACCAATTGCAATGCTTGATGTACATTTTAGACCCAATTTATCCATAAAACATTAACTAAACAACTCCCACCCCTCCCCCCACATTATTGGCTGTCTTTGGGCCCGTCCACATGAGTACGTTTTTGTCGAATCCGCATAAATACTTTATCGTTTCAGCGTCGCGTCCAGACGGATGTGGCTTTTTCGAGGAGTGAAACCAGTATTTTTTGAAAACGGGTCCCAGAGTGGGAAAATCCTAAAACGCCAAATAGCCCAGAGTCGTCTGGACGGTGAACGCGGATTTTTTTCAGAAACGATGACGTATAAGCCTCGCCTCTCTAACCTTTAACCTCAGCCGCCGCCGCTAGACGCGTCATAACAACAACAATGGCGGACTACAGGCTTGTGCTCGTACTGCAGAAACAACTCAGTCTATTACGGCTGCTACAACAAAACCTTCTGCTTTTATATTACTGCGAGGAGCAACAAAAGAACATGGAGAACAACATTGTTTGTAAACAGCATGTGACCTTTATACGCATGCTCCATGGCTTCTCTTCTGGTTTTAGTGTATTGGTGTGGCGGCGTCACAGCGCCACATACAGGCCTGGCATATGTACTACAGCATTTTGGGTGGTTTCCAGTGAATCCGTGTGGATGCAGATATTTCTGGAAATGACGCCGTGTTTACAGAGATTTTTTTCAAAACGACAGCGTATTGGATGAGGCCGCGTACTCGTGTGGACGGGCCCTTTGACTCCTGATTCATCCATTCAACTCAAATAAACAGGAAGTGTTATTCTATTCACTGTTTTAAAATCAATTGCATAGAAAGTCTCTTTTCTGTATTATGTGAAATGTCAGTAATAAAAAATATCTATCTATCTATCTATCTATCTATCTATCTATCTATCTATCTATCTATCTATCTATCTATCTATCTATCTATACAGTGGGGCAAAAAAGTATTTAGTCAGTCACCAATTGTGCAAGTTCTCCCACTTAAAAAGATGAGAGAGGCCTGTAATTTTCATCATAGGTACACTTCAACTATGAGAGACAAAATGAGAAAAAAAAAATCCAGAAAATCACATTGCCTGATTTTTAAAGAATTTATTTACAAATTATGGTGGAAAATAAGTATTTGGTCAATAACAAAAGTTCATCTCAATACTTTGTTATATACCCTTTGTTGGCAATGACAGAGGTCAAACGTTTTCTGAGAGTCTTCACAAGGTTTTCACACACTGTTGCTGGTATTTTGGCCCATTCCTCCATGCAGATCTCCTCTAGAGCAGTGATGTTTTGGGGCTGTCGCTGGGCAACACGGACTTTCAACTCCCTCCAAAGATTTTCTATGGGGTTGAGATCTGGAGACTGGCTAGGCCACTCCAGGACCTTGAAATGCTTCTTACGAAGCCACTCCTTTGTTGCCCGGGCGGTGTGTTTGGGATCATTGTCAAGCTGAAAGACCCAGCCACGTTTCATCTTCAATGCCCTTGCTGATGGAAGGAGGTTTTCACTCAAAATCTCATGATACATGGCCCCATTCATCCTTTCCTTTACACGGATCAGTCGTCCTGGTCCCTTTGCAGAAAAACAGCCCCAAAGCATGATGTTTCCACCCCCATGCTTCACAGTAGGTATGGTGTTCTTTGGATGCAACTCAGCATTCTTTCTCCTCCAAACATGACAAGTTGAGTTTTTACCAAAAAGTTCTATTTTGGTTTCATCTGACCATATGACATTCTCCCAATCCTCTTCTGGATCATTCAAATGCTCTCTAGCAAACTTCAGACAGGCCTGGACATGTACTGGCTTAAGCAGGGGGACACGTCTGGCACTGCAGGATTTGAGTCCCTGGCGGCGTAGTGTGTTACTGATGGTAGCCTTTGTTACTTTGGTCCCAGCTCTCTGCAGGTCATTCACTAGGTCCCCCCCTGTGGTTCTGGGATTTTTGCTCACCGTTCTTGTGATCATTTTGACCCCACAGGGTGAGATCTTGCGTGGAGCCCCAGATCGAGGGAGATTATCAGTGGTCTTGTATGTCTTCTATTTTCTAATAATTGCTCCCACAGTTGATTTCTTCACAGCAAGCTGCTTACCTATTGCAGATTCAGTCTTCCCAGCCTGGTGCAGGTCTACAATTTTGTTTCTGGTGTCCTTTGACAGCTCTTTGGTCTTGGCCATAGTGGAGTTTGGAGTGTGACTGTTTGAGGTTGTGGACAGGTGTCTTTTATACTGATAACGAGTTCAAACAGGTGCCATTAATACAGGTAACGAGTGGAGGACAGAGGAGCCTGTTAAAGAAGAAGTTACAGGTCTGTGAGAGCCAGAAATCTTGCTTGTTTGTAGGTGACCAAATACTTATTTTACCGAGGAATTTACCAATTAATTCATTAAAAATCCTACAATGTGATTTCCTGGATTCTTTCCCCCCATTCTGTCTCTCATAGTTGAAGTGTACCTATGATGAAAATTACAGGCCTCTCTCATCTTTTTAAGTGGGAGAACTTGCACAATTGGTGGCTGACTAAATACTTTTTTGCCCCACTGTATATATATACTTTTTTTCCATCCCAATCTTCTTGTCAACTCTGTTATAAAACCACATAAACTCCACAAAGACTTAATAATACACATGACACCCACACCAAGTGATGCCACTTCCTCTGGTGGGAAACTTCAGAAAGGCAGTGAGGTATGTTATGTTTCTTCTCTCATTAATTTGAACAAAATGTTGAGGATTTTATACCAACAGTAGAATAATTATTTATCAAATCTGTTATTGTGATATTGGAGTGAATCTCTCACTCGTTTAAAAAAAACAATAATATGATTAAAATCTATGAAATTCTGTTTTTATACATGCCGTGTGGTAGCTAGTTTGAGGTTAGTACATGGAGTTAAGACACAAAGTGGTGGGAAACGTCAACTCTGTTATCGTCAGTTCTGTTCACGGATTGCCCAGTTTAACAACAACAGAGTTGACGATAACTAACAGAGTGAACGCTTGAAATGTACCCTCAATTATAGAATGGGCCATATGAATGAAAAGATTTTGAGCATCGAAAATAAACTAAACAGGAGTCTAGTATGTTGCGGTACATTATGGATATATTGCGTGAATGGTTATAGTGATAATCATCAGATCAATCACTACAAATTTGGTTTAATTTAAAACAGATATCCGTCTGGTATTCCCTCATTAATTGGTAGCTTTTAAAACAGCACTTGATCCAGCACATCCTATTATTTTGCATTTTGTTTTTCATATTGTGTACCAACAATGATGCAATGAAGTCATGAGATATGAAATCGAGGTCATGAAATTGTAATGTTTTCCCTGGTGAAAAATAAATGTACTTTATTGTATTTAAAGTATATTCATATTTTCAATAGTATATTGAAAATGTACTTACACAAATTGTACTTTTTGTAAATATATAAAAAGTATACTAACATCACGCTTTCACGCTAACACTTTTAACACACTTTAAAATAATTATACTATATTACACTTTATAGAAATATATTATACTAAAATATACTTTAAGTGAAAGTTATGTGTAATTTAGCACATAAAAGTACACTAAATACACTTCAAGTTGCACTTTTCTACAATTTAATTACAAGAAAATATATTTAGTACAAAATTAGTTGTTCCAAAATAGCATGCCTCAAGTTAACTAATCATAAACACACTTGAAGTATATTGATGATTAGTGTGGCTTCAAGTACACAAAAGTATGCTAAATTTCAGTACACTTAGCACATTTATTTTTCACCAGGGTTGTTTTATAGGATGTAGACAATTAACAGTTATTCCACAAAATCGAGTCGTACATGAGCTGATAGCCGATAAGGCGCGTAGCACCGAGATTGAGTGGAATAACTGTTTTATTCTATCCACATCCACTGGATTTTGAGAAACAGAGCGTTTTTATTTTTATTTTTTTGCAAATTTGATTAAAAATATTATGCAAACGTCCGACAAAATCATTTCCGCTGAGAATGTAAACAAACCGGCGAAATGACAGGAGCAATTTGTGAAAAATGTGATATTAATTTTTGAAAAATAAAACTATGTTCTTACCATCAAATACTTTTATTCCATATTTTGTTGCCTTTTTTTGTATTTTTGCTTTCAAGTAGATTTTTTTTTTTCGTCCTCGGTTGGTTCAGCAACACGCTCCACCATTTTGTTTTTCTCTACTCACGGTATATGAGCTGATGTCCGAGTAGTCAATTAGGGTGCGTGATTGCTCATATCCAGTGAATGTGGATAGAATAATTTGTTACATTTTTTTTTAAGATTTTTTTTTTTGCTTTATAAAGAATTAAACAAACTCAGACTAGCGTACTTTATAAAGAAATAAACAAACAGACTAGCATACTTTATAAAGAAATAAACAAACACAGACTAGCATACAGGCGGCACGGTGGTGTAGTGGTTAGCGCTGTCGCCTCACAGCAAGAAGGTCCGGGTTCGAGCCCCGGGGCCGGCGAGGGCCTTTCTGTGCGGAGTTTGCATGTTCTCCCCGTGTCCGTGTGGGTTTCCTCCGGGTGCTCCGGTTTCCCCCACAGTCCAAAGACATGCAGGTTAGGTTAACTGGTGACTCTAAATTGAGCGTAGGTGTGAATGTGAGTGTGAATGGTTGTCTGTGTCTATGTGTCAGCCCTGTGATGACCTGGCGACTTGTCCAGGGTGTACCCCGCCTTTCGCCCGTAGTCAGCTGGGATAGGCTCCAGCTTGCCTGTGACCCTGTAGAAGGATAAAGCGGCTAGAGATAATGAGATGAGATGAGACTAGCGTACTCCCCCCCCCTTTTATTCAGGTTAAATGTAGAAAATATAAAACCAAGATGTGTGTAACAAACAATATAACAAAAAACATACAACATTGGTGAACCAGGACATGGGACATTCAATAAGGGCTAGGGACATGATACTGGGGGGGTTATTAGAATGTATGTGTGTGTGTGTCTATGAGTGTGTTGGGGGGGGATGTTTGAGTATGGGTGTGAGGGGGGTATTTGTGTATGCATGTGTATGCGTGTGTGTGTGTACATGAATACATATGTATATTATCAGTTTAGCAGTTATGTAAATGATATGTAAGCAGAAAAGTCCGGGGCATGGGGGATTAGGATGAGTCCCACTGGGAGGGAGTGGCGGAAGGGAGGAAGAGACAAAGGAAGGAGAAGCAGACTTCGGGCAAACTAACGTACCTCCCCAGACACAAACTCACCCCCAAGAGAAAAAATAAATAAATAAAATAAAATGGGGGAGGGGGTGGTAAGATGACTTCCTTTGACCACTCCAAGCCCCAGTGCAGAGGTACAAGCCGAACCCCAGCGGGAGGAGAGGACAGGAAAGGGCCGCCGCAGAGCCCCCCATCAAACAATTTTGGGAGAAGGTAATAGATCTACTTTCTACTTTCTTTGGCTGCTGCATCCCAACTTCTCCATCGCTCTGTTTGCTTGGAGATACCACTGTATCCACCTTGAATCACTCTAATAACATCATCCTATTGGTTGCGCTAGCTGTCGCCAAGAAAACTATCCTCATGAACTGGAAATCAAAGAACAAAATTCGCATATCTGCCTGGAAAAATTTGTTACTGGACCACATATCATTAGAAACCTCTAATATCCCATCTAATAACAACCTAACCTGGTCATCACTTTCCAATTTCTTACAGTTATAACTGCTCTGCTGGCCCTCTCTGCCTGAGACAGGATGAGACCCACCCCCAATTCCCCCCACCCACCATTGTTTAAAGATTTTTTTTTTGGCACCTTTATTGGATAGGACAGTGTAGAGACAGGAAAGAGAGACGGGAAGGGATCGGGAAATGACCTCGGGTCGGAATCGAACCCGGGTCCCCGGATTTATGGCATGGCGCCCCATCCACCCGAGCCACGACACCCCCAATTTGTTACATTTTTAAGTTGCTAATTTGAGTTGTCCAATTAATAATATCATGACAATATTTTTGGTAGTTCGATGTGCTCTTCTCATCTCATTATCTCTAGCCGCTTTATCCTGTTCTACAGGGTCGCAGGCAAGCTGGAGCCTATCCCAGCTGACTACGGGTGAAAGGCAGGGTACACCCTGGACAAGTCGCCAGGTCATCACAGGGCTGACACATAGACACAGACAACCATTCACACTCACATTCACACCTACGGTCAATTTAGAGTCACCAGTTAACCTAACCTGCATGTCTTTGGACTGTGGGGGAAACCGGAGCACCCGGAGGAAACCCACGCGGACACGGGGAGAACATGCAAACTCCGCACAGAAAGGCCCTCGCTGGACCCGGGGCTCGAACCCGGACCTTCTTGCTGTGAGGTGACAGCGCTAACCACTACACCACCGTGCCGCCCTCGATGTGCTCTTCTGTAAAGAAAATGTGCGCTCAGTTGGAAGGATAAGCTGACCCACTTTGCTCACAGCTCACCTCAAGAACAACAACAAAAAAACAACAACCAAAAAAACCAAACCACTGTGCACTTTCATGGAATGATATTATTAATAATTAAGTGGGTTTAAAACCTTTGCATTTAATAATGACCTGGATATAAACCTTGGTGTGGAAGATACAGTGTGTGTTAGTTCACACACAAGAAGAAGCAAGCATGCGCACACACACACACACACACACACACACACACACACATACGCTCATGACCATGACCCTCACCTCTCGCTGTATCATCCCCTCTCCCCAGTGTACTGGAAATATCTCATATAGAGAGCGCTGAGCCCTTGGGTTTTTTTTCTGACAGGCTTGACATTAAAATCCTGCCTCACTCATGACTACATTAAATTTGCTTTCAATAGAAAACAAAACATTACTTTTATTTAAAATGAAATTTTCATTTATATTTCCCTCCTGGGAATTTCTGCTACATAAAACGTGGTTTGAAATGGACGTCCAGATTGAAGAATGAAATTACTGTTTCAGAGTCCATGTGTTTGAACATGCCTAGTGGTTCAAGGTACAGTGATGCTTGAAAGTTTGCGAACCCTTTAGAATTTTCTATATTTCTGCATAAATATGACCTAAAACATCATCAGATTTTCACACAAGTCCTAAAAGTAGATAAAGAGAACCCAGTTAAACAAATGACACAAAAATATTATACTTGGTCATTTATTTATTGAGGAAAATGATCCAATATTACATATCTGTGAGTGGCAAAAGTATGTGAACCTTTGTTTTCAGTATCTGGTGTGACCCCCTTGTGCAGCAATAACTGCAACTAAACGTTTGTGGTAACTGTTGATCAGTCCTGCACACCGGCTTGGAGGAATTTTAGCCCGTTCCTCCATACAGAACAGCTTCAACTCTGGGATGTTGGTGGGTTTCCTCACATGAACTGCTCACTTCAGGTCCTTCCACAACATTTCGATTGGATTAAGGTCAGGACTTTGGCTTGGCCATTCCAAAACATTACCTTTATTCTTCTTTAACCATTCTTTGGTAGAACGACTTGTGTGCTTAGGGTCGTTGTCTTGCTGCATGACCCACCTTCTCTTGAGATTCAGTTCATGGACAAATGTCCTGACATTTTCCTTTAGAATTCGCTGGTATAATTCAGAATTCATTGTTCCATCAATGATGGCAAGCCATCCTGGCCCAGATGCAGCAAAACAGGCCCAAACCATGATACTACCACCACCATGTTTCACAGATGGGATAAGGTTCTTATGCTGGAATGCAGTGTTTTCCTTTCTCCAAACATAATGCTTCTCATTTAAACCAAAAAGTTCTATTTTGGTCTCATCTGTCCATAAAACATTTTTCCAATAGCCTTCTGGCTTGTCCACGTGATCTTTAGCAAACTGCAGACAAGCAGCAATGTTCTTTTTGGAGAGCAGTGGCTTTCTCCTTGCAACCCTGCCATGCACACCATTGTTGTTCAGTGTTCTCCTGATGGTGGACTCATGAACATTAACATTAGCCAATGTGAGAGAGGCCTTCAGTTGCTTAGAAGTTACCCTGGGGTCCTTTGTGACCTCGCCGACTATTACACGCCTTGCTCTTGGAGTGATCTTTTTTGTTTGACCACTCCTGGGGAGGGTAACAATGGTCTTGAATTTCCTACATTTGTACACAATCTGTCTGACTGTGGATTGGTGGAGTCCAAACTCTTTAGAGATGGTTTTGTAACCTTTTCCAGCCTGATGAGCATCAACAACGCTTTTTCTGAGGTCCTCTGAAAATCTCCTTTGTTCATTCCATGATGCACTTCCACAAACATGTGTTGTGAAGATCAGACTTTGATAGATCCCTGTTCTTTAAATAAAACAGGGTGCCCACTCACACCTGATTGTCATCCCATTGATTGAAAACACCTGACTCGAAACCTTCAAATTAACTGCTAATCCTAGAGGTTCACATACTTTTGCCACTCACAGATATGTAATATTGGATCATTTTCCTCAATAAATAAATGACCAAGTGTAATATTTTTGTCTCATTTGTTTAACTGGATTCTCTTTATCTACTTTTAGGACTTGTGTGAAAATCTGATGTTGTTTTCGGTCATATTTATGCAGAAATATAGAAAATTCTAAAGGGTTCACAAACTTTCAAGCACCACTGCAGGAACATTGTTGACCTGTCTCATCTAGCTGACAGGTGATGAGTTCATGCCATCATGTGTTTTCCATCATCCGGTGTCATCCACATTTCATGAAAATCGCTTCTTCTCTCTCTCAGTTCTTCACTGCTTTTTATTCTTTTTGGCAGGAAGGTAGGTCTGCCTGGGGTGCATATAGCTTCTACACAAATTTGCATAATTGCAATTAATAATGAAGATATGGAGTAATTAATCAATCCCTAATGAGCAGTTTCCCCACAAATCGCTTCTTCTCCCTCAATTCTTCACCGATTTTGATTCTTTCTGGCATGAACGTAGGGCTACCTAGGGTGCATATAACGTCTACCCAGATTTGCTTCATTACAATTATTAATGATGTTATGGACTAATTAAGCCTGACTGCCTTAAGCAGTTCAACAAAAATCGCTTCTTCTCGGTCAATTCCTCGCCGTTTTGGATTCTTTCTGGCAAATAGGTCGGTATTCCTAGGGTGGATATCGCTTCTATATATAGCTTGTATATAGTGTATATAGCTTGCAATATTTATTGTGCAAGGTGGCCCACTTTAGATCGTTCCTTCTGGACTAGACGGGGCCAGAGTGAGCTATACCGTCATTGATGGTCTTGTTTTCTTACATCAGCATGACAGGAAGTGTTTATTCCTTACAAAATACACACTGGTCATGGATGGTGGTTCCTAATTTGTAATATAAAGCTAGCAGCATTTCTGTGATGGATAGCGGATAGCTTTGATGGAGCTGAGCTCTGTATTTTGGTGAGTGATTTGCTTGTTTGGAAGTCACACGCTAAACCAAGAGATGAAAGATGAAGATGAGAGAGAATGGAAAAGATTGAAAAAAGGGAAAAGGAAGTATTGTAAATGTCAGTGTGAGGCTGCCACTTAGAGGTAGAATCAGGAGGTAGAATCAAGCAGCTGCACTTATTTAATCATGAATAAACAACCTCTCTCTCTCTCTCTCTCTCTCTCTCTCTCTCTCAGATACCCGGTCATCCTGTCCATCGAGAACCATTGTAGTGTCCAGCAGCAAAAGAAGATCGCTCAGCACCTGAAGGAGATCTTTAACGACAAGCTGGACTTGGGAAACATCTTGACCAAGGACTCTAAACAGCTGCCCAGTCCCAACAGTCTGAAGGGCAAGATTTTAATTAAGGTGTGATAAAATATACTTTGCTCAACTCTGTCTCCCTCTCTCGCTCTACCTCATGTTATTTTTTTTCTTCGAAAAGATATAATTTTGGTTCTACAGTCTGAAGCCATTCTAAAATACTCAATATAAGCACACCTGAGACAGTATTTAGTACAAAGATTTAATTCTGGGGTGGCACGGTGGAGTAGTGGTTAGCGCTGTCACCTCACAGCAAGAAGGTCTGGGTTCGAGCCCTGTGGCCGGCGAGGGCCTTTCTGTGTGGAGTTTGCATGTTCTCCCCGTGTCCGCGTGGGTTTCCTCCGGGTGCTCCGGTTTCCTCCACAGTCCAAAGACATGCAGGTTAGGTTAACTGGTGACTCTAAATTGACCGTGAGTGTGAATGGTTGTCTGTGTCTATGGTGGTGTTTACATTAGACCGTATCAGCGGATCATCAGATTAACGTTTTTAAAAAGATTCGCGTGCACACAGCAACGCCAATACACGGATACGCTAATCACATGACTAATTAGACGGCACGTAAGTTGAAATGTGTCAGTGCGGCTCAGCGCGTCCTCCTCAGCGGCTGCGCTCCAAATCACTCTGCCCTGAACAGCGAGTGCCCTCTGGAGGGTGCGCACTCCGGCCCTGCGCAGCTCACAGAGCGCGCGAGTGAAGCGCACGAGCAGTGATTCGGGACTGAGCCGCTGTGTGTGTGATCCCAGTGCATATCGGGCATGCGCAAGTCACTCACCACTTGCAAGTGGAAGGATGTCAAGCCTAAAGACAATCATAACTACACAATGGGCAGTATTTGCATCTTACCATGAACAACATTAAGAATGACAAAGCAAAGCATTATATTCATACTTTTATACTCTTTAATGAAAAACAAAAAGGTGATACAAGGCGGAAACAATAGCAGGAAGTGAAGTCCGTGCCGTTTTTCAGCAGTCGCATCACATGACCAACGTGGCATGAACGATGCCAGCGAATCAGGAAGGTGGATGTCACAGTGATGTTGTCCAATGACGACGTCAGCTAGAGCTCAGCACTGCGTTTCCTCGTATCTCAATGTTTACACAGCACCGGATCAGATACGAACTGGGTTGAATACGTGGGCCCTGGCGGATTCAAGTTGTTCCGCCTGTGGAGTCGTTTCCCGGCGTTTTAATGTGAACGGACAGTGCATCCGCGATGAAAACGAGACGGATACGGTCTAATGTAAACACCACCTATGTGTCAGCCCTGTGATGACCTGGCGACTTGTCCAGGGTGTACCCCGCCTTTCGCCCATAGTCAGCTGGGATAGGCTCTAGCTTGCCTGTGACCCTGTAGAACAGGATAAAGTGGCTAGGGATAATGAGATGAGATGAGAATTTAATTCTGTATTAATGTGCTAGGTTTCATCTCCATAGAACACCTTAATCTTTGCCTCTTAGGTTGCTTAGTAACCAAAGCTTATTGTTAACAGGGTACATTGGCTGACAGAAGAATTATTGTGAATATTATTAATAACAGATTCAATAGATTTTTAGCTCATGTGGCTGTAGGCCAGGCTGGATGAGCTTATGTGATCATGCGTCATCTGTTGCCGTTGTCCGTCCACAATTTACAAAAAAACTCTACTCCTCCTACAGGATTGATCAGATTTAGATCACATTCACATCCAACATTCCCCATGTGGGTGTGCATAAAATTTGTCAAGATGGTGGTGCCACGTGTCATACTTATGATTTTATGGGCGTCTGAAATTTTTGCGTGACTCGTCATATTAAACGCGACTCTTCGTAAACTGCTAGGATGTTTTCACTGAAACTTACCCAGAAGACTCTAAAGACATATCAACAAGAATTGTTCACCAGGTGGCGCCACCTACCATGGATGCAGCTACACAAGGGTCCTATGCAATTTCATAAAAATCGCTACTCCTCCCACAGGATTGATCAGATTTCAAACTCCCATACAACAACACTGACCGGTATGAGCTCCAGCCTCATTGAGGCTATTTTTATCAAACACTGGATTTTATCATATTGTTGTTGTCGCCATTATAATAAAGCAATAGGCCATGTGAAGGTGTGCATGACATTGATTTCATCATGAGTATGTGTGTTCTTAGGCACGATGTGAAATGGAGTAACATACACACTCTCATGGCTTATTGCTTTATTTAAAGATCGCAGAGGTACCAACATTTATGGTTTAGGCATAGCATTTCAGTTTTTTGAAATGCAGCTGTCCTGTTTTTCCTCTGTGCCCGCTTGGATTTTCTTTTTTGAAGTATTTCCCCAGACTTAATAAGCAGTGCATTATTCGGGGGCACAGTACAAATCTATTCCTCTTGCTGTAAATATTGTAAAAGTAATAAGAACAAAAACCTTCCTTTTTTTTAATCACCACCCCTAAAGGGGTCAATTTATTTTCATCTCATTAGCAATACTGGATCACAGAGACCTCTAGCAGCTCTGCAAAATAGAACTGGAAAATGAGTCACTTAATGGATGTCATGTCCACGTGTGTTGGCGCTCAGACCATGTAGCGGCATGCCTCGGACTGCAGCTCACGTACAGTGCAGCGCTCGAGTTCATTAGGACTAACTGCCATGCACCTGTTCCTGATCAGAGCGCAATCACAGCTTGCATATATAAGGACTCTCCTATTGTTTTGCTACTCTGGTCTTGACTTTGCTTTCTGTTTTCCTGATCACGTTTTGCCTTGCCTTGTACATCCTGTTTGCGCCTCACCTGACTTTTGCCTGTTTCTATTGATGCTCTTTGCCTCAAGTTTTGGAACTGTTTGCCAGTTTGCTTTTAATAAAACTCTTCCTGCACTTACATTAATCCATCGCCCATTCACATGGCAATCAAACAGTTACTAATTTATTACATGCTAAATAATTTATGAAGTGCTAAAGTCCCCAGCTGTTTCTTTATTTACTCCTCACTCCTCACAAAGTCCATATGCATGAAGGTCGTGACAAAATTCTTCCCCAGCTGTACAGTTACAATGCACCGTGATCACTTCTCCGTCTTGTTGAACTAAGATCCAGGTCTTTAAAGGGGTTTCTGATGATCTTTGTGAATGATTTAGCTGAGAGATAAGAGCCAACGCAAGTGAGAATCAAGCCAAATGTTGATTGGTTACACTTCAACTTGCAGCGCTTCGTTGTAAAGATGTGAATGAAAAGGTTGAAAAAAAAACATACTTACACGGGGAAAAACAATCCAGGATTCATTGGGCAGCGACTTGATAGCGAGGTCCTTTACCCAGCCATGTACAAAAAAGTCGTAAGCCTCCATACTCTTCCACGCTTTCATCTGTTTTACGGTGTAGAAGGACGTCTGCAACACCAGATAGTTTGAGATGTCGGGGAACTCGACTGAAGGGTAGTTTTCCAGATCGTATGACAAATCCTTCTTTCCCAGACTGTAGGGGTCGATTCCATTGCACATAGCAATCTTCTGAATATATCTAAAGCCAGCAGTGGCTTCTAGATTACGAGCGTACTCTGAGAAGTTATCGCTAGTTGTTTGCATTGCGGCAGCCAGTTAGACCACCAGCTATTTCACTTCTGGTAAAACCACTAAGAAAAGTCACATGACTGAAATCCAGCAATTTAAACCCCATTAAAATGCAGAAACTCTCTCTCGTCTGACTCACACCTCTCTACTAAGGCTGTGAAAGAGACAGTTGATCATTAGGGATGTGCTCTGTGCTCTCGGTGATGTTAATTTGCTCTCTCTGATGACTGCATGAAATCAGCATGAAGTGTCTGGGAAGAGTCTCATGATCAACAGGTGAAAAATGAGCGGCGCTTCATTTCTTGTGAGACACAGCCACACCCTGCCAGACTTGTTTACTCAAACCCAGCGATAATGAATGTCTCAGGCGTTTTCAAACAGGAATGTCAGCAAGATAAATGGTCATTTCTGATGGGGATATATATATATATATATATATATATATATATATATATATATATATATATATATATATATATATATATATATACACACAAACATAATAATAATAATAATAATAATAATAATAATAATAATAATAATAATAATAAGTTAAATTCATATAGCGCCTTTCAAGAGACCCAAGGACGCTTTACAATTATAGACAAGGAAAAAAAATACATAAAAAATAAATAAAAATAATAATAAATAAAAAGTAAAAAGTCCACCAAGTAGGGGTCAGGATGTAATTCCCATGTTGTAGCAGCCACAGTCCCACCAAAAGGCGCACGAAAACGAGTCCCACATCTCCAGCACCGCCTTCGTGACACCGTCAGCAACATCACTCGAACACCACGCCATGGATCCACAAAGCGAGCAGAGAAGCTCCGCCACGCAAAGCGCTGGTGTGCCTCAAACCGCCTGCACAGCCGCCGCGACACCACCGAGCAACATCACTCGGAACATCACGCCAAGCGTTAAAGCGCAGAGCGCTGGACAACCATGAATTAAAATGAGCAACGAGCTCACTGCAGTCCATAGCTGGGAACGCAGGCATCACCCACGGCGAACCAAGGCCTGGAGGGGACCGACGCGCAAAACTAGGTCCGGAGCTACACCACAACCGGCGGACAAAACACTCAAACAAACATCAGACTACACAAACACACAGGAAAAAAAAATAAATAAAATGAAAATAGAAAAAGCTCTGGTGAGAAGCGGCAGCCAGAACGCGCACGACGAACTCTCAACCGGAAACGGAAACGAAAAAAAAAGAGAAAAAAAAAATAAAGAGAAAATACTTCAATTTGTACGCATAATTTTATTGCGCACGACAAGCCTGTTTCAAAAGCGACTTGCTCTCTCATCAGGTACGGCAAGAATATCGATACACAGCTGCTTTTATACTCAAAAGGTGTTAGCTAAAATAAACCTACTAGCGTGCCAGCATGTGCTGGCTAGTTGATTGCGCTTATTTAGCGTACCTAGATGTGGTTTGCATACAATATAATATTTTTCCGCGAGGCACAAGTTACAGCACTTAGTGCGATTATTATATGCTGGGGCGCGTGCTATAATGTCCCATGTCAGTGTGTAATTTTCTCCAGATTCCTTTAGAATCCATATATGTTTGCTCAGGTCTGTCGCGTGACGCTTGCCCACATGACGGAATGATGCAGTGTGGTGGTTGTTGCGTGACTTGAATATATCCCCCATAAGCCCGATATAGGTTTGCTTACCGCACTCGCTCTCAATGGTGGCTTGGTAAATAACATTCCTTGTAAGGCATGCACCGTTGAGGGGGCACAAAGGCTTTGGCACAAAGGGAACAGCGCCTCAAGTACCGGAATTAGCCGAGTTTGAAGACCGAATGGCGGAGCTCATCCAGAACATCGAATTCAGATCCTCATCTCCCTCCAAGTTCCAGAAGTGCTTGTCAAAATACATCGATACCATCAACTCAGACACACACGTGTACGTCCCCGCTGACAAAACCACCAACTTTTACAGGCTACCGCCGGACGATTACAAGGCGCTCATAAAAAAGTCTATCGAAAAGGAAGATAAGAAGGCACCTGGAAACCTCGAACAGCAAATCAACACCAAGGCAAAATCCATCGCCAACCACCTCGAATTAGATGACCGTATCGAATCTCTAGCACATAAAGACGCCTTTATTACCTTGAAGGATCATAAAGAAAGCTTTGTCAACAATCCGACATGCCGTCTTATAAACCCCACCAAATCAGAAATGGGCATAATCAGTAAGAAGATCCTGGATAGAATAAATACAGATATAACTAGCAAAACAGGCATCCTCCAATGGAAAAACACAAAGGCCACGCTAGACTGGTTTAATGCCATCCCAAACAAGAACAATTGTTATTTTATTGCCTTTGATATCGTGAACTTTTATCCATCCATCTCACGAGAGCTCCTAATTAAGGCACTTGACTTTGCGGCTGCGTACACCAACATAAGCGCCGAAGACAAAGAAATAATCTTGCATGCCAAACAATCTTTGCTGTTCAGCAATAACAACGCTTGGATAAAGAGAGACTCCCAAGACTGCTTCGACGTCACAATAGGGTCGTACGATGGGGCAGAAACGTGTGAGCTCGTGGGAACGTTCCTTTTTACATCAACTTCCCGTGGGCGCGTGGGCCTGTATAGAGATGATGGCCTCGGCGCTTTTCATGGATGTGACTCTAGATCTTAATAAGCAATCATATGAGCCCTACGCTAAACCTAACAACATCCCACTGTATGTACACAAGGAAAGCAACCACCCCCCTACCATCACCAAGAACATTCCAGTAGGGGTAAACAAACACCTCGACGAAATATCTTCGTCCGCCGAATGTTTCGACAGACTGGCGCCACAATACCAACATGCCCTTGATAGTAGCGGCTATGGGCACTGCCTACGCTTTGATACGGCCAATGCCCAAAGACTCCGCACCAGCTGAAATTGTGGCCAGAAGATAACGTGGTTTAACCCCCCCTTACAACAAACAGGTCAAAACAAACGTGGGGAGAAAATTCCTCGCAACAATCAAGGATTGCTTTAGATGTGGGCATCCCCTGGCCAGGATTTTCAACAAGAACACCCTCAAGTTGAGTTATTCCTGTATGCCAAGTCTGGCCGCCAAAATCAGCGCACACAACAAGAAAATACTGATGGAAACATTGGAACCACCCAAGATGTGTAACTGCCGCAATAAGATGACCTGCCCCCTCAACAGTGTGTGCCTTACAAGGAATGTTATTTATCAAGCCACCACTGAGAGCGAGCGCGGTAAGGAAACCTATGTCGGGCTTACGGGGGATACATTCAAGTCACGCTACAACAACCACACTGCGTCATTCCGTCACGTGGGCAAGCGTCATGCGACAGAGCTGAGCAAACACCGAATCCAGGGACACATGTCAGCCGAAACGAATCCGAGATAATCGCAAAAGAAGCATTTTTTTTTCCGAAATTTGTGATTTTTGTTTTTTTCCATCATGTGCAAGTTGAGATCTTGAAGAATGCAATCAGTATTTCAGATAATAGATTGTTTTGTTGGAAAAGCATACATTTTTTGTTGCAAATTGTCTCGTTTTTGTCAGGACTGTAGCCTGCTGGGGTGTGTGGGTAAATTGCCATTTGGGCCATTCACATGATGATTCAAGTCTTTTGTTTTTTTTCCCGCGAATCAGCTGTATGATACAAGTTGAGCTCATGGCTACTTAACTGCATACAGGCGTGTGATTTCACTATGGAATGAGTTACTAAACAGAGCGCAGAGGAGCAAACACCGCGAAGCAAACAGACACACGGTATTTACATCGGAGATAAACATTTCTAGCAAAAAAACCCGCAACCTCGTTTTCCAGACTGAATGGAATACTTGAATGATCGGATGATACACGGACCGTTCTAGGATTACATTCCATCGGAGGCATTGGTGTGTGCAAGGCGCCGTTTCTCTTTCTGATGGGGTAAGTTTATTAATCTAAGGCTGTGTGGTTATTTTTGCATGTAACGGAGAGTGTTGTGGTTTGGTTAAGCCTAGGTCACAACCGGACATACGATTTTTTGGCCGTGTGATTTTTGGCGTTTCCCAAATCGCTGCGTTTTTTTTTTTTTGTTCACGGAGAAAGACGCGCGTTGGCCGTAAGTTTGTCTTGCAACCTGAAAAAAACGTAAGCGCCCGTAGAGTTTGTTTGACATGACAAAGAACCTCTGCGGCCGGTCTGCGGCCGGTCTGCGGCTCGAAAATCAGCACAACACATGCGCGCTCTCGTGCTTTTCACACGCGCGCTCTCGTGCGTTTCTTGCATGTAGACCGGCCGTAGGAGCACATACCATACGGCCGGTTGTGACCGAGGCTTTACATGAAACTAGCGTTGTGTTAGTTGTGTCATCATCGTGCTCTCTTTCTTTCTTACGGTGTGAGTAATTTTTCAACCACAAAACGTTAAAGTATACTTTAGGACTTATTTTTGTACTTCATAATTGTGTTGGGCATACTCTGCATGGAAGGAAAATTGACGTGGTGATCTTTGTTTACATGAAAGTAGCATCGTGCTAGCTCGTAGGGGGTGTGGCTTTCCTTAATGTCATGCAAATGAGCAGCATTATGTGCCCGCCCTACACCCAGAGTAGCTGAGATGGAAAACTTTGAGGGCGATTTTCTCCCTTTTCTGTTTTAAGAAGTATACACTTTCAAAAGGCCACACATTCTTCAAATATTGTCAGATCTCCACATGGAAGGCATCATTGGAAAGCTTAGAAACTGGACTTTCTGAATCTGTCAATAACTCAAAATGCCCCCGGGCCGACACGTGTCCCTGGATTCTGTTATCTGCCACATATACACTACCGTTCAAAAGTTTGGGGTCACTTTGAAAGTTCCTTATTTTTGAAAGAAAAGCACTGTTCTTTTCAATGAAGATCACTTTAAACTAATCAGAAATCCACTCTATACATTGCTAATGTGGTAAATGACTATTCTAGCTGCAAATGTGTGGTTTTTGGTGCAATATCTCCATAGGTGTATAGAGGCCCATTTCCAGCAACTCTCACTCCAGTGTTCTAATGGTACAATGTGTTTGCTCATTGCCTCAGAAGGCTAATGGATGATTAGAAAACCCTTGTACAATCATGTTAGCACAGCTGAAAACAGTTGAGCTCTTTAGAGAAGCTATAAAACTGACCTTCCTTTGAGCAGATTGAGTTTCTGGAGCATCACATTTGTGGGGTCGATTAAATGCTCAAAATGGCCAGAAAAATGTCTCGACTATATTTTCTATTCATTTTACAACTTATGGTGGGAAATAAAAGTGTGACTTTTCATGGAAAACACAAAATTGTCTGGGTGACCCCAAACTTTTGAACGGTAGTGTATGGATTCTAAAGGAATCCGGAGAAAATTACACACTGACATGGGACATTATACGTAGCATGCGCCCCGGCATATAATAATCGCACTAAGCGCTGTAACTTGTGCCTTGCAGAAAAATATTATATTGTATGCAAACCACATCTAGGCACGCTAAATAAGCGCAATGAACTAGCCAGCACATGCTGGCACGCTAGTAGGTTTATTTTAGCTAACACCTTTTGAGTATAAAAGCAGCTGTGTATCGATATTCTTGCCGCACCTGATGAGAGTGCAAGTCGCTTGTCATGTGCAATAAAATTATGCGTACAAATTGAAGTATTTTCTCTTTATTTTGTTGTATTATTGCTGCTAGTTTGAGCACTCTTGGGTCTAAGGATTACTTTATTATTTTATATATAATATAAAATCTTTGACTAATATTTATTCATGGAAATTCACACTCATCCTCTGCTTCTGTCTTTCTGTTTTGATTTGTGATGAACTAATCAAAGATCTAATTCCAGTTTAGATTATAGACATCATATGTATAGTTTTCACAGCGTTAACCCACCCTCTGTGTTTATGTCTTTTAGAGCAGTTTTATTTGATTTAGGGTGATTACTGTCAAAGCTACAATGGAATGTCTCTCATTCTTGCTTTCTGTCTCTCTGCAGGGAAAGCGTCTGTCTGCAGATGCCGAGGAGGGGGAGGTTTCAGACGATGATAGTGCAGATGAGATTGAGGATGATTTCAAACTGAAGAACAGTACAGTAAGGCCTTTGGGAAAACATACACACTTAAGGTGATGATACACGGGGCAACTTTGTGCAGTGTTGCCGGTAATGGGCAACCAGGTGAGACACAGGGCAACTAATTAGGGCAAAAGAGCGTTAGCAACAACCAATCAGAGAAGAGCAAATCTATTGCCAGGGTGACAGACGGTGCAAAGATGGACACCGAAACATTTACAGCTACACTACTGTTCAAAAGTTTGGGGTCACCCAGACAATTTTGTGTTTTCCATGAAAAGTCACACTTTTATTTCCCACCATAAGTTGTAAAATGAATAGAAAATATAGTCAAGACATTTTTCTGGCCATTTTGAGCATTTAATCGACCCCACAAATGTGATGCTCCAGAAACTCAATCTGCTCAAAGGAAGGTCAGTTTTATAGCTTCTCTAAAGAGCTCAACTGTTTTCAGCTGTGCTAACATGATTGTACAAGGGTTTTCTAATCATCCATTAGCCTTCTGAGGCAATGAGCAAACACATTGTACCATTAGAACACTGGAGTGATAGTTGCTGGAAATGGGCCTCTATTGAGGTTTTTCACCTGATGTCACAGGGTCACGTGATGCCCCGGTGTCCGCCATTTTGAAGGTCAAGCTACATACTAACGCTGCAGACAGAGAGGGAGAACCAGCTTGAAAAAAAACGTGTTACAGACACCGGATCCAGTGTAAATAGCTGCCGGAGCACGCTCCGGCTTGCTCCCCCTCAAATTAAGCAGCGCGCTCCGGCTTGCTCCCCCTCAAATTAAGCAGCGCGCTCCGGCTTGCTCCCGGAGTGCTCCGGCCGAGGTTCCGGAGCGCACTCCGGCTTGCTCCCCCTCAAATTAAGCAGCACGCTCCGGCTTGCTCCCCCTCAAATTAAGCAGCACGCTCCGGCTTGCTCCCGGAGTGCTCCGGCCGAGGTTCCGGAGCGCGCTCCGGCTTGCTCCCCCTCAAATTAATTTGAGGGGGAGCAAGCCGGAGCGCGCTCCGGCAGCTATTTACACTGGATCCGGTGTAAATAGCTGCCGGATCATAATTACAGTAAACTAGTAAATACAGTAAAGGAAAAACTTGAGACTGAAAGATTTTAACAGTCATCCAAATGACTGAACGTAAATACTAGCTACTATGTTGTTGACATTAGCTAGTGCTAACAGCTAGCTGCTAGTACACTGCTACAACACAGACACCGACCCTAATAATACAGTTCTTGGTCATTGCCTGGTAACAGCAAATTTATAACGGGCCATGTCTCAACAGACTAAGAAGTTATTTCAATGACATTTAATAACATTTTGTTTATCCTGAGGACCGAAAGTAAATGAAAATGTGAACAAACCTTAGCTGTAATAAGATGGCGACCACCGGCTCCAGGGACGACCCGCTGATGTAGGCATGTTACCCAGCCTGACACAAAATATTTGTAGGCATCCAAACTCTTATACGCTTTCAGATCAATACCTGTGTATGGCGATGGGTTTTTAACGACATAGGTATACAGACCATGTGGGCCGAAGTCAGGTAAAGACGAGGGCTTCGTGTACTTCCGTACGTCAGTGAACAATCCTGGTGGAAGCAGGTAAACGTCGTTCTCTAAGCCTGCTAACCTCAATTTTTGCAAATACCTCTCCCTCTGCTCGCCCTGTAAATGCCCTACGTCGCTGGATAGTGAAGGTGTTTTCTGCATCTCGCTCCTTTTTCTTTTATGTTTTTCATTTGTCGCCTTCCTCGCATTCAAACTGATTCGAGCCGTGACGTCCAAAATGGCAGCCTCACGATGCATCACATGACTTGGTCACGTGGGTGAAAAACCTCAATACACCTATGGAGATATTGCACCAAAAACCAGACATTTGCAGCTAGAATAGTCATTTAGCACATTAGCAATGTATAGAGTGGATTTCTGATTAGTTTAAAGTGATCTTCATTGAAAAGAACAGTGCTTTTCTTTCAAAAATAAGGACATTTCAAAGTGACCCCAAACTTTTGAACGGTAGTGTATTACTTTTGTCTTGGCTTCAGCCTTTATTTATTTCGCTCAAGTAAGAACCAAGTTATGGAACAAAACTGAATCGATCCTGTGGTCAAAAGATAATTTACCATTATTTTAACATTTATAAGTCAAAATAACAAATAATAAGTTAATAATAAACACTTTATAAATCTCTTTAAAAACTCGCCTCAATCACATATGCTATAACTAATAACTGACACATACAGGTGCTGGTCATATAATTAGAATATCATGAAAAAGTTGATTTATTTCAGTAATTCCATTCAAAAAGTGAAACTTGTATATTATATTCATTCATTACACACAGACTGATATATTTCAAATGTTTATTTCTTTTAATTTTGATGATTATAACTGACAGCTAATGAAAACCCCAAATTCAGTATCTCAAAAAATTAGAATATTGTGAAAAGGTTCAGTATCGAAGACACCTGGTGCTGCACTCTAATCAGCGAATTAACTCAAAACCCCTGCAAAGGCCTTTAAATGGTCTCTCAGTCTCGTTCTGTAGGCGACACAATCATGGGGAAGACTGCTGACTTGACACAGTTGTCCAAAAGAAGACCATTGACACCTTGCACAAGGAGGGCAAGACACAAAAGGTCATTGCTAAAGAGGCTGGCTGTTCACAGAGCTCTGTGTCCAAGCACATTAGTGCTGTGTTCACACTTATACCGGTACGAAAGTGGTATAACTGTATTGATACAAAGTATACCGGTACAGTTTAGTGCATCTGTCCACACTAGCGAGAAATGTTTGCGGTTTTCTTTCACGGTAGTTGAAATGCGCGTGCGCGAAATGTTTCCGTTGTTACCGAGTAACTTCCTTCCGAGAATATATGGCATCCGTTATTTTGAGATCTTGAGAAAACAAAACAATTATTTCATGATCTCAGCTGGATCACTGTATCTCCGTCGGTAGAGATGAAGCCGGGCCAGTCTTCTGCGGAGGTGCCGTGGACTAATTTTGAAATGATCCCTTATTAAAAGACTTAATGCAATCTCTCCCTGTGTCAACCCCTGATCAAAATATTGCCTTATTAGGTGATCGATTATTCCAGACATTCTAATGACTAAAGTTGCATCTATACAGAATGAGAAATAGCCCCAAAGTCAGCATATCACAAGTCTCTTGGCGCACCTGAATGAACCATTTCTCAGCTGTTTACTCGAGATCACGGAATAATTGTTTTGTTTTCTCGAGATCACGGAATAATTGTTTTGTTTTCTCGAGATCTCGAATTAGTTGTGTTGTTTTCTCGAGATCCTGAATTAATTATGTCGTTATCTCGGGATAACAAGGTGAATAAAAAAAAGGATTATATGAAGGGCCTCTCTCGGCTTCCGTACGGATGAAACAACGTGTTGTGCTTTTTGTTGTCAATGTACAGTCTGTATTTCTGGTGGTCATTTATTCAGTCGAATCGTATAAAACATGCGAGGCAGTTGAGAAAGAAACAAAGAAAACGAATCTCCGTTCTTCACTATTTTATTCAGCGAAGACATCGATTGAGGTGTGTGACTTTGCGCATGCGCATTATATTTGTATCGATACAGAGCCGCTTCATCTGTCCACACTACAGCGAAGCGCTACAGTACCAATACTGTACCGGTACGAAACCCATACATTTGTGGGTTTCGTACCGATGCAGTTATACCGCTACAGTACTGGTATAGTTGCTAGTGTGGACAGGTGTTGCGGTATGAAAGTAGTTTCGTATCGGTACAAAATCCCTAGTGTGGACAGGGTAATAGAGAGGCGAAGGGAAGGAAAAGACGTGGTAGAAAAAAGTGTACAAGCAATAGGGATAACCGCACCCTGGAGAGGATTGTGAAACAAAACCCATTCAAAAACGTGGGGGAGATTCACAAAGAGTGGACTGCAGCTGGAGTCAGTGCTTCAAGAACCACCACGCACAGACGTATGCAAGACATGGGTTTCAGCTGTCACATTCCTTGTGTCAAGCCACTCTTGAACAAGGGACAGCGTCAGAAGCGTCTCGCCTGGGCTAAAGACAAAAAGGACTGGACTGCTGCTGAGTGGTCCAAAGTTATGTTCTCTGATGAAAGTAAATTTTGCATTTCCTTTGGAAATCAAGGTCCCAGAGTCTGGAGGAAGAGAGGAGAGGCACAGAATCCACGTTGCTTGAGGTCCAGTGTAAAGTTTCCACAGTCAGTGATGGTTTGGGGTGCCATGTCATCTGCTGGTGTTGGTCCACTGTGTTTTCTGAGGTCCAAGGTCAACGCAGTCGTCTACCAGGAAGTTTTAGAGCACTTCATGCTTCCTGCTGCTGACCAACTTTATGGAGATGCAGATTTCATTTTCCAACAGGACTTGGCACGTGCACACAGTGCCAAAGCTACCAGTACCTGGTTTAAGGACCATGGTATCCCTGTTCTTAATTGGCCAGCAAACTCGCCTGACCTTAACCCCATAGAAAATCTATGGGGTATTGTGAAGAGGAAGATGCAATACGCCAGACCCAACAATACAGAAGAGCTGAAGGCCACTATCAGAGCAACCTGGGCTCTCATAACACCTGAGCAGTGCCACAGACTGATCGACTCCATGCCACGCCGCATTGCTGCAATAATTCAGGCAAAAGAAGCCCCAACTAAGTATTGAGTGCTGTACATGCTCATACTTTTCATGTTCATACTTTTCAGTTGGCCAACATTTCTAAAAATCCTTTTATTGTATTGGTCTTAAGTAATATTCTAATTTTCTGAGATACTGAATTTGGGATTTTCATTAGTTGTCAGTTATAATCATCAAAATTAAAAGAAATAAACATTTGAAATATATCAGTCTGTGTGTAATGAATGAATATAATATAGACCCCTTCGCATGTTTGTAAACAAACCGACCGTTGCCAGGATACGCGCGCAGCCTGGACCCAGAAACAATGGCGCTGCCTATAGACCGGCATTATGAGCTGTCAGATTATGCCAAACAATTCTCGTTACAAGATCGAGAACGCTACATAAATAAGTTAACTCTAACAAGTGGACATCGCCTACCGGATCCGTATTTAATTAAAGAGTGGACGGACGATGTTAGTAAGTTCCCTGGTATACAATGGCCAGATATATACTCGTACCTTATTGACAAGACTTCAGTGTACACCCACGAAAAACTTCGTGCCTACAAGTCTTTACACGCATATGATTGTTATGTGCGGGCATGTACAACTTGATTAACAATGGGCCATTCATATTCATTTTGTTTTAATCAAATTATGCCAGTGATGTGATGGCAATGTGGCTTTAGCTACAACAGCAAATCCCAACACTAAACAGCAATTTGCAGGAGGTAATGGCATGAAAGGAATGATAGTGTAAAGAGTGCAGCTAAGAGAAATCAGAGCTGCGTAAAAAGCGAGAGGCAGAGAGCAGAAATGAAACTGAACGGGGCGGGAGCTAGGTTAGAGCAGTCAACGTACAGTAAGTTGGCATTTAGAGTGAGGGCACACAATTTTACCTTTCCATCCTTGCTTTAAAATTGTGATTTTCGGCATACACAAATAATGATGGCACAAAACCTGGACTGCTTGACTCAAGCGAGACCTCTCCTACAAACAAAATTGCATGCAAAGCTAAGTTAACATGCTAACAATATTCATTACATTGTGTAACTATGACCCAGCTAATCAGACAAATGTTACCAAAGTATTTTGCTACATCAGTAAACGAAGACTAGAAAGAATAAAAAAGAAAGATTTAATAAATAGCCTGATCTTACCTGTGATGAAGTGGGCGCTGCAAACCCGCGCATTTTTGATGGTGCTTTCATCCCAGTCTACACGTTTGATGGCTTGTAGCCATAGACGTCGGTGATTTTTTTGGAATGGGTGAGACCCTGCTGGAATTCTGTACATTTTAACCCCATCACTGCTACGATTCTGACACCCGAAAACACAACAACTAGGCATCGCTGAGTCTTTTTTGGGTCCAGGCTGCGCGCGCAATTTCCGCTTACGTATGAATGACGTTTACTGCGAAGGGGTCTATACAAGTTTCACTTTGGGCGGCACGGTGGTGTAGTGGTTAGCGCTGTCGCCTCACAGCAAGAAGGTCCGGGTTCGAGCCCCGTGGCTGGCGAGGGCCTTTCTGTGCGGAGTTTGCATGTTCTCCCCGTGTCTGCGTGGGTTTCCTCCGGGTGCTCTGGTTTCCCCCACAGTCCAAAGACATGCAGGTTAGGTTAACTGGTGACTCTAAATTGACCGTAGGTGTGAATGTGAGTGTGAATGGTTGTCTGTGTCTATGTGTCAGCCCTGTGATGACCTGGTGACTTGTCCAGGGTGTACCCCGCCTTTCGCCCATAGTCAGCTGGGATAGGCTCCAGCTTGCCTGCGACCCTGTAGAACAGGATAAAGCGGCTACAGATAATGAGATGAGATGAAGTTTCACTTTTTGAATGGAATTACTGAAATAAATAAACTTTTTCATGATATTCTAATTATATGACCAGCACCTGTACATCACAAAAACATCATCGTTTAATTCTCATCTCAGCAAAAAAGACAAAAGGACATGGACCAGGAGACGACTGCTGAGGAGGAAAAGGGTGTGACGGAGCTCCTGAAAGGCTTTCTTTCTGTTTTAGATCCTGAAGTTTGTCCTGTTTTGCCCTTGGGTTCCACAAGTAGTGCATATTATCTGTATGTGAATTAGATTTAACGATAAGTTTGATAATCTCTATTACAACTCATCTCATCTCATTATCTCATCTCATTCTCATCTCATTATCTCTAGCCGCTTTATCCTTCTACAGGGTCGCAGGCGAGCTGGAGCCTATCCCAGCTGACTACGGGCGAAAGGCGGGGTACACCCTGGACAAGTCGCCAGGTCATCACAGGGCTGACACATAGACACAGACAACCATTCACACTCACATTCACACCTACGCTCAATTTAGAGTCACCAGTTAACCTAACCTGCATGTCTTTGGACTGTGGGGGAAACCGGAGCACCCGGAGGAAACCCACGCGGACACGGGGAGAACATGCAAACTCCACACAGAAAGGCCCTCGCCGGCCACGGGGCTCGAACCCGGACCTTCTTGCTGTGAGGCGACAGCGCTAACCACTACACCACCGTGCCGTCCTATTACAACTCACCAAAAAAAAAAAAATAATAATCATGAGCTGCCCATCACTTTTAACTTGACGCAAGAGAGCTAACATTATCCCTACATAACTAGCGATAACTTTCAACTATGTTAACAAAAGCCACTACTAGTTAGCTAAATCCCATTCAATCTCTATGGAGCAGTGGTTACGGCGCTAACAGCAGTTTACACTCAGCTGAAAAAAATAAAATCACTGTCTTAATTACAACCTGAGCATAAAAATAGATGTCTGTTTGTTTTCTACGCATTCGATGAGGTAAATTCACTACTTTGGGTTTACACATGACAACTTACTGGCATAAAAAGATACAAGTTGTCTTGATTTTCTTCTCTCCACTGCCGGAGAGAGACGCCGCCATCAGGTGGTCATGTGATTCACTGCTAGCACTCTGATTGGATGATTTAATAAAAAAAAGTTGCCCAAAATGATCGAAATTGTTCAGATAGAAATTATGTTGCCCAATCTCAATGGGAAAGTGTCGAAGCACAATTGCCCGGCAACATTGCACTAAAAGTTACCCATCACCTTGACACTTATAAACCACACTCAAGCTCTGTGTGTTTGTTAAAATACATGCAAACGTGATGTCATGCGTGATCGCAGTCAAGTTCTAATCTCAGCTTAATTTGGGTTATACTTGACATTGATGCATATGCATATCAAATTTCAGTTTACTCAATCAGCGCACACAAAAATGTGACATGTGACGACACAATTATTCTTTAGAGATCAACCGCAATCAACTTCGCTCATAAGAGTCAAAGATTTACATTACATTACAGGCATTTAGCAGATGCTCTTATCCAGAGCGACTTACAACATACCCACAGCAGCCTGGAGGGCAGTTGGGGGTTCGGTGCCTTGCTCAAGGGCACTTCAGCCATTCCTGCTGGTCCAGAGAATCAAATCAGCAACCTTTTGGTCCCAAAGCTACTTCTGTAACCATCAGGCAATGGCTTCCCCATGGATTTAGCTGTACTTAAATGTGGAATGACTCTGAAATTTTTACTTTTTTTTAAATGTTTTTCTTTCCTGACCCCATTCTCTATCCACTCCTTTCAAACTTCTTCTTGTGCCTCAAGTCTGAAACTGTGGATGCATTTGTCTCGACACTCATTTTGGAGCTGCCTGAAAGCGAAACTCTCTAAAGAATCTGTGTAATCTTTAGACTTCATTGATCAAGACGGAAAAACTCGAGGTTTTTCCCATCTGTCTAAAAATGTTGTGTAACCCACGCTGCCATCTCACTGGCACTGAGCAGAAAGTCAATCATCTCAGCCTTACTGCTCTGGATCAATACTGTAAATTGTTTCCAGGTCAAGTCATGTAGAATAATGGTCATCATTTGCAGGTTTTTTTTTCTTACCATAATGTTCCTGTAGGGCGGCACGGTGGTGTAGTGGTTAGCGCTGTCACCTCACAGCAAGAAGGTCCGGGTTCGAGCCCCGTGGCCGGCGAGGGCCTTTCTGTGTGGGGTTTGCATGTTCTCCCCATGTCCGAGTGGGTTTCCTCCAGGTGCTCCGGTTTCCCCCACAGTCCAAAGACATGCAGGTTAGGTTAACTGGTGACTCTAAATTGAGCGTAGGTGTGAATGTGAGTGTGAATGGTTGTCTGTGTCTATGTGTCAGCCCTGTGATGACCTGGCGACTTGTCCAGGGTGTACCCCGCCTTTCGCCCGTAGTCAGCTGGGATAGGCTCCAGCTTGCCTGCGACCCTGTAGAACAGGACAAAGCAGCTACAGATAATGAGATGAGATGTTCCTGTATTTATTTATTTATTTATTTATTTATTCATTCAGTCTTCCATGAAAATTAATTTCTCTTTTATTTTTTGGGGGGTCATATATAAACATGACATTATTGCTGTAGCCAGTAATTACTTCCAGGCACATCAGGAAATATATGAAATCAAATCACTAAAAGGGTGACATGCTGATGCATTTTTAGTGGAAGGTACAGTGGTGCTCGAAAGTTTGTGAACCCTTTCGAATTTTCTATATTTCTGCATAAATATGACCTAAAACATCATCAGATTTTCACACAAGTCCTAAAAGTAGATAAAGAGAACCCAGTTAAACAAACGAGACAAAAATATTATACTTGGTCATTTATTTACTGAGGAAAATGATCCAATATTACATATCTGTGAGTGGTAAAAGTATGTGAACCTTTGCTTTCAGTATCTGGTGTGACCCCCTTGTGCAGCAATAACTGCAACTAAACGTTTGCGGTAACTGTTGATCAATCCTGCACACCGGCTTGGAGGAATTTTAGCCCGTTCCTCCGTACAGAACAGCTTCAACTCTGGGATGTTGGTGGGTTTCCTCACATGAACTGCTCGCTTCAGGTCCTTCCACAACATTTCCATTGGATTAAGGTCAGGACTTTGACTTGGCCATTCCAAAACATTCACTTTATTCTTCTTTAACCATTCTTTGGTAGAACGACTTGTGTGCTTAGGGTCGTTGTCTTGCTGCATGACCCACCTTCTCTTGAGAGTCAGTTCATGGACAGATGTCCTGACATTTTCCTTTAGAATTCGCTGGTATAATTCAGAATTCATTGTTCCATCAATGATGGTAAGCCGTCCTGGCCCAGATGCAGCAAAACAGGTCCAAACCATGATACTACCACCACCATGTTTCACAGATGGGATAAGGTTCTTATGCTGGAATGCAGTGTTTTTCTTTCTCCAAACATAACGCTTCTCATTTAAACCAAAAAGTTCTATTTTGGTCTCATCCATCCACAAAACATTTTTCCAATAGCCTTCTGGCTTGTCCACATGATCTTTATCAAACTGCAGATGAGCAGCAATGTTCTTTTTGGAGAGCAGTGGCTTTCTCCTTGCAACCCTGCCATGCACACCATTGTTGTTCAGTGTTCTTCTGATGGTGGACTCATGAACATTAACATTGGCCAATGTGAGAGAGGCCTTCAGTTGCTTAGAAGTCAATTGCCACTCACAGATATGTAATATTGGATCATTTTCCTCAATAAATAAATGACCAAGTATAATATTTTTTGTCTCATTTGTTTAACTGGGTTCTCTTTATCTACTTTTAGGACTTGTGTGAAAATCTGATGATGTTTTCGGTCATATTTATGCAGAAATATAGAAAATTCGAAAGGGTTCACAAACTTTCAAGCACCACTGTAGGTACAATCTATCATCAGCTGATCTACACATCTTTTTCTCTTCCTTCTGTGAACCTCCAGTACTTCATCACTTGTCACCTTGATATCCCAGAGCTTTCAAACAATTAAATATGATTAAACAAACTAAAGAACGTATTTGTTTGATATTTGTTGCAGTTAAATATAGAGGAATTGTAATGATGACTTTGTTGACCCTTTATGAACATGATTATAGCACAATCGTTCAAAATCAATGCTTTTTTTTGTGACGTATACTATATTTAACAGCTATTCCACAAAATCGAGTCGTCCATGAGCTGATAGCCAATGAGGTGCTTAGCACCGAGTTGGCTATAAGTCATGTACAACTTGAATTCATGGAATAACTGTTTTATTCTATCCATATTCACTGGATTTTGAGAAATGGAGCATTTTATTTTTTAAATTCTATCAATAAAAAACTTTATACAGAACATCCGACAAAATAATTTCTGCTTAGAATGTAAACAAACCAGCGAAATGACAGGAACAATTTGTGAAAAATGCCATTATAATAATTCTTAAAAAATAAAAAAAAAAGTTTTTCTTACCATCAAATACCGTCAGAGATTCCATATTTTGTTGCCTTTTTGTATATTTAGGGTTTGTTTTCGAATAGAGTTTTTATTACATCCTCGGTTGTTCAGCAACATGCTCCACCATTTTGTTTTTCTCTCCTCATGGTATATGAGCTGATATCCTAGTAGTGGAGTAGCCGATCAGAGCACGCGATTGCTCATATTCAGTGAATTTGGACAGAATAAAATCAAGTGTATTATATCAATCACCCAGAAATAAGCATTTGGAACTGTCATGAAATAGTTTAGGCCCTGTTTACATTATTTCGAATCAGCGGATCATCAGATTAACGTTTTTAAAACGATTCGTGTACACACACAAAATTTCTGTGCCCGCAACAAAACCGTTCCCCGTGTACACAGCAACGCCAATACACGGATACGCTAATCACATGACTAATTAGACGGCACGTCACATGATCCCAGTGCATATCGGGCATGCGCAAGTCATTCACCACTTGCAAGCACATAAAGTGTGTGAGAGATTGACTGAGCGAGTGAGAGAGAGAGAGAGAGTGAGCAAGAGAGTGTGAGAGAGAGGAGAGAGAGAGAAAGAGAGAGCAAGCGAGCGAGAGAGTGTGAGAGAGCATAAGAATAAAAATTTGAAGTTCTTTATGGAAATCAGGGACGCCGTGTCATTGGGACTAAAGAGGAGTAGGTTTTTCAGCAGTCGCGTCACGTGACCAACGTGGCATGACCAACGCCAGCGAATCAGGAAGGTGGATGTCACAGTGACGTCGTCCAATGACGACGTCAGCTAGAGCTCAGCACTGCGTATCCTCGTTCCTCAATGTTTACACAGCACCGGATCAGATACGTACTGGGTTGAATACGTGGGCCCTGGCGGATTCAAACTGTTCCGCCTGTGGAGTCGTTTCCCGGCGTTTTAATGTGCACGGACAGTGCATCCGCAACGACAACGATACGGATACGGTCTAATGTAAACACCACCTTAGAGGGGTTGAAACGCAACATTCACCCTTGGCTACACCTCTAGTCGAATAAACATATCCAATCCTAACCTTTCCTTATAATTATAATCTGAGGCAGGCTTAGGCTTTTTGCATTTAAAGGTGTTCTGCTAATTGTGATTTAATGTTCATCTGCTCTCTCTCACCCAACTAAATACCTATGCTGGGTTTTTTTTCCCCTTAATGGCTTATTACTGTTTAACGATCTATTCAGCAACATCGTTTCAGGAAAGCAATTAGATCTTCATAGGCTTCATCTTAATCCACTGCTGCTGATGAAAATGCTCACATGTGCTTTTATTTCATAAAACAGACTCCTGCTCTGTACCTAGACACATTTTGGTATGCCTACTCAAATTAATCACACAGTAACAACAACATTGTTCAATTAACTCCTGAAGTGAGAAGAGAGATTCCACTCTGTGAGGCATAATATGAACTCAACAGGAGTTACCATCGAGTGGGGCTTCCGAAAATTAGGTCCCTTTCAAAGCTATAAACAGGTAAAAAGTCCAGTGGAAGACAATGAATGTTTTATAATATTGCTTGAAATAACTCCACTGAGTAGAATTATCATGGATCAGCTCAGAAAATTGGACCCAGATGCAGCTCACAAAGTTCATTGAAAAAGAAGGAAAAACAGGGACGTATGATGATTTTTCAAGTTTAGGTCATAAAACGAATTTTTCCCAACACCCAATTATTTTTATTTAGTGGACCAAAAGCTACTGAATTCGAATCACAGACTTCCAATTTTATTATTATTTTTTTTAAAATAGAACAATTAATGAATTAAAAGCTATGTGGCCCTAAATTCTCTGCTATTTTTTTCCTGCTTCACCATGACGCAATACAAGATACTATTGTACATCATGCATCACATGGTGGGCTTTCCCCGTTCGCACAAGGCATTGTGGGATAGAAATTTGAAATAGGAGAAAAAAATGGAGGATGTGAGTGCGCGAATGAAACGTGAAAGACCGACTATACACTGTAAAAAAAGAATTGTTGAGAATACTTGAAATTTCAAGGCAACCGTCTGCATTAAGAATTTTATGTTTTGCCAACGATGTGCCCATGATAATCCAAACTATGATAACACTGTTATCTTTATTAAGAATTCTTAATTAAGTCAAATTTCAATTCCTCATTCTGCCAACATAGATTTCTCTTTTTGCTGAACAGTGGCATTCACAGTTGTACAAAAAGGCAATTGAGGTTATCACAAATTTTTTTTTTTTTTTAGGGGCTTTTTTCACCTTTATTTGGATAGGACAGTGTAGAGACAGGAAATGAGCAAGAGAGAGAGACGGGGAGAGATCAGGAAATGACCTCTAGTCGGAATTGAACCCAAGTCCCTAGATTTATGGTATGGCACCTTATCCACCTGAGCCACAATGGTTATCACAATTTATCATTAAACTATACATGCCTTTTTTCATTGTTCTACACAATTACAAAACTTTAATAATGTACAATAAACTTCACACTTTTTTAAAAACTTTATTTCAATATTGAGGTTTTGTAATTGTGTAGAACAATGAAAAAAGGCATGTATAGTTTAATGATAAATTGGGATAACCATGGAGGCATTGTGGCTCAGGTGGATAAAACGCAGTACCATGAATCCAGAGACCTGGGTTTGATTTTGACCCAAGGTCATTTCTGATCCCTCCTTGTCTCTCTCCCCTACTCATTTCCTGTCTCTACACTGTCCTATCCAAATAAAGGTGAAAAAAGCCCCCCCCCCCCCCCCCCCCCCCAAAAAAAAAAAAAAATGTGATAACCTCAATTTCCTTTTTGTACTACTGTGAATTGAAAATTGACTTAATTAAGAATTCTTAATAAAGATAACAGTATTATCATAATTTGGATTATCATGGGCACATCGTTGGCAAAACATAAAATTCTTAATGCAGACGGTTGCCTTGAAATTTCAAGTATTCCCAACTATTCTTTTTTTACAGTGTAGTAACGGAAAGCGAGAAGAAAATACGTTATGTTATACGAAGGAAAGGAAACGCAGGACCAAACTAATAAATATCGGCGCTTAGCGAGCACCTCGGTGTGATCAGCTGTTCATTTAGCGACAGAATAATGTAACTGTCTGTGCACGGTCAAAGGTAAACCTGCGCATGCGCACACACACGGACTTCCTCTGTCTGTTTGACTGCACGAAGCGAGCGATTTCATGCACGTTATTTGCTTTAATCCGCTCAAATTAAATAACTTCCCAGCCACAGAATGGCCTGATATTTTGTGAGATATTACAGAAATAAACATATATCACAATGACCACATTTCAGAGGGAACTAAAAATTCTTATTATTAATCTTCTTATTATTTATTAAGCTACAGTGGTGCTTGAAAGTTTGTGAACCCTTTAGAATTTCCTATATTTCTGCATATATATGCCCTAAAACATCATCAGATTTTCACACGAGTCCTAAAAGTAGATAAAGAGAACCCAGTTAAACAAATGAGACAAAAATATTATACTTGGTCATTTATTTATTCAGGAAAATGATCCAATATTACAGATCTATGAGTGGCAAAAGTATGTGAACCTTTGCTTTCAGTATCTGGTGTGATCCCCTTGTGCAGCAATAACTGCGACTAAATGTTTGCGGTAACTGTTGATCAGTCCTGCACACCGGCTTGGAGGAATTTTAGCCCATTCCTCCGTACAGAACAGCTTCAACTCTGGGATGTTGGTGGGTTTCCTCACATGAACTGCTCGCTTCAGGTCCTTCCACAACATTTCCATTGGATTAAGGTCAGGACTTTGACTTGGCCATTCCAAAACATTAACTTTATTCTTCTTTAACCATTCTTTGGTAGAACGACTTGTGTGCTTAGGGTCGTTGTCTTGCTGCATGACCCACCTTCTCTTGCGATTCAGTTCATGGACACATTGCAAAAAAATTATTTCTTGTTGAGAGAAAATATCTTTAATATGGGTGAATTTATCTATTATTTCTTATTAGAAGTTTACTAGAACTCAAATATAAGATTATTTAGCTTACTTTGAGACGCTTTTACTAATTTCAAGCCTTAAATTTTCTTATTCTATTGACAGATAATTTTGCTTCTTTCTAGAATTGAATGCTTAAAATGATCAAAATTATCTGCCAATAGAATAAGAAAATTTAAGGCTTGAAATTAGTAAAAGTGTCTCAAAGTAAGCTAAATAATCTTATATTTGAGTTCTAGTAAACTTCTAATAAGAAATAATAGATAAATTCACCCATATTAAAGATATTTTCTCTCAACAAGAAATCATTTTTTGCAGTGCAGATGTCCTGACATTTTCCTTTAGAATTCACTGGTATAATTTAGAATTCATTGTTCCATCAATGATGGCAAGCCGTCCTGGCCCAGATGCAGCAAAACAGGCCCAAACCATGATACTACCACCACCATGTTTCACAGATGGGATAAGGTTCTTATGCTGGAATGCAGTGTATTCCCTTCTCCAAACATAACACTTCTCATTTAAACCAAAAAGTTCTATTTTGGTCTCATCCGTCCACAAAACATTTTTCCAATAGCCTTCTGGCTTGTCCACGTGATCTTTAGCAAACTGCAGACGAGCAGCAATGTTCTTTTTGGAGAGCAGTGGCTTTCTCCTTGCAACCCTGCCATGCACACCATTGTTGTTCAGTGTTCTCCTGATGGTGGACTCATGAACATTAACATTAGCCAATGTGAGAGAGGCCTTCAGTTACTTAGAAGTTACCCTGGGGTCCTTTGTGACCTCGCCGACTATTACACGCCTTGCTCTTGGAGTGATCTTTGTTGGTCGACCACTCCTGGGGAGGGTAACAAAGGTCTTGAATTTCCTCCATTTGTACACAATCTGTCTGACTGTGGATTGGTGGAGTCCAAACTGTTTAGAGATAGTTTTGTAACCTTTTCCAGCCTGATGAGCATCAACAACGCTTTTTCTGAGGTCCTCAGAAATCTCCTTTGTTCGTGCCATGATACACTTCCACAAACATGTGTTGTGAAGATCAGACTTTGATAGATCCCTGTTCTTTAAATAAAACAGGGTGCCCACTCACACCTGATTGTCATCCCATTGATTGAAAACACCTGACTCTAATTTCACCTTCAAATTAATTGCTAATCCTAGAGGTTCACATAATTTTGCCACTCACAGATATGTAATATTGGATCATTTTCCTTAATAAATAAATGACCAAGTATAATATTTTTGTCTCATTTGTTTAACTGGGTTCTCTTTATCTACTTTTAAGACTTGTGTGAAAATGTGATGATGTTTTAGGCCATACTTATGCAGAAATATAGAAAATTCTAAAGTTCACAAACTTTCAAGCACCACTGTACTACTTCTTCTTTTTCTTCAAGACTTGGACATTTTTGAGGTGGTTCCCATGGGCGAAAACTCATGAAATTTGGTACACACGTCAGTCCTGGCCACTGCTACTCAGGGATAGAGGCTTGGCCCAGGATGTGTCTAGGGACTCCATAGTGCCCCCACATGTCACTGAGACTTTTGCCCGGTATATAGTTTCACCTATCGGTGTTAAATTTGGTAGGTGTGTGTGGGGCCCCAAGATGAACAAAACTGTATGGTACATTGTATTAGCCATACTCAACAGGAAGTGAGTTATTTTTGGTTTTGTGCGTTTTGACACACGTTACATTTTGACATTCTGCTTCGAGGCAGTTTGTTGGATTCATGCCAGATTTGGTGTTCTGGAGGTGCTTGAGCCCTTCATTGCTGCTTGTGGCTATATTTCATTCATTCATTCATTCATTCATTCATTCATTATATGAGCTTATTGCTTGTTCAAATAAAAATGCTTTCTGCTTCTTTTGTTCTTTTTTCTTTCCCCAGTCTAACGGACCCACACAACACATGGTGGAATCTCAAATCAGGAAGAAGCTCGACTCTTTGTTGAAGGAGTCTCAGATTGTAGATAAGGAGGACAAAGACAGCTTCACTATCCAAGCACTGCTCCAAGCTACACATGTGGGTCTGCACAAGAACCTGAGCAAGGTACGACTCACCCTTGTCTGCTGCACAGACACACAACACGTATGTCATACAGTCATCGTATCCTCGCTGTCAGACGGTACGCTGTACACTGCAGGGTGTGAGGAGATTACAGTGGCTTTTCCATGCATAGCAGTGCCTTGCAAAAGTATTCATCCCCCTTGGTGTTTGTCCTGTTTTGTCGCATTACAAGCTAAAATTAAAATGGATTTTTGGAGGGTTAGCACCATTTTATCCACACAACATGCCTACCACTTTAAAGGTGCACATTGTTGTTGTATTTTGACACAAACAATAATTAAGATGAAGAAACAGAAACCTGGAGTGTGCACAGGTATTCAACCCCCCCCCCCCCCCCCCCCCCCCCCAAAAAAAAAAAAAAAAAAGTCAATACTTTATAGAGCCACCTTTTGCTACAATTACAGCTGCAAGTCTCTTGGGGTATGTCTCTATTAGCTTAGCACATCTAGCCACTGGGATTTTTGCCCATTCCTCAAGGCAAAAGTGCTTCAAGTTATGCCACAGATTCTCAATTGGATTGAGGTCTGGGCTTTGATTAGGCCATTCCAAGACATTTAAATGTTTTCCTTTAAACCACTTCAGTGTAGCTTTAGCAGTATGTTTCGGGTCATTGTCCTGCTGGAATGTTAACCTTTGTCCCAGTCTCAAACCTCTAGCAAACTCTAACAGGTTTTCCTCCAGAATTGCCCTGTATTTAGTGCCATCCATATTTCCTTCAGTCCTGACCAGCTTTCCTGTCCCTGCAGATGAAAAACATCCCCACAGCACGATGCTGCCACCACCATGCTTCATTATAGGGATGGTGTTCTCAGGGTGATGGGTTTGTGCCACACATGTCATTTCCCACGATGGCCAAAAAGTTCAATTTTTGTCTCATTTGACCAGAGAATCTTCTTCCATGTGACAGATCATGTGACACTTTGATTGCACACAGGTGGATCTTAATCAGCTAATTCTGTGTGCAAAAAGTAAAATCTAACCAAGATTAAATATCTTAAATCAAGACAAAATATGCTTGTTATTTGTCTGCCAAGATAATTCTCCTTTCCAGGCAGGTTTTGTGTAAGAGTATTTCACTTACTTTAAGCATTTTTTCCCTCAATTATCTTAATAAGGTATTATAACTTGTTATTGAGATTTTATTACTGGTTATGAGTAAGTTCTGTCTTAAAATGAGAATTACCATAATTTCATCGGTGTTGTATTAACCATGACAAGTTTGTCAAAGTCAGAATTTCTTATTTCAAGCATCTTATCCTTTCTTTTAATCTCTTAACACAAAACAGATAACTAAATGAAATGAATTGTTGTATTGTCAATCTGGCAACAAAAATAGGCTACAAAATGGATTGGTTTGTTGTTCTGATTTTGATTTATTTGGCGGTCTCAGTTGGTATAAACACTTACTTAAACAGAGCACACCAATATGCCCAGATGAAATAGTCAAACTTGATTGGGAGACAAAGTATCTAGCATGTTAAATTGAGTAGTACAACTTTACTTGTTTTTAGTATAAATACACTACAGGGTTCCCGCGGGGTCTAAAAAAGTCTAAAATTCAGAAAGTTAAATTTTAGGCCTTAAAATATCTAAAAAACACACATATTTTCATCCCAGGTCTAAAATTTAATTTATCCAAGTCTAATATTCTTACATCCGCTCAGTCCACTCCTAGAAGTACCTGCAAAACATTAATAAAAAATGTGCCGGTTGCGTTGTTGTCTGCCTGCTAAAAAACTTCAATCACCGATGATCGTGGCAAGTATGCAACGGTCCAGTTTGTCCACTACGTCTACCGTAGTTCTACCTTCTAAGTTCCCGCCGAGTTTATGCAGTCTGTGGCAGTCAGAGAAGGTTAGCAGTTGTGTTGGCAGTGCGATGAAGAGTGTGGATAGCGCGTCGAATAATAGTGAGTAAAGAGGTTCACATACTTTTGCCACTCACAGATATGTAATACTGGATCATTTTCCTCAATAAATAAATGACCAAGTATAATATTTTTGTCTCATTTGTTTAACTGGGTTCTCTTTATCTACTTTTCGGACTTGTGTGAAAATCTGATGATGTTTTAGGTCATATTTATGCAGAAATATAGACAATTCTAAAGGGTTCACAAACTTTCAAGCACCGCCATAAGTATGAAAAACGAGAATGTTCTGCAAGCAATAGGCTGAAGTACACTATCGCTAAAAGGAGCTGTGTTGGGCTGGAACGGTGGGTTAAATAGCCGCTCACATTAGCGCGGAGAGCTTTCACACGGTCAGCGGTCTCAAAAGTAGCCGGTCACCGGCGGCAAATCACCGTCTGTGGCTTGTTATGCCGCCGGCTATTGTCAGTCGAGTCACAAAATTTAATATTAAAATATTTCTGACGGCAAAAAAAGTTGTGAACGTAAATTACATCCACTATGTCATGTATGTCCGTTGCCGCATCAACTTTATTTACATCCTCGACATGAGTGCAGCCATTACTGCCCTGTGTTGCCAGATTGGGCGTTTCCCGCCCAATTGGGCGGTTTTAAGTGCATTTTGGCGGGTTTTGAACATATTTTGGGCTGTAAAACGTCAGCAGTATCTGGCAACATATTTTTTTTACTTAATAGAAGAAATTAATGGATGCCAACGTTTTTGCCAAAATGGTATTTTATTTTCCATTGTTTAGGCAGCTTCAGCATCATACTGTGAGATTCTGTTCAAATTGTTTTTTTTCTTCTATGAAGCCTGAGCCATTTATTTTATTAGTTTATAATTATTGTTTAATTTAGTCTTCAGGAGAGACTGCCTGCACACAGTACTAGTATTAATAGTTTTTTTTCTTACATGAAAGCTGAGGCATTTATATTATATTTTAAGCTAACTTCATGTTGTGCTGTGAGGTTCTCTGCACTTTAATTTTTGAACCAACAGGTGCATTTGGATAAGTAAAGCCTATTTTTCTGCATTTTTGTAGTCCTGGTAATCTTTTATATTGGTAAAGTTGTTTATAGGACCATTTCTCAGTGTCTTTGTTTTTTTAATCAATAGTTTTTCAGTAATAACTTAATATTTAACATATCACTAAATTTTAAACAACCCCTGCCCCCCCTATGGGCTGTCCCCATAGTCTCCAAAATTTCTGTGGGAAACACTGGCGTGCGTAACAACGCTAATCAAGCTTAAGCTAGACGACCCGCCTCAAATACCCGTCCCGGGTAAATGTTATCCCAATTTTAGACGACCTGTTCCAAACCATCCCGCCCCATGAAAAATTTGTACTTGCATCTCCCTCTCTCTCTCATATATATATATCCCTGCACGCTTTGCGTGCATTATGTCTGCCGCTGGCAGACATTTTACCATTTTGCACCCTGCTGTAAATTATTTGTACCCTGCTATTCTCCCAAACTTTGAAGCCCCTGCACTGTAGACAATCTTAGCGTGCACATTACATGTCGTCAATGTTACCATGACATGGAGCGCATGAGTCCAGTCAGCGTATTCAGCTTTCTAACAGTGCTCTTTTTTTTTTAATATATTATTCTCTCGGGGCGGCACGGTGGTGTAGTGGTTAGCGCTGTCGCCTCACAGCAAGAAGGTCCTGGGTTCGAGCCCCGTGGCCGGCGAGGGCCTTTCTGTGTGGAGTTTGCATGTTCTCCCCGTGTCCGCGTGGGTTTCCTCCGGGTGCTCCGGTTTCCCCCCACAGTCCAAAGACATGCAGGTTAGGTTAACTGGTGACTCTAAATTGACCGTAGGTGTGAATGTGAGTGTGAATGGTTGTCTGTGTCTATGTGTCAGCCCTGTGATGACCTGGCGACTTGTCCAGGGTGTACCCCGCCTTTCGCCCGTAGTCAGCTGGGATAGGCTTCAGCTTGCCTGCGACCCTGTAGAAGGATAAAGCGGCTAGAGATAATGAGATGAGATGAGATATTATTCTCTCCCCAATGGTGTGTCTTTCCTGGCTTTATTATTTAGTATTTATTAATTTTGCATTCATATTTTGCAATGATTTTACACCTCTGTCTCAAATGGCCCCTGTTTGCTCCGCTACTGCTTAAAAACCTGCTGTCTCCCTTGTATACCTCTCGCAAGGTATGACTTGATTTCATTGGTAAATCGCTGCCGCCTTGCGTGAGTTTGCTGTTTAACTGGAAGCAAGTGTGCTACGGGGCTATTATGTATGTTTTAACTATTAGTTTTAAAAGATGTGTATGCATTTTTACTGTTAATATGGTTGAAATGGTTGCTACAGCAAGTGGAGGTCTGCGATGCTGTGGTTTGCAGCATGGGGTTCACATGAGCAATCAAGAAAGTCATCATCTGACAACAGTGCATTATATAATAACGCTGTTTTATTACCAGAACACCACTAATCAAAAGTTTAAATGAGTTCTGTTGCAGTTAGGGGAAAAAACCAAACCCCTACAGACTGCATTTACTGCACAAATGCCCTTTATCACTCTATTGTCTTGTACTTTTGTTGCTATGTGACATAATGTACTAATGTTGTACTAATGTTGCCATATGACAAATAAGCACACAATCAGTTTGTATCCCTGATAGTCAGTTTACCAATACAAATGACTTTGTTTTGAGAATTGAACTCGATTGTCTTTTTTTGGGAAGGGCGGGGGTAGGGCAGGTTATAATGCTTCGTGTTGGTCTAAAAAATTTTTCATAATGGTCTTAAAAAGTCTAAAAAAGGTCTAAAATTTAACTTACTGAATCCTGCAAGAACCCTGCACTAGTTTTAAGACATCTGTGGGGTTTCTAAAGCTAGATATATTTACTTGTTTTTAAAAATCTTGCCAAGTCAAATTTTCCTGTTCTGTTGGCAGATAATTTTGCTTATTTTAAGTAAAATATTCCTCATTTTATTACTTTTTTTTCTTGTTTTTGTAAGCCGGGTTTTTGCAGTGTATGAATCAAATCAAATCAAATCAAATCAAGTTTATTTGTATAGCGCTTTTAACAATAAACGTCACAAAGCAGCTTTACAGAATTTGAACGACTTAAAACAGGAGCTCATTTTATCCCTAATCTATCCCCAATGAGCAAGCCTGTGGCGACGGTGGCAAGGAAAAACTCCCTCAGACGACATGAGGAAGAAACCTCGAGAGGAACCAGACTCAAAAGGGAACCCATCCTCATTTGGGCAACAACAGACAGCCTGACTATAATATTAACAGTTTTAACAGGTATAACCCTCAACTGTCCTCATGGGGCCATCCTTCACAGGAGCGGTGCGATAAAACTCCGACCAGACACAGGGCACCAGGATGGATCAAGCAGGTCCGAGGGGCAGAAGAGGCCAGCATCTCAATCCCAGGATCAACATGTAACTCAGAGGGACAGATTGGGGGGGGGGGAAGAGAGAGAGAAAGAAAACACAGGTTGTTAGGTATGCCCTAAAAATGACAAGTATTAAATCTGTGTGGTAGGCTCGCAGAGACGAGAGTCTTTACATCAGGCATGACACACAATGGCATGTTAATATGGTAAAATATATCATGACCTGCTCTGGCTGGATGCTTGATTGGGTGATGGGAGCACACTCCTCAGCAATGATGAGATGCAGATGGGACCCTTAGGGCTGGCCAAGACAATTCAGTTACATTTCACCGGGTCTGGGACATGCGACAGAATGTCTGACGGCCGATTCCCTGCAGGCTACGATAGCCAGTCGAGGTCTCCACCCTCTCCACCAAAAGATTTCCTGTTGACTCCATGTAACTCAGAGGGACAGATTTGGGGTGGGGGGGAGGGAAAGAAAACACAGGTTGTTAGGTATGCCCAATGTCACCTGAATAAGTAGGAGCAGTATACATATTGCACCGAGTACAAGCAGGGACTCCGGCAACTAACTATGACAGCATAATTAAAAGGAGAGAGCCAGAAGGTAACACAGTGAATTGGTTTCATACGAAAGGGAGTGAATACCTATGCACACTCCAGATTTCTGTTTTTTCATCTTAATTATTGTTTGTGTCACAATAAAACAACAATGTGCACCTTTAAAGCTGTCGGCATGTTGTGTAAATCAAATGGCGCTTACCCTCCAAAAATCCATTTTAATTCCAGCTTGTAATGCGACAAAACAGGACAAACACCAAGGGGGATGAATACTTTTGCAAGGCACTGTATGTGACCTGCTATGCTATGATTATTTCATGTAGTGTTTAAGGTTGTGTGTGTGTTTTTTTTTTTTTTTTGTTTTTTATTTCCCCTCTTGTGAGCACACAAGCACTGTCTTGCAGACTCCGATATGTTTGCTGATGAATGCTCAGTGTGAGAACTTAAGGGAAAATGAATCCTCTTACATGAGATCAGCAGCTCTCCTGCTACATGGTTACTCTGAGAGATGATCATCTGAAACGCACAGCAGGTTCCTGGAAAGTGTCACATGATAAAAACACTGCAGTGCAGAACACACACACACACACGGCTGCCTCATGCTCTCTTTTTACAGTTAAGGCCAATTTATGCTGACAACGCAGTCCTCGCAGATAGCGTCGCAGACAGTGTCTGCGTAGCCCCCCCACCTTCGCAGACGCTCTGCGCGCAGCTCCCAAAAATTGTGACCACCGCAGAAGCCTCGCAGACAGCGCCACAGACAAGAGGGCTCTGATTGGTCCACTCTACATCCGCTGTACACGCACTTCCGCTTCCCTACTTTCCTGGTTTGGTTTGTTTTCACGACCGCCATTTTTAAAAACACGAGCGAAGATGGAGCAGCACGAAGAGCGGTTGATCGAGGAAGTGAGGAAGTACGTACATCTATACGACTCCAGTTCTAGTCATTATAAAAAAAAAGTTCTAGTCATTATAAGTAACCGGAGGATAAACACTCCACTAACCACACCCACCAACTACTCCTAGCGACTTTGCGCCCCCTTGCGTTGTGCCGGTGAATAACATCGCGCACGCCTATTACTCCCTGCTCAACGATAAATTACAACTGTCTGCGAAAAGCTATCTGCGAAAGCCTTGTCGCAAGAGCATGCAGAGGCCTTTACACTGCAAAAAATGATATCTTAGCAAGTGCAAATATCTTGAAAATAGTTGAAACTATCTAACATTTCCTATTAGAAGAATACAAGACACCAATACTGAGATTATTAAACTAAGGGTGTATTCAGACCAGGATAGTTCGATAGTTCACTTGCTTTGGTCCGAACCAAATGTTTTTTTTTATTTTTTCATTTTGGTGCGGTTCGCTTTCACACTGTACATTTTAGTAAGCGGACCAAAATCTGTCAACAAAGCCACGCGCCCTGAGGTCGTTCAGCTATTGGTCAGAGACGACACGCGCACAAAGCGCTGTTCTGGGGACTGCGTGAACCCCTTCTCCTTCATTTTCTCACTGAATACAGCAAACATGTCGGCATTTTTGTGTGTTCTCTCCAAAAGCTCAGATATGTGGACATCTGCCCATATATCCACAAGGGTACGTGTTTCTTCCTCGGCCCACGTTTGCCCCCTACTCATTTTTTGTACTCTGTAGTCTAGCCTACCACTGGTCTGAATGACTGAACGACTGTTGTAAGGTTCCCTTGACAACCGAAACAGTGTTTGCACTTTGCGGTGGAGTGTCAAGACTCTGTTTCCCATAATGCTCGACAAACGACAGAAGCTCCCGAGGTACAAAAAAGCAAAACTGTCGGATTAGGTCCGGTCTGCTTTCACACCTCCAAAAGGTCCGCACCAGGGTTCCTTTGGTCCGGACTGAGTCCAACCTTGCAGCTCGGTCTCGGTCCGCTTGTTTGGTCCGGACCAGAGTTCGGTGGTTTGTATTCAGACCAACCCAAAAGGTCCGGACCAAGGGAAATTTGGTTCGTTTGGTCCAGACCAAACAACGTAGGTGTGAATACGCCCTTAGTTCTAGATTGTAACCAACTTATTCTAAGATGTCTTATCAAGTAAAAATATCTGTCAATGCAGCAAGATAATTTCACTCGTATTAAGACATTTTCTCCTCAAATTCAATTTTCAATTTTTTTGCAGTGTAGAACTGGTACACTGCAAAAAATGGCCTTTCAAAAATAAGAAATAAAAGATTAAAACAAAGCATATTTGCTTGAATCAGGTGAAAAAAATCTGCCAATGGAACGAGTCAAATTTGACTTGGTAAGATTTCTTAAAGTAAGATGAAAAATCTAACCTGTTTTTAGATGAAATAATTCCAAAATAAGATTGGGGAACTTATTACGCGAGATCTGATTAACTCAAAATAATCAAAATAGTTCTTATAACAAGATCGTACTTCTTACATTTAGCCATTCAAGTCATTTTTATTTATTTCATTTTAAGGGTATTTCACTTCAATTCATGACAAAGTCTTAGCAGTAAAAACTGAATTTAAGATAAATATACTAATATTAGGATTGTTAAATTCTACAACGAAGCATTGCTAGCTTAAAAGATTCTCCTTTTGTGACGTGTAATTAGTAAAATACTCTAGATATGAGACCAGAGACTATCTTGAATCAAGTTGACGACACGTGTAGCGTTGCAACAAGTTTATTTTTTTTCCCATTTCAACATTCAAACATTAAAACATCTCTTAAGATTCCACTTCCCCAGGACCTCAGGCACCAAAAAAAAAAAGTCTACGCATTTTGACTTACAGTGCTTACACAACACCAAAGCAACAGTGCATTTTGGGGGCACTGACTATTCATGTGTACGAGGGGTTTACAAGATCAGACACAAAAACAACCCCCAACCAACCAACCAACCAACCAAACAAACAAACAAACAAACAAAAACACTGAACTTAAGTCGCAGCATTCCAAAAAGGCCTCACTAAAACATCCTCCAGTCACTCCTAGCCTTTTTGAAGGCACTTGTCTGGTCTAGAGTCTGTACAGCATCTAGAAGGAGCTCACTCTGAATGACTGAGAAAACAGTCGCAGTAAACTGAGGATCTGTAAGGTGGAGTTGAATTGTAATGAAAGATTCAAAGATTTCAGTAAAGTTCATTTATTCCCAAAACAAGCGTACTTTGTTTTTTTTTTTCTTGAAACAAGATGAACCGCATTTGACAAATGTCCAAAATGTACTGACTTGTTTAAAAAAAACCTTGTTTTATTTTCAAAGGTGCTCCAAATAAGACTTTTTCAAGACATTTTGTCTATACAAGATTTTCAAGATGGACTGTCTAAAAACTAGCCTTTCTAGCTAAATGAGGTTTTGCTTGTTGGGCAATTATGTCTTATAATAAGGGTGGCTAGATGTTTTGACTTGAAAATAGACAAATAAACTTCCTAAGATTTGTATTTTTTGCAGTGTACTCAAACAACATTCATTTCCCTCTGACACTTGTTTCTGTTTCTGCTTTCCTCATCATGGAATATTTTACCTCCGCCAAGGAGGTTATGTTTTCGGTAGCGTTGGTTTGTTGGTTTGTTTGTTTGTTGGTTTGTCTGTTAGCAACATTACGGAAAAAGTAATGAACGGATTGCTCTGAAATTTTTTCCAGAGGTGTGACTGGGCACAAGTAACAATCCATTAAATTTTGGCGGTGATCCGGATCACCTTCTGGATCCCGGATTTTTTTAAAGGATTAATTTTTTCCCCATTGAAATGAATGCGCGCACGACGCAAAAAACAGATTTTTCCTTCTGTAGGCCAAACCGTAAGGTGTAAAGTCATGAAACTTGGTACACTGATAGAGGAGTGGACCCTGATTGATTTCATCAAGTTTCATGTTGGCATGTCTCACGATCTAGCGCCACCAACTGATCACAGTCTTACATGCGTTCATGCACGTAACTTTTGATCCATATGTCCAATTTCAATAAGTCTGGTGCCTTTGGAATCCTTGCCAGCTGAGCTCCGTATCAATGCGCTGCCGAAGCATGCAGAAGGTGTTAGTACGCCTGTCATTATAGTGCGGACTTTCCATAGCATAGAAAATCGCTACGTTTCAATTTGTGTAACTGAACTTGTTTCATATCACTGGTCATATAAACCTATGTAAACAGGAAAAACGCGGAAGAGTTTGGTCGCATCTAACTACAGCCCCAAAAAATACCATTGGCCATACTGAGCCTAGCTACATTGCTAACAGGAGTGACAGCGCGTCTGACTGCGTCTGACTGACTGGGAGGTCGCGCAAAGCTCGGAGAGGTACGGAGCAGCTCGTCTCAATTCAGATAAGAGCATATTTCATTATGGAAGTACGGTGGACTGTTCCTTTAAGATGAATTTAGACAGCTGAGTCCTGGCCTGAGGAGCTGGCTCTCCTGTGTTGAGCCAAGCGCCTGTATAGTGGTTGTTTTGTTTCCCCAATATACGAGTCCGTGCAATCCTTACTGCACTGAATTGCATACACTACGTTGTCCTGTTTGTGTCTGGGTATTCTGTCCTCAGGGTGGACCAGTTTCTGCTTCAGGGTGTTACTGGGTCTGAAATGTACCGGAATGTTGTGTTTGTAGAAGATCCTCCTGAGTTTCTCAGATAGACCAGAAATGTAGGGAATGACAATGTTCTTGCGTTTGTTCCTGTTATCCTCCTTGTCAGTTATGTTCCTTTTTATGCTCTTTAGGAAAGCCCAGTTGGAATAACGGCAATTCTGAAGTGCTTTCTTGATATGATTCTGCTCCTTCTCTTTTCCCTCTAACGTTGTAGGAATGTTCTGAGCCCTGTGTTGCAAGGTCCTAATGACCCTTATCTTGCTCGCTCTATTTGCTCTATCTCTATTCTCTCTCTCTGTGTCTCTCTATTCTTTCTCACTATTTTCTCTATTCTGTCTCTTGGTCTAGTCTCTCTCTCTCTCTCTCTCTCTCTCTATCCTCTCACACTTGCTCTCTGTAATGCAGCTGTAACAAACCAGATGTTCACGGATTATGAATGAACTCAAGGTTTTAATGAGCACAATGGAAAAAGACAATGTACAGTACAAAAGCCAGGCCAGGTCAATACCGAGAGATCCAAAACAGTAACGAGGGCTAGACAAATCATGGTCAGGAAACGAGCAAGAGTCCAAGAACCGGGAATCAGAAAAACACAGGCAACCTAAACACAAGGGCTAGGCAAATCATAATCGAAAAACAGGAGAGGATCGAGAAACTGGGAAGCAAGAGAAACAAGCAAACAAACACAAGGGCTAGGTGAAACAGGGAAAAAAAGAGAAGGCAAAAACGGTCATACACAGGAATACAATCAGAATAATAATGCTCACGAAAAGTAGAGGCAATACTGTACAAAGAACACCAAACAAAGGGGTATAAATACAGACATAAACAAAAAAGGTACAGGTGATGGTGATTAGAACTCGGGGGAACCACTCCTAGGAAGTGGCTTCGGCTTGGCTGACGGAGTGCACATGGTAGTGACTGGTGTGTGAGGGGGATTGTGGGAAGTGGAGTCCTGAGTGTTGGGTGAGCCCGGAAGCGTGACGCTCTCATCTCTCTCTCTTGCTCTATTTGCTCTCTCTATTCTACCTCTCTACTCTCTCTTGCTGGCATGGTAATAATAATAATAATAGGGCGGCACGGTGGTGTAGTGGTTAGCGCTGTCGCCTCACAGCAAGAAGGTCCTGGGTTCAAGCCCCGGGGCCGGCGAGGGCCTTTCTGTGTGGAGTTTGCATGTTCTCCCCGTGTCCGCGTGGGTTTCCTCCGGGTGCTCCGGTTTCCCCCACAGTCCAAAGACATGCAGGTTAGGTTAACTGGTGACTCTAAATTGAGCGTAGGTGTGAATGTGAGTGTGAATGGTTGTCTGTGTCTATGTGTCAGCCCTGTGATGACCTGGCGACTTGTCCAGGGTGTACCCCGCCTTTCGCCCATAGTCAGCTGGGATAGGCTCCAGCTTGCCTGCGACCCTGTAGAAGGATAAAGCGGCTAGAGATAATGAGATGAGATAATAATAATAATACATTGGTTTTATATAGCGCTTTTCTTAACACTCAAAGACGCTTGACAAAAATTACACACACAACATGCACACAGCACACACACAGAGGGAAAACAGAGGGAAAAAGGGTGGATGATAATGGAAGATGATGTGTCAGGTATTGTAAGTAGCATTGAAGAGATGAGTTTTGAGTTGGTTTTTGAAGGACGTCAGTGTATCAGAGTTTCGGATGGCTTGTGGGAGAGAGTTCCAGAGAGTTGGGGCAGCAATGGTGAAGGCTCTGTCTCCCATTGTACGATATTTGGTCCTGGTGGTGGGTGTAAGAAGGTTTGCGTCAGCAGAGCGTAGTCGGCGAGTAGGAGAGTAGCGTTGGAGGAGATCAGTCAGGTATGGGGGAGCGAGGTTATTAAGAGCTTTGTAGGTGATGAGGAGGATCTTGAAATGTATATGTTGTTTAATGGGAAGCCAGTGAAGTTGACAGAGGATGGGGGTGATGTGTTCTCTGGAGGGGGATCGAGTGAGCAGTCGGGCAGCAGAGTTTTGAACATATTGCAGGTTTTGGAGAACAGAGGAGGGGAGGCCATACAGGATGCTGTTACAGTAGTCAAGTCTGGAGGTGATGAAGGCGTGGATTAGTGTTTCTGCAGCTGAGGAGGAGAGAATGGGTCGTAGACGTGCTATGTTACGTAGATGAAAAAAAGATGTTTTGGTGACATGGTTAATGTGTGACTTGAAGGAAAGTGCAGGGTCCATGTAGATTCCAAGATTTCTGACCAGGGGGGAAGGAGTAACAGAGTGACCATCGATGCAGAGTGAGAAATCTTGGGAGGTGGGGAGGATGGATTTTGGACCAAAGATGATAATTTCAATTTTATTGTTGTTGAGTTTGAGAAAGTTGTGGCTCATCCAGGTTTTAATATCTGTCAGGCAGTTGGTGAGGGTGGAAAAGATAGCTGGAGTGATGGTTTTAGTGGTGATGTAGAGCTGGATGTCATCGGCGTAGCAGTGGAATTGAAGTCCATGGCGGCGTATAATGTAACCGAGTGGAAGCATGTATAAGATGAAGAGAATGGGGCCAAGAACTGAACCTTGCGGGACTCCATGTGAAACAGGGGTGATACGGGATTTGTGATGGTTAATAGCAATGAAGTGGAATCTTTCAGACAGATAGGATTTGAACCAAGAAAGGGCGCAGTCAGTGACACCAATGGATTTCAAACGGTTGAGAAGGATGGAATGATTAACTGTGTCAAAATACAATGGTACCCCTCTCTCTGTACCTTCTTATTAACACTTATAACTTTACAACACAGCAATTAATTAGCTACAGCTTACTCTTGCCCCATATCCCCCCTTTGCTCCCATTTGTTTGTCTACTGCGATTATAGCTCGCACTTCCAGATGCCCTGAATCACAGCATGCGATGCTCGGAGCGAGGGGGGGGGGATTGTGTAATAAAATGTTTGAGAAATATCTCTTTGAATACTTAAACACTTTGAATACTTTAGGTCAGTTCATAGTGTTTATTGAATGAGAATATTTTGTTTTGAAAAGGAAGCAGTGTTAAAGTTGTTGGCATATCGATTTTTAAGGTCTGTTTTTACTGCGATGCAGTTTGTACAATAAAAATTATTTCCATTCTGTAGCTATTTCATGCAGGGCGGCGCGGTGGTGTAGTGGTTAGCGCTGTCACCTCACAGCAAGAAGGTCCTGGGTTCGAGCCCCGGGGCCGGCGAGGGCCTTTCTGTGTGGAGTTTGCATGTTCTCCCCGTGTCCGCGTGGGTTTCCTCCGGGTGCTCCGGTTTCCCCCACAGTCCAAAGACATGCAGGTTAGGTTAACTGGTGACTCTAAATTGACCGTAGGTGTGAATGTGAGTGTGAATGGTTGTCTGTGTCTATGTGTCAGCCCTGTGATGACCTGGCGACTTGTCCAGGGTGTACCCCGCCTTTCGCCCGTAGTCAGCTGGGATAGGCTCCAGCTTGCCTGCGACCCTGTAGAACAGGATAAAGCGGCTAGAGATAATGAGATGAGATGAGATGAGCTATTTCATGCAAGCAAACCTGATAGTAATCAAAGACTTTATTATTTACATGATGAAATAACAGTGTTTTTATATTCTGTGTACTTCTGACAGTAGAATAAACCCAGGGATGAGAGTTTTCCGCTTTTCGGCGGATTTCCGCTTTTTCAGAGTAAAAATCAACCTTTTTATATTATGCCAAATCCATTGAGATTTTTTTTTTCATTTATTGAGGGGGGTTGGGGTATGTTCCTTCGTGATACTCAAGCGTAATTCATTCCTACGATGATGTTACATGTTTACATTTTTGCCATCTTTAGTCTCGCCAAGTCTCGCAGTAGAATACGTGTTACCTACAATGTAATTGGTTAAAACATCGCTGGCGAGAGCATGATAGCCAATCATAACAGTTCTTACAAGAGTGTGGGAGAGAACAAAAGCCAGTCATAACAGTTCTTACAAAAGTACCCACATCTGTTCTATTTTATAGAAACTTGCACATGTTCATTGTCGCTGCGCTTCAAAAATACGTTTCTCTTTCGTATCGGCTTTTTTACTCAAAATGCCGAATACAATTGACAAGCGAGACGAAGCAAAGGTACGTGAAATCAATGCTGGTATAAAAAACAGAGGACTGACAAGCTCTTGTCTTTGGCCAAAAAGCTTAAGTCGAAATGATCAAATGAAAATGAGAAGTGACTGTGAACTATAAATAATTGTATAAAGTGTACATAGACATTATCCCATAAACTTAGCATTCGTTTGATTTAGTACATTGAACATGTATATGATAGATAGTCAGTAAATCTGAATTAATGCTGACAGTTTTGAAAACTTAAATATTTCAAAAGACTTTTTGAAGAAATCATATGCAACTAATGAGGACATAGGGAGAAAAGGTCAGTCACCCTAAAATTTTATTTAATATATGAACATTTTGATAATTAATAAAACTTAAGTTTAATGTGAATTTAGTTTGTCGTTTTTGTTGATCATGAATTATAACCATACCCTTGAATGTAGTGTGATTTTATCTTGAATTCAAACAATACTGCTATTGATTTGAAACATATTTTCATGTAAATATATATAAAAAAGGGCGGCACGGTGGTGTAGTGGTTAGCGCTGTCGCCTCACAGCAAGAAGGTCCGGGTTCGAGCCCCGTGGCCGGCGAGGGCCTTTCTGTGCGGAGTTTGCATGTTCTCCCCGTGTCCGCGTGGGTTTCCTCCGGGTGCTCCGGTTTCCCCCACAGTCCAAAGACATGCAGGTTAGGTTAACTGGTGACTCTAAGGCTACGTTTACATTACGTCGAATCAGCGGATCATCAGATTAACGTTCTTAAAACGATTCGCGTTTACACTAAAACCGTTAGCCGTGCACACAGCAACGCCAATACGCGGATACGCTCGGCTCCGCAGGCATCCTGCGCTCCAAATCACTCCGCCCTGAACAGCGAGTGCCCTCTGGAGGGTGCGCACTCCGGCCCTGCGCAGCTCACAGAGCGCGCGAGTGAAGTGCACAAGCCACGATTCGGGACTGAGCCGCTGTGTGTGTGATCCCAGTGCATGTCGGGCATGTGCATCACTTACTACTTGCAAGTGGAAGGATGGCAAGCCTAAAGACAATCATAACTACACAATGGGCAGTATTTGCATCAGTATTTGCAGTATTTTCATACTTTTATACTCTTTAATGAAAGGTGATACAAGGCGGAAGTCCGCGCCGTTTTTCAGCAGTCGCGTCACATGACCAACGCCAGCGAATCAGGAAGGTGGATGTCACAGTGACGTTGTCCAATGAGATGCCAGCTAGAGCTCAGCACAGCGTATCCGCGTATTTTGAATGTTTACACAGCACCGGAGCTGACACGATCTGGATTGAATATGTGGACGCTGGCGGATTCCCGTTTCCAGGCGTTTCCAGGCGGTTTAATGTAAACGGACAGTGCATCCGCGAAGAAAACGAGACAGATACGGTCTAGTGTAAACGTAGCCTGAATTGACCGTAGGTGTGAATGTGAGTGTGAATGGTTGTCTGTGTCTATGTGTCAGCCCTGTGATGACCTGGCGACTTGTCCAGGGTGTACCCCGCCTTTCACCCGTAGTCAGCTGGGATAGGCTCCAGCTTGCCTGCGACCCTGTAGAAGGATAAAGTGGCTAGAGATAATGAGATGAGATGTATAAAAAAGACAACAGATATATTTTTTTATCTCCTACAGCTCAGATTGCAGGACAAGTGGTTTGTAAGGCCTTATTTTTCAAAATTTTCCAGGGGGGCATCTTGAAGCCCCCACCCGTTGGCTTCGGGCGCCATCTTGTTTTCTGCTTTTTTGATGACCACCCACTCTCATCCCTGTAAACCACAAACCTATATGTCATGTGATATACTGTACCATGAACCTGCTCGATACACATTTTTGGTCATAACCACCCAGAACTAGGTGGTATCTCTATTTGCTTAGACAGACATGCTTGAATAAACAAACTAATTTTCTGACAATGCCTAGTTTACTGTTCTTTGGATGAAAACTGTTCTGGGTTGCGATCGACAGAAGGATAGATCAAAACGACCTCAGAGCTGCTTGTACAGACCTACTGTCTCTGTCAATTTACACTCGTGTGCACAATGTCAACATGTCACTCTCAATCTCAATGTCTCTGTTTGTCAGAATTCCAAAGAAGGCCTAAAGAAGTCTCAGAGTCGATCCTTCATAAGCAACCTCAAGCAGAAGGTGAGACGTTATGCTTTACTTCATTCTCTCACATCTTCTTTTACCCTGTTTTATTTCCTCTTTAGTGCTGTTGTAAATTTTTTTTAACTCATTCTCTCGCTCAGCTTCTCTTTTACTTACAGCACCAATCAAAAGTTTGTACACCCCTACTCTACTCATTCATAGGTTTTTCTGTATTGTGGCATTGTAAAACCATACTGAAGACATCAAAACTATGAAATAACATTTTGAACATATACAGTGCTGAGCGTAAATGAGTGCACCCCCTTTGAAAAGTAACATTTTAAACAATATCTCAATGAACACAAACAATTTCCAAAATGTTGACAAGACAAAGTTTAATATAACATCTGTTTAACTTATAACGGGAAATTAAAGGACATGGGACACGAAACATAAATGCACGCTATATCAGTTTCTTTCCATTAAAAATATGAATTAATTGCATCAACAAATACAAAATCATCTATTAAATTCAGCAAAATCGTTATATTCGTGATGATTATATGGCATTTCTGCTCGACTTCCGATATGCATTTTTTGCAACCGGAAGAGCCGCTGTCACGTGATCATACGTCACAAAAACTTTCGGGCACAGCACAAGCGGGTAGATGAATGGAGAAGTGGATGACAAGAAAATTGTTTTTATAGTCTTTAAAGTACATTGGACAGCATACATTGGACATCATGGTGTGTTGTGCTGCTTATGGTTGCAATAATTCCAATGGGAAATGCCCTGGAGTAAGATTTTTTGCATTCCCCAAGGACCCGAAGCTGAGGAAAGTGTGGGCTCACCTGCGCATGCGCAGTAGGCTTCGCGCATGCACAGTAGGCTTGGTAGGACAACTCCAAGAGGTAGGATAACTTTACAGAACACCTGTTGAAAAAACTTTGCACCTACTTTTTCCCACAAACTGTGTTCAGACCATTTCACTGAGGATTCTTTCAACATTAATACTCAGGTACTGAGCGATATTAATTCATGAAACATGAAACAGGAAGCATAAGGATGAGAAAAAAAAACAGTTTAAATCGGGAAGCTGCGCACATTTGCGCCAGGCTGCACAAATGTGCGCAGCTTCCCGATTTAAACTGTTTTTTTCTCATCCTTATACTTCATGTTTCATGAATTAATATCGCTATTTTTTTTAAAAATCGGATCTGCGCGATTCAGCCGTGAAAAAGGCGGCATCCGCCGAAAGGCGCGCTGTTTGCATCCCTGCACGGAGGCCAGGGGACAGGGCAGGAATATTTTTGTTGATATGAGTGATCCGGTGCGATTTCGCGACCCCCCTGTTGAAGACCTCTGCGCTAAGCGACTGAAAGCCGAGGTAAGGATTAGTATTATAATTTTGGGTGTATCAATTATTGATTATCATAATTCTGACTTGTTTCACCATTTTGAATGTTTTCATCTCGGACTCTGGAAGCATTGTATCTCAATCAATCTCGAAAAATATCAGCAAAAAAAAAACTAGCTTGCAACGGACTTTAGCTAGATCTATGATGAACTTTCAATGTATGATACAAAAATAATACTTCTTTCAACAGATCATTAGCCTTTGAGCGGAATTGTTTTTAACTTACCAGGAAGTGTTATCCAGCCGACCGCTTTCAGTTTCATGGGGATTGAATGAACTCTCACTCTCAGAATCATCTGACCCGTCAGAGTAAAGACAAGATCCATGTTCATGTGAATTTCCAGCTATCGGTTCGAATTGACAGGGTCTAACTTCACATCTCTGTGAAACATCGGGAATATCACTGTCGATGGTGTCCATTTCGGTAACCTGTTTACATTAGATACCCAAGCGCTGGCTCCTTGGAAAGTTTTTGTTGCGTCATGGGTCACGTGACCACCTAGCTCATTAACGAATCCTTGTTTTACGCTGATGTATAAAAAAACTTGAATAATGTGATGATTTTCACATTTTTGACGCCCTGCAGTGATTTAGATGGCATTTCTTATGTCCTTTATACATAATTATACCCAGAAAAAAATCCATGTCCCATATCCTTTAAGGTTAATAATATAACTTAGATTACACATTTTTCAGTTTTACTCAAATTAGGGTGGTGCAAAAATGAGTACACCCCACAACAAAAACTACATCTAGTACTTTGTATGGCCTCCATGATTTTTAATGACAGCACCAAGTCTTCTAGGCATGGAATGAACAAGTTGGCGACATTTTGCAACATCAATCTTTTTCCATTCTTCAACAATGACCTCTTTTAGTGACTGGATGTTGGATGGAGAGTGATGCTCAACTTGTCTCTTCAGAATTCCTCAAAGAAAATAATTTCTTTACACCACAAAGGTGAAGGCTACAAGAAGATCAGCAAAGCTTTACTTATCAGTCAGAATACTGTAGCGAAAGTGGTACAAAAATTTAAGAAAGATGGAACTGCAACCATCTCACAGAGACGTCCAGGTCGTCCACGGAAGTTAACACCTCGACAGGAGCGTCTTCTGATAAGAAGGGTTGAAGAAAATCGGCATGCAAGTTCACTGCAGTTATCTAAAGAAGTAGAAAGCCAAACTGGGGTGACTATTTCCCGTGAAACAATACGGCGTACACTGCAGAGGAATGGCATGCATGGATGCCACCCACGAAAGAAGCCTCTCCTAAAGCCCAGGCGCAAAAAAGCCCGCCTAGAGTTTGCCAGGGCCCATGCTGACAAAGATGAAGACTACTGGGACTCTATACTCTGGAGTGATGAGACCAAGATAAATGTTTTTGGAACTAATGGCTTCAAAACTATATGTCGTTGCAAAGGTGAGGAGTACAAAGAAAACTGCATGGTGCCTACAGTGAAACATGGTGGTGGCAGTGTCCTTATGTGGGGCTGCATGAGTGCTGCTGGTGTCGGGGAGCTGCATTTCATTGACGGCATCATGAATTCACAGATGTATTGCTCTATACTGAAAGAGAAGATGCGACCATCACTCCATGCCCTTGGATGTTGTGCACTTTTCCAACATGACTAAACACACATCTAAGGCCACTGTTGGATTTCTGAAGAAGAACAGGGTGAAAGTGATTCAGTGGCCAAGTATGTCTCCTGATCTGAACCCAATCGAACACCTACGGGGAATTCTGAAGAGACAAGTTGAGCATCACTCTCCATCCAGCATCCAGTCACTAAGGCTACATCCACACGACAACGGCAACGAGATTTTTTTTTAAAAATATCGCGTCCACATGGGCAACGGATCAGTAAAATATCAGGTACATATGGCAACGCAACGCTTGCTGAAAACGATGCAATACACATGCCACACCTCTACGTGTGCTGTAAGACGGTCCCATCGGAGACACCAGAACAATAGAAGAAGTAGACGCATGCGCATAAACCCCTTCTTCTGTAGCATTAGCCACATAAAGTTTTGATTATTAATCAGTAGCATAAAACAAAAGACACAGAAAGAGGAATGAATGGGGGTAGATGGAAGCCGGTACGCCAACATTCTGATATCCTCCAGAATTCTTTAATGGTCCGGAATAAATTGAATGCTACACATTGATGGATTACTTTGTTCTTCTACGCCCTTTTTGAGGAACGTATTGTCGGACTTAAACCAACATCTGAAGAGGTGAGATCGCTCCTTTTTTTTTTCCTATTTTTGCTGGCGGGATTGTTTTTGTTTTTGGAAAGCAGTGAAAATATTTTGTAAGCGCGTTTCATGAACCAAGTTATAGGATTTGTTGACAACTCGCATCGAGTTCGTTACACTTCTACCCGGTGTGAAGCACTGACAGTCATGTGGTTGTGATGTCATCATAAACAAATCCGTTCTACTCATCCAGACGACTTCGCAACGGCGCCGTTGCCAGATTTTTCCACTCTGGAACCCGTTCTCAAAAGATTTCATTTTGGGGCACCCAAAACGCTGGTGCCGTGTGGACACCAGGCCGAAACGATAAACAATTTTATCAGATTCACCTGAACCCGTTGCCGTGTGGACAGGGCCTGAGGGCTGAGAGAGCAGCTGAGGGACTCAGAGACTAATCACTATTGATAGGTGTGGAACAGCTGCTAATGAAGTGCCATTCTTGCTGATCAGAGCTTTCAGGCCTCTCAGTGCATGCATATTCACTCCCAGTTAGCACTGAACATGCCCTGAATAGCACAACCTGAGTATGGGATATTTAGAGATTACCTGGAGCCAGAATTAGCTTGATGTAAAAGATATAATGTTTATTTAAAGTTTGTTTGAATATTGTGTGTGTGTTTCTGTATACGACTGAGGACCAAATATCCCCACATTCATAGAAAAATCCATAAAATCTCATAACTGCTTTAAAAACAAATAGATCAAAATTACTCTGACAGCATGATAGAAAGCCAATATACACTTTTACAACACAACACATCACTGTCAACATTGAATCTCCTGCGGCACAACCCAGTTTTTCTCATCAATAAATAAAAAAACAACAACAACTTTTTGTATTTCAAACATGGAAAAGGAGAGGAGTGGCCAGCCTGGGGCATGTATTTGAAGGCCGCTTACTCATTTATTTATTTAATGATATTTTAACAGGAGGGCGGCACGGTGGTGTAGTGGTTAGCGCTGTCGCCTCACAGCAAGAAGGTCCGGGTTCGAGCCCCGTGGCCGGCGAGGGCCTTTCTGTGTGGAGTTTGCATGTTCTCCCCGTGTCCGCGTGGGTTTCCTCCGGGTGCTCCGGTTTCCCCCACAGTCCAAAGACATGCAGGTTAGGTTAACTGGTGACTCTAAATTGACCGTAGGTGTGAATGTGAGTGTGAATGGTTGTCTGTGTCTATGTGTCAGCCCTGTGATGACCTGGCGACTTGTCCAGGGTGTACCCCGCCTTTCGCCCGTAGTCAGCTGGGATAGGCTCCAGCTTGCCTGCGACCCTGTAGAACAGGATAAAGCGGCTAGAGATAATGAGATGAGATTTTAACAGGATGCTTCTTCACCAAAGTGATTTTCAAGAAGGTCCTGTAAAAACTAATTACATGTTACAAGATTGAGAAAGTCTCATCTCATTATCTCTAGCCGCTTTATCCTTCTACAGGGTCGCAGGCAAGCTGGAGCCTATCCCAGCTGACTACGGGCGAAAGGCGGGGTACACCCTGGACAAGTCGCCAGGTCATCACAGGGCTGACACATAGACACAGACAACCATTCACACTCACATTCACACCTACGGTCAATTTAGAGTCACCAGTTAACCTAACCTGCATGTCTTTGGACTGTGGGGGAAACCGGAGCACCCGGAGGAAACCCACGCGGACACGGGGAGAACATGCAAACTCCATACAGAAAGGCCCTCGCCGGCTACGGGGCTCGAACCCAGGACCTTCTTGCTGTGAGGCGACAGCGCTAACCACTACACCACCGTGCCGCCTGAGAAAGTTTAAAAACAAAATATTTGAACTAATTGAAACAAATTGATAAAAAAATTAAGATTATAATAATGTAAGAATGTAAAAATTTGAATCGTCTGCATTGAAAGACTTTAAAAGAATTTAGATTTAAACCGGGAAATCTTCGAGCACTGTTTAAAGGAGAACTGAAGGCAAATTTTTTATCAAAATTCTATTTATTTCATTTTATTAAATATAAAAATATACATTTTTGATCGCTATTTTGTCGTTGCTATAGCAAGTTATGAGTGTTTGAAATATGCTCTGTAATATATCAGTCCATATGTCAAAGCAATGGCCGTAAACAAGATTAGTTGAGACCTGTACGAGACATCGTAGGACGGAAGTAAAACGTACAGCGGAAATCAAAGTGACCGACATCTGCCAACGTTGTCAAAAGACGCGCGCGCCCTCTTTCGAATGCTGATGTAATCAAGCCGGAAGTTTTGTTTGTTTTGATAGCAATCAGGAAAGTTTAAAAAAAGTAGGCGGTAATCGTCATTTAAACTTGTTTTTGTGCAATATTTCATTTGGAAAACAGTTTTCAAAATGGCGGCACTGACCCCTGGCTGACACTTCTTCACGTTTTGAAGTCTCACACAAGTCTCGTGAAGATCGCGTGAATAAGCGACGCCTGCCATTGACCAAACAAACTAAATTCAACATGGCTAAAAACCCAATAGGCCAATAAGTATAATTTTTAATTGCCAATATGAGTCACGATATAAGGTTACTAAAACTGAAAATGTAATTGAATAGCACGTTAATTAAGAAATAAAGCAAGTTTAAAAATAACTTCAATTCTCCTTTAATATCATCATTTAGAGTGCTTTATTCTTTGATGGCTTGACACGATATCCTTTGTTTTCCCCAATTCGTTTTTTTGCAGTTGGTAGATGAAACTCGCTTCCATGTCTTGTCTCATAACCATGTTCGTTCAGCTTAGGCCCTGTCTACACGGCAACAGATTCAGGTGAATCTGATAAAATTGTTTATCGTTTCGGCCTGGCGTCCACACGGCACCGGCGTTTTGGGTGCCCCAAAACGAAATCTTTTGAGAACGGGTTCCAGAGTGGAAAAATCTGGCAACGGCGCCATTGCGAAGTCGTCTGGATGAGTAGAACGGATTTGTTTACGATGACGTCACAACCACATGACTGTCAGTGCTTCACGCCGGGTAGAAGTGTAACGAACTCAATGCGAGTTGTCAACAAATCCTATAACTTGGTTCATGAAACGCCCTTACAAAATATTTTCACTGTGAATATTTATTGTGTAATGGTGCAAAGTGAAAGAGAGAGAGAGAGAGAGAGAGAATAGCCCTTAGGGCAGAGTCTTTAGTCCAAACACTGCGGAAGCAGTACCAAACCGCGCACCGCCCGTGCGCTTTCCAAAAACAAAACCAATCCCACCAGCAAAAATAGGAAAAAAAAAAGGAGTGATCTCACCTCTTCAGATGTTGGTTTAAGTCCGACAATACAGTCCTCAAAAAGGGCGTAGAAGAACAAAGTAATCCATCAACGTGTAGCATTCAATTTATTCCGGACCATTAAAGAATTCTGGAGGATATCAGAATGTTGGCATACCGGCTTCCATCTACCCCCATTCATTCCTCTTTCCGTGTTTTTCGTTTTACGCTACTGATTAATAATCAAAACTTTATGTGGCTGATGCTACAGAAGAAGGGGTTTATGCACATGTCTACTTCTTCTATTGTTCTGGTGTCTCCGATGGGATCGTCTTACAGCACACGTAGAGGTGTGGCATGTGTATTGCATCGTTTTCAGCAAGCGTTGCGTTGCAATATGTACCTGCTATTTTACTGATCCGTTGCCCATATGGACGCGATATTTAAAAAAAAAAAATCTCGTTAACGTTGTCGTGTGGATGTAGCCTTAGTCAACTTTAGGTTTGATGGTGTCCTCTAACTCTCCAAGCAAAAAAAAAAAAAGTCTCAAAGTCCAAGAGGTTGCAGAAAGGTTTAGACTTTTATCAAATCAAATAATAAAAGCCGTATACGGTCTACAGAGTGAACTGAATAAAAATGACAAAGTTCTCATTTTATACTGTCTCATAGAAAAACACAGTGTATACAAATAATTTCATTGGTTAACATGTCACGTCATACCACTTCAGCATTTTCTACTGGGCAATACATCTCACACCTCTCACATTTTGCATCAACTGAGCCAAATTTTCGAGTATGAATGGTCCATTCAGAAAGAATCAAAATGTATGATAAGGAGTGGTATATTGTAAATAACATAGCATTCATGATTCAAAATGGCTAGAGTCAAATCAAGTTTAAAGCTAACACAGGCCACAGGTGTGAGCTAGTGCAACACTCGTAGCCTTGACCAGTCTCCCACACCATAACATCTCATCTCATCTCATTATCTCTAGCCGCTTTATCCTGTTCTACAGGGTCGCAGGCGAGCTGGAGCCTATCCCAGTTGACTACGGGCGAAAGGCGGGGTACACCCTGGACAAGTCGCCAGGTCATCACAGGGCTGACACATAGACACAGACAACCATTCACACTCACACCTACGGTCAATTTAGAGTCACCAGTTAACCTAACCTGCATGTCTTTGGACTGTGGGGGAAACCGGAGCACCCGGAGGAAACCCACGCGGACACGGGGAGAACATGCAAACTCCGCACAGAAAGGCCCTCGCCGGCCACGGGGCTCGAACCCGGACCTTCTTGCTGTGAGGCGACAGCGCTAACCACTACACCACCATGCCGCCCCCCTTGCCGGCCCCAGGGCTCAAACCCAGGACCTTCTTGCTGTGAGGCGACAGCGCTAACCACTACACCACCGTGTAGGCAGAAATGGTTCAGTTACTTGTTTATTTAAAAGAAAAGCTGTATACAAAAGTGAATGCAATGCAGTGGTTCATACAAAACAGCGAGAGTGCTGCTTGTTCTAGTCATGTGGTTGTGACATCATCATAAACAAATCCGTTCTACTCATCCAGACGACTTTGCAATGGCGCCGTTGCCAGAATTTTCCACTCTGGAACCCGTTCTCAAAAAATATCGTTGTGGGGCACCCAAAACGCCGGTGCCGTGTGGACGCCAGGCCGAAATGATAAACAATTTTATCAGATTCACCTGAATCCGTTGCCGTGTGGACAGGGCCTATGTGTCAGCCCTGTGATGACCTGGCGACTTGTCCAGGGTGTACCCCGCCTTTCGCCCGTAGTCAGCTGGGATAGGCTCCAGCTTGCCTGCGACCCTGTAGAAGGATAAAGTGGCTACAGATAATGAGATGAGATGAGATGAGATCTCCATAGGTGTATAGAGGCCCATTTCCAGCAACTCTCACTCCAGTGTTCTAATGGTACAATGTGTTTGCTCATTGCCTCAGAAGGCTAATGGATGATTAGAAAACCCTTGTACAATCATGTTAGCACAGCTGAAAACAGTTGAGCTCTTTAGAGAAGCTATAAAACTGACCTTCCTTTGAGCAGATTGAGTTTCTGGAGCATCACATTTGTGGGGTCGATTAAATGCTCAAAATGGCCAGAAAAATGTCTTGACTATATTTTCTATTCATTTTACAACTTATGGTGGTAAATAAAAGTGTGACTTTTCATAGAAAACACAAAATTGTCTGGGTGACCCCAAACTTTTGAACGGTAGTGTAACTTCATTTCTTCTTTACTGAAAATCAACATACTCAGCTTTTGAATTAGTATGTAATCAGCATAAATAGAAATCAATGTACATGTGGTTCTACGAATCGAAATGCATTTGCTATTACTTAAGTTGTGTGTGTTTATATATATGATTATATGAATCAGGATACATTTGTGATTACTTAAGGTGTGTGTGTTTATATATGCATCAAAATACAATCGTCATAGACCAAATTATTGTTTATATGATGACATCAAGTCATGTGTGCATGGTTACATACATGTGTGGTTACATTAAGGGTATAAAATCACCACAATGGTAACAAGTTGTTCTTACATTTGAAGATGGGCAGACATCGGGGATAGAGTCTGCATTGAGTGAATTCTTTCCAGTTATGTTTTTTACATGCATCGGTTTCTGAGAACTGTAGGGGATAATCCAAGATAATCTTGGCGGCTTTGTTGTGCAGAATTTGAAGTGATTGTATTAGCATGATGTTGTCTTTATCTCCCCACACAATGTCACCATAATCAAAGAGCGGTAGAAATAAGCTATTGGAGTACAACAATCTGGCGAATTTAGATAAATGATGTTTACTTTGCTTTAGAAGACCAAGGCGTTTATTGATTTTGGTAATCTGTTTTTCAATTTCAATCTGTTTTTCACTTAGATTTTGGTCATCTGATTTTTTGTTTTGCTCATGACATTCAACCAGATTCAAAAGAAATTCAACATTCCACAATATTGCTGTTACCAATATATCCAAATTATACAGGTAATTAAGAGCAAAATCAGCTCAAATACTTTTCCTGTCTAATACGGCCTTTGAACACAACACACCATAACATCAATCCCTACTGCAGTATGGTATTCCAATCTTAACACAGAGGTCTCTGATATTGACTGGAAATCAGTACCTTCCTTCCCATGCCATGCAATTGGGTGGCGCCGATCTCCATTTCCATAGCCCTTGGCCTCTCACCTATACAGCTAGGGCTACAGTGGTAGGCTGGTCCTTTGGTAACCGTGAAAGTTTGACTCCCAACTTGCATCTGTATTGCAGTGTGCCTTGCCAGACAGCAGTATGTACCATTTTTATGATGGTCTTTGGTATGACCCAACCACGAGTAGAACTCCCGATCTCCCGATCGAGAGGTGAACACCCTAACCACTAGGCCAACTCACGTTTTGGAAATCAGTACAGCATGTAGTAACATATTTCAAATATCAGGCAATACTAAAACTCAGCCTATTCATTGGGCCTTTTGCAAACACTGCCCAAACACAACAGATGACTAGCTACACTTGCTTTGGTCTTGCCCACTCATGTACACATTTTGGTTGGAGATCATGAGCAGGCTGTCTACATTTCATAACACTCCACAGTTATATTATTCGACGACAATACAATACCCCAAAGCTTGAATCATTACATTACAGGCATCCTTATCCAGAGCAATGTACAACATACCCAGAGCAGCCTGGGGAGCAGTTGGGGGTTAAGTACCTTGCTTAAAGGCACTTCAGCCATTCCTGTTGGTCTAGGGAATTGAACCAGTAACTTTTTGGTCCCAAAGCTGCTTGTCTTACCATTCGGCCATGACTTAATTTCTGTTAGCATTCATAACAATCGCTAAAAACGTCACCTGCACCAAGCTTTCAATCCTATCCTGGTTCAACCTTCTTGCAGAATATACTTCATTTGAAAAACTCCCATCAATCTGTAATGGAACACAGAAATCATTTCAAGATGCATAGAGTCTCTTTTAGAAATATCTGGACAATTGACTCCTCTTACTGTTACCTGGTTACGTATTTTACCTCAATCAGAGTTATGGTTCATCCTCTCAAAATGATAGATAAACATAGTAGGTAATAACATGCAAGTCCCTCTCCTCTCCTCCCCTCCACTTCATTTCACCTCACTTTCCCCTCCCTAACCACCCTACTATCACTCTTAATTAATTCAAAACCCTGAGAATTTTTAAAATTTTTTTTTCCTTTTTGTTTCCTCTCTTTCTTTGAATTGTTTTCTCCAGTTAGTTTAAGTCTTAGGGCAGCACGGTGGTGTAGTGGTTAGCGCTGTCGCCTCACAGTAAGAAGGTCCGGGTTCGAGCCCCGGGGCCGGCGAGGGCCTTTCTGTGTGGAGTTTGCATGTTCTCCCCGTGTCCGCGTGGGTTTCCTCCGGGTGCTCCGGTTTCCCCCACAGTCCAAAGACATGCAGGTTAGGTTAACTGGTGACTCTAAATTGAGCGTAGGTGTGAATGTGAGTGTGAATGGTTGTCTGTGTCTATGTGTCAGCCCTGTGATGACCTGGCGACTTGTCCAGGGTGTACCCCGCCTTTCGCCCGTAGTCAGCTGGGATAGGCTCCAGCTTGCCTGCAACCCTGTAGAACAGGATAAAGCGGCTACAGATAATGAGATGAGATGAGAATAAAGCTTGGCTTGACCTAAAAGCAAAGTAATAAAAGTTGCAGTTAATTAATTCTGTTAGGGAGAACTAAATGTTCTCACTTCGATTCTGGGTTCACAGAGCTGCAGTCACTAAATCAAAGGAACATTACAGATAGATTTTTCCACAGACAGCACTGTCAGGGTTGATTTTTCACTTTTAATTACAGTGCCTTTCATTGCCAGTCTCATCTTCTCCAGCTTCATACATTCTGCCTCATTTATGTCGCTGGATATGAATGAATTTATTTATTGAGCATTTACACAAGAAATGCTCATGAAAATCCACTCCTGAGAGCTCCTGAGTTTGCGTAACTGAACATATAAGGAGATTCACTTATATGAACCTCAACTGACCTTAGTAGTTTCATATTAAACAAGCATATACAACCCCGATTCCAAAAAAGTTGGGACAAAGTACAAATTGTAAATAAAAACAGAATGCAATAATTTACAAATCTCAAAAACTGATATTGTATTCACAATAGAACATAGACAACATATTAAATGTCGAAAGTGAGACATTTTGAAATTTCATGCCAAATATTGGCTCATTTGAAATTTCATGACAGCAACACATCTCAAAAAAGTTGGGACAGGAGCAATAAGAGGCTGGAAAAGTTAAAGGTACAAAAAGGGAACAGCTGGAGGACCAAATTGCAACTCATTAGGTCAATTGGCAATAGGTCATTAACATGACTGGGTATAAAAAGACCAATCCCCCTAATTCTGCGCCGACAAATAGTGGAGCAATATCAGAAAGGAGTTCGACAGTGTAAAATTGCAGAGTTTGAACATATCATCATCTACAGTGCATAATATCATCAAAAGATTCAGAGACTCTGGAAGAATCTCTGTGCGTAAGGGTCAAGGCCGGAAAACCATACTGGGTGCCCGTGATCTTCGGGCCCTTAGACGGCACTGCATCACATACAGGCATGCTTCTGTATTGGAAATCACAAAATGGGCTCAGGAATATTTCCAGAGAACATTATCTGTGAACACAATTCACCGTGCCATCTGCCATTGCCAGCTAAAACTCTATAGTTCAAAGAAGAAGCCGTATCTAAACATGATCCAGAAGCGCAGACGTCTTCTCTGGGCCAAGGCTCATTTAAAATGGACTGTGGCAAAGTGGAAAACTGTTCTGTGGTCAGACGAATCAAAATTTGAAGTTCTTTATGGAAATCAGGGACGCCGTGTCATTCAGACTAAAGAGGAGAAGGACGACCCAAGTTGTTATCAGCGCTCAGTTCAGAAGCCTGCATCTCTGATGGTATGGGGTTGCATTAGTGCGTGTGGCATGGGCAGCTTACACATCTGGAAAGACACCATCAATGCTGAAAGGTATATCCAGGTTCTAGAGCAACATATGCTCCCATCCAGACGACGTCTCTTTCAGGGAAGACCTTGCATTTTCCAACATGACAATGCCAAACCACATACTGCATCAATTACAGCATCATGGCTGCGTAGAAGAAGGGTCCGGGTACTGAACTGGCCAGCCTGCAGTCCAGATCTTTCACCCATAGAAAACATTTGGTGCATCATAAAATGGAAGATACGACAAAAAAGACCTAAGACAGTTGAGCAACTAGAATCCTACATTAGACAAGAATGGGTTAACATTCCTATCCCTAAACTTGAGCAACTTGTCTCCTCAGTCCCCAGACGTTTACAGACTGTTGTAAAGAGAAAAGGGGATGTCTCACAGTGGTAAACATGTAGCCTGGGCCCGCCCATCCTAAGCGTGACGCAACACGAGGGCCTGTTGCGAGCTTAGTCTGGCCAGGCAGGCTATCTCCAGCTCTTCCAAGCTCCCGAAAAATCGGGAACCAATCAACTTTGAGCATCTCCAACGGCCCTGGGTAGAGGCGTGTTCAAGGCACTGACGTAGTAGAACTGCGACCGGAAGCCATAGATTGTTTACAGAATCTATGCCGGAAGCGCTTCATTCACGAATGCTGTATTGAAAGCATTCAACGGGAAGTTCTCATTGAAAACAGAGCAAAGAGAAGCCCTAGAGGTATTTATTGAAAGGAAGGACGTTTTCGCCTTGCTTCTGACCGGCTTCGGTAAGAGTTTAATAATAGGATGTCTATGGTTTAATCTACCAGTTAGCCCCGTCGCGTCACATACGTCAGAGGAAAGAGTGATGTGATTGGTTTAAGCTTCGTCACAGCCTTTTCTGGCTTCGACCAGTAGCAAACTGAGGCATTTCAGGGAGGCGGGTCAACCACGGGCTCTGGGAAACAGTTGGGCTTAATAGCTTGGCCAGACCAATAGCTCGTAGAGCTTTGCAGTCGCGTTAGCCAGACTAGTAAACATGGCCTTGTCCCAACTTTTTTGAGATGTGTTGTTGTCATGAAATTTAAAATCACCTAATTTTTCTCTTTAAATGATACATTTTCTCAGTTTAAACATATGTCATCTATGTTCTATTCTGAATAAAATATGGAATTTTGAAACTTCCACATTATTGCATTCCGTTTTTATTTACAATTTGTACTTTGTCCCAACTTTTTTTGGAATCGGGGTTGTAAATTAAGACAAGTAATTCTACCTATTCAATTAGGGCAAAAGTAATGGTACACTATAAAAGGAGGAAGAGGTATTGTGTGTGTGTGGTAGATTGTGTGCAGTGGCTAAGCAGCATTACTGGATGATTTAACACATGCCGTGCTTAGGTAGTCATTTCAGCTCTCTGTGAATCAGCTGTGCCATGAACATGCTCTCTTATTTATGGCTGATTGACATTTATCAACATCAGGGTTAAGACAGCTAATGAGAACTAAGACTTGTACAAAAACTAGCAGTGAAAAAAAATAATTTTGTTAACTGTAATGGAGAATGTCATGGTCTAATGGTTAAAGAAGCAGCTTTGGAAACAAAAGGTTGCTGGTTCGAGTTCCTGGACCAGCAGGAATAACTGAAGTGCCCTTGAGCAAGGCACCAAACCCCCAACTGCTCCCCAGGCTGCTCTGGGTGTGCTGTACGTTGCTCTGGATAAGAGCAACTGCTGAATGCCTGTAATGTAATGAAATATAAAGTAACATGAGAATTTTCAAAAACAAACTAAAAACAGCAATGAACAAACAGGGTTCCTACACATTTTCAAATTTAAAATTCCAGACTTTTTCCGTACTCAAATTCTCAGGTTTGGAGACTTCAGCGAACTCATATATTTAAAAGAATTACTTGAAAATCAAACAGGTACACACATTATGACATACCACCAAAATGCATACCATATTTAGCTTGGCCTAAAATTTGTATCAGTGCCCTGTTTTTGTCATAAATATATATATACACATTACACAAAATACAGGATGCCACTCTGACGCACACGTATCTGATGCACACTTCAAGACATTAAAACACAGGTGTGTGAAGATGTCAAGCACATACAGGATGTCCCGAAAAAAAATGTATACACACTTTTAATCACCGTAAAGTACTGTATGTGTTTATTAAAATCCATGTAATTTTCAAAGAGTAATAGAATTTACAGACATTTTATTATTTAGTCACCGCCTGTTCTCAAACCGACATCCATTCTGGTCCAGTCGCTGCTGACAATGCAAATCACATTCAATTCTCTTGGTATTTTTGGACATTCACTTTCAGTGACTGTTGCAGGTCTCATAGCGTAGACTATAAACATCAGTTAGAGGCAGTGATAAAACAATAAAGTGATGTCTGTAAATTCTATTACACCTTGAAAATGAAATGAATTTTAATAAACACCTACTTCACAATGATTCAAAGTGTGTATACATTTTTATATGTATGTTTGCGTACACAGCGTTCATATTTTTGTTGGCAGTTTTTTTTGTCTTGGGTCGCTTATTTTCAGGGTCCATGTGCCTTATTTTTCTAGCAAATTCTGGCAACACTGCCAAATAAGCCATAAGCATTTTTACACTGACTGGAGCTATGATGCGTGTTCACGCGTGTTCAAGAGGCGTTTTGTAGCAGGGGGTTTTCCTGCGTCTTGTCCAAAGTCTTGCAAGAAGCAAGCAGGTTCAGGGGGTGTGGCGGAGCGCATGCCAGTACAACAGAACACCCGTTTCCCTCCCTCCGCATTTCAACACATTTCTTTGGCAAAATTCAACTGAATGTCGGAATGTTGAGCTTCATTTTACTATGTAGCGGCAAAGGTCTGGAAACACAAATATTTCTCCATACCCTAATTTCCATTTTCCATACTTTTCCAGACCTGGAAAATACTAAAATCAAATTCCATACTTTTCCATACTGTGTAGGAACCCTGAACAAACAACACAAACTAAAATGAAATAGAATTGTAGGTCAGGGTTGGCTTTCCCAAAAGCGTCTTAATTCTAAGACCATCTTAACTCGGAGAGAGAGTGTTCATTGTGATGCTCGCTCGACCATTTAACGACGACCTTTGTGCTACGATGCTTTTGGGAAACCTATATCCTCTTTATTTTCATTTTCGTTTCATTTTCCCCCTCGAGACAATAACGGACTAGTTTCAGAAGGTGGCAGTAATTCCGACTGCTGAAGGAGAAGAAGAAGAAAAACTAAGACTAAAACTAAATAAAAAATAAACTAGTCAAATCTTCAGAATAAAAATTAACCTAAAACTACCTACGCGCTTGTAAAACTAAGTAAAGCAAAACTAAACTGAAATAGATAAAAAAATAAACTGAAAGAAGAAATAAAAATAAAAAGTAATGATAATTTAAAATCTGTAATAACTCTGATACACACATGACTTCAAATAAAATCACTGTTAGTGGACGTTTTGGAAATCTGACAGGGATTTTTAATTGGTTTGGTCGATGAAAATATTTACACATTAAAAGATTGATAAATGCGGCCCATTCTGTGTGTGTTCGCGTGTGTGTGTTACTCCCTGACACGTGCTGTGAACTCAAGTAAACAGGATAACTAACACACACAAGGAGGAAACCTTTTGAAAGATGTTTGTGTGTGTATTCACAGAGGCACTCCAAATCAAGACTGAAATGTCACAGCGTGGACACAGACGATGATGGACAGAAGACAGAAGGACAGTTCAACAGGTGCTCTTTCATTAGCTCCTTCAAGCTCAGCACTTCTATCTGATTGGCCGTAATCTCCGCCAACCCTGGAAATGGTAGCTGGACACAAAATGAATGTTTTGCAATGACCTTCTCAGTCTCCTTATTGAAAATCTCTGGTCTAGTAGATACACAAATCAAGAAACATATGAAAAAAAAAAACCCCTGCATTTAAAATAAAAATCTTGTGTAAGAAGGACATTCCAAGTTGGGGAACAAATAATTTTGAAATCAGTGTCTTTCAGAAAAAAAAATGCATTACTTTTCATTGTGTTGTATTAATTATCCATCCATCCATCCATCCATCCATTATCCATAACTGCTTATCCTGTACAGGGTCACGGGCAAGCTGGAGCCTATCCCAGCTGACTATGGGCGAGAGGTGGAGTACACCCTGGACAAGTTGCCAGGTCATCACAGGGCTGTGTTGTGTTAAAGGAGAACTGAAGGCAATTTTTTTTATTATCAAAATTCTATTTATCTCATTTTATTAAATATCAGAATGCATTTTTGATCGCTATTTTGTCGTTGCTATAGCAAGTTATGAGTGTTTGAAATATGCTCTGTAATATATCAGTCCGTATGTCAAAGCAATGGCCGTAAACGAGATTCGTTGAGACCTGTACGAGACATCGTAGGACGGAAGTAAAACATACAGCAGAAATCAAAGTGACCGACATCTGCCAACATTGTCAAAAGACGTGCTCGCCCTCTTTCGAATGCTGATGTAATCAAGGCGGAAGTTTTGTTTGTTTTGATAGCGATCAGGAAAGTTTGAAAAAAAGTAGGCAGTAATCGTCATTTAAACTCGTTTTTGTGCAATATTTTGTTTGGAAAACAGTTTTCAAAATGACAGCACTGACACCTGGCTGACACTTCTTCACGTTTCGAAGTCTCGCACAAGTCTCGTGAAGATCGCGCGGATAAGCGACGCCTGCCGTCGACCAAACGAACTAAATTCAACATGGCTAAAAACCGAACAGGCCGATAAGTATAATATTTAACTGCAATTAGTTGCCGATACGAGTCACGATATAAGGTTACTAAAACTGAAAACGTAATTGAGTAACACGTTAATTAAGAAATAAAGCAAGTTTAAAAATGACTTCAGTTCTCCTTTAATTAGTTGATAGTAATTATTTGATGTAACATGGAAAGGATAAAACATTTAGGGGCAAACTTTTATCGGAAAATATTCCATCGAAAACTCATTATTTTCCTATAATAGAATGTCCCAAAGTTTTTATTCCTCTTACACTATGGCAAATTGTCAACAATTTCATTTTTATATTGCTTACATGATAACAGCTATAGGGGGCGGCACGGTGGTGTAGTGGTTAGCGCTGTCGCCTCACAGCAAGAAGGTCCGGGTTCGAGCCCTGTGGCTGGCGAGGGCCTTTCTGTGCGGAGTTTGCATGTTCTCCCCGTGTCCGCATGGGTTTCCTCCGGGTGCTCCGGTTTCCTCCACAGTCCAAAGACATGCAGGTTAGGTTAACTGGTGACTCTAAATTGACCGTAGGTGTGAATGTGAGTGTGAATGGTTGTCTGTGTCTATGTGTCAGCCCTGTGATGACCTGGCGACTTGTCCAGGGTGTACCCCACCTTTCGCCCATAGTCAGCTGGGATAGGCTCCAGCTTGCCTGCGACCCTGTAGAACAGGATAAAGCGGCTAGAGATAATGAGATGAGATGAGATAACAGCTATAAGAGTGTTTCTGTGAATACTGAGAAATGTGTGTCTCAGAGCCATTTCTTGGCCTGTGTAATGTGGAGAGATTTAAAACCTGTACACACAGCAAGAGCTCCCTGGGGCCAACTGTGAAAAAAATCAGTAGACCTCTCTGACATTTCTTAGTTGTTGGAAAAAAATCGATAGAAGTGTGAAAATGGCCAACTTGGCTCATCCCACCCACCTGCACCCTTGGTTTGAACGGACAGTGTGATTTCTCCACTGAAAGCCAGTAGACAGGATTACCCTCTATGCAGGTCATGGGTATGAGTGTGTTTAAAGAAAATACAACGAAACTCGATGCAGCTTTTAATCATTTCGACTGCAGCTCAGCCAAAGTAGGTGTCCCACAAACTTGCGGTCAACTACAGTGTCTTGCAAAAGTATTCATCCCCCTTGGTGTTTGTCCTGTTTTGTCGCATTACAAGCTGGAATTAAAATGGATTTTTGGAGGGTTAGCGCCATTTGAGTTACACAACATGCCGACAGCTTTAAAGGTGCACATTGTTGTTTTATTGTGACACAAGCAATAATTAAGATGAAAAAACATAGGTATTCACCTCCCCCCAAAGTCAATACTTCGTAGAGCCACCTTTTGCTGCAATTACAGCTACAAGTCTCTTGGGGTATGTTATGTAAACCATAATGCATTAAAATGAGCTCATGAATATAAACCTGTGCTTTCACATGACACGTATTGCAGAAGACGAGAACAGCTCACGTGCATGATGGTGGAAGTTTCTGAAGATGGCATTAAGTGGAACGGGTAGTAGATCACATGAGCCCAAGCTATTTAGTGTATTAAGCAAACTGTTTTGCTTTATGAGTTTCTGGCCATGTTTTATGGCACACATTAAGAAAATGAGGGAAGTCATTTGTAAAGAAAACTGCAAGCTGTTTACGAGTGCGAAACTAGACTTTGTAGACATGGCAGCCTTAAGAGTCAATGTGGTGACAGTTTCATCAATTCAGCCTGGAATAAAGTCACACTGGATTAGTTACAGAGGTTAAATTAAGAGTCATAAGGTGGACTATCTATCCATCCATAAATCGATCTATTATCGATACCTCTTATACGGTCAGAGAAAGCTGGCACCAATCTCAGCTGACATTGTGTGAGAGGTGGGGTTCACCCTGGACAGTTCACCAGTCTATCACAGACACAAACAACCATTCACACTTACATTCACACCGATGGGCAATGTAGAGTAGCCAGTTGATCTACAGTGGTGCTTGAAAGTTTGTGAACCCTTTAGAATTTTCTATATTTCTGCATAAATATGGCCTAAAGCGTCATCAGATTTTCACACAAGTCCTAAAAGTAGATAAAGAGAACCCAGTTAAACAAATGAGACAAAAATATTTTACTTGGTCATTTATTTATTGAGGAAAATGATTCAATATTACATATCTGGGCGGCACGGTGGTGTAGTGGTTAGCGCTGTCGCCTCACAGCAAGAAGGTCCTGGATTCGAGCCCCGGGGCCGGCGAGGGCCTTTCTGTGTGGAGTTTGCATGTTCTCCCCGTGTCCGCGTGGGTTTCCTCCGGGTGCTCCGGTTTCCCCCACAGTCCAAAGACATGCAGGTTAGGTTAACTGGTGACTCTAAATTGACCGTAGGTGTGAATGTGAGTGTGAATGGTTGTCTGTGTCTATGTGTCAGCCCTGTGATGACCTGGCGACTTGTCCAGGGTGTACCCCGCCTTTCGCCCGTAGTCAGCTGGGATAGGCTCCAGCTTGCCTGCGACCCTGTAGAACAGGATAAAGCGGCTACAGATAATGAGATGAGATGAGATTACATATCTGGAAGTGGCAAAAGTATGTGAACCTTTGCTTTCAGTATCTGGTGTGACCCCCTTGTGCAGCAATAACTGCAACTAAACGTTTGCGGTAACTGTTGATCAGTCCTGCACACCGGCTTGGAGGAATTTTAGCCCGTTCCTCCGTACAGAACAGCTTCAACTCTGGGATGTTGGTGGGTTTCCTCACATGAACTGCTCGCTTCAGGTCCTTCCACAACATTTCCATTGGATTAAGGTCAGGACTTTGACTTGGCCATTCCAAAACATTCACTTTATTCTTCTTTAACCATTCTTTGGTAGAACGACTTGTGTGCTTAGGATCGTTGTCTTGCTGCATGACCCACCTTCTCTTGAGATTCAGTTCATGGACAGATGTCCTGACATTTTCCTTTAGAGTTCGCTGGTATAATTCAGAATTCATTGTTCCATCAATGATGGCAAGCCGTCCTGACCCAGATGCAGCAAAACAGGCCCAAATCATGATACTACCACCACCATGTTTCACAGATGGGATAAGGTTCTTATGTTGGAATGCAGTGTTTTCCTTTCTCCAAACATAACACTTCTCATTTATCATAATAATAATAATAATAATAAACTTTATTTGCCAGGTATGTGAACACACACGAGGAATTTGACTCCGGTTTCACTTAGCTCTCTTAGTACAAACAGATAAAAAGCATAGACAAACAAAAAGCTATGTACATGTAGAAGGGTAAATATATGTATAAACAGCATAGTGCAAGGATGAATTAGTAAATATAAATATACAGTGTGCACAGAATGACGGTATGAGTGTGCAGATATTTCACAGTTGATGTTACTGATATTTGAATCCGGTTTTAACTGTTCATCACAGAGACAGCCTGAGGGGGAAAAAAACTATTCTTGTGTCATATTTATGCAGAAATATAGAAAATTCTAAAGGGTTCACAAACTTTCAAGCACCACTGTAATCCACGTCTTTGGACTGTCGGAGGAAACCAGATGAAACCCATACAGGCATGAAGAGAACATGCAAACTCCACACCGAAAGGCTCCAGCCGGACATGAGGTTTGAACCCAGAACCTGTTTGCTGTGAGGCGACAGTGATAACCACCGCACGACAATGTGCAATTTTGTGAAGTATCATAGAAATGTAATGTGGACACTTGCAAATGAGTAACTGAACAAATGAACTCAGATAGAAAAGTTATAAATGTGAAAAATGTTAAAAGGAGGAGTTAATCTTATGCAACTTAATTTACATGATATCAAATCGAGTCCAAACACATGGCCCTTAATTGCTTGAATTCATATGTATATATATATATATATATATATAAATTGTTCCGGGCGGCACGGTGGTGTAGTGGTTAGCGCTGTCGCCTCATAGCAAGAAGGTCCTGGGTTCGAGCCCCGTGGCCGGCGAGGGCCTTTCTGTGTGGAGTTTGCATGTTCTCCCCGTGTCCGCGTGGGTTTCCTCCGGGTGCTCCGGTTTCCCCCACAGTCCAAAGACATGCAGGTTAGGTTAACTGGTGACTCTAAATTGACCGTAGGTGTGAATGTGAGTGTGAATGGTTGTCTGTGTCTATGTGTCAGCCCTGTGATGACCTGGCGACTTGTCCAGGGTGTACCCCGCCTTTCGCCCGTAGTCAGCTGGGATAGGCTCCAGCTTGCCTGCGACCCTGTAGAAGGATAAAGCGGCTAGAGATAATGAGATGAGATGAGATAAATTGTTCCACAAAATCGAGCCATACATGAGCTGATAGCTATAAGCCATGTACAATGAGATTGAGTGAAATAATTGTTTTATTCTGTCCACATTCACTGGATTTTGAGAAACAGAGCATTTTTATTTTTTGCAAATTTGATGAAGGAAAACTTTATACAAAACGTCCGACAAAATCATTTCCGCCTAGGCGGACTTCTTGAAAACCTACCAATGGCTGCACGAATTGACTTTAGTGTTGTTTTTTGTAGAAAGTGCCGTCTTGCTATCGTGCCGAGGTATAGAATAGTTTTAGACATTTATTTATTTCTTCCTTCGACATTTCAATTCTGTAATTTTCAAACTTCTTTGAGCTTTTGAATCAGTTTAAATAAATTCAACAAATTTTAATGCTTAAAGATGAAGAATGTAAACAAACCAGCAAAATGACCAGAGCAATTTGTGAAAAATGATATAATAATAATTCTTGAAAAATAAAAAGGAGACATTCTTACCATCAAATACTCTTATTCCATATTTTGTTGCTTTTTAAAAAAACAAAAAATTGTGGTTTTGTTTTCGAGTAGAGGTTTTATTTCGTCCTCGATTGGTTCAGCAACACGCGCCGCCATTTTGTTTTTTCTGTTGACGGTATATGAGCTGATATCCTAGTAGTAGAGTAGCCAATCAGAGCACGCGATTGCTCATATCCAGTGAATGTGGATAGAATAAATATAATTATTACTTTATCTAACTACAACTGCATATCCAATTAGATTGATTTCTATTTACATGAAATAGGCCTTCTTTTGTGTGAAGAAATATTTGATTTAGTTAAAGTTTAGTGATACAATTTCTTTGCAAGTAATTAAACTAGCTTTAGAATTACAACCCCGATTCCAAAAAAGTTGGGACAAAGTACAAATTGTAAATAAAAACGGAATGCAATGATGTGGAAGTTTCAAAATTCCATATTTTATTCAGAATAGAACATAGATGACATATCAAATGTTTAAACTGAGAAAATTATCATGTAAAGAGAAAAATTAGGTGATTTTAAATTTCATGACAACAACACATCTCAAAAAAGTTGGGACAAGGCCATGTTTCCCACTGTGAGACATCCCCTTTTCTCTTTACAACAGTCTGTAAACGTCTGGGGACTGAGGAGACAAGTTGCTCAAGTTTAGGGATAGGAATGTTAACCCATTCTTGTCTAATGTAGGATTCTAGTTGCTCAACTGTCTTAGGTCTTTTTTGTCGTATCTTCCGTTTTATGATGCGCCAAATGTTTTCTATGGGTGAAAGATCTGGACTGCAGGCTGGCCAGTTCAGTACCCGGACCCTTCTTCTACGCAGCCATGATGCTGTAATTGATGCATTGTTGTGTTGGAAAATGCAAGGTCTTCCCTGAAAGAGACGTCGTCTGGATGGGAGCATATGTTGCTCTAGAACCTGGATATACCTTTCAGCATTGATGGTGTCTTTCCAGATGTGTAAGGTGCCCATGACACATGCACTAATGCAACCCCATACCATCAGAGATGCAGGCTTCTGAACTGAGCGCTGATAACAACTTGGGTCGTCCTTCTCCTCTTTAGTCCGAATGACACGGCGTCCCTGATTTCCATAAAGAACTTCAACTTTTGATTTGTCTGACCACAGAACAGTTTTCCACTTTGCCACAGTCCATTTTAAATGAGCCTTGGCCCAGAGAAGACGTCTGCGCTTCTGGATCATGTTTAGATACGGCTTCTTCTTTGAACTATAGAGTTTTAGCTGGCAACGGCGGATGGCACGGTGAATTGTGTTCACAGATAATATTCTCTGGAAATATTCCTGAGCCCATTTTGTGATTTCCAATACAGAAGCATGCCTGTATGTGATGCAGTGCCGTCTAAGGGCCCGAAGATCACGGGCACCCAGTATGGTTTTCCGGCCTTGACCCTTACACACAGAGATTCTTCCAGATTCTCTGAATCTTTTGATGATATTATGCACTGTAGATGATGATATGTTCAAACTCTTTGCAATTTTACACTGTCGAACTCCTTTCTGATATTGCTCCACTATTTGTCGGCGCAGAATTAGGGGGATTGGTGATCCTCTTCCCATCTTTACTTCTGAGAGCCGCTGCCACTCCAAGATGCTCTTTTTATACCCAGTCATGTTAATGACCTATTGCCAATTGACCTAATGAGTTGCAATTTGGTCCTCCAGCTGTTCCTTTTTTGTACCTTTAACTTTTCCAGCCTCTTATTGCCCCTGTCCCAACTTTTTTGAGATGTGTTGCTGTCATGAAATTTCAAATGAGCCAATATTTGGCATGAAAATGTCTCACTTTCGACATTTGATATGTTGTCTATGTTCTATTGTGAATACAATATCAGTTTTTGAGATTTGCAAATTATTTTATTCTGTTTTTATTTACAATTTGTACTTTGTCCCAACTTTTTTGAAATCGGGGTTGTACTATAGGTAACATTATATCAGAAAAGAGAAACAGTGATTTAGGCAAGCTGAGAAGAACAGCAAGAAACATTCAGGGCAAAAAAAAAAAAAAACTCATGAAGGACGATTTGTTTTAGTCTTTCATACAATTTAGTTGTAATTTAGAGTGTGTGTTTGCATGATGTATGACATTAATTAATGAAATGCTTTGCAAGATTCTATTCAATAAATCTCTCTCTCTCTAACCATGGGAACATGTACAGTCTGGCCTTTACTTGTCACTCCCAGTACTTCAAAGACTGCATGTATGTGATGTGTGTATACATGTACAGTCTCATCTCCTTCTTTGTGTGTGTGTGTGTGTGTGTGTGTGTGTTGTGCAGGGGTGGACGGAGGAGGAAGACAATAAAGCTAAGCCGAGACCTCTCCGATTTGGTCATCTTTACCAATTCTGTGGTGTCTCAGGAGTGTCTGGATGAGGGTTAGAACACTCTCTCTCTCTCTCTCTCTCTCTCTCTCTCACACACACACACACACACACATTACTTTTTATATTTCTTGTATTCAATGAATTAGAAATATTAGGAATAACATCGTCACATATGTTCGAGCTTCACTGTTATTCACCAAGATATTCTCAATGAGTCGAGGTAGCTGAGTGATGGCAGGAATTATTCTATCCACATTCACTGAATATGAACAATCACGCACTCTGATGGCTACTCTACTACTAAGCTATCAGCTCATATACCGTGAGTAGAGAAAAACAAAATGGCGGAGCGTGTTGCTGAACCAACCGAGGATGAAATAAAAACTACTCGAAAACAAAACCCCAAAAAATACAAAAAAGCAACAAAATATGGAATAAAAGTCATTGATGGTAAGAACTTATCTTTTTTTTTCATTTTTCAAGAATTATTATTAAAGAGATTCAAGATTCAAAGATTCTTTATTTTCAATTCACTATATATCCAGGACATGTAGGAGAATCGAAATGCCATTTCTCTCTCACCTTACTTGTAAAAAACAGATAAAGATTACACAAAATAAGAAGGGAAAAATTAAGAAAAACTATATATATAAATATTTATAAATATAGGTAATATAGATAAAAAATACACTCTAAAATCAAACAATGTACAAAATAACAGTAGTGCAAATACCGTACAATATCTAACGGAGGTGCTAGAAGAGTAGCTTATGAGGTGTATATGAACAGTAGTGCAAATGAGCAATAGCAGCAGATACAGCAGTAATGCTAATGTTTGTGGTGTGATGTGCAAACGGATGAGGTAGTTTTTTGTGCGAATGAATGTGTAAAGGCCAATTTATGCTGACAGCCCAGTCCTCGCAGACGGTGCCGCAGATAGCAGCTGCGTAGCCCCCCCACCTTCGCAGATGCTCTGCGAGCACCTCCCAAAAATTGTGACCACCGCAGAAGCCTCGCAGACAGCGTCGCAGACAAGAGGGCTCTGATTGGTCCACTCTACATCCGCTGTACACGCACTTCCGCTTCCCTACTTTCCCGGTTTGTTTTGTTTTCACTATCGCCATTTTTAAAAACACGAGCGAAGATGGAGCAGCACGAAGAGCGGTTGATCGAGGAAGTGAGGAAGTACGTACATCTATACGACTCCAGTTCTAGTCATTATAAGTAACCGGAGGATAAACACTCCACTAACCACACCCACAAACTACTCCTAGCGATTTCGTGACTTCGCGCCCCCTTGCGTTGTAGCGGTGAATAACATCGCGCACGCCTATTACTCCCCGCTCAACGATAAATTACAACTGTCTGCGAAAAGCTGTCTGCGAAAGCCTTGTCGCAAGAGCATGCAGAGGCCTTTACTGACTAGGGGTAGGGGGTAGGTAGTGAATAGAGTTCAGCATCCTGACAGCCTGGTGGATGAAGCTGTTCAGCAGTCTTGTGGAGCGGGCCCGGAGGCTCTGGTACCTTTTCCCTGAGGGCAGGAGGCTGAAGAGTGAGTGTGAAGGGTGGGAGGTGTCACCAGCGATGCTGATTGCTCTGTGGGTGAGATGGGAGTGATAGATGTCCGTAAGGGAGGGCTGAGGGGTACTGATGATCGTGCTGGCCGTGTTCACTATGCGTTGCAGAGTCTTTCGGCAGGAGGTACCGCAGCCTCCGTACCATGCAGTGATGCAGCCAGTGAGGACACTCTCAATGGTGCCCCTGTAGAATGAGCACATGATGGGGGGTGGGACTCGTGCACTCCTCAGTTTGCGGAGGAAGTAGAGGCGAGTTTGAGCCTTCTTGGCCAGCGATGCAGTGTTGTTGGACCAGGAGAGGTCCTCAGCGATGTGCACCCCTAGGAATTTGGTGCTGCTCACCCTCTCCACAGCAGCACCATCGATGGTCAGAGGGGGATGCTGTGAGTGACCTCTCCTGAAGTCGACTGCAATATCTTTGGTCTTCTCCACATTCAGAGATTGTTGTCTTTACTCCACTCGTCCAGTTGGCTCACCTCATTCCTGTATTATAAGATTTTTCACAAATTGCTCCTGTCATTTCACCGGTTTGTTTACATTCTCAATGGAAATGATTTTGTCGGATGTTTTGTATAAAGTTTTTATCAAATTTGCAAAAAAATAACAATGCTCTGTTTCTCAAAATCCAGTGAATGTGGATAGAATAAAACAGTTATTCCACTCAATCTCATCGTACATGGTTTATAGCTATCAGCTCATGTACGCATACATGTCAACCTTTGGTCAATCAAACCTGTATAACCAACCTCCAAAATCCGTATTTCCCTTATAAAATCCGTATAAGATGCAAATTAAAATAATTTACATAAAATTTGAATGATAATTAACAATGATATATCCCAGTTACTTTTTATTCAATATTAATAACAATAAACCTTCAGAATGAATACAAAGTATTTTTCCAGTCTCACCTGTGAAAGGTAATCCCATGTGATCTCGTTTGGATGGTAAACCTGTTGGTACAGTCAAACGCAGCACATGAATGAGGCATCTTTATTCTCGGCTACTGTCTAGACGCTATACCAGAGACGGCTGAACAATCTCCACCTTGCCCCATCCAATATGGCGGCGAGGATGACGTATGATTCTACGCAGAAGGCGGCGTCTATGTTTATATGTCTATGACTTCACGGTTGGCGGGATTCTCGCAATGTGGTGTGCGCATGATCAAAAGTGGAACGAAGTCTCGCTACCACAAGATAACGCGCGATTTCATAAGACTCTTTACTGGCTGTCTGTGGCAGGGCTTTGAACCGGAATTTTTTTCCTATTGGTTCGTTCCGAACAGAAACGGAATTTTAACGTTTCTGGTTTTGGGTTCCACCATTAAATAGACGTTCCCGAACCGGTTAGAACAAAAAAATTTCGTTCCCGGAACGGTTAATTACGTTCCCTGTCAGCGGTTTAACAAATGGCTATAAAATTATGTCTCTGTCTCATCCAGCTTAAGCCAAATGTAGGCTAATTCTATTACAACCTTCATTAAATAAGACAAGAAATAATTCAAAACTATTATTATTTCAAATGTTGGCGATTTGGATTCTCAGTATGTCTTCCCATCTACACAAACAGAAAAAGTGCCAAAAATGAAAGAGAATTCGTTTAGTGTGTTACCAAAGGCTAGTCAGGCCCTATAGAGGGCTACCGCATGACGTCACCGCGCCGCGAGATTTTGTTAGGCGCCATATTGGAAGACTAAGTACACATCTATGCAAGTACATACATACATAAAACAAACTACACCTGAAATGTAGCCAGGGCCGGTTCTGCCCTAATCTGGACCCGGGTGCAACATCGCGCAACCCCCCCCCCCCAAAAAAAAAACCACACCAGTCTAAATCAGGACAACCATCACATAACTATAACTATAAACATTTTATATCAACTATTTTAACTAAATGGGCTATAATAAATAAGCCTGCAGGCAGCCACGGCGGGCTGCCTCAGAAAAGTAACCATTCAATGACACAACTGAAGGCCTGCAGCCACGGCGGGCTGCCTCAGAAAAGTAACCATTTGTCCTACCTTAAAACTCGTTTTGCATTTTCTGCCTCCTTTTTTGTATTTTCGACCGTCCGTTTATTTTCTTTCCTTTTCTGAAAACCCGATTTGTGTCCAGACATTTTGTTCTGCTACCAACGAACTAACTCGTCAGGTCTCGTCTCTCGAGCCCGCGATGATTCCCGTGGGAAGGGCAACAATTGATACATTTTTACAAACAGCCAATAGGGAGGTTGCATCGTTCAGGCTCTTCTTTGCTCAGACACTCAGTAATGCACTTACTCACTAGTAGTCCACCCTCCCGCTCTCTCCATTCAATCAGCAAACGTCACACAGGAAGTGAACCCCAGCGGGTCATAGAAACTTGCGCAGGAGAAGAATGACTATTTGTAGGTTACAGAAACTTTGAGGAACGAAATAAAAACCGGTATTAACCGGTTACCATTATTTTTAATAAGCGTTTCTGTTCCGGAACATAAAAAATAATAAAGTTTCTGGTTTCGTTTCTGTTCCATGTGAAATAGAAAAAGTTCCCGGTTTTCGTTTTCGTTCCTTGAACCGGTTCAAAGCCCTGGTCTGTGGTGTACAGTACGTTTATCATCGTGGGAATTGATTATAGCTCTAAATAAATTTTGAAATTTTTTTTAAAGAATCCATATAACTTTATTTATACGCCCGTATACTACATTTATTGAATCAAATCCGTATAAAATAGGACATTCCGTATAGGTTGACATGTATGTGTACGACTCGATTTCATGGAATAACTGTTAATTAAAACTTTGTTTTTCCTTTCATTGAAGGTCCCATTGTTAACGTGCTGTCGTTCAGTGAGATACGGGCACAGCAGTTGGTGCACCACCGGGCTGAACGCTTTCTGAACTTTAACCAGCGGCAGCTCTCACGGATTTACCCCTCTGCCTACCGCATTGACTCCAGCAACTTTAACCCCCAGACATACTGGAATGTGGGCTGCCAGCTGGGTGAGGACCAGTGTTCCCACATACACACCACTGTTCTTGTGTAGGAAAAATGCATTTCGAGCATGCAATTCAGTGTGACATAATTTCAACCTATTTTAATGCAAATTGCTTACAAAATGATGTGATGCAATTTAATGTTGTCCAAACTGAAATTTACTTTCCCTGAACTGACAGACACAAAGGCCACACCTCCTTCATGTAAAATGATCGTCACAAAGACCATGCAAATTATTAATCAATCATAAATATGACATATAATTATCTGAAGTTGCTTACAGCTCTTCTCATCTCATCTCATTATCTCTAGCCGCTTTATCCTTCTACAGGGTCGCAGGCAAGCTGGAGCCTATCCCAGCTGACTACGGGTGAAAGGCGGGGTACACCCTGGACAAGTCGCCAGGTCATCACAGGGCTGATACATAGACACAGACAACCATTCACACTCACATTCACACCTACAGTCAATTTAGAGTCACCAGTTAACCTAACCTGCATGTCTTTGGACTGTGGGAGAAACCGGAGCACCCGGAGGAAACCCACGCGGACACGGGGAGAACATGCAAACTCCACACAGAAAGGCCCTCGCCGGCCACGGGGCTCGAACCCGGACCTTCTTGCTGTGAGGCGACAGTGCTAACCACTACACCACAGTGCCGCGCTTACAGCTCTTACATTTGATATTATTGGAACAATCTAAATCTCATTGAATTAAAAAGTCAAAATCTTCGCTGTAATTTGACTCAAAACACACCACATATTTGTTTTTTTAAATTAATACTGACACTGCCTATGAGTCTTTAATCTCTAGCCTTAACAAGTTTACTCTGTAAGTGCCAGAGGTGGACAGTAATGAAATGCATTTACTTGAGTACTTAAGTACACTTTTTGAGTACTCTACTTGAGTATTAATTTTTTTTTGCCAACTTATGACTTTAACTTCACTACATTTGAAAGACAAACATCGTACTTTTTACTCCACTATATTTCTGTCAAGGTCCTCGTTACTCGTTACTATGAAGTGGCTTTGAAAGTGGATGTTTTTTTTCTTTTCTTCTTTTCTAAAACGTGATTGGTTTTTTTTTGCAGGTAATGCTGAGACAGCCTATCAGTAATCACTAGGGTCAGGTCACATCCATAGACTGTATAAAATCAAGTTCAGCAATTTCTCCGCAGCATTATTTAACACGATCAGTTGATGGTAGAATGGAAGGAGGCGGTTCTTCTGGGGAATGCACACACTCATGGCTTAGCTAGAACCCATGTTTCAATTTTCTGAAAGGAATAAAGAGTTGTTTCGTTTTAAATGTTTGCTTTGTTTGCCTAAAATTAACCACATTACAGCCTACAAAAACTTGCTGTCCGACCTGCGGAAGCATATCGAGGTATGTAAATGTTTTATTCCAAGAGAAAGCTTGCAATGAAGTTGCCTGTGCTTTTAGAACTAGTGATAATGTTGCAATAGCTATGCAGTCTGGTTAGTCAAATAACTTTCTATGGATTTGCCCGCCAAGTTGCCATCGCCTTGTCCACGGCTAAAATTAACACATAGCTAGTTAACTTGGACACGGTTAGTTAGCATGTAAAAATGGAGTTACGCTAACATGAATAATGTTAACTTATCTGAAGTCCTTTTGGCATAATCTTGACAAATAAACAAAATGTAGAAATCTTTCTTTTCTTGTAACGTTAGCTACCCAGTATGATTTTCATCTCATCTCATCTCATTATCTCTAACCGCTTTATCCTGTTCTACAGGGTCGCAGGCAAGCTGGAGCCTATCCCAGCTGACTACGGGCGAAAGGCAGGGTACACCCTGGACAAGTCGCCAGGTCATCACAGGGCTGACACATAGACACAGACAACCATTCACACTCACATTCACACCTACGGTCAATTTAGAGTCACCAGTTAACCTAACCTGCATGTCTTTGGACTGTGGGGGAAACCGGAGCACCCGGAGGAAACCCACGCGGACACGGGGAGAACATGCAAACTCCGCACAGAAAGGCCCTCGCCGGCCACGGGGCTCGAACCCGGACCTTCTTGCTGTGAGGCGACAGCGCTAACCACTACACCACTGTGCCGCCCCCAGTATGATTTTGAGTTTGAAAAGATTTTGCTAGCATGTTAGGTGGAGCTTCACTGACTAGCTAGCTTAACATTAAACCACCATGATTCCACAGGCAGATTCATATGTACTTGAATACATATGCACACATACGCGCATGTGAGACCTGTGAGATGGACAGTATTGTACTAGAAAGTCACAACAAATTGCTGGAATTTTTTGTTTTGATGTCAGATGACAGTCTTGCATTTTATTTTTGCCTTGCTTAAAGCAGTGTTTCTGTTGAGCAGTTATTAAGCTCAAGGTGTGGACCTGGGTAGGTTGGATTGTCAGTTTTATTTTCTGAGCAAGCTGCATTTACAGCTATTCCACTCAGTGCATTTACATGCACATAGAGAAAATCGAATTTCTGCCGTAGCTCGACTGAAATCGAAGTTCTAAATGCCAGGGAAACACCTTAGCTCGGCTGAAATCGAACCGAACTGGATTTCTCGTAATCGAGTTACGTGACCTAGATTATGCGATTGTAGCCGAGGTACTTAGTGCATGTAAACCCTATTGAGCTATGTAGTCGAGCTACTTACTTCAGCACTGCCCCTTCCGGAAGTGACGAGTGACGAGATCACAAGCGGGAAACACAACAGCCTCGGTCGGCATGACAACAGTAGTAGTAGTGAGCAGCAGAAGAGAACACGGACCACGGAACTGATAACTTTGTGAACACGGAACTGATAACTTTGTTTATACTCTTGAATAGCTCTTCTTCATGACGACAACCGGAAGTGTGTCAACACGATGGGGCGTGTAGCGCCACCTGTGGCTCGGGTGCACAATGTACCTCACACAATAGCTCGATTTCCTTGTGTGCATGTAGGATTGGATTTCTCTGGCACCCCTGCTGGGACCCTTAGCTCGATTACCGACAGTAGCTCGATTTGGATGTGCATGTAAACGCACTGACTGTCTTCCTGATTAACATACACATGCATGTGTGTACACACTGCCAGAGCTGGGTCAGAACACTACCATGCTGCTTTGTGGGGGTGGGGAGGAGTGTTACAATTAAAAAAAAAAGAACAAAATGACAATGGCACTTTTTCAGTTTAGTTTTGTTTCATTTTCTAACATTCTACCAGGCGTTTATTCTCCAGGTTCTACAAGTTAGTCAATAAATCCAGTCAGTTGCTTCAGAGGCATTAGGTTTTGTAAGCGTTGTGGCAATAATACAACAATGCGTTGACAGAAAATGGACTTTTAATACTTAAGTATTTTTAAAAGCAAGTACGTCAGTACCTTAACTTAAGTAAAAATTTGACTGGACAACTTTTACTTGTCTTGGAATAACATTTGACCAGTGGGATCTGTACTTTGACTTCATTAATGAAGTTGGGTACTCTGTCCACCTCTGGTACTGTAAGTGCCCCTGCCTTTAATCAAGCACTCATTGCGAGAACCATTTAGATCAGAGAGCAAACAGTTAATACATTCCACACAGAACTAATTGCTATTCTGGCTTGTTTTGTTTGGCAGAAATAGTGATTAAACTAATAAAGCACCAGGAGTTTCTATAACTTTTGAGTGGCAATATATATGCAATGGTTGTCTGTGTCTAAGTGTCAGCCCTGTGATGACCTGGCGACTTGTCCAGGGTGTATCCCGCCTTTCGCCCATAGTCAGCTGGGATGGGCTCCAGCTTGCCTGCGACCCTGTAGAAGGATAAAGCGGCTAGAGATAATGAGATGAGATGAATGAGATATATATGCAGTTTATAGGCAAGAATACACTGATCAGCCATAACATTCTGACCACTGACAGGTGAAGTGAATAATAATCTAATATCCCATGCACTGAGAGGCTCCAGTTGAAATTATGGATTCTCTGAGGTGACTGGCCTAGTACTATTTTTATGTAGGCACAGCCCCTCAGAAAATACTCCGATGTCAGTCACCTCAGAGAATCCATAATTTCAACCGGAGCCTCTCAGTTCATGGGACATTAGATTCATATCTCTCATCAAAAAATCCCAAACTATAAGTGTTAACTACAAAGAAAGACTGGAGGCAGCCAGGTTTGTTGTTTACTTCAACCTTCATATGTGCAATGCACCATGCTATCACCTGCCTCGCTCGGGATGGTCATGATACATTGACCTACAGACACAGAAATGCTTGTGGAGCCACAGCTGTGACTCAAGTCAGCCATATATCCAGGATACACCATGACTGACTCACACCATATCCATTTTTTTCCCTTGACATCATGAGATACATTCCTTAATCAACAGTGGAACTATTTTATGTCACGTGAGCCATCCTTGGCCAATCCCTGCATGGGAATTTTTTGATGAGGGATATAACATTGATTATCTCATTACAATGGCACCTGTCAAGGGGTGGGATATATTAGGCAGCAAGAGAACAGTCAGTTCTTAAAGTTGATAATAATAATAATAATCATAATAATAATAATAATAATAAGTTAAATTTATATAGCACCTTTCAAGAAACCCAAGGACGCTTTACAATAATAGACAAAGAAAGAAAAAAAAATAATTAAAAATATAATAAAAAATAAATAAAAATAAAAAGTCCACCAAGTAGGGGTCAGGATGTAATTCCCATGGTGTAGCAGCCACAGTCCCACCAAAAGGCGCACAAAAACAGGTCCCACATCTCCAGCACCGCCGCCGCGACGCCGCCAGCAACATCGCTTGAACACCACGCCATAGATCCACAAAGCGAGCAGAGAAGCACCGCCACGCAGAGCGCTGGTGTGTCCCAAACCGCCTGCACAGCCGCCGCGACACCACCGAGCAACATCACTCGGAACATCACGCCAAGCATTAAAGCGCAGAGCGCTGGACAACCATGATGTAAAATGAGCAACGAGCTCACTGCAGTCCACAGCTGGGAGCACAGGCATCACCCACAGCGAACCAAGGCCTGGAGGGAACCGACGCCCAAAACTAGGTCCGGAGCTACACCACAACCGGTGGACAAAACACTCAAACAAACATCAAACCACACAAACACACAGAAAAAAATAGAAAAAGAAAAAAAATGTGTTGATGTGTTGAAAGCAGGAAAAATGGGCAAGTGTAAGGATCTGAGTGACTCTGACAAATTGTGATGGCTAGATGACTGGGTCTGAGCATCTCCAAAATGACATATCTTGTGGGGTGTTCCCGGTATGCAGTGGTTAGTACCTACCAAAAGTGGTCCAAGGATCCAAAGGACAACCGGTGAACCAGTGACAGGGTCATGGGTGTTGAAGGCTCATTGATTCGCATGGGGCACAAAGGCTAGTCCATATGGTCCAATCCCACAGAAGAGCTACTGTAGCACAAACTGCTGAAAAGGTTAATGCTGAAACCTTTCTGTTTTAGCCAGCATTACATGTGCTACAGTAGCTCTTCTGTAGGAATGGACCATATGGGCTAGCCTTCAGACTTCAGGAACTGACTGTTCTTTTGCTGCCTAATATATCCCACCCCTTGACAGGTGCTGTTGTAATGAGATGATCAATTTTATTCACTTCTTCACATGTCAGAGTCACAATGTTATGGCTGATCAGTGTATACGCAGTATAGTACAACCCCGATTCCAAAAAAGTTGGGACAAAGTACAAATTGTAAATAAAAACGGAATGCAATGATGTGGAAGTTTCAAAATTCCATATTTTATTCAGAATAGAACATAGATGACATATCAAATGTTTAAACTGAGAAAATGCATCATTTAAAGAGAAAAATGAGGTGATTTTTAAATTTCATGACAGCAACACATCTCAAAAAAGTTGGGACAAGGCCATGTTTCCCACTGTGAGACATCCCCTTTTCTCTTTACAACAGTCTGTAAACGTCTGGGGACTGAGGAGACAAGTTGCTCAAGTTTAGGGATAGGAATGTTAACCCATTCTTGTCTAATGTAGGATTCTAGTTGCTCAACTGTCTTAGGTCTTTTTTGTCGTATCTTCCATTTTATGATGCGCCAAATGTTTTCTATGGGTGAAAGATCTGGACTGCAGCCTGGCCAGTTCAGTACCCGGACACTTCTTCTATGCAGCCATGATGCTGTAATTGATGCAGTATGTGGTTTGGCATTGTCATGTTGGAAAATGCAAGGTCTTCCCTGAAAGAGACGTCGTCTGGATGGGAGCATATGTTGCTCTAGAACCTGGATATACCTTTCAGCATTGATGGTGTCTTTCCAGATGTGTAAGCTGCCCATGCCACACACACTAATGCAACCCCATACCATCAGAGATGCAGGCTTCTGAACTGAGCGCTGATAACAACTTGGGTCGTCCTTCTCCTCTTTAGTCCGAATGACACGGCGTCCCTGATTTCCATAAAGAACTTCAAATTTTGATTCGTCTGACCACAGAACAGTTTTCCACTTTGCCACAGTCCATTTTAAATGAGCCTTGGCCCAGAGAAGACGTCTGCGCTTCTGGATCATGTTTAGATACGGCTTCTTCTTTGAACTATAGAGTTTTAGCTGGCAACGGCGGATGGCACGGTGAATTGTGTTCACAGATAATGTTCTCTGAAAATATTCCTGAGCCCATTTTGTGATTTCCAATACAGAAGCATGCCTGTATGTGATGCAGTGCCGTCTAAGGGCCCGAAGATCATGGGCACCCAGTATGGTTTTCCGGCCTTGACCCTTATGCACAGAGATTCTTCCAGATTCTCTGAATCTTTTGATGATATTATGCACTGTAGATGATATGTTCAAACTCTTTGCAATTTTACACTGTCGAACTCCTTTCTGATATTGCTCCACTATTTGTCGGCGCAGAATTAGGGGGATTGGTGATCCTCTTCCCATCTTTACTTCTGAGAGCCGCTGCCACTCCAAGATGCTCTTTTTATACCCAGTCATGTTAATGACCTATTGCCAATTGACCTAATGAGTTGCAATTTGGTCCTCCAGCTGTTCCTTTTTTGTACCTTTAACTTTTCCAGCCTCTTATTGCCCCTGTCCCAACTTTTTTGAGATGTGTTGCTGTCATGAAATTTCAAATGAGCCAATATTTGGCATGAAATTTCAAAAAGTCTCACTTTCGACATTTGATATGTTGTCTATGTTCTATTGTGAATACAATATCAGTTTTTAAGATTTGTAAATTATTGCATTCCGTTTTTATTTACAATTTGTACTTTGTCCCAACTTTTTTGGAATCGGGGTTGTATATATATTTCCAACATGAGAAGATAGACTTCATATCTTTGTGCCACCATGTAATGTTCTTTATATTATATGGACACATGCACAAAAACAAACAACCCCTCCCCACAAGTTATTATCCATCCATCCATCCATCCATCCATCCATCCATCCATCCAGTATCTGTAACCGCTTATCCTGTACAGGGTCATGGGCAAGCTGGATCCTATTCCAGCTGACTATGGGCAAGAAGCAGGGTACACCCTGGACAAGTCGCCAGGTCATTGCAGGGCTGACACACAGAGACAAACATACATTCACACTCACTTTAGAGCCACCAGTTAGCCTAACCTGCATGTCTTTGGACTGTGGGGGAAACTGGAGCAAACCCACACAGACATGGGGAGAATATGCGTAAATTATGGACAAACATAGAGAGTATCCTGGGCATAGACATGTCCCAAGTGAGAAAAACAATGATGAAGAAAGCAGCACTTATGCGACTGATGGATGCCAGACTACCCCCACCAGGAGCGCCACAAGGCCAGTGATGCACCTCAGGGGAAGCATGATGATGATGCAAACTCCACACAGAAAGGCCCCTGTCGGCCACTGGGCTCGAACCCAGAACCTTCTTGCTGTGAGGCAACAGTGTTAACTTCTACACCACCGTGCCGCCCACCCACAAATTAATCATTGAAAAATGTGTTACTCAATGTCCTGGATGGAGTTCGTTTGAAAAATACAAGTGGCATATTTCCCAGTGAAACACTTGCGTCCATATTATATATCTATATATATGTGTGAATATTTTTATATTTTCAGATTTGACCCTTCCTAGTAACATTTATTTTTACACACCTCAGCTGCTTTTGAAATACACACCTCCTTGACTGTGTACCCAAACGCATTTTGTGCGATCCTGGACAGACTCATTCTCTTCTGGCTCTGTCAGGGGTGGACAAGTCATAAATTCATTAGCGAGCCTACTGGGCAAGTGAAAACTGTAATGCGCCATCTGGAAACCTAACTGGTAGCTAATGTAATATCATAACAAATGTTGAGCTACTTAGCCAGATAAGTGTATTAATACAGACTAAGTGAAACAAACAAGCGTATGATCATAAAGCACAAGGTGTTTGCCAGCTGTTAAGCGATGGTCCTCGCATTGAAAAAAAAAAGATATAATTTAAGTCTGGCTACTGTCTATTTTCTCTTGATATGTGACTATGCAGTATGCAGTAAGCAGATGAGTTACCTGACAGCTTTGTACTTTCCACATTGCACTTTATTTTCTATCTGTTCCTGATTTTGAAATGATCATCTGTCCTCAATGTGCACAAAATAACTAAAAATGACTACTAAAATCCAACTCGTCTGGAGATCTGTCACACCACTGTGAAGTGCATTACATTTAAACATAGCCCATGCATGAATTCTGCCACCAAACTTGATAATTATTCTTGATCAGTGTCCTTAGTCCAAATACTGAACATCAGCCTGGAGGGAGAGGACGAGAAAAATAGAGAATAAAAAGACTGATGAGTGCATTTTAAAGGTCCCATGGCATGAAATTTTCACTTTCTGAGGTTTTTTAACGTTAAAATGAGTTCCTCTGACCTTCTTAAGTCACCCCAGTGGCTAGAAATTTCATAATGTGTAAACCAAACTATGCCCAACATTTGAGAATGGCGCGTCAAAACGGCGCGTTGATAAGCTCTTCCCTTTACTACGTCAGCAAGGGAGATGATCCCCACGCCCCCCCTCTGGATTCCCACCCACTGTATGGATTGCCCGCCCAGTTGTAGTGAGGAGACCATAGAGGACACAACAACATGGCATCACCTAAGCGAGCGAAACATGGAAATTGCGCTGTACATGGATGTGACAACACAGAAAAGAGTCTGTTTTTACTGCCGACGGGAGAGCCCCTGAAGACGCAGTGGCTTAATTTTATTTACTTCAATAATACGCCATCGAGTCTACCTAAGACGGTGTATGTTTGTCGGAAGCATTTTCCTGAGGAATGTTTCTACAACTTGGGACAGTACAGGGCAGGTTTTGCACATCAACTGTCACTGAAGCCTGGGTCCGTACCAAGCATCCCTGCCGCATCAGCCACAAACACCGAACAAGTAAGTGTATAACTGGTCGTTTTGCCGTGTTTTAAAATCGGTGCGTTAGCCTAGCAATGGCTACATTAGCTGTGCAGCTAACCGCTTCCTGCAGTTAGCCAGGTACTCTGCGCTACAAAACTAAAGAGCATGCAGCATGCTCTGTTAAACTGAGTTTAGTCTGGAAATTGACTGTAACTTATGAGCTTATGTTTGACTATTGCTCCGCAATGCATGTCTTCTGTTGGATAAGCGCTATGTTGCTGTAGTTGCTGCTTCTATCCTCTTTGGTTATGGAGTGCGTGTTCAAGCCTAGGGTATTATACGTTCGTAAACTACCACTCCGAACACTCTCACTCTCTGTTCTCTGTGTCACGTTGAGTTTACGAAAGGAGTCCGAGGGAGAACGGGGTTTTGTCTTAGCAGCGTGGCTACAGGCGCTGATAGCAGCGAGTATGTGTGCGTGCAGCTTGGTCAAGCCCCTCCCCCTCCCCCCATGGCCCGCCCTCACCCTCTACCCTTCCCCGCCTCCTGCTTCTCATTAGTAAAACGATGTACTGGGAAAAGCGCTGAAATGGGGCTTTCTCCCAGGAGGCTATATTTACGTGCCGAGGGTTCATTTCGAGAAAGGCTGCGGATATAACATCCGGAAGCCTCCACGAGCCCGTTTAAAGCATCAACAAACCACCATGCCATGGGACCTTTAAGGACACCAGAACACATGTGAATGACAGAACAGAGAATGACTTTGAACAAGAGACATGGAAAGAGTGACAGCAGGAGGCAGTAATAAAAAGGACTGGGACTCAAAAGGGAAGGTGTGTAAACACACGCGTCTCTGTTTTGTACTGTCGGAGTAATAAATCTGGGTAAATCCGTGAGGACTGACAAAAAAATTGCAGTTGAGTTCTCCATCTTCTCTTCTGGGTTTTGTGTATGTTTTACATTTTAGCCCATCAGAACAAGAAATGAAAGCTTTCAGTATGTTGTTGTTTCCAGATGATTGAAGGCCATGAAGATAAATTAATAACCCAAGAGCATGAATAAATGAAGGAAAAATATATAAGTATGTTTTTTTCCCCCCAAGTGGCCCTGAACTATCAGACAGAAGGCCGAATGATGCAGCTGAACAGGGCGAAGTTCATGGTGAACGGAGGAAGTGGCTACGTCTTGAAACCCCCACCCATGTGCAATGGTAGGAACAAATATACAGTATTTAAAGGTAAACATGCAAACTGATTTCCTCCAGCTTTGATTCAGTGTTAACTTTGTTACAAATCTGCTTTCTGATTTGTGAAATCATCACTGTATTAGTTCATTTGATCGTATTTAGTTTAAGTCACCAATCCATATTTACAGTAGTTGCATTTGATCAGCCAAATCATGTTTAATGTGTGATGTTTGTTTCTTTACATTTGTACTGAATGTGATCTGATTTGCTACAAGATTGATTTCGCTAACAAGTAATACAATATCTCATCTCATCTCTCATCTCATTATCTCTAGCCGCTTTATCCTGTTCTACAGGGTCGCAGGCAAGCTGGAGCCTATCCCAGCTGACTACGGGCGAAAGGCGGGGTACACCCTGGACAAGTCGCCAGGTCATCACAGGGCTGACACATAGACACAGACAACCATTCACACTCACATTCACACCTACGCTCAATTTAGAGTCACCAGTTAACCTAACCTGCATGTCTTTGGACTGTGGGGGAAACCGGAGCACCCGGAGGAAACCCACGCGGACACGGGGAGAACATGCAAACTCCACACAGAAAGGCCCTCGCCGGCCACGGGGCTCGAACCCGGACCTTCTTGCTGTGAGGCGACAGCACTAACCACTACACCACCGTGCCGCCCTAATACAATATTATCTCACTAATTTTTTTTGGGAATATGTGAATCTTATGTTTTAATGAAAGCAAAAAGTGTGTATTTAGAAATTTAAGTTCAAACTGGATCTAGAATATCATCCTTACATCTTCCACATTTCCACGATAACTCCACCTTCAAACTTTGGGAGGCAGAATCATATTAAAGACATATAGCACTAAGGAAAAAAAGTATATTTAACAGTTATTCCACAAAATCGAGTCGTGCATGAACTGATAGCCAATGAGGCACGTAGCACTGAGTTGTCTATAAGCCATGTATGATGAGATTGATTGGAATAACTGTTTTATTCTATCCACCTTCACTGGATTTTGAGAAATGGAGCATTTTTATTTTTTGCAAATTTGATAAATAAAAACTTTATACAAAACGTCCAACAAAATTTCCACTTAGAATGTAAACAAACCGGCGAAATGACAGGAGCGGTTTGTGAAAAATGCTCTAATAATAATTCTTGAAAAATAAAAAAGATATGTTCTTACCATCAAATACTTTTATTCCATATTTTGTTCCTTTTTTTGTATTTTTAGGGTTTTCTTTTTCTGGGTTTTTTGGTGGTGCTATATTCTTTTAGCTATTTCTGTTTCTTTTAAACATTTGATAACAATTTTTGGGGTTTTGTTTTCGAGTAGAGTTTTTATTTCATCCTCGGTTGGTTCAGCAGCTTTTTTTTGTTTTGTTTTGTTTATTTGGTATAAAAAACAGAGTACATTAGATACATTAACTCACAAATTGTAAAATATACAATGGCGAATGAGTAAAAATTGTACCACAGTGTATTATACCAAAGATTACTCAAAAAAGTCCAGTAGGGAACTTATTTCCACTGAGGTCCTCATGTGTAGTGAAAATAAAATAACCAGGGTGTACAAAGAATTATAAAATACAACAACAATAAAAAAATGCAATTATGACTTAAAAAAACCTAAACATTTAAGTTAAAAATAGTTATATTAAGAAAAAAACACGCTCTGACATTTTGTTTTTCTCTACTCACGGTATATGAGCTGATAGTCTAGTAGTAGAGTAGCCAATCAGAGTGTGCGATTGCTCATATCCAGTGAATGTGGATACAATAGATTTTCACTGATGTCACGGCATTCCGGGGAACGCCCCCCAGCCGCCATCTTGCAGGGCAAACAAAATGGACCATCGCCACTACCGGCTACGTTATCTCAGACGAATTTATGAAGTTATATAGTCAGTTTTCTAAAATAAAGATCAATGTCGGCAAAATCAAGCAAACAGAAGGATATAGATACATTAGACGACATCTCACGACAACGGTATGCAGCCAAACTGGCCTTGATTGGGGGAATTGACCCCTACGAAGTGGACAAAGATGCATTTTCAAGTGACTATGCAGGGCTGCCAAAGCCTGAAACTGCCAAAGACTGCTCCAAAGCCTGAAACTGACTTCATCAAACTTTAAAGGCTGTCTGATATATACAACTTTATATATTCACAGCGCCTTTTGTCGGATGCTGCCTTTTTCATGGCTGAATCGCGCAGATCCGATTTTTTTTAGGGGGGGCGTTGGAGTGTATGATTATAAATTCAAAGTAAATTCTGTATTAAAATTACTAAATAAGCAAATCCATTACAGTCCATGAAACAGGAAGTATAAGGATGAGAAAAAAACAGTTTAAATCGGAAAGCTGCACACATTTGCGCAGTCCTGCACACCGCTCGGGCTGCACAAATGTGCACAGCTTTCCGATTTAAACTGTTTTTTTTTCTCATCCTTATACTTCCTGTTTCATGGACTAACAGATTTGCTTATTTAGTAATTTTAATACAGAATTTACTTTGAAATTATAATCAGACACTCCAACACCCCCCCTAAAAAAAAAATCGGATCTGCGCGATTCAGGCGGCATCCGCCAAACGGCGCGCTGTTTGCATCCCAAACACAAATCAAATCATACAGAATAGACCTAAAATGTTTTTCAAAAATGACCCTTGGGTGAGTGAAGTGACAAGTGTCAAATAGAAACGTGACAAACGAGCGATATTAAGTGTACATTACAATGTAAACGTACACTCAGCGGTTCCAGTTAGGCATTCTCCAGAGATTGTTTACATGATGTTTTGGTTTCCAAAAACAAACTTAAACACAATTGATTGTTTATTTAAACAACTTACCACTTATAAAATGATCGGAGCAGACTTTGCTGTGTTTGGAAGGCTGATAATCCTTGTGGTTGATTCTCGCAAGCCATAGATTTCTCCTTTGTATGCTGAGTTTCTTTGTTTGCTCGCCTTCGTGCTCCCGTACAGTGGGAATTCCATAAAAGCTCCGCTTGACGTCATCATCTGACCTATTACGACAGCCGTGAATACAACAGGTGTGCACCATTGCTAGCTTTAAATAGCCTGCTTGGGTTCTTTTGAAGACTTTGTACTCGCGGGTTACAATGTGTGCTCAGTCACCCGTACGGTAAGCTTGACCCGCAAGATGACCGCCACTAGGGAATCCCCAACTCTGTGACGTCATGTGAAAACTATCTATAAGTCCTATTGTCCGAGCTGGCCACCCAAAACATTCCATTGTTCAACTTCTTCATATTTATAGTTATGGAATATTATCCTGACATGCGACCTGACAAGATGCAGAATTACTGTTACCATCCTGAAGTTGACTATTTTTCTATGACAGACCATGCTGAAACCTTTTATTCCTCTTATACCTCACCAATTTACCAATGATAGGTTAATATACGTATTTTTACTTATACTTAGTAATACTGTGTATCCATTTATAGTCATATTTAATGTTGTTTATCAGCCACAAAACAAGTTATTTTATGTCTTTTTTTTTTTACATTGTAGTAGCAAGATACTATTGCTTTACAGGGTTCCCACTGGGTTCTGAAAAAAAATATTCTCCACTTTTTTTCCTTGAAAAATCAAGTCAAAGAAGTATTCTTCACTTTTTTCTAATTTTTAATTCACTTAGTCTGAATTTTTTAGTTACTGACTCATCAAAGTGGACTTAATACAGGTTTTTACCAACCAAACTGGCACAATTCAAATATTTGTACAGATATGGAGCACTTGCATGTGACGTCACAGCCGATCCAGATTGTGACAGACGCCATCTTGTCGGTCAAACGCCATATTTCCGCCTTCTACTTCTGGTTCTACTTCTACCTTTTCTTCTGGAAAACCCTACTATATACAATTCTACTACAATGGCTGCGGCTACAAGCTCTCCCTACCTGTGCACGTTTTTTATGTGTATTTTTGCGTGTTGTTCATCTGTACCGGACTTCAATATCCACTACAACCGTATGGACTTACTGGACATTGGTTTCCAGCAGAAAATGACGGTTTGTAGCGATTTCCATCGCATGCACAACATTCCGGACGAGAGAAAAAAAAAACATTCCGGACGAGATAGCGAGACCAGCGGGGTCTCCGTGGATTGTTATCGGAAGCAAAGCGAAGGAGGCGGCGCCGGGAGCGGAAGCAAAAGCGAGGCTGCAGAGCCGGCCTGTTGACTAAGCTCAGAAAACAGCCACTCAAACCTCCACTGCTAAGCCTCTATCTCTCCAACGCCAGATCCATGGTAAACAAGATGGACGATTTGGAATTACAGCTGGAATTACCTTATTCTATTCTATTCTATTCTATTCTATTCTATAATTGGCTGGTCAGTGCAGTACTAGTAATACTTAAGTGACTTACCCATCCAATGAGGATTATTTTCTTGTTTACAAGATGCCACATCTGAGTCGCTGACAAATCCTGAATTTCTGTAAAGATAACTGTCCAGAGATTTATAAGCACGCAGTGCTTCACCACTGAACAGCGAGGGAAAGTTAATGAGGTAATTATACACGTCTGGGTATTCCACCTCCGGCAGTTCAATATCCACTGACACGGTCGTGAAAACTCCGTCCGGTAAGCCATAAGGGTCACTAATCTGTAGATCGTTTATTTTAGACATATATCTAGTTATCTGTTCATTATAAAAATGAGCCGTGTAGTCCGTCGGTTGAAATTGATCCATTCTGTACACGAGTGCAGCAGTATTCAGCTGTGTTTTTTACCGACAAGATGGCATCTGTGTACTTTCCGGTCACGTGACTGCAAGATCTCTATAGCTAGGCCTCTCCATCACATATAAAATTTGGGCTCCACTCCAGCATCTAATAAGAAAGACTTGATTTTGGGCACCCTGTGCACCATCAAGCTAAAATTAACCTCTTTAGTTTGAGCTTCCTTAAGGTTATTTTGGCATGGGATTATTCAAAAGAGGTATTAGGACTCCTTTTAGCCTTTACTTAAACACAAAACTTGATTTACAATTGAACAGAGTTGAGAAGAGTCTTGGACCAACTAACAGTGAAGGGATTTGATTTTCGTGTTGAATTACGAACTGAACACAGAATAGCACCGTGTTTTTCATCATACTTTCACCATGGGAACTCAACATGCCATGCCGCCTGAAACATAGAGCCCTTCAGTTGCTTGCTGGCTGACAGCACTTTCACTTTGGTTGTTTTTTACCGACCCCTGTATTGCAGACACTGTCCGATGTGCTCGGGGACGGTAGGGGCTCTGAGTGTGCCTCTCCCATGGTTGTTTTGGTCCTTAAATCATCTTCAGTGCTTGAGGAAGTCCACCCAAAAAACTTTGCCAGCTTAGACTGTGCCATTGTTTGGTTCACGCAGAGATAATTACACCACCACACCAGGCTGATTAAGACGCACTGCAATTGGTCAAAAGCTTGGTGCTCATTTTTAAGAAGAAGAAGAAGAAGCCTTTATTTGTCACATGCACACTCAAGCACACAATGAAATTCATCCTCTGCATTTAACCCATCTGAAGCAGTGAACACACGCACACACACCCAGAGCAGTGGGCAGCCATACTACAGCACCTGGGGAGCAGCTGGAGGTTCGGTACCTTGCTCAAGGGCACTTCAGCCCAAGGCCGCCCCATGTTAACCTAACTGCATGTCTTTGAACTGTAGGGGAAACCGGAGCACCCGGAGGAAACGCTTGCAGACACGGGGAGAACATGCAAACTCCACACAGAAAGGCCCCCGTTGGCCACTGGGCTGGAACCCAGAACCTTCTTGCTGTGAGGCTACAGTGATAACCACTACACCACCGTGCTGCCCTGGTCACTACATGTAGTCAATTTTTATTGATCACAATCATGTGCTCATAGCTTACACTCTGGCTTTCCGCTGTCTTGTCACTGAGGTTGGGTTTCAGTAATTGTAGGGATTTGCGGAGGAATTTCTAGAAAAGATGACTTATGATGATGACAAATACATTCATCACTGTGATGACTGCTAGTAATTTTCTCTTCGTCACTGACATGTTTGTCAGTGACGAGTGTGATGAGCATCAGTAGGAACCCTGGCTTTATCACTAGTTTCTCTCTCTCTCTCTCTCTCTCTCTCTCTCGTGAATAAATAAACAACAACAAAAATGTGGCTTGTCATGTTCTAGAGAAACCTGAAAGTGTAAACTCATCTCTTTTGAAAACTTTCTTGTATTGGAACATGCAATGTTGCAGCTTTACCTTTGACTGTTACAAAGTGCTCACACTGGAGACTCCTTCCAAAAGTGTTAGATTTGTTAACAGAAAACTTCACCAAAACCTCTCATCTCATCTCATTATCTCTAGCCACTTTATCCTGTTCTACAGGGTCGCAGGCAAGCTGGAGCCTATCCCAGCTGACTACAGGCGAAAGGCGGGGTTCATCCTGGACAAGTCGCCAGGTCATCACAGGGCTGACACATAGACACAGACAACCATTCACACTCACATTCACACCTACGCTCAATTTAGAGTCACCAGTTAACCTAACCTGCATGTCTTTGGACTGTGGGGGAAACCGGAGCACCCGGAGGAAACCCACGCGGACACGGGGAGAACATGCAAACTCCACACAGAAAGGCCCTCGCCAGCCACGGGGCTCGAACCCGGACCTTCTTGCTGTGAGGCGACAGCTCTAACCACTACACCACCGTGCCGCCTCACCAAAACCTGTGTAATTTTTTTCAAAAATAGAAACGATACCTTATTATAACTTACTATAAACCTTAATATAAACCTTGAAGCCTAAACTATCCTCAGAACTGATAATGAACTGGATGCAGCTGAGACAAAGATTTACAAAAAAGATTTTAGGTGAGACAGACTTCCATTACTTGTGAGCGACTTTAGCCATGTGAAAAACTAAAGAAGCAAACTTCAGACATCAAATAGGTCCTGGCTGATTACATTTTGCATCATTGTATCAATGTGAATTTTGCTGACTTTTTAAAAGATGTTCGTGTTTCTCATTGTATTCCAGGTTCCTATAATCCGTACAGCGATGACCCTCTTCCAGCGTATCCTAAAAAACAGCTGGTTATGAAAATCATCAGCGGGCAGCAGCTTCCTAAACCACCTGACTCCATGCTGGGTGATCGAGGGGAGGTCAGCTCACAAACATCACATTAACCATAATTCACAGTAATACAAATGGAACGTCTGAAATGAATAAGATTTCCTTCTTTTATTTTTTTCTTCTCTCAGATTATTGACCCCTTTGTGGAGGTGGAGATCATTGGCCTTCCAGTAGACTGCTGTAAAGAACAGACCCGGGTTGTTGATGATAATGGTAATTTTGTTTTTTTCCTGCCATCACCTACTCACACTAAGTGCAAAAAGAAATAAGATTCCATCTGGACTAAAAATATATCTATACACTCACCGGCCACTTTAATAGGAACTTGTTCTTGATTCTAAGATCCCTGTTCTTGGCTGCAGGAGTGAAACCCAAAGTGTTCTTCTGCTGTTGCATGCTGAGATGCTTTTCTGCTCACCACGGTTGTAAAGAGTGATTATATGAGTTAGTATATCCTTCCTGGCAAAAAAGCTCGAAGCAATCTGGCCATTTTCCTCCGACCTCTTTTATCAACAAGGTGTTTGTTTCCACCCACAGAACCGTCGCTCACTCACTTGATGTTTTTTTGTTTTTCGCACCATTCTGTGTAAACTCTAGAGACTGTTGTGTGTGAAAACCCTCGGAGATCAGCAGTTTCTGAAATACTCAAACCAGTCCATCTGGCTCAAACCAACGCCCATACTACAGTGAAAGAAAGTCACTCTTTGAGATTACAATTTTGTCCATTCTGTTTGAAGTGAATATTAACTGAAGCTCTTGATTTGTATCTGCATGATTTGATGCATTGTGGCTGCTGTCAAGGGATTGGCTGATTAGAGATTGCATAGAACAGCAGGTGTATGGGTGTTCCTAATAAACAGACCAGTTATTGTATATATAATTTTATTATTACTTATTCCTAATGTGGTCAATGATGTAATTATTTGCACTTGTGATTTTTTTAAATGTATGATTTATTGATTTTCATGTTGCTTTTTGTGATCAAAAATTATTCACATGATCTCACATCTGTTCTTTTTGGGTTTCACGACTCCATTTCAAAGATGTTTTAAGCAAGGGTGCAGATAGCACGGGGGACAGGGTGGACATGTCCCCCCCAGATTTATAGTGACCCCCATCAAATCAAATCAAATCAAGTTTATTTGTACAGCGCTTTTAACAATAAACATTGTTGCAAAGCAGCTTTACAGAATTTGAACGACTTAAAACATGAGCTAATTTTATCCCTAATCTATCCCCAATGAGCAAGCCTGTGGCGACGGTGGCAAGGAAAAACTCCCTCAGACGACATGAGGAAGAAACCTCGAGAGGAACCAGACTCAAAAGGGAACCCATCCTCATTTGGGCAACAACAGACAGCCTGACTATAATATTAACAGTTTTAACAGGTATAACCCTCAACTGTCCTCATGGGGCCGTCCTTCACAGGAGTGGGGCGATAAAACTCCGACCAGACACAGGGCACCAGGATGGATCAAGCAGGTCCGAGGGGCAGAAGAGGCCAGCATCTCAATCCCAGGATCAACATGTAACTCAGAGGGACAGATGGGGGGGGGGGGAGAGAGAGAGAAAGAAAACACGTTGTTAGGTATGCCCTAAAAATGACAAGTATTAAATCTGTGTGGTAGGCTCGGAGAGACGAGAGTCTTTACATCAGGCATAACACACAACAATGGCATGTTAATATGGTAAAATATATCATGACCTGCTCTGGCTGGATGCTTCCACGTTTTCTGTTAGGGAAAGTCTGGACGCCCTAGGTGGAGTTAGTAATCCCCCAACTCCGGCATTAGAGCCCTTACAGCGGGGCGAATGGGTGACGGCTCGGCGGCATAAGCGTAGAGCCAAAGCTACCGCTGAGGCTCGCCCACGGGAGCACCACTCCTCTCCGCGTCACGTGTCGAACAGGTTTGCTCTCCTTAGTGATGCACCCACTGAGAAGCCCCCATCTGTCCCCCCCACCCACCGTCCCTATGTAAGGCGCCACACATAGGTAGAAAAAGTGAGGATTAATGTTCCGTTAGTTAGACTAACTTACACTGCAGCACAAAGTTGAAATGGCAGCAGCAGCAGCCTTGTCAGTGATCAATCCACATTTTCCCCTTCTTGAATCGGTGTAGGCTGGAGCAGATCCTTACAGAGTTGGAAAAGCAAGGTGTTCATTTTCCACGTAACTCTCGGTTAATAACACTGCACAGCTCATCCATTTGATAGCAGCGGTGTTTCTGCTGCGACTAATGGTGCGTTCAGTTGTACTCGTAAGTTGGAAGTTTGAAGTCGGAAAAGCATTGAAATCCAGCATCTCCCAGCATAAACGTTGAGGTTTTCGTTTCATTTCATTAACTGGCCATTTTTTTCGAATTCCATGTTCCATGATGTCCCAGTTTTTAAACTGGGAAGCGCTCAGTTCTGAGGTTATGTTGCTCGGAGCTCCAAGTTCCGACTTCCAATGTAAATGTAACGCACCATCTCGACCCCGGGGTCCTAAGGAGAGCTGGGGACTTTGCCTGTCGCGGTAACCATAGTGATCTTAAACAACTGTCTAATGACCGAGCTGGTGATCTTTCTGCCACATTAAGCCAGAGAAGAGGGGGGAAAAAATCATAGCGTTTGTTTCAAGAACCAAAAGATGTAAATATCCTCTGCCTGTTGCCTTTCCCAGATGTGACAAATACTTGTTTTGTAATGTTGAGTAGCTCGTCTGATAATAATAAGAAGGAATTTGGACTTACCTGAAGTAGGCTAAATGTAAAATAACAGCATTCTAGGCTGTAGGTGAATATCTTTTAATGTTGTTATTTTTATGTATAATGTTATTTTAGTAAGCAGCAACTGTTAACTGAAATTATGAGATTCAAGATGTTAACATTGTCCTCCTGGCCTGCAGGCAATCCCTGGTGGGGTCAACAATGAAAAAACAAAAAAACAATTAGCTACAGCGTTTTTTCAAAAACCGAGCAATGTTGACCAGGTAGGCCTTTGTCTACCAATGTTCATTCAGTTAGAAAACTCACAATTCAAATGCATATTGAAGCTTCAGTACACACACACACACTATATATATATATATATATATATATATATATATATATATGCATTTACACAAAATGGAATCATTTGCTGACAGCTCAGTCCCCCCCAGTTCAAAAATCCTATCTGCGCCCCTGGTTTTAAGCCAAGGATCCATATCCTGGACTTTTATATAATTTATAAAACTGATTCCAGTGTTCAGTTAATTAGTTATTTATTCACTCAACCGGCTGACAGGCAATGAGCTTATGCCATCATGTTTCATCTATTGTCCGTCATCCGGCGGCGTCCACATTTCATGAAAATCGCTTCTTCTCCCTCAATTCTTCACCTATTTTGATTCTTTCTGGCATGAAGGTAGGGCTACCTAGGCTGCATATAACTTCTACCCAGATTTGCATAATTGCAATCATTAATGAAGTTATGGACTAATTAAGCCTTAATGAGCAGTTCAACAAAAATCGCTTTCTTCTCGGTCAATTCCTTGCCATTTTGGATTCTTTCTGGCAAATAGGTTGGTATTCCTAGGGTGGATATCGCTTCTACATATAGCTTGTACATATATAGTGTATATAGCTTGCAACATTTATTGCGCAATTTGGCCCACTTTAGATCATTCCTTCTGGACTAGACGGGGCCGGCGTGAGCTACGCCATCATTGACAGTCTCGTTAAATCTATTTGAATCATATTCCTTGAAATACATCCATCCATTATCTGTAGCCGCTTATCCTGTCCAACAGGGATAGCCTATCCCAGCTGACTATGGACGAGAGGCGGGTACACCCTGGACAAGTCGCCAGATCATCGCAGGGCTGACACATAGACACAGACAACCATTCACACTCACATTCACACCTACGGTCAATTTAGAGCCACCAGTTAGCCTATTGAGGTATTTCACTCATGTGACCAAGTCATGTGATGCTGCCATTTTGGACGGCACGGCTCGAATCAGTTTGAATGCGAGGAAGGCAACAAACGAAAAACATAAAAGAAAAAGGAGCGAGATGCAGAAAACACCTTCACTATCCAGCGACGTAGGGCATTTACAGGGTGAGCAGAGGGAGAGGTATTTGCAAAAATTGAGGTTAGCAGGCTTAGAGAACGACGTTTACCTGCTTCCACCAGGATTGTTCACTGATGTACGGAAGTACACGAAGCCCTCGTCTTTACCTGACTTCGGCCCACATGATCTGTATACCTATGTCGTTAAAAACCCATCGCCATACACAGATATTGACCTGAAAGCGTATAAGAGTTTGGATGCCTACAAATATGTTGTGTCAGGCTGGGTAACATGCCTACATCAGCGGGTCGTCCCTGGAGCCGGTGGTCGCCATCTTATTACAGCTAAGGTTTGTTCACATTTTCATTTACTTTCAGTCCTCAGGATAAACAAAATGTTATTAAATGTCATTGAAATAACTTCTTAGTCTGTTGAGACATGGCCCGTTATAAATTTGCTGTTACCAGGCAATGACTAAGAACTGTATTATTAGGGTCAGTGTAGTTGTAGCAGTGTACTAGCAACTAGCTGTTAGCACTAGCTAATGTCAACAACATCATAGCTGGTATGTTACTGTAGCAATGTTTACGTTCAGTCATTTGGATGACTGTTAAAACCTTTCAGTCTCAAGTTTTTCCTTTACTGGATTTACTAGTTTACTGAGATAGCGCGCTCGGGCAAGCCGGGAGCCCGGCTAGCGCGCGCTAGCTCAGTAAACTAGTAAATCCAGTAAAGGAAAAACTTGAGACTGAAAGGTTTTAACAGTCATCCAAATGACTGAACGTAAACATTGCTACAGTAACATACCAGCTATGATGATGTTGACATTAGCTAGCTTGCCGTCCAAAATCGCGGACACCAGGGCATCACGTGACCCTGTGACGTCAGGTGAAATACCTCAATACTGCATGTCTTTGGACTGTGGGGGAAACCGGAGCACACCCACGCAGACACGGGGAGAACATACAAACTCCACACAGAAAGGCCCTCATCGGCCACTGGGATCGAACCCGGACCTTCTTGCTGTGAGGCGACAGCGCTAACCACTACACCACCGTGCCGCCTCCCTTGAAATACATTTCTGGAAAAAAAAAGTATTTTCTATTTTTTCTCTGAAATGTCGTGGTTTTCTTTTTGAGTATCCCTTGCCCTACCTCTAACTACCCCTAAGGGTATGGAACACCAGTTTAACCCCCTGGTTAATGGTGGCTTGTCTCAGTATCTAATCAGCATCTCAGTAAGTTGCATCTATAAAGGATCAGTGATAATGGACATCTATTTATGTCAAAAGCTGAGAGTCTATCGATGTACTGTACATTGTTTTTCTTGGTTGTGTGTGTGTGTTCAGTAATATATATATATATATATATATATATATATATATATATATATATATATATATTTGTGCACTTTGTTATCTTGCTGTGTGCTTCTGAATGCAGGTTTTAACCCAGTGTGGGAGGAAACCCTATCGTTCACCCTGCACATGCCTGAGATTGCACTAGTACGTTTTCTAGTATGGGATCACGATCCTATTGGGCGAGACTTCGTGGGCCAGAGGACAGTCGCTTTCACAAGCCTCATGCCAGGTGAGAGAAGAGAACTCAAACCTCTTCTGCATGAAGATGTCATAGTACAGTTAGTTAGACAGGCTGTCTGGGGGGATGGCAGGTGGATGAGAAGAGAGAGTCAGATTAGAATGCCATCATTCCCTTTACCCGAGTGAAACAAATCTCACTGGGTGTGACACAACAAGAAAGTATATGAATGAGCATGGCTTTGTGTGAGACAGGATGAAATCTTGTGTTAAATGGATGCTGTGGTGTCAAGGAGCAGTGTGTGAGAGAAGTAACAGAACATCGGGTACTGGCAGGTAATAATGTGCACCAGTAAAAAAAAAACACTTTCTCACCTCTAGGTTGTGAAATATAGACTTTATTATTAGTTAGTGGTTGGCTAAATATGATATAGGATGGTACATAGTGTGTACTTTTTGATAGTTCATTTTATTTGTCTCTTTTAACAAGAGATATTATGACTGATCAGCTTTACAGAATTCCGGATGTAGATTGAGAGATATGTAAATTTAGATTTATTCTATCCACATTCACTGAATATGAGCAATCATGCACTCTGATTGGATACTCTACTACTACTAGGATATCAGCTCATATACTGTGAGTTGAGAAAAACAAAATGGTGGCACGTGTTGCTGAACCAATCGAGAACGAAATAAAAACTCTGCTTGAAAACAAAACCGCCAAAACATACAAAATAAGCAAAAAAAAAAAAAATGGAATAAATGTATTTGATGGTAAGAATGTATCTTTTTATTTTTCAAGAATTATTATTATAGCATTTTCACAAATGGCTACTGTCATTTCGCCGGTTTGTTTACATTCTTCATCTTTAACCTTCATCCTACCAGCCAATTTTACATACACAAACTACCAGGCGGGGTCCGTATGGACCCCAGGAGGGAATACCTTGAAATCAATGCAGTAAGAACCAATTCAATGCAGCAAACAGACATAACTTTATTGAAGAACAAAATCCACTACTGCTGAATATCAGTGATGTATTATAAATGCAATAACACTGCAATAACTAGCATACACATAGCAAATTATAGCGCCACAAAAAAAATTGGCATTATATACATGATTTTTGCAGCTCATGCAGCTGTAAAACATTCTGGATTACAACTTAGGTCTTTTCTTACAGAATTTAAAACAAAAAAGTAATTGTAAAATAATTTAGGGCTTTTGTTTTGCAGCCTGTGCTTATTGCAGCAGTGGGGTCCACACGGACCCCAAGAAGGAATGCCTTGTAAGTTTTATATTAAGGCAAAACTGAATACAGCAATCATTGGTAGTTTGATTATGGAATGTTACTGTACTTCCCATCTTCTCTGAGGTATTATAAGTTTGTCAGTAGCTTGTCTGGCTTCACGTGTGGCTTTGTCATCAAACCTGAGGAATTTCAAAATGTCAGTAAACCTTCCCCTGGACATGGTAGCTATGAACAGTGGTCTTCCTTCAGTTTCCGACCATAAAGCTGCCACTAGTTCTTTGCTGGATTTTTGAACCCCTGCTAGTATGCAAAGACCCAGGAAGGCTTTCATCTCAATATCATCGAGGAGCTTCCATTCTCCTCTTTGATTCTCTTGGTGTGCTTCATTCCATTCTTGATTCCATCTTCTGGCATACCTGTTTGTCTCATGAACTACAATATCAATCATCTCAGGTGTCACATACAAAAGAAAGGCCTCTTCAATACTTGCACGTTCAGCTTCATTAGTGACACCAGGTCGGTTCCTAATGATGTCTTGAGCCTGTCAACGTCCACCTGGAGGAGGTGCCTGTTGCCATACAGTCCCATTTCTTCCTTGTAGTACACCTTGCTGGTTATTCTGTTGGTCTTGATCCAATGGATGAGCAACTTGAGCAGGTTCATCACCTAGATGTTCCCCTTCAGCATCCCCTTGTGGCTGGGCTTGTCCCCTACCTCGTCCTTGCCCTCTACCATGGCCACGGCCACAGCCTCTACCGCGGCCTCTACCACGCCTTCAGCCTCTTCCAGGGCCTCTGTTTGGAGCAGCTGCAGCACCATGGTTCCCTATTTCTTCTGGATTTTGATCAGTGGGTCTGTTTTCATCTGCATGTACTTGCTGCTGAACTACTACTTCAGTGTCACTTAGATCTGAGGCTTCAGAGATGTGATCTGCCTCGGATCCCGATAAGTCACTAAATTCACTGTCCTCAGAGTCATTGTTTGTGTTCAGAATCTGCCTTAAGGCCTCTGCTGCTGTGTATCTAGCTTGTCTTTGTCTGTTAGCCATTATGAATCTGAAACAACCAAAAAGAAGCTAACTTTCAGTGCGCTATTCAATTATAAAATGAAAGACAGATAAATTTTACTCTGGGGTCCGGTTGGACCCCAGTAACAAATTAATTATACCTTCACAATGCAAAAAGCTGATCTTCTGGTGCTTTAGTGTTTTAATTAAGACATAAATTCCGACAAATTCATAAAACGGTGAGGCAGCATGTCACATATTTTTAAAATGGCAAACAAATATATAGGTGCGGGGTCCAGATGGACCCCACTTGGTAGGATGAAGGTTAAGCACTAAAATTTGTTGAATTTTTTAGAATGGTTCAAAAGCTCAAAGAAGTTTGAAAATTACATCACTGAAATGTCGAAGGAAGAATTAAATAAATGTCTAAAGCTATTCTATACCTTGGCGTGGAAGCAAGACGGCACTTTCTACAAAAAAACAACAACACTAAAGTCAATTCGTGCAGCCATCGATAGGTTTTCAAGAAGTCCGCCTAGGCGGAAATGATTTTGTCGGACGTTTTGGATAAAGTTTTTATTTATTGAATTTGCAAAAAATAAAAATGCACTGTTTCTCAAAATCCAGTGAATGTGGATAGAATAAAACAATTATTCCACTCAATCTCGTCGTACATGACTTACAGCTATCAGCTCATGTACGACTCGATTTTGTGGAATAACTGTTCAATATTTATAAGTAAGCCAGAGGTGAGGAAAACCCTCTTGAGTCAACATGATGAAGAAATATTAGAGGAACCATACTCAAAAAGAAACACATCCTCTTCTGGGTGACCCCCAAATCACAAAATATCAATTGTTACAGTATACAAGTGTAGGAGAGTAAAGACAAAAGACAGATGGTAAAAGCAGGGGCTCAGTGAAATATATACAGTGGGGCAAAAAAAGTATTTAGTCAGCCACCAATTGTGCAAGTTCTCCCACTTAAAAAGATGAGAGAGGCCTGTAATTTTCATCATAGGTACACTTCAACTATGAGAGACAGAATGGGGGGAAAGAATCCAGGAAATCACATTGTAGGATTTTTAATGAATTAATTGGTAAATTCCTCTGTAAAATAAGTATTTGGTCACCTACAAACAAGCAAGATTTCTGGCTCTCACAGACCTGTAACTTCTTCTTTAAGAGGCTCCTCTGTCCTCCACTCGTTACCTGTATTAATGGCACCTGTTTGAACTCGTTATCAGTATAAAAGACACCTGTCCACAACCTCAAACAGTCACACTCCAAACTCCACCATGGCCAAGACCAAAGAGCTGTCAAAGGACACCAGAAACAAAATTGTAGACCTGCACCAGGCTGGGAAGACTGAATCTGCAATAGGTAAGCAGCTTGGTGTGAAGAAATCAACTGTGGGAGCAATTATTAGAAAATGGAAGACATACAAGACCATCGATAATCTCCCTCGACCTGGGGCTCCACGCAAGCTCTCACCCCGTGGGGTCAAAATGATCACAAGAACGGTGAGCAAAAATCCCAGAACCACACGGGGGGACCTAGTGAATGACCTGCAGAGAGCTGGGACCAAAGTAACAAAGACTACCATCAGTAACACACTACGCCACCAGGGACTCAAATCCTGCAGTGCCAGATGTGTCCCCCTGCTTAAGCCAGTACATGTCCAGGTCCATCTGAAGTTTGCTAGAGAGCATTTGGATGATCCAGAAGAGGATTGGGAGAATGTCATATGGTCAGATGAAACCAAAATAGAACTTTTTGGTAAAAACTCAACTTGTCGTGTTTGGAGGAGAAAGAATGCTGAGTTGCATCCAAAGAACACCATACCTACTGTGAAGCATGGGGGTGGAAACATCATGCTTTGGGGCTGTTTTTCTGCAAAGGGACCAGGACGACTGATCCGTGTAAAGGAAAGAATGAATGGGGCCATGTATCATCAGATTTTGAATGAAAACCTCCTTCCATCAGCAAGGGCATTGAAGATGAAACGTGGCTGGGTCTTTCAGCATGACAATGATCCCAAACGCACCGCCCGGGCAACGAAGGAGTGGCTTCGTAAGAAGCATTTCAAGGTCCTGGAGTGGCCTAGCCAGTCTCCAGATCTCAACCCCATAGAAAATCTTTGGAGGGAGTTGAAAGTCCGTGTTGCCCAGCGACAGCCCCAAAACATCACTGCTCTAGAGGAGATCTGCATGGAGGAATGGGCCAAAATACCAGCAACAGTGTGTGAAAACCTTGTGAAGACTTACAGAAAACGTTTGACCTCTGTCATTGCCAACAAAGGGTATATAACAAAGTATTGAGATGAACTTTTGTTATTGACCAAATACTTATTTTCCACCATAATTTGCAAATAAATTCTTTAAAAATCAGACAATGTGATTTTCTGGATTTTTTTTCTCATTCTGTCTCTCATAGTTGAAGTGTACCTATGATGAAAATTACAGGCCTCTCTCATCTTTTTAAGTGGGAGAACTTGCACAGTTGGTGACTGACTAAATACTTTTTTGCCCCACTGTATATGTGTGTGTGTGTATATACATATGTATCACTCGTATATAATTTAAAAGTTTATATATAACTTTTGACATTTGAATCTGAACCGCGTTTCATCTGAATAACAAACACGATTCACAGAAAAGTTATAACCCATTTCTTCAAACCAAAAACACTGAACGTCCTTTTGTGTAATTTGTACTTTGATTAGGCAAGATGTGCTCAGTCTATGAACTTTCAGTTTCTCCTCCAGACATATTTTCATGGAAAAATAATGACAATGAGTAAATCATGATTGGTGGCATGAACCTACAGTGCGGGGCTCATTTCAGTAAGCCCACAGCTTCTCTTTGTATCATCCTGTGTGTGTGTGTGTGTGTGTGTGTGTGTGTGTGTGTGTGTGTGTGTGTGTGTGTGTGTGTTTTACACTCGGTAAAAAGAAAAGGAAAAGAAAATCACAAATAATTCTCTTTAAAATGTTTGTTAGCTACCAATAAGATGAAGCGGATACCCCAAAATATTAAACCTTATATTGATTTATCTTTTACCTTTGAAAGACGGCAGGCTTAGCTCTGCTAGCCCATGGATATGAGCATCCTTTGTACTAAAGCAAGATTGAGATTTAGGCATTAACTGTTTTTGGGAAGTCAAAATATTTTACTTGAAATCTGGTCAGACTCATTCTCTTGATCTTTCCAACATGTTACAGGTTATAGACACGTCTATCTGGAGGGGATGATGGAGGCATCCATCTTTGTCCATATCTCAGTACATGATCTCTATGGCAAGGTGAGTTTATGACATTACACATATCAAGAACTTGCTTTTCCCTTATCTGTCATTTTCTAATTTGACATGAATATGCCATAAATTAATATCACTCTTTACCTTTAACATGACATGTTTAACAAAGTGTATCTAGGATTAGCACTACATTATGTGACTGCTGGTTGGTGTCCAACTGGTGACAGGAGGTTTTAGTCTTTGCCAGAATTTTCAGAACTGTTCAGGTTTAATTAAAAAGCTATTTGGCAAGACGACAGCTTAGTTAGACAGTCTGCCATCCAAGCTGTCACTTCTTTAACAACATAGTAATGACAAGTAAAGTAACGATAATAATGACATAAATTAATAAATGATCAAAGTATATAAATTAATTAAGAATTGAATTACATGTCAAGTGAGAAGTAGAAACACAGTTTGTATATAATTATATAATAATCTGATATAATTAATATTTAAGTTATTCCATGAACTCGAGTCGTACATGAGCTGACAGCCGACGAGGTGTGTAGCACTGAGTTGTCTATAGAGAGCGTGCACGTGACGTCACGAGGTCACGTGATATTCGTTATCCACCATTTTGGACGGCATGGCCGCGCATAGAACTTAGACGAACCCGTTCTAATTATCAAGTGTGTGGGAGTAGATCTTTCGAGAATGGTTATATCTTGTTCAGCATTTGGTGTAATCTTCTAATTCAATACTCCTAGTACATCTGTTAAGTTGATTTTCGGATTGAATGATAGCTGCATACTTAGAAACTAGACAGTCTGTAATGTTTAAAATGGCTATGCCTAGCCCTACTACCCTGGCCTAGTCTATGACAATGTTTTATCTTTTTGGCTCATATATGCCTTTGAAAGGCCAATCCATAGTAGGGATGGCGAAAACTAAAAAAAATCTTGACCGACCACCGAGCCTCATTAGCCGGTTAAAGTCGGTTAACCTATGAGTTTAAACAGGGATGCAAACGGCGGACGCCATTTCACGGCTGAAACGCGCAGATCCGATTTTTTTCTTTAGGGGGGCGTTGGAGTGTCTGAATAATTTCATCAGAGTAAATTCTGTATTAAAATTACTAAATAAGCAAATGCTGTTACAGTCCATGAAAAATAGGAAGTATGAGAAGAAAACTGCCCACGTTTTCGTGGAAGCTGCGCAGATTTACTGTTTTTCAGACAAAAACATACATATTTACAACCCTGTCATTATCTGGAACTGAGTTTAGATTTCGAACATTCTTAAGATAAAACGTCCTGCATAGTCTCTTTATGATAAACGTCTTAATGCCACTTACCCGTGAGGTTATCAAGTAGACATTCTTCTTCGGGAACTTCCAGAGGTATAGTTGGGATACCCATCCCGCAACAAAATATTTATAAGCTTCCAGGCTCTTGTAAGCTTTGAGGGCTTTGCCAGTGTAACACGATTCACGATTAACAAGAAAATTGTAAATGTCGTGGTAGGCCAGATCGGGCAAATCGCCGGCACCGCAGCTCCGAATTTCCCTGAACAAGGATTGCGGCAAGTTGTACGGATCTGCAATCCCCAACCTGGAACACTTTTCCACGTAACGCTGCCTCACGTCACCTTCAAGATGCTGAACAAACTTAGACAAGTAATCGCACGATGTAGATGGGGTATTTTCCGAATTTTCTTGGGGATTACTCCCTGGATCCATTACGCTTGCGCAAGGTAAACAATCCTGAAGCCGTCCAATATGCCGGAGTGGGCGGAGTACACACGTGCAGGTCACGTGACTGTACATCCTCTATAAGCCATGTACGATGAGCTTGAATGGAATAACTGTTTTATTCTATCCACATTCACTGGATTTTGAGAGGCAGAGAATTCTTATTTTTAATTTTTGCAAATTCGATAAATAAAAACTTCATACAAAATGTCTGACAAAATCATTTCCGCTTAGAATGTCAACAAACTGACAAAATGACAGTCGCAATTTGTGAAAAATGCTATAATAATAATTCTTGAAAAATAAAAAAAAGACACGTTCTTACCAAATACTTTTATTCCATATTTTGTTGCTTTTTTTGTGTGCAGTTTTTGGGTTTTTTTGGTGGTCGGCAAAGCAAATTAAAGGTGCATTACCGCCAGTAACTGGACCGGAATGTGGAACAAGAGATATGGGGGGAGAATATTCTTTTAGCTATTTCAGTTTCTTTTAAAAGCCCTGTGATGACCTGGCGACTTGTCCAGGGTGTACCCCGCCTTTCGCCCGTAGTCAGCTGGGATAGGCTCCAGCTTGCCTGCGACCCTGTAGAACAGGATAAAGCGGCTAGAGATAATGAGATGAGATGAGTTTCTTTTAAATACTTGATAAAAATTTTTGGGGTTTTGTTTTCGAGTAGTTTTTATTTCGTCCTCGGTTGGTTCAGCAACGTACACTGCCATTTTGTTTTTCTCTACTCACGGTATATGAGCTGATATCCAAGTAGTAGAGTAACCAATCAGAGCATGCGATTGCTTATATCCAGTGAATGTGGATATCTTAATAGCATTATACCATAGCGCTGTTGAATTCTTGAATCTAATTAGTCAGATAGGGTTGATTAATTTTCCTTAACAGCAGCACTGACAGAGTGTATGGTCGCACAGAATCTAAGATTAAAAATAAATGGATTCAAAACAAGTTATTTAACAAAGAACAACATGTTATCATTACTATTGTGGAACGTCCTGTAAGGAAATGTTTACTGAACACTTATGGAAGGCGTCTCTATTTTTAGAACTTTGCTACAATCTTCAGGACAGAAGAGTTCATGCTTTGCAAACTTGCCTGTAACAAATTTCTTTTTTTTTGGTCTTATTAACTTTAAGAGTAAGAAAAAAAGAGGCGTTGAGGTAAAGTGTAAAGTAACTTGTTGCACAGATGTTCCACAAGAATAAACAGATTAAAATGGATAATCAGATAAAAAGAGTGGTGTAATTATTCTTTAATGAATAAACATTTTAATTGTTGACACATTGCTATGGTCTAAAATGAATTGGATGCTTTGGGTTGTGTTGCTATAGAAAAATAATCAGCCTCATGATGGCTCAATGCACCTGCTTCATCAGATAACACCATCATTAGGGTTATGACTGTGAAAGTGTTTTCAAAATTTCTACTTTCCTGATGTTGCATTTGGTGAACTTTTACTCATATATTACTTTTTTGAAGTTATTTTTATTGGGTCATGCAAAAACCTCCCGCGCCCAACATCACCTCACTTTTGATAAATACATGCATATTAAATAAATAAATCATCTCATCTCATCTCATTATCGCTAGCCGCTTTATCCTGTTCTACAGGGTCGCAGGCAAGCTGGAGCCTATCCCAGCTGACTACGGGCGAAAGGCGGGGTACACCCTGGACAAGTCGCCAGGTCATCACAGGGCTGACACATAGACACAGACAACCATTCACACTCACATTCACACCTACGGTCAATTTAGAGCCATCAGTTAACCTAACCTGCATGTCTTTGGACTGTGGGGGAAACCGGAGCACCCAGAGGAAACCCACACGGACACGGGGAGAACATGCAAACTCCGCACAGAAAGGCCCTCGCCGGCCACGGGGCTCGAACCTGGACCTTCTTGCTGTGAGGCGACAGCGCTAACCACTACACCATCGTGCCGCCCTAAATAAATCATGATTATAAAATAAATTCATTGAAAGATGTGTGAAGTACTTTTATATAACAATAAATTGCTTAACAATTGTTGCAATAATCTCATCTCATCTCATTATCTCTAGCCGCTTTATCCTTCTACAGGGTCGCAGGCAAGCTGGAGCCTATCCCAGCTGACTACGGGCGAAAGGCGGGGTACACCCTGGACAAGTCGCCAGGTCATCACAGGGCCGACACATAGACACAGACAACCATTCACACTCACATTCACACCTACGGTCAATTTAGAGTCACCAGTTAACCTAACCTGCATGTCTTTGGACTGTGGGGGAAACCGGAGCACCCAGAGGAAACCCACGCGGACACGGGGAGAACATGCAAACTCCGCACAGAAAGGCCCTCGCCAGCCGGCCCCGGGGCTCGAACCCAGGACCTTCTTGCTGTGAGGCGACAGCGCTAACCACTACACCACCGTGCCGCCCTGTTGCAATAATAATTAATTATAATTATTATCACAACAATTGTTAAGCAATTTATTGTTATAACAAAATTAAATATTGTTATAAATTATAACTTAATTATAATTATTATTACAACAATTGTTAAGCAATTTATTGTTATATAAAAGTACTTTACACATCTTTCAATGAATTTATTTTATAATCATGATTTATTTATTTAATATACATGTATTTATCAAAAGTGAGGTGATGTTGGGCGCGGGAGGTTTTTGCATGACCCAATAAAAATAACTTCAAAAAAGTAATATACGAGTAAAAGTTCACCGAATGCAACATCAGGAAAGTAGAAATTTTGAAAACACTTTCACAGTCATAACCCTAACCATCATGTTTTCTTTCTTACTTATAAAATCCGTAAAATGTCAACCCAGTTACGGCTGTAAAATTCCACATGAGGCCGATTGAACATATCAACATAAACAAAAATTTGTCATTTTAATGTTCACTGCTATTATATTAAAGAAGGTTGGGCTTTGTTTGTGCTATCTATTACCTTTCTACATTCCAGTGGAGTCCCCTAGTCCTCAATCCCAGCTATACCATATTACACCTTCTAGGAGCTAACAAGGTACCATAAATATACTGAATGTGCTGCATGACACTGCATGATGGTACACTTTGCATTGTTCCATGTGTGAGCTCTGCTGCTATGTCTTAATTTTTATTGTGTCTGTTAGAGTATGTACAATGAGCTTGTTTTAAATTTGGACTAAATCTGCACCATTCAGTTACCAGTTTTAGTTACCTGATGTGTGTTAAAATACCATTGAGTGGCTTGCTTGTAAGTGTATGGCGCCATCTGTAGGTCATGGAGAGTAGCTAAGAAAATCAGAGAAATTGATGGTTAATTCTCTGTTCAAATCCTCTAATTAAACATTACTACAATGACTGAAGCACAATGCCTCATAGTGTTTCCCAAATGAAAAAGCATACATTCCAGTATTATTTAAATAATGGCTGATGGGCATGTGTATAAGGAAAATGTTTACCTTTTCCAAACCTGTGTGATATTATTGCATGTATGTCCAGTTATGTGTGTGCATTTCAATACTATAGGTCTAAAACACTATATATTTGGTACATACCACTTAATGGTTAATTAGTATCAATAATTTTGGTGTTGTGTTCTTCCCCTCAGGGTCGTCAGTTACGGGGTTTCCGGGGTCTGTTCAGCAAGGGCTCCAAGTGCTCTGTGGACACACAAGTTCTACCACGTAAACGCTCCCTGAGTAACCACCTGCTGCGCAGGACAGCTAGTGCTCCTGCCAAGGGACGCAAGAAGACCAAAACGGTACTGTCTGAAAGCTCATTTGAGAAGGAGGAAAGCAGCAATGGGGACCTCAAGCAACAAGCTATGGAGAAAAGAGTGGGACCAAGGATGGGCCTCCAGCACCGGCCAGCCTCCATGCCTTTAGAGAGGCTCCTACAAGGCCGTCTTACTGTATCCTCCTCTGAAAAAGAAGGACCCGACACTGGTGCTGAGACTATAATTGGTGAGCTTAATAATCGATGTTCAGACACTGGCAGAAAACTTTAACAATTTGTGTTAATTCTTACACACACACACACAACAGTAAGGCTTTCTCCACCATGTACTGAAGCCACTTAAACTACAACACAGTTGTGACAGGGGTATCAAATCTTATGTGCAAAGGAGCAGCATGAATGCATGCTTTTATTACAGTCAAGCAGGAGCTGCAACTGATAGTTGATTGAAGGTCATTCATTCAGGAATAATGTCTTTATCCTGGTCAGAGTTGAAGTGGTCAGGTTTTTCAGATGAGATTGGACTAAAACTGTCAGGGCTGATGATAACTATAGACCCCAAATGCAGGACACAGACAACAGAATAAGGTCAATAGAACATATTTATTTACAGCTTTTATGAAGTGGGGGAGAGAAGAGTAGCTTAGTTGGAGCAAGGATCAAACCTGGGTTAAATTAATGAGAGCATGACATTACGTTACATTACATTACAGGCGTTTAGCAGACACTCTTATCCAGAGTGACATGCAACATACGCAGAGCAGCCTGGGGAGCAGTTGCGGGTTAGGTGCCTTGCTCAAGGGCACTTCAGCCATTCCTGCTGGTTCAGGGAATCAAACCAGTGACCTTTTGGTCCCAAAGCTGCTTCTCTAACCATTAGGCCATGGCTTTCCATGACTTTTCCAATGAGACAACAGAGATCTGGGGTAAGGCAGGATGGAGCAGGGATAAGCAATCCAGTAAAGAGTGAGCATAGTTGGGAGAGCAGCAAGCAGGTGGGCAACTGGATGGTGTAGAGACTTTGGTGTAGAGATTTTGGAGTTTCCAAGTCAGCACAGCCCACCACGCAGGAAGAAGGGATGATGGTATCAGGGCTAGAGGGGAAATCAACCAGGGAGGGCTGACGAGAGAGAGCACCAGGTTTGTCATTCTTTGAACTGAGCCAGTAAGTGAGTATGAATGTGAAGTGAGTGACTCAGCCAAAGAATAGCACTCTATGGACTTGCGGGAATTGAGGCATTTGCCCAATTGGATGCATTCCAGATTCTTGTGCTCAGTCCAGACAACAAAATGGTGTTCAGCCCCCTCTAGCCAGTGTCACCATTCTTCCAAAGTGAACTTGATGTCTAGCAGCTACTGACTGCCAACATCATAATTGTATTCAGTGGTGGTTAGCCAGCAAGAGAAGAAGGTGCAGGGGTGTAGTATTCGGTCTGATACTGGATGCTGGGAGAGGACTGCCCTGATGCCTATATCAGAGGCATCCATCTACACAATGAATTGCCATGAAGGATCAGAATAGGAGCTGATGTAAAGCATCTCTTCAACTCTGTGAAGGCAATGTCCACTTCAGTATTCCAACTGAAGGGCCTGGCAAGAGAAGTGACTTGGGTTAAAAGGGAGGCCACCTGACTATAATCCCTGATGAACCTGTGATAGAAGTTAGGAAACCCCAAGAACAATTGCAGCTGCTTGTGGGAAGTGGGCCAGTCAGTCATGGCTCTGATCTTGTTGGGATCAGCTCTCAATCTTCCAACTTCTATTATGTAGCCGAGAAAGGTGACTGAGGGGACAAGAAACTCACACTTGTCTGCCTTTACAAACAGCTTGTTGTCCAGCAGAGATTGAAAGATCTGGCAGACATGTTACTGGGGTTCACAGGAAAAGCTGAGGATATTGTCCAGGTACATGAAGGCACAGTAGTTGATGAAGTCCCATAACATCATTTACCAAAGCCTGGAAGGCCACTGGGGCATCTGAGCATGGCTCCCTGACTGGAAAAGGTTTAGAGGAGTGAGCAGGTGTCTGCTGGTTCCATGGATGGCCAGTTCATTCCGACAGGGCTGATAACTGTCAAACCCCAATGCAAGACACAGACGACAGAATAAAGGCAATAGTGCACATGTATTTATAGTATAGATAAAGTTGGGGAGAGGACAGTGAGAAAGTGAAGTAGGGAGAGTGCCTTGGTTGGAGCAGGGATCAAATCTGGGTTGTAGCAAGAGAGTGCAAAACTTTTCTAGGCCCACGGAGAGCTGAAGCAGAAGGCAGGCTGGAGCAAGGATAAGCAATCTGGCAAGGAACGGCAGGCAGGCAGCCGGGTGGATGGTGTAGAGATGGTGAATGAGGGTTCACAATGGCAGAAACAACAAACTTTCAGAGATCTGGAGTGATGCTAGGGTTTAAATGCAGACAGGAGATGAGGTTTATGTGTGTCATAATCAGGAAGCACACCAAGCCCATGTGCCGCTGCAAAAGACACACTCTTACACATACACCCATGGAGAGAGAGAGAGAGAGAGAAAGAGAGAGCGAGATAGAGAGAGAGGAAGGGCATGTCTGGCCAGGACCATGACAAAAGCACCTTAAAAGTGTAGCAAACACCTTGTAGACTGACTGTGCAACCAGAACTTCACACAAGCCCCTTTCACATATGAAATCTGTTATTGTATGAGGTAAAAACAACATGGAATAGCTATCAAATTTTCATTCCCACTCAGTCTTTCACAGTGTGAACAATGCAAGACCAGATATGACAAATAATTCATGAGTTGGCAAGTCCATTGTTGTGAAAAGCCCAAGCTGAGACATTAGCTCTTTAGCACATTGCACGAGTCGAGCTACATCACGTCTCTATTGAGAGAGCTCTCTTCCTGTTTCTGAACATTTGTTTTGTTCAAGCAAAGGCTATACAGTATATAACATTTTGCTTATACAGTGGCCGCTGCATTCGCTGACTCAGTAACTGTGATTTCAGTTACCTGTGCTTTACCCCAGGCTGAAAATTGTCATGGTAACGTTGAGAAGTGGCGCCTGGTGAGACTTCCGGGTTGTGCTTCCCAGAGTGCACTGCACAGTCTAAAAGCACGACCCCTCAAACTACAGTTCCCACATATTTTGTTATTAGCTGCTGTTCTTGTTGTCATTCTGAGTAGTTTCTGAATGAAACTTTATCATCGGTATGTATGTACAAGAAAAACAAGCTTTATATACAGTTCACTCATTTCTGCATTTTTGGCTATGTATGTTTGATCTTGGAACGTGACCCTGTGGATACAGAGCTCCCACTGTATTTGCAGATATTTTCTTTGCTTGTTGTTTTGAGTTTGCTGTCGGTTGCTTTACATTGAGGCAGTATGACTAGTTCCGTTGCAATATCAATATAATCATCATTTATGTCACAGCCAGCAACATCACGATTGCTCACAACATTTAAATCTGATGGTTCCGATTCCCACTGGAGATTTCTGTGAATTTTACTAGGTCCAAAAGTGGATAGATTAATATTTTGACTTTGCTGTTATTTTCTGCTATAATACTGTTATTAATACTATTATAGCAGAAAATATACAGTTTTCAGTGTGAGTGGGAATGGGATCCCTGACACATAGTAAACATCAACAGTTACACTCAATACCCTATCAAGCCCCTTCAGAGTTTTGAAATGTTTATCACCCATTTAATTTACCAACATAATTAAATGTGGCATGTGGCATGGTGGTGTAGTGGTAAGCACTGTCACCTCACAGCAAGAAGATTCTGGGTTCGAGCCCAGTGGCCGATGGAGGCCTTTCTGTGTGGAGTTTGCATGTTCTCCCCGTGTCTGCAAGCATTTCCTCTGGGTGCTCCGGTTTCCCCCACAGTCCAAAGACATGCAGGTTAGGCTAATTGGTGGCTCCAAATTGACCATAGGTGTGAATGTGAGTGTGAACTGTTGTTTATCTGATGAAGCCGCAACAGGCCTAGCAAGCTGGCAGTGGATGAAGTGTCGGCCCTGTGGTGATCTGGCAACTTGTCCAGGGTGTACCCTGCCTCTTGCCCATAGTCAGCTGGGATAGGCTTCAGCTTGCCCGTGACCCTGCACAGGATAAGCAGTTATGGATAATGGATGGATGGATGGATGGATGGATAATAATTACAATGGCGTTTATGCTTCCATGTTCTAGTAAGGCAGCACTTCTATTCATGTGCCCCTAACCTGGTGAATTAACCATGAAGGATGCAGCAACTAAAAAAGAGAGAGTAGAAAGGTTCCAGAGTCACCACTACTTATAAATCTAACATTTCTGTTCAGGCAATGGCTGGTACCAATCCTGTAAGAGAAAATTGAAGGTTTATTACAATTGATGAAGCATATTTCTCTTGGATTATACACTGAAAAAAAAAGTAATTGAATTTACTTAATTTTAATGCGTACATCAGTCCCACACAATCCAATTGTGTAAGCTTAAAGTGATTTCATCCCCTTAATGTTATTGTGTAAGGTTAAAGTTATTTTAAGCTTACACAATTGGATTGTGTGGGACCGATGTACGCATTAAAATTAAGTAAATTGAATGACTTTTGGGGCGGCACGGTGGTGTAGTGGTTAGCGCTGTCGCCTCACAGCAAGAAGGTCCTGGGTTCGAGCCCCGGGGCCGGCGAGGGCCTTTCTGTGCGGAGTTTGCATGTTCTCCCCGTGTCCGCGTGGGTTTCCTCCGGGTGCTCCGGTTTCCCCCACAGTCCAAAGACATGCAGGTTAGGTTAACTGGTGACTCTAAATTGACCGTAGGTGTGAGTGTGACTGGTTGTCTGTGTCTATGTGTCAGCCCTGTGATGACCTGGCGACTTGTCCAGGGTGTACCCCGCCTTTCGCCCGTAGTCAGTTGGGATAGGCTCCAGCTTGCCTGCGACCCTGTAGAAGGATAAAGCGGCTAGAGATGATGAGATGAATGACTTTTTTTTTCAGTGTATTGCGGAAGAAAAAGTGAAACATTTGTTGATACTTTTTTTGTCAAATGTGATAATGTTTTATATATCTAACTTTTCTTCCTCATGCTGTTCCTTTGTTTTTTGTTTTTTTTTTAATTTTCCAGCTACTTATATTGCTCTGTGCTAACATATGCTTTGAATACAGGCAGGCTTTTCCTCCTTAATACTTTAACTTGCCTTTGTCTTGTTCTGTCTTTACTGTTGTTCCTCTTTATAGTAGAAAACTGACTAGGAAACCCATCAGGTAATCAACAACCCTTACTCTGGTTGCCTCATCTTAAACATCTGTACTACACCTTTCCAGTGATGTTTTTTTTTTTTTATTTCATAACAATTAATGAAATGATGAATGTGACCTTTGCTTTATGGAATAAGAGCTATATCAGACCATGTTGTCTGCATTGGCTATTTTGGAATCATGATGAAAATAAGCAGAAAATGGATGTTGTCTACATAGTCTCATTCTCAAACCCTCCTCTCACAGCCCTACGTGGTGGCACATTCCATTTGTCCTTGTGAACAGAGTGGATTGTGTTGAGTTTGGTGTTGCTGAGGTTTTGCAAAATTCAATGACAGCTGCTGACACTTTTTTCTTTCTCTCCCACAGATTTGTTTTTGGAGAAGCCTCGATCTGTTTCTGTGGATCTCCTTATTGAAACCTCTGAAGTCCCTGATGACAATGCCCACTATATACAACAAATCCGGCAGAGAACCACTAAGTATGTAGAAACAGATGAAACTTCTTGCTTCATTATAGGAGGATGTGGTGAAACTAGCACTGATGTCCTTACAGAATGCCTTGGGCATAATTTGACCCAGCAAACCAAAGCTTCTTCTATAAGGCCTACAGAAGGTCATTCAAAGTTCCTGGATCAACTTGACTGTCATGCTAGTTTACAAACTGAGATCCTCCAAAAGGAAGCTCCTAAAAGTAACAAAACATCCCAAGCAGTTTCACATTCTTTCTCTTCCTCTTCAGACACCAATGCCATATCTCTTCTTCCAGACTCCTTGCATCAGTCTAAGCAGAAGGATCAGAATTCACTTCAGGACAGTGCTCTCTCTCACCTCATTGATGCTGTTTCCCTAGGCAATGAGAATGACACATGTGGGTCCATATCAGCTCTTATTGCTCAGTTTGAAGCTACTGCTGAACAGAGTAACTTAAATCTGTCCTCAGGGTCCCAACCCCCTCAATTGTCTCTTCCACCAAAAAGCAACCAACAATTCAGCACCCCACAAAAAAGGATCCAGGACTTGTCACAAAAAGCCCAACAGCCTGTTGAAAAACACCTCCCTTGTAGTCCTGAGACCACTGAATCAACTGTCTTCACAATTCTAGATGAGCAAGTGCTTTCACCTGTTTCTCAGTATGACATTCCTGATCAGACTATCTGCAAAAACCAAGAGAACTTGAAGTATAAGTCCCCAGGTGGCAGCAGAGGTTGTCCCCTGACCAAGATCCCTTTTGGAAGAATGGTAAAAGAAAATGGTGGACAGAAATCTCATAGAGATAAAAGCCACAAGCCCCAGTGCCAGTCCCCTGCATTTTCAAGAAACTGGGAATATGGATGTTACAAAGACACCTTGATAAACAGCAAAGCCTCAGAGCGTTTCTTTATTTGTCACAACTCTGCTAGCAGCAGCTTGATGGAGGTGGAGGTCAATGTGGATGGAGAACCTTTGGATAAGACTTTGACTCTGGTACCATCACATCATGAGTCAGTACAGAATTCTCTTTATTTACCCCCCTCAGTGAGCACACATTCATATAAATCCACAGAGTCATCACTGTGTCATAGTTCTTCCTCCCACAACCCTTTTGTTTCCAGCATTCATGAGCATGATTACCAAAACAACCAGCCCCACACAGAGCAGTGTAATGAAATTAATGCTACCATATCAGGACATTTTAAGCCTGGTAATTACAATGGGATTGCATATAGCAACAGGCACTTTAAGGCTAGGGACAAGAAGGGTATGATTTGCAAGACACAGCATGTCCAGAATGGATTTGCTTCCTCAGAATGTCTTTTAAGGACTCAAAACATGAACTATCAAACAGAGAATGGCTCATCCTTGCCTGGGGTTGATTGGGATATGATCTATAGCTCTGTAGAATACAGAAATACCTTTGGACCACCAAGGCAATATTCTAAGTCCTTACAACAACACCAGGCTTTGAAACCAACCCATTCTGAGATATACAAAGGGATCTACCTTGTTGGCTCTCCAGTGCCAACAGCTCCAAGTCCTTGCAAGTCCAAGAGCTTGGGTGACTTAACATCTGAGGATATCTCATGCAACTTCCAGAGCAAATACAAGGTCATCAGTCGCAGTTTCATCACTCCAGCCATGCGAGAACAGAAATGGATGTGTGGCCGGGCTATTCATCCACAGGCTTCAGACCCCCTGACAGAACAACTTCGTAAACTGGTGACTTTGGATGAGGTGGACCACCACTCCATCCCCTCTCAAGTGCAATCTACCCCAAAATCTCTCTCAGTGTTCCCACCAGTACCATTGAATTCTGCTGTTTCCACAGAGGACTCAAATGACCCTCCTACATTCCTGTCACGGAAGCTTTCCTCACGTAGTCAGAGTCGTGTACGTCACATAGCCAATCGTGCCCGAGAAAGGCAGCAGGAGGCACTCAAATTACAACCTGCAGGGGCTACTTCTGATGTAGTCCTCCGCAATAAGACAGTCTCTTCTCAAACTCCCCTCATCAGTAGGCATTCCACTGGCTCATACATCGCTGGGTACTTGGAGCAGGTAGGGCTGGAGGATCGTGGTCTGCCTGAGGGATCCTGCAAAATACTTTCGAATGGCTACCATGATCAACATTATGCTGATGACTCTGTGGTCCCTCATAATTCCTGTCCTCCCTCTGAGCCTGAGGTCTACTTCCTTCTACGACTTTGAAATTATCTTCCTTATTTGCCTGTGTACAAACTTGCTGCCATTGTGAATTTCCTTCCAGTTTTTAAATATTTCTCGGCCCATAAAGCTGTACTTGTGCTTTCAAAATACATACTCCCAGCACAAGTACAGATATTGAAAACAATCTAAATAAAAACTTCCAGTATCATGTAAATATTGTCATATATCCTGGACAAGCAAGTTCATGTCTTAGATGCACTACACCAAATTAGTCCAAGTCAAGCTTTTAAATGTTGTTGTTTGCAATAAGTATTGTAGGAATAACATGTTTAATGATGGCTGTTTTTGAAGATGTTTCTCTTCTGGTCTTTTGGTCTTTTGTTTGTCTCTTTTTAAATGGTCATTAACTGATTAGAGGGGCTTCCATTCTGAAATATATAATTTGTTCCCTTTTCTTGTATCTCTTTTTGTTCTTTGTCTGTGGTGTTTGTATATACATTGACATATTTGGCAAATTTGCCCATAATTTTAAGGCCCTATGGGTTTTAAATTTGATAATGATATGTGGTGTTCCAGCATGTGAACCATGGACATTTTCAGCATGACTATGCACAGATCATAGGTAGACGTGTCTGTGCCGTGTTTACGTAAAATTTTACTTAATTCCATGATCAACACAAGAAAAAAATACCTGCCAGCTAGTTGTGCTTACTCTTTCGTTTAGACATGAATTCGTTGATTCTAAACAATATTTCAGTTTCAAAGTAAAAAACAAACAAAAAAACAAAAAACCTGAGGTTAAAGTTTTTATTTTTGTAATTGTTTTGATACAGATAGCAAAAAATGACACTTGATGGTCTGATTATTTTCTTTCTTTTAAAAAGAAGCATTTCATAGCACTAGCAGAACTAACCCGAGGCATTTTCAGACATGGGTTATGAATTGAACAAGTTGCATTTTTAAGTTTCTGTGTTAAAGGGCATTCAATTTTTCTTTTTCTTTTTGTTCCCGAGCATTTTCTTACCAATGCAATAAATACTGTTTGTCATTAAATTATTCAGCATGTTTCAATTTAATTATATTTGTGTGATGCTTTTAACAATAGACATTGTCACAAAGGGCAGCATGATGGTGCAATGTTTATTACTGTTGCCTCACAGCAAGAAGGTTCTGGGCTCACATCTTGTGGCTGACTGGGGCCTTTCTGTGTGGAGTTTGGATGTTCGCCCTGTGCCTGTGGGTTTCCTCCCACAGTCCAAAGACATATGGGTTATGTCAACTGCCTACTCAAAAAAGGGAATCCATCCTTTCTGGGTACCCTGGAGAATGACATATTTTCCAATAAATTATTTAGCTCATCTGGTCGACAGGCAATGAGCTAATGTGTTGTCTATCATCCATCTGTCATCCGTCCTGCGTCGTCCACATTTCATGAAAATCGCTTCTTCTCTCTCGATTCTTCACTGATTTTTATTCTTTTTGGCAGGAAGGTAGGTCTGCCTAGGATGTTTATAGCATCTATCCAAATTTGCATAATTGCAATTAATAATGAAGATATGGAGTAATTAAGCCCTAACAGGTAGTTTCTACACAAATAGCTTCTTCTCCCTCAATTCTTCACTGATTTTGATTCTTTCTGGCATGAAGGAAGGGTGCATACAACTTCTACCCAGATTTATTTAATTACAATTATTAATGAAGTTATGGACTAATTAAGCCTTAATGAGTATTTCAACAAAAATTGCTTCTTCTTGGTCAATTCCTCACTGTTTGGATTCTTTCTGGCAAATTGGTCGGTATTCCTAGGGTGGATATCGCTTCTATACAGTTAGGTCCATATATATTTGGACACTGACACAAATTTTGTTTTTTTTACCTGTTTACTGAAACATATTCAAGTTATAGCTATATAATGGACATGGACATAAAGTCCAGACTTTCAGCTTTCATTTGAGGGTATCCACATTAAAATTGGATGAAGGGTTTAGGAGTTTCAGCTCCTTAACATGCGCCACCCTGTTTTTAAAGGGACCAAAAGTAATTGACAATTGACTCAAAGGCTATTTCATGGGCAGGTGTGGGAAATTCCTTCGTTATGTCATTCTCAATTAAGCAGATAAAAGGCCTGGAGTTGATTTGAGGTGTGGTGCTTGCATTTGGAAGATTTTGCTGTGAAGAAAACATGTGGTCAAAGGAGCTCTCCATGCAGGTGAAACAAGCCATCCTTAAGCTGCGAAAACAGAAAAAACCCATCCGAGAAATTGCTACAATATTAGGAGTGGCAAAATCTACAGTTTGGTACATCCTGAGAAAGAAAGAAAGAAAGAAAGAAAGAAAGAAAGCAAGCACTGGTGAACTCATCAATGCAAAAAGACCTGGACACTCACAGATGACAACAATAGTGGATGATCGCAGAATAATTTCCATGGTGAAGAGAAACCCCTTCACAACAGCCAACCAAGTGAACAACACTCTCCAGGAGGTAGGCGTATCAATATCCAAATCTACCATAAAGAGAAGACTGCATGAAAGTAAATACAGAGGGTTCACTGCATGGTGCAAGCCACTCATAAGCCTCAAGAATAAAAAGGCTAGATTGGACTTTGCTAAAAAACATCTAAAAAAGCCAGCACAGTTCTGGAAGAACATTCTTTGGACAGATGAAACCAAGATCAACCTCTACCAGAATGATGAAAAGAAAAAAGTATGGTGAAGGCGTGGTACAGCTCATGATCCAAAGCATCATCTGTAAAACACGGTGGAGGCAGTGTGATGGCTTGGGCATGCATGGCTGCCAGTGGCACTGGGTCACTAGTGTTTATTGATGATGTGACACAGGACAGAAGCAGCCGGATGAATTCTGAGGTATTCAGAGACATACTGTGTGCTCAAATCCAGCCAAACTGATTGGTCGGCGTTTCATAATACAGATGGACAATGACCCAAAACATAAAGCCAAAGCAACCCAGGAGTTTATTAAAGCAAAGAAGTGGAATATTCTTGAATGGCCAAGTCAGTCACCTGATCTCAACCCAATTGAGCATGCATTTCACTTGTTAAAGACTAAACTTCAGACAGAAAGGCCCACAAACAAACAGCAACTGAAAACTGCTGCAGTAAAGGCCTGGCAGAGCATTAAAAAGGAGGAAACACAGCGTCTGGTGATGTCCATGAGTTCAAGACTTCAGGCAGTCATTGCCAACAAAGGGTTTTCAACCAAGTATTAGAAATGAACATTTTATTTACAATTATTTAATTTGTCCAATTACTTCTGAGCCCCTGAAATGAAGGGATTGTGTTTAAAAAAAACGCTTTAGTTCCTCACATTTTTATGCAATCATTTTGTTCAACCCACTGAATTAAAGCTGAAAGTCTGAACTTCAACTGCATCTGAATTGTTTTGTTCACAATTCATTGTGGTAATGTACAGAACCAAAATTAGAAAAATGTTGCCTCTGTCCAAATATTTATGGACCTAACTGTATATAGCTTGTATATTGTGTATATAGCTTGCAGCATTTATTGCACAAGGTGGCCCACTTTAGATCGTTCCTTCTGGACTAGATGGGACCGGAGTGAGCTACGCCATCATTGATGGTCTCGTTATAGGATACAAGTGTAGACAAGTAAGGACAAACAGTACTAAGTGTATTGAAAAGGTTTCATTATGAGCAGATTGTGAATGAGTCTTGGGATAAGCACAGGACAGTTTTTTAATGACCACAGCAGTAGTTCTTGGGTACAAACTTCCAGCATTCAGCTCAGATTATAGACTGAAGCAAGGGTTAGACTGTTAACCTGTTTTTGGGAAGTGTAACCCAGAATAATAAAGGCCTCAGGTTTGTGGTTTTAATAAAAAAACTAATGTAGTTGACACTCAAAAGGGCTAGGCAATATTCTGAAATGTGAAGTCAACAAAAGGCAAAAAAAATTGTGACAGTAAATCATTAAACATGAAGCAACCATGGCAAAGGCTTGGAACCTATGGGGTGCCAAGTGTCACCGGGCCCATTTTGTGGACGAAATGCATTTCGTCCATCACAGAATGCATTTTGTCATCACAAAATGCATTTCGTTGGATGAAATGCATTTCGTCCATCACAGAATGCATTTCGTCCATCACGAAATGCATTTCGTCCATCACGAAATGCATTTCGTCATCACAAAATGCATTTCGTCCATCACAGAATGCATTTCGTCATCACAAAATGCATTTCTTCGGACGAAATGCATTTCATCCATCACAGAATGCATTTCGTTGGACAAAATGCATTTCGTGATGGACGAACTGCATTTTGTGATGACGAAATGCATTCTGTGATGGACGAAATGCATTTCATCCACGAAATGGGCCCGGTGACACTTTCGTGATGGACGAAAAGCATTTTGTGATGATGAAATGCATTTTGTGATGACAAAATGCATTCTGTGATGGACGAAATGCATTTCGTGATGGACGAAATGCATTTCGTGATGGACGAAATGCATTTCATCCAACGAAATGCATTTTGTGATGACAAAATGCATTCTGTGATGGACGAAATGCATTTCGTCCACAAAATGGGCCCGGTGACACTTTCGTGATGGACGAAATGCATTTTGTGATGACAAAATGCATTCTGTGATGGATGAAATGCATTTCATGATGGACGAAATGCATTTCGTCCGACGAAATGCATTTTGTGATGACAAAATGCATTCTGTGATGGACGAAATGCATTTCGTCCACGAAATGGGCCCGGTGACACTTTCGTGATGGACGAAATGCATTTTGTGATGGCGAAATGCATTCTATGATGGACGAAATACATTTCGTGATGGACGAAATGCATTTTGTCTGACGAAATGCATTTTGTGATGACGAAATGCATTCTGTGATGGACGAAATGCATTTTGTCCGACGAAATGCATTTTGTGATGACGAAATGCATTTCGTCTGACGAAATGCATTTTGTGATCACAAAATGCATTCTGTGATGGATGAAATGCATTTCGTCCATGAAATGGGCCCGGTGACACTTGGCACCCCATAGGAACCATCATAGATGAAAAACTGGAGTGGGGCTTTGCAAAATAATGCTTGAGGTACTATTCAGATATGATTAATCTTTAAGCATATTACACACTACCCTGAAAGAAAAGCCAAACAAATTTGACACGTTTCACATGTAAAATTGACAAAAGTGGTGTTTATTTTCACAGATGAGTTTTTCACATTTGTTTTTCAATTGTATGGCATATGGCTTATTTTTCACGTGATTACATATTACTGTCATAAACAAGTGAAGTTACATTGACACAGTAGTGATGAATGTACATCTGGATTTCCCAACATGCCCTGGGAGATTAAGGGGTAAAGTATTATTAAGATTTTTTTAAAGGCAATCTCAAACAAACAAACAAACAAACAAAGAACACACTACATTGCCACTCAGCTGTGTGTTAATTGATAATTGTTGATTCAGTTATCTCTAATTCTTGGACCCAGGAGAAGGAGATGTAATTTGGAACACCTCTTGGAACACTTTAGTCCATGTTTTCTTCATGTCATCTCTTAGGACTTTGTGGGTATTAAAAATAGCTCCAGAAACTATGCAGCCAGAGGAAGGCAGAGCAGTGAAGCTTCACCATATCTCATGACTGCTGTAGTCCTTTCTCCCTGCCTGACCCTGCTGGCATTATTACTATGGACAGCGTGTGAGGTTGTGGTGGGGACATCTCAGGAAGAGAAGTGTGTGTACCTGGATCATGCACAGCATCTCGACACTGTGGGTCTCTCTCAGGATGGAGATGTGATCATCGGTGCACTCATCAATTTCTATGTGCTGCCACCGACCCTTGACATGAGCTTCATCAAAGAACCGTACCTGCAGTCCTGCTCTGAGTGAGTTGTTCCCTCTAATTCTCTCTCCAATGCCTTTACAAATTTGGAAGAAAAAAAAAATCAAGCGATGTCATTTTTGTCTGTTTATGATTTCTCTTCATAGGTGGATCTGGACACTGATCTTTTTTTTTTCCAATGGAAAATCACAAAACCTTTTATTTTATTCTACCAATTTAAAAAAAATAATTATTATCAATCAGGCATGTAAAGACTTAAATTCTCGTGCACATTTAGCATATGCTTGATTTACAAGACACTATCTGTAACTGATTTTGGGAAACATGCATTGTTTTAAATTTCTGTAATGTCATGCATGTCATTCCTCATGCACTACTGGAAATGATAATTCAGACTTTTACACAGCAAGAGAATATCTTAACCAAAGAGAAATGTTTGCCTTTGTATGTGTGCAATTTGCTCAAGCAGTTTGACACCTCAACAGCTGTACAGCTGCATCCTTCAGTAATACTGTACGACTGACAAAATGTTTCTATACAGTATGTAGTATGTAAAAATATGAGCAGTGCAGGACTTGTAGATTCATAATTCGGTTTCTTTTTAGTTCATTATCATAACAGTAAAAATCCAGCATGGAGAAATTATAAGCAACAAATATATATATATATATATATATATATATATAATGATTTGTTGTTTTAACTTAAAGTTAGTGCCCGGGCTGCCTTAAAATTTTGAGTTCACTGAAATTAATATAGTAAGTTCACACAATGAGGCAAACAATTTAACTTACTATATGAATTTCAGTGAACTCAAAATTTTAAGGCAGCCTGGGCACTAACTTTTTTAAGTTAAAAAAACAAATAATTTTTTTACAGTGTGTGTGTGTATATATATATATATATATATATATATATATATATATAAGCTGCTGTAATGTTTTTACATACTTGCAAAAGATACATGTTCTTATTTTTATATTTACATGACTAAAGCCGAGTTAATTTTATTTGTAAGCTTTTGTGTGGAATGCTTTGTAATATATGCAGTGAACTTCACTTTAAGATCAACAATAACCTTGATAACCAAAAACCTTAAAAATACTGAAAAAATATAAATTTATTTTTTTCGCAGTCCGGGTTCCATCAAATCCTGCGCTCTGATTGGCTGGCGAGCGGGACCGTATCCTATGATACAGACCCCAGTTACGCACCCCGGATATGGATCTCTGGCGACTCGCTCGTACACAACAACAACAACAAACATAGTCGCAATTTTTTTCAACATTTATCTTTTTTTTTTATAAGATTTATTTATAAGATTTTTATCAAAAATCTTATAAATTTTTGCCAGCGTTTCTCAGGAGAACAGCATTAATTTTACAGCATGGATAGTGATAACGACAGTCTTCACAGTGAAAGCGAGTTTTACTACCCTGAGGAAGAAGAAATAAAAGAAAACATTTCAGGAGAAAGCTAAAAACCTGTAACTGTTGCTAACGCCGAGCAAAAACATGGCTGAATCCTGAATGACTCAATTTTGTATAAAAACGGGACTACATAGCTGGCAAAATGTAGTTTATTTCCTGCCATGGAAGTGCACTTGTATACCGAGGAGGAAGCAATTCTCATTACAGCTGTGAATGAGGATTCAAAATGGCGGCTCCCTTGGTTTTCCCTTTCGGGCGCTCTCGTTTTCTGTTAGAATTTAGTAAAGAAAAAAATAAATATATTATTTACCAGCTTAAGGTTGGTCTGTATGGTGAAATACCGTGACCTCAGCCTTGAGTACTGACCTCGGCCCAGAGGGCCTCGCTCAGTACTTTCAAGACTTCGGTCACGGTATTTCATGATACAGACCTCCCTGGTAATGCGATATCACATTTAAAATATAATTTTATTGATTGACATGCTTCTGCTTTGTGCATCATCCACTGCAGGTTTTTTTTAATCTATAACTGTCTTTTCTTGTCTGCTCAGCTTCCAGGAAAGTCCTGTGCAGTGGGCTCAGGCTGTTGTATTTGCTGTGGAGGAGATTAACAGAAATCCTTTTTTGCTGCCGGGAGTTCGACTGGGCTACCGTATCATGGACAGTTGCTCACGCTACCCACATAGCCTGAGATCGGTGATGTCCATGATCAGTGGAGGAAATGGCACCTGTGAGTCCACCCGACCTGCCAAACTTATCATTGGAGACTCTGGTTCCACACAGTGTATTATTCTGTCCAGAGTTCTGAGCCCACTGTGTGTACCAATGGTGAGTGTCATGAGTGAATAAACAGGCAAGTCACTGTATCGAGAGAACTTTGAGCACTCGAGGACAAACTGACTGTGCTTCACTGATCCCTATGGGTCCATGAAACACAGTGAGGGATGTCCATGGGTTTAGAATTTTGTTCCAGTGGTGGAAATTACTCAGCACCACTTTCAAAGTTATGATATTTAATACCGAGTTCCTATACAGTACTGTGCAAAAGTTAGAAACCACCCTTTTGGTTTCTGTCAAAATTCATTCAGTACATATTATTAATGATTTGGTGGCAAACAACAATGATGTTACAATATGCAATTATTTAAATCTACTTTCAATCAAACAGCCATGCAATACTTATTTACATAGGTCAATGTTAAAGTTCAATATTGCAAATTAAATATTTACAGACTTGATATGTTTTTCCCCCATGCATCTTCCTATCATTAGTGGTCATTCTTGTTCTTCTTATTAAATCACACAAAGGTACTGAAAGTACTGAAGTACTGAATGGTCATTTGATGTAGATTTTCCTGTCATTCACATCAGACAAGGAGCAACAGAATTATACTTATGTGGCCCAACAGTGTTGGAAGCAGTAATTGATCAAATTGTGGATTGGTGCTGAGTAAAGTCCCTGATTTTCAACAGTTTTTTTCTTTTTTTGAACTCTTGGTAGCATATCAGATAATGTGTTGTATATTTGAGAATATGGTTTATTTGACCAATGTTATTTTGTCATTGAGCTAAATATATTGAGTTGGTTGATGGTTTGGATCATCATGTTCAAATATGTTGGAAATATATTCCATTTCTCCCTCAGATCAGCTACCTGGCTACATGCATGTGTCTCAGTAACAGACGAACGTATCCCAATTTCTTTCGCACAATCCCCAGTGATAAATATCAGGCTCGCACCATGGCACAGATGGCCAAACGTTTTGGCTGGACTTGGATTGGTGCTGTAGTGGCAGACAATGACTATGGACTCCAAGCAGTGCAGGCATTTCGAGAAGAGATAAAAGGTACTGGAATCTGCCTCGCCTTTGTCAGCACTCTTGTCCGAGAGAAACTGGCACAAGATGTGGCCCGTGCCGTAAAGATGGTGCAGAGCTCATCTGCTCGTGTGATCATGGTATTTGCTTGGCATATGGACGTTGAAGTGCTTCTCACTGAGCTGGTTCGCAGAAATGTGACAGACCGTCAGTTCCTGGCCAGCGAGGTTTGGAGTACCAGTAGCCATCTCTTGAGCAACCCTGAGCTCTACACCATTACTCAAGGCACATTGGGAGTGGCTATTAGGAGTGCACCCATTCCTGGATTTGAGAAACACCTAAGAGAGCTCCATCCCTCCCGGTATCCTCGAGACACAATTCTGAGAGTGTTATGGGAGAGGACGTTTAACTGCAGCCCGGTGCAGAACACCATGGTAAACTCTCAGAGTGACTTACCCCCATGCAGTGGGAAGGAGAGTCTGGAAAGGGTTCAGAATGGTGTTACAGATGTCTCCAACTTAAGAGCCACTTATAATGTGTATCTGGCTGTATATGCAGCTGCATATGCACTCCACTCTCTGCTGGCCTGCACTGCACCTAACAGTTCTGACCCTATGAAGACCCCAGGCTGTTCATCTCCAGACATCATCACGACACAAAAGGTAAGATGTGTTATTTATCACAACATTTTATATCATCAAAATCATTTTGCATTTATATTAGCATTTTATTTCTGATGATTCATTTATGATACTGGTGAAAGTTATCAGTGATACTTTGAGTTGGATTTAAACATTGACTTGAGTATTTAAGTAATTAAATGCAGTTCTTGACCATGATTGAGTTGGATGAATGAGAAGTTGATTATTTTCCTGTCCTGAAATGATACTACTCATATTTTGGCTCACCACCACAGTTTTGCAAAGATAAGATATTTTAAGCTCTTAATGAAAGAAGCGTCATGTTTTTAGAGGTACATTAAATGTATTGCAAAATCTTCAAGGCAGGTTAGTTCCAGTTATCATTTACATTATAGCAGCTATAAACAGTTTTTCCCCTCACTAGCATCTCATATTTTTTCTCTTATGATTGATGATGATGATAATAATAATAATAATAATAATAATAAGAAGAAGAAGAAGAAGAAGAAATGCAGCATGTTACAGAGAAATCAGAAAGATTTACAAAAATATGAAAGCTTGAGAAAGAAATTTCTTTCCTATTCAAAATGTGGCCATCCTTCTAGCTCACGTTCCTCTTCTCCTCCTAGCTCTTGGAGCACCTTGAGCTGCTCAATTTCACAACTCAGCTTGGAGAGAAGTTTTATTTTCAAGATGGGGAAATTCCAGCTGTCTATGACATAATGAATTGGCAGAGAGGTCTTGGAGGAACCTTGCAATATGTCCTCATTGGCCGACTGGAGGGTTCTAACCTCCTCATTAATGAATCAGTCATCAGATGGCCAGGAAACTCAAACAAGGTAAATTATCAGAGGCTGCCACAGTGTTGCCTGTGGTCCTGACTTATTGTCTGTGTGGTGTGTCATATTTTATCCCCTTGTTTGCAGGAGTTTTGTCCAGGTTCTTTGGGAGACCTCTTTAAAACACCCCAGTAGTTCACTATGTGTGTATGTCTGTGAGAGAGCGATTCAAGTGAGTTAGTCAGTGCGTTTACATGCACATAGAGAAAATCGAATTTCTGCCGTAGCTCGACTGAAATCGAAGTTCTAAATGCCATGGATACACCTTAGCTCGGCTGAAATCGAAACGAACTGGATTTCTCGTAATCGAGCTCCGCAACCTAGATTATGCGATTGTAGCCGAGCTACTTAGTGCATGTAACCCTATCGAGCTACGTAGTCGAGCTACTTACTTCCCTTCCGGAAGTGACGAGACCACAAGCAGGAAACACAACAGCCTTGGTCGGCATGACAACAGTAGTAGTAGCGAGCAGCAGAAGAGGTCAGGAGGAACAAGGAGACACATTTTTGTGTGTTTATTAAGACATAAATTAAATTGTAAGCAAAAAATGGACTTTAGAAAAATATACAATTGTGCAAAATAAGTTGTCTTACAAAACAGTGGTCTGCGCAGGACAGTTTGTAGCCAACAGGTGGCAATGACATGTGGTGTGAATGTAAAGTGGAAATCACTCCTCTTCTTCATGACGACAACCGGAAGTGTACCAACACGATGGGGCGTGTAGTGCCACCTGTGGCTCGGGTGCACAATGTACCTCACACAATAGCTTGATTTCCTTGTGTGCATGTAGGATTGGATTTCTCTGGCACCCCTGCTGGGACCCTTAGCTCGATTACCGACAGTAGCTCGATTTGGATGTGCATGTAAACGCACTGAGTGTGAGTGATTCCCTGTGATAGACCTGCATCTCATCCAAGCTGTTTTCTGCCTGGATAGGCTCCAGTTAAATGGGTTACTGAATATGAATGACTCTGTCTATCCATTATCTATACCACTTATCTGTCAGGGTCATGGGAGAAGCCAGAGCCAATCCCAGCTGACTTCAGGTGAGAGGTGGGGTTCACCCTCGGAAGGTTGCAGGGCTAACACAGAGTCAAGCAACCATTCACACTCACATTCACACCTATGGGAAATTTAGAGGAGCCAGTTGACCTAATCCAGTTAACCCAGTTTTAGATTGTGGGAGGAAACCCATGCAGGCATGAGGAAAACATCTAAACTGAACACAGAAAGGCCCCAATCAGCCATAAGGTTTGAAACCAGAATCAAAAACAACACTCTACACAAAGATTTTGTACAATTATATGTTCAATCCCCACACTAATCATTAATACGGTCATTCATCAGCAGGGCTGTGCACATCAAACTAACTGTATTTGACGATGATATAAAACTAAAAAATGAGGGCATTTTATATTAACTGCTGAAAAAAATGCAAACACCTCTGGGAGTTAAATTGCATCGTAAAAATCAAAACTTCATGCAATGTTGACTTGAGTTCTTAATTCCATTTTCTCTGATTATTTCAGGTGCCTGTGTCTGTGTGCTCTGCTGAATGCCCTCAAGGAACACGCAAAGCTATAAGAAAGGGCCTGCCAGTTTGCTGCTTTGACTGCCTGCCCTGCGCTGAAGGCGAATTCAGCAATGTCACAGGTCATCAAATGTCCCTTTAGCACTATAAACAGCCTCTAAAAATTAAGTACTGCTTACATCATTTGCATAGAAGGACACAGCTTATCAAATGCCAACTGTCTCATTCCTAAATACAGGAAATAATTTAGCATTTCTTCCATTACCACAGAGGTTCCCTAACATTCTATGAAATCATTATACATTATCCAAAGTGTTGCTGAATTCATCTCATCTCATTATCTGTAGCCGCTTTATCCTGTTCTACAGGGTCGCAGGCAAGCTGGAGCCTATCCCAGCTGACTACGGGTGAAAGGCGGGGTACACCCTGGACAAGTCGCCAGGTCATCACAGGGCTGACACATAGACACAGACAACCATTCACACTCACATTCACACCTACGCTCAATTTAGAGTCACCAGTTAACCTAACCTGCATGTCTTTGGACTGTGGGGGAAACCGGAGCACCCAGAGGAAACCCACGCGGACACGGGGAGAACATGCAAACTCCACACAGAAAGGCCCTCGCCGGCCACGGGGCTCGAACCCGGACCTTCTTGCTATGAAGCGACAGCGCTAACCACTACACCACTGTGCCGCCCGTTGCTGAATTCCTGAATTGAATTTCTCATAAAGTGTTTCTGTAATCATTATAAGAATAATTTTCTATTATGGTAGCTTGGACAGTAGATCAGGCTGTAGGTCAAAGCTTAGCTTTATATTAATGTGCTTATTCTAATAAGTTACAATATTAACAGCTTTATATGCAGTAGTGTGTATATATATATATATATATACCGTATAGACCCCTTTCACTGACGTCACCCGAAACCGGAAGTAAACAGTCCCTGCGCCATTTTGGAAGACCAACAAACTCGTGATAAGGGGATAATAACGGCAGCGGTATGTGAACCCACGAGAATAAAGTGGAGTGGCAAACGACTTAAACAAACAAATCTGAGCTGTTTTATTTATGATTTATTGGCCCAACAGTAGACTTGAAAGAAACCTGTGTGAGACTTGGCAAAAAACTGTGGATATAATGGATAAGTCTGTGCATGATCTGCGGACACTTTGAGGTAAGCAAACGCAAGAAATTCAGATTTAAAACATGCTAAAGTGGCCCCAAGTTGATAACTGTATGAGGAGCAAGCCTCCCAGACTTCTACAATTTAATAATAATAATAATTTAGGATGGTTTGGGGCTTGCTCGCTGCTGCCAGGTTGGTTGTTGAGTAGCCTGACTGTTTTTTTTTTTCCTTGCGTGTGGTATCATTGTTGACGCGAGGTTGTTTTTTGAACATGCCAATGCGGACACGATTTCCCCTGATGAGTTATGACTTCAGACGCGATGTGTGTGTGGAGGTGTGGAGTCCGTGTGATATGTACGTAAGATAGGCTTCTCATGTGTTTGGAGATCCGCGCTCCGAGACAAGCGCAAGCACACACACCCCCAAGGGAAAAAAAGGGGCCCCCCGAAAATATCGGCATAGTTTGAACACTGAGTGTAGGCACTGGGTGTAAACAACAAATAGTTTACAATGTCTGGGTAGCAAACAGATGGCAGAATTGGTGTCCGGTCCTCCTTATGTTTCCATTCTCCCTTACCCCGAGTCTTATCATATGGGTCAAACCCATCAATCACAGCCGGTTTCTCCACATACCGTGCCCTTTCTGCAGCTGGTAATGTACTCACATAACCAGAATTATCAGCCATCGTGTCACTTTACTCTTGCTCGTACTTTGTTTTATATTGTGAGTGCATGTACTTGGTCTTCCAATATGGCACCTAACAAAATCTCACGGCGCGGTGACATCATGTGAAAGGGGTCTATACACACACACACATCAGCAGTGTAATGGTGAAGATTTTGCATGCTTTCCCTGTGTTTGCGTGGATTTCCTCTGGGTGCTCTGGTTTTCTTCCACAGTTCAAAGACGTGGATGAGCCTAACTGGCTACTCTCAATTGCCCATAGGTGTGAATGTGAGTGCGAATGGTTGTTCGTCTCTGTGTTAGCCCTGTGATAGGTTGGCAAACTGCCCACAGGGTGTACCCTGCCTTTCTCCCAAAGTCAGCTGGGATTGGCTCCCGGCTTCCCCCATGACCTTGACAGAGAAGCGGCATAGATAATCGATGGATGGATGGATGGTGAAGATTTCTATAATGATCTGTTCATTTAAAATTTGCAGAAGGCTTCTCCAGTATCAGTTCTTTGCAACAGTCAAAGTAAAACATAAAATCTTCAGGATGGAAGGCTTTGTGGTTCCTCTGCAATGTCACATTTGTCTGAGTAAAAAGAGAGGCTGGTGAGGGCATGACTGTTTTTAGTTGTTATAAAGTCAATGTCATAATAGGATCAAACCTCATTTGCTGACCTTCTGCAACATTAAACACAGCTATAAACAGAAAGTGATGCTCATAATTTATTTTTAAATGTCATTATTGGAAAATGGCTGTGGAATGGGCTGTGATTATTTTTTAAAATCTCTTTTACAGGCTCACTAGAATGTTATCGCTGCCCCCCAGAATTCTGGTCCAACAGTCTCAGGACTGCATGTGTACCATGTGAGGTTGAATACCTCTCCGTCAACGAGACAATGGGCATCGCCTTGATGACTGTTGCTGTGTGTGGTGCCACGACAACAGCAGCTGTGGGTGTGGCTTTTGTGTACTACAGGCAGACTCCTATCGTCAAGGCCAACAACTCAGAGCTGAGCTTCCTGCTCTTGCTGTCACTCAAACTCTGCTTCCTGTGTTCACTGGTGTTTGTGGGTCAGCCCTCATTATGGTCATGCAGGCTACAACAAGCAGCATTTGGGATCAGTTTTGTTCTTTGCATCTCGTGCATCCTGGTCAAAACCATTGTGGTTCTGGTTGCTTTTCGTTCAGCCAGACCTGGATCTGCAGCCCTCATGAAGTGGTTTGGACCAGGCCAGCAAAGAGGAAGTGTTCTGTTCTTTACTTCTATTCAGGTGATTATCTGTGCTGTATGGTTATCCCTCAGTCCTCCCTTTCCTTACCGCAACTTAAGCATTCAAGGATCAAAGATCATTTTAGAGTGCATGGTGGGGTCAATAACAGGCTTTTCCCTTGTTTTGGGCTACATTGGACTGTTAGCTTCCATTTGCTTCCTTCTGGCCTTCTTTGCCCGAAAGCTTCCAGACAATTTTAATGAGGCCAAATTTATCACTTTCAGCATGTTGATCTTCTGTGCTGTGTGGATCACATTTGTTCCAGCATACATCAGCTCGCCAGGAAAATACAGTGTCGTTGTAGAGATATTTGCTATCCTGGCTTCCAGTTTTGGTCTCTTAATCTGTATATTTGCCCCAAAATGTTACATTATTTTACTCAAACCAGAAAACAATACCAAGAAATTTCTCATGGGGAAAACCCAATAGAGAAAAGGTTTACCATCTGCTGTGAGACCCTCACTGCTTTCTTATAAGTAAAGAAATGGAATAATGAATGTTCATCAGTCGTAGTTTCCTCTGTACTTTCTTTTTCCAATATTTAGTGACTAAATATTATGAATGGTATTTTTAGAGACTCCAGAGTATACTGGTGGAAATGTTAAAAGGATTCTTGTTATTACTGGCAAAACTGTATATTTTCCTCCACATAAAGTTCACATATCTAACCTGTTTCTTTTGTTTATAATTGTTATTTTTTAATAAAGGCATTCACATTAAAAAGCTTAAAATTAGCCCGCTTGATCCATTCCACAACCAGCTTTGATGTGTGTTTGGGATCACAGTCCTGTTGTAACACCTAAATGTGTCCAAGTTTCTGATGGTTTGAGGTGATGCTAAAGAATTATGAGGTCGTCCTCTGAGGTAGTGGGGATGTAATTGAGCAGCTGTGGATGGAGAGGAGGCAGGTTGAACTGGCAGATAACACATGATGAGTCTCACCTGTGTTGAACTGCCAGTTTCACTGGCAGCAAAACATCCCCAGAGCATGATGCTACCACCAGCATGCTTAACACTTGGTGCAGTGTTCCTCTGGTAATTGTACCCAAACAACTCAGTCTTTGTCTCATCTGTCTCCTCATCCATAAAACTTTCCTCCAGGAGGCTCCCCCCCCCCCCCCCCCATGTGGTCAGCTTCAAACTTTAATCAAGCTTGAAGGTGTTGATGTTGGAGCAAGGGCTTCTTTCTTGTACAGCAGCCTCTCAGTCCTTGGCAATGTAAAACTCTCTTGACTGGAGACAGTGTTTCAGCAGCTGGCAGGTAATGGTTTCTGGGTAGTTCCTCACCATTCAAACCAATTTCTTCTCAGCTGAGGGTGACAGTTTGGGTATTCTTCCAGCAAAGTGGCTTGGAAAAGTGGCTACACCTTCCAATCACTTGTAATTACAGTGGTGCTTGAAAGTTTGTGAACCGTTTAGAATTTTCTATATTTCTGCATAAATATGACCTAAAACATCATCAGATTTTCACACAAATCCTAAAAGTAGATAAAGAGAACCCAGTTAAACAAATGACATGCAATTATAATACTTGGTCATTTATTTATTGAGGAAAATGATCCAATATTACATATCTGTGAGTGGCAAAAGTATGTGAACCTTTGCTTTCAGTATCTTGTGTGACCCCCTTGTGTTGCAATAACTGCAACTAAACATTTCTGGTAACTGTTGATCAGTCCTGCACACTGGCTTGGAGGAATTTTAGCCCATTCCTCCGTACAGAACAGCTTCAACTCTGGGATGTTGGTGGGTTTCCTCACATGAACTGCTCGCTTCAGGTCCTTCCACAACATTTCCATTGGATTAAGGTCAGGACTTTGACTTGGCCATTTCAAAACATTAACTTTATTCTTCTTTAAACATTCTTTGGTAGAACAACTTGTGTGCTTAGGGTCGTTGTCTTGCTGCATGACCCACCTTCTCTTGAGATTCAGTTCATGGACAGATGTCCTGACATTTTCCTTTAGAATTCGCTGATATAATTCAGAATTCATTGTTCCATCAATGGTGGCAAGCCGTCCTGGCCCAGATGCAGCAAAACAGTCCCAAACCATGATACTACCACCACCATGTTTCACAGATGGGATAAGGTTCTTATGCTGGAATGCAGTGTTTTTCCTTTCTCCAAACATAATGCTTCTCATTTAAACCAAAAAGTTCTATTTTGGTCTCATCTGTCCACAAAACATTTTTCCAATAGCCTTCTGGCTTGTCCACATGCTCTTTAGCAAACTGCAGACGAGCAGCAATGTTCTTTTTGGAGAGCAGTGGCTTTCTCCTTGCAACCCTGCCATGCACACCATTGTTGTTCAGTGTTCTCCTGATGGTGGACTCAGGAACATTAGCCAGTGTGAGAGAGGCCTTCAGTTACCCTGAGGTCCTTTGTGACCTCACCGACTATTACTTGCCTTGCTGTTGGAGTGATCTTTGTTGGTCACCCACTCCTGGGGAAGGTAACAATGGAGCACTTGCATGTGATGTCACATCCAATCCAGATTGTAAACAGATGCCACCTTGTCGGTCAAACGCCATATTTCCGCCTTCTACTTCTACTTCTGCTTCTACTTCTACCTTTTCTTCTGGAAAACCCTACTATATACTACTACAATGTCAACTCCACTGAAAATCAATAAAACATAAGATGAGTGGAATCCTGTGTCCGAGTCCTTCCCTTTCAAGTGTGGGAAACCCATGATGCTCACATACACTTGACAGTAGGCTGCCACGGGACCCTGACAGGCATGCAAAATGGATTGCTGCTATCAGGTATACCATATATACAGTAATAGTGATAGACTACTCATACTTGATCTAACTGATAATATAAAATATTCAACCATAATAGTGGATATGGCAGCGCATGATGGGGATGCTGCGGCTACAAGCTCTCCCTACCTGTGCACGTTTTTTATGTTTTTTGTGTGTATTTTTGCATGTTGTTCATCTGTACCAGACTTCAATATCCACTACAACCGTATGGACTTACTGGACATTGGTTTCCAGCAGAAAATGACGGTTTGTAGTGATTTCCATCGCATGCACAGCATTCCGGACGAGATAGAGAGACCAGCGGGGTCTCAATACTTAAGTGACTTACCCGTCCAATGAGGATTGTTATTTTCTTGTTTACAAGATGCCACATCTGAGGGGGTCTGACAAATCCTGAATTTCTGTAAAGGTAACTGTCCAGAGATTTATAAGCACGCAGTGCTTCACCACTGAACAGCGAGGGAAAGTTAATGAGGTAATTATACACATCTGGGTATTCCACCTCTGGCAGTTCAATATCCACTGACACGGTCGTGAAAACTACGTCTGGTAATCGATAAGGGTCACTAATCTGTAGGTCGTTTATTTTAGACATATATCTAGTTATCTGTTCATTAGAAAAATGAGCCGTGTAGTCCGTCGGTTGAAATTGATCCATTTTGTACATGAGTGCAGCAATATTCAGCTGTGTTTTTTACCAACAAGATGGTGGCTGTTTACATTCTGGTCACGTGACTGCAAGAGGTCTATAGTCTTGAATTTCCTCCATTTGTACACAATCTGTCTGACTGTGGATTGGTGGAGTCCAAACTCTTTAGAGATGGTTTGGAACCTTTTCGATTCTGATGAGCATCAACAACACTTTTTTCTGAGGTCCTCAGAAATCTCCTTTGTTCATACCATGATACACTTCCACAAACATGTGTTGTGAAGATCAGACTTTGATAGATCCCTGTTCTTTAAATAAAACAGGGTGCCCACTCACACCTGATTGTCATCCCATTGATTGAAAACACCTGACTCTAATTTCACCTTCAAATTAACTGCTAATCCTAGAGGTTCACGTTCTTTTGCCACTCACAGATATATAATATTGGATCATTTTCCTCAATAAGTAAATGACCAAGTATAATATTTTTGTCTCATTTGTTTAACTGGGTTCTCTTTATCTACTTTTAGGACTTGTGTGAAAATCTGATGATGTTTTAGGTCAGGGGTCACCAAACTTTTTTCTCTGGGGGCCACATTGTCGTTCCTGACTGTGATGGGGGCCGGGGTCGGGTCAGCTATATCACATAGAATTGTATGACCCAGATAAATATGACCACCAGCAGGCCTCATTGTGTAGTAGAGATTACTAGCCTGGCACAGCCATCCCCACTACTATATCCACACTACTATATCAACACTTGATTCCTGGCACATATTTGTTTATCTTTACTAGTGGTTTGCAAAAGTAGTAATCGAGATTTCACACTTTGTTTTAATTTGAAATACCACAGATATTTCATTTATTTATTTTCTAATAAAAATAACATCAAAGCTGTCAAGGTAAGAAACATCTGCCTATTTGAGGTGATTGACACTGGCAAAGGTGAGTGGAAAATTATAAATTGTAGGTAGGCCTGTTGATATTATTAATAATATTAATAATAATTGTGTGCAGCACTTAATAAAGGTCAAATAAATAGGCCTATAAAATAAATACATTTTAAAAAACAGTGAAATTATAATAATATGAGCAATAGATCAATAGATCACAGCAGTTGTGCTGTGTCCTGCACGTCATTGCTCTCATCCATGGCCAAAGCAAAAAACTTGAATTCTGACGCTCTCTCATTCAGCTGGTCATACACGTTGTCCCCCAAATCTTCGGTTCGCCTGGTCATAGTAGGTGCGGAGAGACTCACCGCGTCGAGCGCATCCTTCTTGTCGGGACACACCTCCTCGGCCACAGCAAGCATGCATACTTTAACAAAGTCCCCATCAGTAAATGGCTTTCCATGGGTAGCTAGTAGGTGAGCTACCTTATAGCTAGCTCGGACAGCAGCCTGGTTGATCTGGGTTTGGTGAAGGAATACATTCTGTTGTGCAGCCAGTCCGCATTTCATCCTCCGAATCCTGTCTTCTCTTGTTTGCCCTCGCAAACTAGCATACTCTTTGTGGCGGGTTTCATAGTGACGACGCAGATTATATTCTTTGAAAACCGGCACACTTTCTTTACATACAAGACAAACTGCACGGTCCTTACACTGAACAAAAAAATAATTGGTGGTCCACTGTTCTTTAAAAACTCTGCACACTCTGTCAGCTTTTCGCTTACCGCTCGCCATTTTGCTGTCCTGAACACTGACAGTTCTCTGCGCATGCGCTGCCTGTCACTGCTTGATCGCGAGCATATGATGAAAATTCGGAAAATATGAATAGTTCATTTTATAACTAAATATCAATTTTAATTGATAAAATCAACAAAATACAAGATGCAGACATGTTATTATTTGCCAAAAAGCAATTTAAAAAAATAGGCCATGACCACTTTTGGGGATTGCCTCATAGGGCCGGTTCAAGTGGTGGGGGGCAGAGGGGCTGGGGGGCCGGTCAAAGGGGGGTGGTGGGCCGTAGTTTGGTGACCCCTGTTTTAGGTCATATTTATGCAGAAATATAGAAAATTCTAAAGGGTTCACAAACTTTCAAGCACCACTGTATATACAATTGTTGGAACTGATATTAAGATCTGCATATGTTTAGAAATGGCCCAAGAAACATTCCTGAGTTGTATAATCCAGTGAAACTTTTTCTCAGCTCTGCACTGACCTCCTTGGACTTTCCCATTATACTGTGTGTTGGTCAATCAAATGAGTGCTGTCAAACAAACTCTTTATGTTGGCACAGAAAAGCTACCAGCTGTAGTCAATAATGATCACTAACAGAAAGTTAAGAGACCTTGGCCTTGCCAAGTTAATTTTTTTTTTGGAACTTTCAGCACCACTGGAATAATAATCTAAGTGGGCATATGTATATCTCTGACCCTGTTTTGATTCCAGAAAACCCAAAATAAATTAAAACTTGTGCAGCAAATCCTTGTTTTAAAATGTTATACAATCATTCACCCACAGAAAAAGAACAGGTCAATGAAATCACTGAAAGCCCAATATTCCCACGATGTTCATGTCCATGCTGACATTTTTGTATGTGTGTATCAACTTCTGACCACAACGTATGTGCGTGTACATATGTGAGTACTGCTAAATTTGGGTGCTAATTTTGAATATAATAATATTAAGTAAAAACATATCTGTAGCACTCTTGCAGGTTAGGGCATGCATACATGTAAACACTAAAGTCACTGAAATGTGAAAGTAAAGAAAGATAACAATGCACCTTGAGTTGTTCAGCCTGTCTCACAGTTCCTCACTCTTCACAGATGCTCGACCACGCCCCCCGCTGCCACATACCCCCATCGCCTGACTCAGGCCAGAGAGCTCTGACCCCCCTCCAAGCAGGAGAGGTAATCTCTCACCACCATCTGCACCCCTGGCTTGTGAACCACCGCAAACTTAAATGGCTGAAGAGCTAGATACGAATGAGTAATCTGCATGTTGGAATCCTTCATGTGCTCAATCCACTGGAGTGGGACATAGTTGGAAGAGAGAGTGAAAGGGCATTTGAGCAAGTAGTACCGGAGAGTGAGGACTGCACATTTGATGGCAAGACACTCCTTCTCCATCATGCTGTACTTCGTCTCTCACACTGAAAGCTTGTGGCTGACGTGAAACATGGGGTGCTCCACCCCCTCTATCACCTGGGACAAAACGGCCCCCAGCCCTCTGTCTGATGCATCACTCTGCAAAACAAAAGGGAGAGAAATGTCAGGAGAATGCAACAGTGGGCCCTCACACAAAACTGCATTAACCTGGACAAATTCCCATTCACATACCTCCATCCACTGGACCAGATCTGATGACCCTTTTTAGTGAGGTCAGTCAGTGGGCTGGTGATGTCCACCACAAATCTCCTTTAATAGGAGCCCCAGGAACTGTCTCACCCACTTTTTGGTCTTGGGTCTTTGGCAGGGCGCAATCGCTGCAGTCTCTTCAATTTGGGCACGTACCTCCCCATGACCCAAGTGGAAGCTCTGATACTGTACTTCCTCCCAACCAACTGCACACTTCCTTTGGTTTGCTGTGGGTCCTGTGCATCTCAGCAATCTCAGGCCAGCCCTCAGATGTTGTAAATGCCACTGCCAATCATTACTGTAAATAATGTCATCTAAATAGGCAGCAGCATATGCAGTGTGTGGGTGGAGAAGCCTGTCCATGAGACGCTGAAATGTTGCTGGCGCTCCAAACAGCCCAAATGGAAAGGTGACAAACTGGTGTAATTCAAACAGAGTGGAAAAGACTGTTTTTTCACAGGATAATGATGTTAGGGGAATCTGCCAGTATCCTTTCGTCAGATCCAGTGTTGAATAAAAGCAAGCTGCAACTAACTGATTGAGCAGTTTATCAATGTGGGGCATTGGATATGCACCAAATTTAGAAACCATGTTGACTTTTCTAAAGCCTACACAGAACCAGACTGACCCATCGGTTTTGGAGACAAGAACCACTGGGCTGCTCAAGTCACTGTGCAACTCCTGAATTATCCCCATGCCTTGCATAGCCTTGAACTTATCCCAAACCACATTTTGTTTTGTTTTTGGGGACCTGATATGGGTGGTTGCATACCACCACCCCTGAAGAGGTCTCAATGTGGTGCTCTATGAGATTAGTGTGACTGAGCAGGGGCAAAAACACATCACAGAATTCCTCCTGCAACCTGACAACTTGGACTCTCTGGAATGGTGAAAGGTGGTCTTCACAGGGGAACAGGATGAATTGGGCGGCATTTTTAGATTTACCTATCTCAGCTCCTCCATCTCAGGAACCACCACTGTCAGAGCCACAGGAACATCTTCTCTCCACAGTTTCAGGAGATTGAGGTGGTGAATTTGAAGTGCATTGCCTCTATCTGTTCAACTGATCTCAGAGTCGATTTCTCTGACTTGCGATGTGACCTCAAAGGGCCCTTGCCTCATGTCATCTCATCTCATTATCTCTAGCCGCTTTATCCTGTTCTACAGGGTCGCAGGCAAGCTGGAGCCTATCCCAGCTGACTACAGGCGAAAGGCGGGGTACACCCTGGACAAGTCGCCAGGTCATCACAGGGCTGACACATAGACACAGACAACCATTCACACTCACATTCACACCTACGGTCAATTTAGAGTCACCAGTTAACCTAACCTGCATGTCTTTGGACTGTGGGGGAAACCGGAGCACCCGGAGGAAACCCATGCGGACACGGGGAGAACATGCAAACTCCGCACAGAAAGGCCCTCGCCGGCCACGGGGCTCGAACCCAGACCTTCTTGCTGTGAGGCGACAGCGCTAACCACTACACCACCGTGCCGCCGCAGCCCTTGCCTCTTTGTGAGTAATTTAGAGGTCGCTGTGAATAGTAAAATATACTGAATAAAATATGCTGTGGGTAGTATGCATCACATGTCAAATTTATATAAGTGGTGTTTATTTTCACAGATTAGTTTTTCACATTATTTGTTTTTCACTTGTATGGCATATGGTTTATTTTTCATATGATTACATATTACTCTCAGAAACACATGTGAAGTTACATAGACACAATAGTGATTAATGTACATCTGGATCTCCCAACATGCCCTGGGAAGTATTATGAAGACTTTTTACGGGCAAACCTAAAAATTAAATTGCTATCTGAATCCCTCTACATTGCCACTCAGCTGTGTGTTAATTGATAATTGTTGATTCAGTTATCTCTAATTCTTGGACCCAGGAGAAGGAGATGTGATTTGGAACACCTCTTGGAACACTTTAGTCCATGTTTTCTTCATGTCATCTCTTAGGACTTTGTGGGTATTAAAAATAGCTCCAGAAACTATGCAGCCAGAGGAAGGCAGAGCAGTGAAGCTTCACCATATCTCATGACTGCTGTAGTCCTTTCTCCCTGCCTGACCCTGCTGGCATTATTACTATGGACAGCGTGTGAGGTTGTGGTGGGGACATCTCAGGAAGAGAAGTGTGTGTACCTGGATCATGCACAGCATCTCGACACTGTGGGTCTCTCTCAGGATGGAGATGTGATCATCGGTGCACTCATCAATTTCTATGTGCTGCCACCGACCCTTGACATGAGCTTCATCAAAGAACCGTACCTGCAGTCCTGCTCTGAGTGAGTTGTTCCCTCTAATTCTCTCTCCAATGCGTTTAAAAAATCGGGGGAAAAAAACAGTGCCATTTTTGTCTGTTTATGATTTCTCTTCACAGGTGGACCTGGACACGGATTTTTTTTTCAATGGAAAATCACTATAACAACCTTTTTTTATTTTATTATTCCATTTTTTTTAAATTATGCCAATCAGTCATGTAAAGACTTAAATTCTTGTGTGCATTTGACATCTGGTTGATTTATAGAACACTATCACTATCTGATTTTGGGAAACATGCATTGTTTTAAATTTCTGTAATGTCATGCATGTCATTCCTCATGCACTACTGGAAATGATAATTCAGACTTTTACACAGCAAGAGAATATCTTAACCAAAGAGAAATGTCTGTCTTTTTTATGTGTGCAATTTGCTCAAGCAGTTTGACATATCAAGACCTGCACAGATACACACTTCAGTAATACTGTAATACTGATAAAATGGTGATTTTCTCTAAAAATGTGACTTGAGCAGTGCAGGACTTGTAGGTTCGTAATTCAGTTTCTTTTTAGTTCACTACCATCACAGGAAAAATCCCGTATCCTGAAATTATAATCTACAAACTTTACAAACTTCAGATTTTCTGTATTATATTTCAAAAATGTGAATTTCTTTGGGGGTTTTTTTTTGTGTTGTTTTAATGTTTTTACATACGTACATAAGGTATATGTTCTTGTTTTTATGTGTTTCATTAAGGATCAACCTAAATAATACTATTCTTACTCACTGGCATCACTTCTGACTTTGTTCTTACCCTTAAAAATCTTTAATTTAAAGCTTCACTTTAAGATCAATGATAACCTTTATAAATAAAAACCTTAATCAATACTGAAATAATTTTATACACACACACACACACACACAATATATATATATATATATATATATATATATATATATATATATATATATATATATATATATATAATGTAGAATAGAAAAAATTCACTCTGACACCCAACTTTTGAACATTATTAAAAATTTATTCTCGACAAACGTTTTGGCCTTCTTCAGTGTCATAAAAAACTACATAGTGCTATGGGTGTGGTCTTATATATACAAAATTGTGAATTCTATACACTTCAAAATAAAAGACAAAAACTATTAATTACAAAATTTAATAATTAAATATTATTAAAAAGAATGCGACTTTTAGATTTATATTCTTTTCACTTGCTTAACCCATTAGGGGCTAAAGTAAACAATTGCGACATCCAGTACACTTCCCTATTTAGAAGCACATTCTCTAAACTATCTTGAGCAGCATTAACTATTGTTTCTATACAAATGAATTCAAAATCATTCAAATTATGGGGAGACTGATTAAAATGTTTAGCTACTTTGCATATATATATATTAGTGCTGTCAAAAATGTCGCGTTATTAACGCGTTAACTTGACTCAATTTTAATGGCGATAATTTTTTTATCGCGAGATTAACGCTCTGTGGCATGATGTAGGTTTTTCATAAGCTTTTGAAACTGCCAGGAACTTGGAACAGAGACTTTGGTTAGAAAACCGATAGCAGCTAGACTGTAATGCCACGCCCCACACAGCACAACACAGCACAGCACAGCACAGCACAGCACAGCACAGCCAGAGTCCTCTGCCCCCCCCCCCCCGAACCAGCGCGGGCAGGGCGCGCTAGTAGAGATGGGATTTATGGCTCTTTGATGGGATCCGCATCTTTGTGATCCGTTCTTTGAAAAGAGCCGTTCAAAAGACTGGCTCATTTGGCTCTTTTTAAATATTTATTCAGTTTTAAGAAGACAGCGTCTAAAGAAGCCAGATCCCTCTGAACTGTAAACTCAATGCTATCCCAGAAATCCTTCCTGTAATATGCAAATTTGTCCGCCTCTGATTGGACAGCACGACGCATCAACAGGCAGAAAGTGTAAAAGTACAAAATGTGTTAAGTGAGCTGAAACAGTAAAGATCAGATTCAATGCAATATTTATCAACGAACAACTTAAACTTAATATAATAGTGTACTTTATATTATAATGTTATATTATATTATATTATTATATTATAATCAAGCATGTCAAGCCTACCGTCACTGTGTAACCTATCTCTCTTTAGTTGTAGACTAACTCAAACAGTAGATCATTTCACTCATGGTTCTCTTGCTAGCCCCGCGCCGGTGCTCGGCTTAGGTTTCACTTTGCAGTGGCTGTGTCAAGACGTGTTATGCTTTGCAATTAAAAAAAAAAAAACATTGGTACAAAGCAAGCCCATTCACTTTTTTATGCTGATAAGAGAATTACAATGTTTTTTTATGTGACAAAAATGTGCGATTAAATTGCGATTAATTGCGAGTTAACTATGACTGTCGCGACATTAATCGCGATTAAATATTTTAATCGCTTGACAGCACTAATATATATATATATATATATATATATATATATATATATATATATATATATATATAAATAACAAAAAGTGGTAATGCGATACCACATTACATTTTATTGATTGACATGCTTCTGCTTTATGTGTCACCCACTGCAGGTTTTTTTTTTTAAATCTTATACAGTTAATAACCTCTTTTCTTGTCTACTCAGATTTCAGGAGAGTCCTGTGCAGTGGGCTCAAGCTGTTGTATTTGCTGTGGAGGAGATTAACAGAAATCCTTTTTTGCTGCCGGGGGTTCGACTGGGCTACCGTATCATGGATACCTGCACACGCTACCCTTATAGCCTAAGATCGGTGATGTCCATGATCAGTGGAGGAAATGGTACCTGTCAGTCCACCCGACCTGCCAAACTTATTATTGGAGACTCTGCTTCCACACAGTGCATTATTCTGTCCAGAGTTCTGAGCCCACTGCATGTACCAATGGTGAGTGTCATGCTGAGCAAAACAAGAATGCATGGTGATTAAATAGACAAGTTACTGTACAGAGAGGACTTTGAGCATTCTAAGACAAACTGGCTGTGCTTCACTGATCCCTATGGGTTTCACGAAACACAGCCGGTGGGGTGGGGTGGGGATGGAGGGGTTAGAATTTTGTTCCAGTGGTGGAAATCACGAGGCACCACTTTCAAAGTTATGATATTTAATATTAAGTTCCTATACAGTACTGTGCAAAAGTTAGAAACCACCCTTTTGGTTTCTGTCAAATTTAATTCAGTACGTATTATTAATTATTTGGTGGCAAACAACAATGATGTTACAATATGCAATTATTTAAATCTACTTTCAGCCAAACAGTCATGCAATACTTATTTATACAGGTCAATGTTAAAGTTCAATATTACAAATAAAATATTGACAGATTTCATACTATTTTCATTGTTGACGACCTTTGTATAATTTTTTTGTTAAAAACAGATTCCTATCATTAGTGGCCATTCTTGTTGTTCTTACTAAATCACACAAAGGTACTGAATATACTGAAGTACTGAATGGCCATTTGATGCAAAATGAAAGGTTGGTCTCTGACTTTTTCCACAGAACTGTAGATCTTTGTCTGGTCACTTAAATTGAATGTCATTAATGCAAGTATGAATAATTCAAAAACAAGTGTGATGAAGCTTGAGAACTCCTGCTTTAGGAAGATGAATCTGAAAAAAGATAAGGTATAGAGTGTAGATATCTATCTATCTCTCCGTCTCTGTCAAGCTATACATATTGCTCCTGCAACTGGATAGGATGATGGTGATTGATCCTAACTCTTGCTTTCCCCATTCTGATGCTCGACTTCTGTTGGAATTTCCCTCACTTGGGAATCACTTTCATGGATAGCCTAAAGATTGCTATGATACCCTAATGATTACACTTACCAAAACAGCTTATGCCCAAGTTTCACCAGTTCTTCAGTGGATAACTACAATTGGATACTGGATCCAAGTCAGTGATGTCCAGAATTTTAATGGCAGAGTTTTTCCAGTTTTCTTTATTTTTTCACATGACGTTTTCCGATAATTCACATCAGACAAAGAGCAATAGAATGATACTTGCATGGCCTAACAGTGTTGGCAGCAGTACTTGATCATTTTGGATTGATGCTGTGTAAAGTCTCTGATTTACAAAACATTTTTTGCAACTGCTGGGAGCATATCAGATAATGTGTTGTATATTTGAGAATATGGTTTATTTGACCAATGTTATTTTGTCATTGGGCTAATTATACTGAGTTTGTTGATGGTTTGGATCATCATGTTCAAGTATCTTGGGAATATATTCTGTTTATCCCTCAGATCAGCTACCTGGCTACATGCATGTGTCTCAGTAACAGACAAGAGTATCCCAATTTCTTTCGCACCATCCCCAGTGATAAATATCAGGCTCGTACCATGGTGCAGATGGCCAAACGTTTTGGCTGGACTTGGGTTGGTGCTGTGGTGGCAGACAATGACTATGGACTCCAAGCAGTGCAGGCATTTCGAGAAGAGATAAAAGGTACGAGCATCTGCCTTGCTTTTGTCAGCACTCTTCTCCGTGAGAAATTGGCACAAGATGTGGACCATGCCGTAAAGATGGTGCAGAGCTCATCTGCTCGTGTGATCATGGTATTTGCTTGGTATATGGATGTAGAAGTGTTCCTGACTGAACTGGCTCACAGAAATGTGACAGACCGACAGTTCCTTGCAAGTGAGATCTGGAGTACTAGTAGTCATATCTTGAGCAACCCTGCACTGTACACAATTACTCAAGGCACACTGGGAGTGGCTATTAGAAGTGCACCCATTCCTGGATTTGAGAAACACCTAAGAGAGCTCCATCCCTCCCGGTATCCTCGAGACACAATTCTGAGAGTGTTATGGGAGAGAACATTTGGCTGCAGTCCAGAAGAGAACAACATGGTAGCCTCTCAGAGTGGCTTACCCCCATGCAGTGGGAAGGAAAGTCTGGAAGGGGTTCAGAATGGTGTTACAGATGTCTCCAACTTAAGAGCCACTTATAATGTGTATCTGGCAGTTTATGCAGCTGCATATGCACTCCACTCTCTGCTCGCCTGCACTGCACCTAACAGTTCTGACCCCACAGAGACCCCAGGCTGTTCATCTCCAGACATTATCACTCCACAAAAGGTAAAAAAAAAAAGATGTATTATTTATAACATTTTATATCATCTATCTAATTTTGAACTTATTATAGCATTTTATCCATGATGCTTCATTTATAATACTGGTGAAAGTCATCAGTGCTACTTCGAGTTGGATTTAAACATTGAATTGAGTATTTAAGGAATTAAACACAGTTCTAGGTCATGACTGAGGTGGGGTTTACATTAGACCGTATCAGCGGATCATCAGATTAACGTTTTTAAAACGATTAATGTGCACACAGCAACACCAATACACGATTCGCGTGCACACAGCAACACCAATACATGGATACGCTCGGCTCCGCAGGCATCCTGCGCTCCAAATCACTCCGCCCTGAACAGCGAGTGCCCTCTGGAAGGTGCGCACTCCGGCCCTGCGCAGCTCACAGAGCGCGCGAGTGGAGTGCACAAGCAGTGATTCGGGACTGAGCCGCTGTGTGTGTGATCCCAGTGCATATCACTTACCACTTGCAAGTGGAAGGATGGCAAGCCTAAAGACAATCATAACTACACAATGGGCAGTATTTGCATCAGTATTTGCAGTATTTTCATACTTTTATACTCTTTAATGAAAGGTGATACAAGGCAGAAGTCCGCGCCGTTTTTCAGCAGTCGTGTCACATGACCAACGCCAGCGAATCAGGAAGGTGGATGTCACAGTGACGTTGTCCAATGACAACGCCAGCTAGAGCTCAGCACAGCGTATCCGCGTATTCTCAATGTTTACACAGCACCGGATCAGACACGATCTGGATTGAATACGTGGACCCTGGTGGATTCCCGTTTCCCGGCGTTTCCAGGCGTTTTAATGTAAACGGACAGTGCATCCGCGAAGAAAATGAGACAGATACGGTCTAATATAAACTTGGCCTGAGTTGTATGTTCCCAAAGATGATAATTTTCCTGTCCTGAAACGCTATTGCTCTTATACGACCACAATTTTGCCTAGATAAAATATTTTAAGCAATTAATGAAAGAAGAATCATGTTTTTATAGTTGCATTTCATGTTTTGCAAAATCTTCAAAGCAAATTAGTTCCAGTTATCATTTACATTATAGCAGCTCTAAACAGTTTTTTCCCACTTCACCAGCGCATCTTTTCTCTCTTACTAAGATTTCCAAAATACATATGAATAATAAAAATAGAAAGAAAGAAAGAAAGAAAGAAAGAAAGAAAGAAAGAAAGAAAATACAGCTTGTTACAGAGAAAACAAAGTTAAAATGTAAATTTTTTGGGGGAAAAAATGCTATGCTATTCAATATGTGACTGTCTTTCTAGCTCACCTTCCTCTTCTCCTCCTAGCTCTTGGAGCACCTTGAGCTGCTCAGTTTCACAACTCAGCTTGGAGAGAAGTTTTATTTTCAAGATGGGGAGATTCCAGCTGTTTATGACATAGTGAATTGGCAGAGAGGTCCTGGAGGAGCCTTGCAATATGTCCTCATTGGCCGACTGGAGGGTTCTAAGCTCATCATGAAGGAATCTGCCATCAGATGGCCAGGAAACTCAAACAAGGTAAATCTGGGCTGCCACAGTGTTGCCTGTGGTCCTGACTTATTAATATTGTGCAATGCGCAATATTCTTCTTCTTCTTCTCCTCCCACAGTTTTTGAGATAGAGACCCCAAACAAACTTTAACCCTTTGGGGTCGACAGCTTTGCTGGCGAAGCTCGGCAGGTTTAGAATAGGTAGGTCATGTATTTAAATAAATATCTTTGCGAGTTTTTATCATACAAGCATGATACACGTATTGACAGAAACTTTACACTTTCCTATGTGCCCACTGCCAAATAATATTATATTTTTTAAATTAGCTAAATTAGATGAAACATAAAACTTGTCACGCCCTGTGACGACCTGGCAACTTGTCCAGGGTGTACCCCGCCTTTCGCCCGTAGTCAGCTGGGATAGGCTCCAGCTTGCCTGCGACCCTGTAGGACAGGATTAAGCGGCTAGAGATAATGAGATGAGATGAGATAAAACTTGTCACCTTACTCAGTCACACTGGAGTCGGAGTGCTGAGCGCCCATTTACACATTCATAAAAGACTATTCACATGGTAACGGTAAGATAATCACTTTCACCCTTTTGGTTTCAATTCATTTCTCTTTCGCTGTGGGAATGCCCACCATATACAGGATAAAAGCTGTCAACCAAAGTTTAGGCTATTTGGAGGTAAGACTTGTTGCGAGATGGCACATAGATTTTATGCGCTTCGGATGATTCAGGACAGTGATTCAATTTCAGGACAGCGATTCAACTCATGATTCAATTCATGATACAGGACAGCGATTTAATTCAATCTTGAGAACTGTGACACTGATGATGAGCGATGCCTTTTTTTATGCCTCTGCCACCTTAAGGTGCAGGAGGCATTATGTTTTCGGGTTGTCCGTCTGTCCGTGCATGCATCCGTGCGTGCGTCCGTCCCGAAACCTTGTGAACGCGATATCTCAAAGGCAAATGAAAGGAATTTCACCATTTGTGCGCTTTGGGACAAACATGAACTGATTAGATTTTGAGGTTAAAAGGTCTAAGGTCAAGGTCACTGTGAGGTCAAATGTCTGTCCGAAAACCTTGTGAACACAATATCTCCAAGGCAAATGAAAGGAATGTCACCAAACTTTCAGCATTTGTGCATTTGGGGACAAACATGAACTGATTAGATTTTGAGGTTAAAAGGTCACAGGTCAAGATTACTGTGAGGTCAAATGTCCATCCCCAAACCTTGTGAACACCATATCTCAAAGACTAATGAAAGGAATTTCACCAAACTTTCACCATTTGTGCACTTTGGGGCAAAGATGAAATGAGTAGATTTTGAGATCAAAAGGTCTAAGGCCAAGGTCACTGTGAGGTCAAATGTCTGTCCACAAACCTTGTGAACAGCATATCTCAAAGACTAATGAAAGGAATTTCACCAAACTTTCATCATTTGTGCACTTTGGGGCAAAGATACACTGATTAGATTTTGAGATCAAAAGGTCTAAGGTCAAGGTCACTGTGAGTTCAAATGTCTGTCTGAAAACCTTGTGAACACAATATCTCCAAGGCAAATGAAAGGAATTTCACCAAACTTTCACCATTTGTGCGCTTTGGGACAAACATGAACTGATTAGATTTTGAGGTTAAAAGGTCTAAGGTCAAGATTACTGTGAGGTCAAATGTCCATCCCCAAATCACAACTTAATAAGGCGTGTAGTCTACCAGGCGGAGGCATCCCCATCGACACCGTTGGCGTCGAGTTCTGTCTAGTTTTTTTTTACTTAGACTTGATCTAGCCAAAGATCAACTTGAGTAAGTGTAAATATTTATTCTATTTCTTATGAGCATATCAGTTGATATGCGTGCCCTGTAGTGCATACACAGGAAAAAATGACTGAGCAATTTTTCCAGACTTAAAAGTATTTTCCTCAAAAATAGTTAATTTTGCTATACTTTGAGTTTAGAGAGTAAAATTTGGAGTTGGAGTGGGAGCAAAATTACAGAGTAATTGTGTAATCGAGTAACAGAGTTGGTTGTGGCTCTGAACTGAGCAAAATAGTACAAGAGTAAATTTCAAGACATACTGAAAAGAGTTATCAAAATAAAGTTAAATACCAGATAAATGAAGCTGTTGTAAAAAGCAGTTTTAGAACTGTTTTGTAGTGTGTGAAAAAATATTACCTTACCCATTGTGATGAACCATTTTGATCATTTGACCTGATGGGATTAAGAGACGGCAGTGGGAGGAGTTTGAATACCCCTCCCACTGCCAACCCTTTATCCCAAAACAATAGGACATAATTTTTTGATGGCCAGTTAATTGTCCAAATCAATGGAGCAGATTTAAGTTTTTGTGCTTGATACATTCCTAAGGCTGAACAGAATCACCTCAAGTGACCAAAACAGTTCGACACAATGGGTAAGGTAATGTTTTTTTTCCACACATTCCAACACAGTTCTAAAACTGTTATTTTTTAAAAAGTACAATCATGACATGCATTCTACATATGGCCCTTTTCCACTACCCTTTTTCAGCTCACTTCAGCTCGCTTCAGCTCACTTCAGCCCGACACGGCTCGCGTTTCGACTACCTTAGAGCAGCACGACTCGGCTCGCTTCAGCCCTGCTCAGCCCCCAAAACTCGCACGGTTTTGGAGTGGGGCTGAAGCGAGCCAAACCGAGCCGAGTGGGGCTAGGGGTGTGAGGAGACACTCCCCTGTGCACTGATTGGTGAGGAGGAGTGTCCTCACACGCCCACACACGCCCCGCGAGCACGCTGGGATCTGTAAACACCGTAAACCCGGAAGAAGAAGAATTACGAATTACGAGAATTTCTGAAGCCTTATGCGCCTCGCCTCATCTATACGCTCTTGCCAGTATCTGTTGGCGTTGTCGGTGACAACAAGCCACAGCACCAAGACCAGCAACACTAACGACTCCATGTTTATTGTTTACTATCTGGGTCGTGAGACTACCGCTTAAAAGATCACTGATGTCACTGTTTGCACCGCCTAACGACATCACATGACGTCCACCCACTTTCGCTAACTCCACCCAATGTGTCCACCCACTTCCAGCCAGCACGGTTCAGCGCGGTTGTAGTCGAAATGCAACTCCAACAGCCCCACTCAGCTCGACTCAGCCCAACTCAGCATGGCACGGCTCAGCCCAACTCAGCCGCGTTGGTAGTGGAAAAGCGGCATTAGATATAATTGTAGCTGAACTTGTGCTGAATACAAAAAATTCATATGACTTTGAAAATACTGCTTAGATTTGTTGAAATTGACAACAAAATCAGAACATTCCAAAAGTCATTAGAGTGTCAGAAAATAATCTCAGACCCCAGAGGGTTAAACTGTGCAGTCTGATAGGAAATGGTGTGCTTGTATACAGCTTTTGAATCAACACCCCCGTTCTCTCATTCTTGTCGTTTGTCTTTTTTTTCCCATAAAAAATGAATGGGGTTCATGTTTCAAGTTGTCCAGCTCAAACACACTTAGCCCATGTTTACATTAGACCGTATCAGAGGATCATCAGATTAACGTTTTTAAAACGATTAGTGTGCACACAGCAACACCAATACACGATTTGCGTGCACACAGCAACGCCAATACACGGATACGCTCGGCTCCGCAGGCATCCTGCGCTCCAAATCACTCCGCCCTGAACAGCGAGTGCCCTCTGGAGGGTGCGCACTCCGGCCCTGCGCAGCTCACAGAGCGCGCGAGTGAAGTGCACAAGCCACGATTCGGGACTGAGCCGCTGTGTGTGTGATCCCAGCGCATATCACTTACCACTTGCAAGTGGAAGGATGGCAAGCCTAAAGACAATCATAACTACACAATGGGCAGTATTTGCATCAGTATTTGCAGTATTTTCATACTTTTATATCCTTTAATGAAAGGTGATACAAGGCGGAAGTCCGCGCCGTTTTTCAGCAGTTGCGTCACATGACCAACGCCAGCGAATCAGGAAGGTGGATGTCACAGTGACGTTGTCCAATGAGACGCCAGCTAGAGCTCAGCACAGCGTATCCGCGTATTCTGAATGTTTACACAGCACCGGAGCTGACACGATCTGGATTGAATACGTGGACGCTGGCGGATTCCCGTTTCCCGGCGTTTCCAGACGGTTTAATGTAAACGGACAGTGCATCCGCGAAGAAAACGAGACAGATACGGTCTAATGTAAACGTAGCCTTAATTGGAGAAACACCAAACGTCATGTGATACTTCAAGCCAACTCCCCCGACGCATACATGCAATCGATTCTGACCCACACTTGTCTTTTCCTTTCTTTTCACTCATCCCTTTTCCCCTCATTCAGTTCCATTCATTTTTCGCCCATTCAAATGAATAGAATTCTACTCTGTAACACTTCACAATACAGGCAGCAAACTTCATATGGCACCTCAGGCCAACTCACCCATCACATACATGATCTCACACACACACACACACACACACACACACACACACACACACACACACACAATGTTAATTGTCTGCTGCATCTTGCACAATACTTCACATTCTCTTTAGGGAATGCACTTTTGAGTTGTCTATGTGGTGTGTTATACGTTATCTCCTTGTTTGCAGGAGTTTTTTCCAGGTTCTTTGAGAGACCTCCTTAAAACACATAAATTGTTCAATTTTTGTGTGTGTGTAAGAGACAGATAGAGAGAGAGAGAGAGAGAGATTCAGTGAGTTTAGTGTGAGCGATTCCCTGTGATAGACTTGTGTCTCAAGGTGTGTTCTGCCTCGATAGGCTCCAGGCAGTGGCGGCTGGTAGTCTTTCAAACAGGGGAGGCTGGTCGGTTACGATATTTCCATATTTTAAAAGAAAAAAAGAAAAAAACACATCAATTTTGCCCATACTATTGCCTCTGATCTGGCTGATTGTTGGCAGGGTCACAAACTGTGAAATAACAGGTTCTTTTGGCCCATTAGCCTACTGTCCAATATACATGATGGTGGTGTTGGGGGTGGTGGTATATTTTAACATTTTATATTTTAAAATTGTGGCATGTTGTTTAAAAATTGATCATTATTGAAAGCAGCTCGGGCGGCACGGTGGTGTAGTGGTTAGCGCTGTCGCCTCACAGCAAGAAGGTCCGGGTTCGAGCCCCGTGGCCGGCGAGGGCCTTTCTGTGTGGAGTTTGCATGTTCTCCCCGTGTCCACGTGGGTTTCCTCTGGGTGCTCCGGTTTCCCCCACACTCCAAAGACATGCAGGTTAGGTTAACTGGTGACTCTAAATTGATCGTAGGTGTGAATGTGAGTGTGAATGGTTGTCTGTGCCTATGTGTCAGCCCTGTGATGACCTGGCGACTTGTCCAGGGTGTATCCCGCCTTTCGCCCGTAGTCAGCTGGGATAGGCTCCAGCTTGCCTGCGACCCTGTAGAACAGGATAAAGTGGCTAGAGATAATGAGATGAGAGATGAGATGAAAGCAGCTCTTTGTCAGGAACCTCAGCAGTAACAGCAGAGTGTTCTGGAATAGGCACAAGCACTGACCTTGGGGAGCCAAACATAGAGCTGGGTGCCACACATTTCATTCAATGACACTTTCCCTATATTTTACTTATTTTGACTGAGAAATGTTTTATTGGGGCGGCACGGTGGTGTAGTGGTTAGCGCTGTCGCCTCACAGCAAGAAGGTCCTGGGTTCGAGCCCCGGGGCCGGCAAGGGCCTCTCTGTGTGGAGTTTGCATGTTCTCCCCGTGTCCGCGTGGGTTTCCTCCGGGTGCTCCGGTTTCCCCCACAGTCCAAAGACATGCAGGTTAGGTTAACTGGTGACTCTAAATTGACCGTAGGTGTGAATGTGAGTGTGAATGGTTGTCTGTGTCTATGTGTCAGCCCTGTGATGACCTGGCGACTTGTCCAGGGTGTACCCCGCCTTTCGCCCGTAGTCAGCTGGGATAGGCTCCAGCTTGCCTGCGACCCTGTAGAAGGATAAAGCGGCTAGAGATAATGAGATGAGATGAAATGTTTTATTGACAATTTTGATAACCCTTCACTTTTAATCCAGGTCTGTAGTGTGAAATGTTCTCGGCTGTGTTTTTGTTTAAAAATGTTTTCCAAATTGTAGCTGTGTTTAATTCATATCCAGAAAAATATATATTCCAGTATAATATACTCAGCATAAACATTTTAAATAGATTCTATATTTTTGGTCCATCCATGACATATTACTAAAGTAGCCTATTTACTGTTGTTGATGTGGGTCACTTGCTGTTAGCCAATTCACTTTCTCGTACCAGGAGAGCTGAAAGGAACGAGTATTATCCCCTACCTTTTTCACCAAGTCCATTTGAGGCGTTGGTCTACCCTGCTCTTTAATTTAAATTTTTTCCTCGAAAGGAAGACTGGCAAATGGCTTCGCCGAAATTAAATCAGCAATGCTTGGCATCCGTGCGCAGCTTTCTTGCTAGCTGACTAGCCCTCTCAAGTTCAAGTTCAGTCACTCAAATAAACGACATTTCTGGAACTAAGATAGCAAACTTGACAACACTATATTTACACTTTATTTACAATGAAAATATATACAAACTAAAAAAGCTGGTAGAAACCGTATGTAATGAATGAAATCGAAATGTAAGCTGATTTCTTACAATACACCACAGCACTTGCGAATCCGCATGGGACTGAACTGAAATTCACCGCTGCCTGTCTATATTTGAAACGAGCTGTCAATAAAAGAAAATATCCGGCCGCTTTCACCAATCACCAGTCTCCTCGTGGAAAGCTTTGCCATGTCCCTCCCATGTGAGGCTCGGAGTCCTTGAGTGGATGTTTTCGCAGTATTTGTCCAATAACTGTCTTGCATTTTGAGATTGAAAAGCGCAGAGCTCCCAAATGCCATTGAAGTCCACTGAGGCTGGGACTCCATGGGCGGGTGTTTTCGCAGTATTTGTCCAATAATCGTCTTGCATTTTGAGATTGAAAAGCGCAGAGCTCCCAAATGCCATTGAAGTCCACTGAGGCTGGGCTGCATCGCGTTGTCACGAGGGGGAAAAACTCACGCACACATTAAAGTTATAACGGAATGATTTCGCACTGTAGTTGGGTTGAGCACATATATTTCTATGATTCTGGATCTGAAATAGCAATGTTATAAGGTCGGCTATAACATAAGCCTAGTGCAATTCATCCTACACGATGTTCGTCATTTTTAGAGGAGGCTGAGCCTCCCTCGTTGTCTTAGAGCAATCACCCGTGGCTCCAGGTAATGGGTTACTGAATATAAATGAATCTATCCATCCATTATCTTTTCCGCTTATCTGTCAGGGTCATGGGGGAAGCTGGAGCCAATCACAGTTGACTTCAGGCAAGCAGTGGGTTCACCCTGGGAAGATTACCAGTCTATCACAGGACAAACACAGAGATGAACAACTATTCACACTCACATTAACACGTGAGCAATTTAGAGTAGCCAGTTGACCTAGTCCCTATGTCTTTGGACAGTGGGAGGAAAGCAGAGCACCTGGAGGAAACTCATGCAGGCACAAGGAAAACATGCAAACTGAACACAGACAGGCCTCAGGGCCAATTTATGCTGACAACCCAGTCCTCGCAGATGGTGTCGCAGATGGCGTCTGCGTAGCCCCCCCACCTTCGCAGACGCTCTGTGCGCACCTCCCAAAAATTGTGACCACCGCAGAAGCCTCGCAGACCGTCGCAGACAAGAGGGCTCTGATTGGTCTACATCTGATTGGTCTACACCACTCTACATCCGCTGTACACGCACTTCCGCTTCCCTACTTTCCCGGTTTGGTTTGTTTTCACAACCGCCATTTTTAAAAACACGAGCGAAGATGGAGCAGCACAAAGAGCGGTTGATTGAGGAAGCGAGGAAGTACGTACATCTATACGACTCCAGTTCGAGTCATTATAAGTAACCGGAGGATAAACACTCCACTAACCACACCCACCAACTACTCCTAGCGATTTCGCGACTTCGCGCCCCCTTGCGTTGTGGCGGTGAATAACATCGCACACGCCTATTACTCCCCGCTCAACGATAAATTACAACTGTCTGCGAAAAGCTATCTGCGAAAGCCTTGTCGCAAGAGCATGCAGAGGCCTTCAGTCAGCCACAAGGGTTGAATTCAGAATCTTCTTGCTGTGAGGCAACGGTGATAACCACTGCACCACCATGCTCCTCTGAATGAATATATTAATGCATTAATTCATTAATGTCAGTCATGCTGTCAGCAACATGAAAGATAATGTCATACATAATTTCAAAATGATTTATTGTAGAGGCTTCCTTTAAGTTGTATCCTTACAGAGATACCATTCTGTGTCTTTCCAAGAATAGAATCACAATTACAAATCTACTTGTAGCTTCACAGTTTTCAGTCAAAATAAATGCATTTTGTGTCAGTTTTTTTGTTTGTATTCTAAACTAGCACTCCACACCAAGTTTTTGTACAGTTATGTTTTGTTATTCAGTCCCCACATGAATCATTAATGTGGTCATTCATGAACAAGGCTGTGCACATTAACCTATCTGTGTTGGAAAATGATATAAAACTAAAAACTGGGACTTTTTTATGTTAAACAGGCAAAACATATGCAAAGGTCTCAGGGAGTTGAATTGCATCATAAAAATCTATACTGCATACAATTTTGACTTGAGTTTTTAATGGCTTTTTTTGTCCAATTATTTCAGGTGCCTGTGTCTGTGTGCTCTGCTGAATGCCCCCAAGGAACACGCAAAGCTATAAGAAAGAGCCTGCCAGTTTGCTGCTTTGACTGCCTGCCCTGCGCTGAAGGCGAATTCAGCAATGTCACAGGTCATCAAATGTCCCTTTAGCACTATAAACAGCCTCTAAAAATTAAGTACTGCTTACATCATCTGCAAAGAAGGACACAACTTATCAAATGCCAAACTGTGTCTCATCATCTCTAGCCGCTTTATCCTGTTCTACAGGGTCGCAGGCAAGCTGGAGCCTATCCCAGCTGACTACGGGCGAAAGGCGGGGTACACCCTGGACAAGTCGCCAGGTCATCACAGGGCTGACACATAGACACAGACAACCATTCACACTCACATTCACACCTACGGTCAATTTAGAGTCACCAGTTAACCTAACCTGCATGTCTTTGGACTGTGGGGGAAACCGGAGCACCCGGAGGAAACCCACGCGGACAACATGCAAACTCCGCACAGAAAGGCCCTTGCCGGCCACGGGGCTCGAACCCGGACCTTCTTGCTGTGAGGCGACAGCGCTAACCACTACACCACCGTGCCACCCCAAACTGTGTCATTCCTAAAATCCTGGAAAAAAATATTACAATTTCTGCTATTACCACAGAGGTTCCCTAACATTCTATGAAATTGTTCTAGATTATACACAGTGTGGTTGAATTTCTGATTCGAACTTGTCAGAAGGCTTTTCTATAATAATTATTTGAATAATTTACTATAACAGTATCTTGGACAGTAGATTAGGTTGTAGGGCAAAGTAGAAGTGCACTCGATGGAGTGCAGATGTTACAGGTGATTTTTGAAATCAGGTGAATCTGGATTCACCTAGGTGATTCTAGATTTATCTGTGTGATTCTAGATTTAACTAGGTGAATTAGGCCGACATTTTTAAAAGGGATTTTTTAAGGGGTTCATAAAAGAATGAGGACACTTCGACAACCACTTTCTATTCCCCTTTCCCCCTCGTTTCTCACTCACCCCACTCTCTTTATATCTTCTATCCTCTTATACCTCTCTACCCAAAATTACACTTATATACCAGTCTTTCTGTCTGTCTCATTTAATTTGCCACTCCCCACATTTTGATGTCCTTGCTAGGAATCAAACTCAGGACCTACTGCTTTGAAGTCCACCACTACATTACAGAGGGTTCACTTCCAACAAAGAAATTAAACATTCCACTTGATCACCCAACCGTAACCCTAACTCTAAACTTCAAACCCAAATTCACCTAGGTAAATCTAGAATCACCTAGGTGAATCCAGATTCACCTCCTTTCAAAAATCATTTGTAACACATACCGCCACCAAGCCACATATTAGAATATCTGGATGTTTACTATGTTTACATACATATTTGGATTTATATCAAAATATATTCAGTTGTTCGATGCCCCATGGCCCACCTTTCCACAAAATTTCATCAAAATCCATTCATTGCTTTTTGAGTTATGTTGGAAATAGCCAAAAAAAAAAAAAAAATCCTGGATCCACACACATAAACAAACTGAGGTGAATACATAACCTTCAGCAAAGTTGGCAGAGATAATCCTAGGTTAATATTAATGTGCTTATTCTAATAAGTTACTATATTAACAACCTTATATACAGTAGTAAGAAGGACTTCTATGGTGGATTTTCCACATGAACATATATATTTTTTAATGTCTGCCAGATTTGTTGGAGGAGGTTATGTTTTCACCTCCATTTGTTTGTTTGTTTGTTGGTTGCCAACATGCCAAAAAGTACCATCCATCCATCCATTATCTGTAGCTGCTTATCCTGTCCTACAGGGTCGCAGGCAAGCTGGAGCCTTTTCCCAGCTGACTGGGCGAGAGGCAGGGTTCACCCTGGACAAGTCGCCAGGTCATCACAGGGCTGAAACCATTCACACTCACATTCACACCTACGGTCAATTTACCAAAACGTAACAAATCTAACAAAAAGTACTGGACAGATTTTGATGAAATTTTGAGGCCAAAGAACAATGATTAGATCTCATCTCATCTCATTATCTCTAGCCGCTTTATCCTGTTCTACAGGGCCGCAGGCAAGCTGGAGCCTATCCCAGCTGACTACGGGCGAAAGGCGGGGTACACCCTGGACAAGTCGCCAGGTCATCACAGGGCTGACACATAGACACAGACAACCATTCACACTCACTTTCACACCTACGGTCAATTTAGAGTCACCAGTTAACCTAACCTGCATGTCTTTGGACTGTGGGGGAAACCGGAGCACCCGGAGGAAACCCACGCAGACACGGGGAGAACATGCAAACTCTGCACAGAAAGGCCCTCACCGGCCACGGGGCTCGAACCCGGACCTTCTTGCTGTGAGGCGAAAGCGCTAACCACTACACCACCATGCCGCCCAATAATTAGATTTTGATGCAAATTTGGATATGTATGTTCATCCAGGATCCAGATATGTATGTGGTTCCAGATTTTTTTTTTCTGTTCCCAACAGAATTCAAAAAGTAGTGAATGGATTTTGATGAAACTTTGAGAAAAGGCAGGTCATAAGCCAAGTAACAATTGATTAGACTTTGATGCAAATTTGAACATGTGGCTTGGTGGAGGTATGCACTCTAACCAGTGCCCTTCTCGTTTTAAATGTATCATTAGTGATATGGTGAAGATTTTGCATGTTCTCCCTGTGTTTGCGTGGGTTTCCCCTGGACACTCCGGTTTCCTCCTCCAGTTTAAAGACACGCAGATAAGGTTAACTGGCTACTCTAAGGGCCCATCCACACGAGTACGTTTTTGTCGAATCCGCATAAATACCTTATCGTTTCAGCCTCGCTTCCAGACGGATCTGACTTTTTCGAGGTGTGAAACCGATATTTTTTGAAAATGGGTCCCAGAGTGGGAAAATCCTAAAACGCCGGATAGCCCGGAGTCATCTGGACGGCGAATGCGGATTTGTTCAGAAATGATGACGTATAAGCCCTGCCTGTCTAACCTTTAACCTCAGCCGCTGCCGCTAGACGCGTCATAACAACAACAATGATGGACTACAGGCTTCTATCATATAGTTCCACTTCACTGTCCATACATGTCAACCTATACGGAATGTCCGTATTTTATACGGATTTGATTCAATAAACGTAGTATACGGGCATACAAATAAAGTTATACGGATTCTTTAAAAAAACTTCAATATTTATTTAGAGCTATAATCAATTCCCACGATGATAAAAGAGCGCATAACATTTACAAACGTACTGTACAGCACAGAAAGCACAAACAGCCAGTAAAGAGTCTTATGAAATCGCGCGTTATCTTGTGGTAGCGAGACTTCATTCCACTTTTGATCATGCGCACACCACATTGCGAGAATCCCGCCAACCGGGAAGTAACATTTTGTTTGAAATGTGTATTTCCACCTGAGCGACTTTCACTAGCGACTGAAAAGATTCTGAATGGGCACTCCGGCAAGATCAACACAGACACTTGCTGTGACATGCAGCCTCGTGAGGTATTGGTGCAGAGTGCTAAAAAAAGCTGTCATGGAGTACAATTCAGAACATTAGAGTGACACTTTGTGTTTTTGTTGAACATTGGAGCTTTGTATTCATTCTGAAGGTTTATTGTTATTAATATTGAATAAAAAGTAACTTGGATATATCATTGTTAATTATCATTCAAATTTTAAGTAAATTATTTTAATTTGCATCTTATTCAGATTTTATAAGGGAAATACGGATTTTGGAGGTTGGTTATGCAGGTTTGATTGACCAAAGGTTGACATGTATGACTGTCGGTCCACACAAAAGACTCTCCTCTTCCTTTCAGAGTTGCACTGGCCATGATTGTCCTCTTCTTGTGTTATGAGCTTGTTTGTAAACAGCGCGTGACCTTTATACGCATGCTCCATGGCTTCTCTTCCGGTTTTAGTGTTTTGGCGTGGCGGCGTCACAGCGCCACATACAGGCCTGGCATATGTACTACAGTGTTTTGGGTCGTTTCCAGTGAATCTGTGTGGACGCAAATATTTCTGGAAACGACGCCGTGTTTACGGAGATTTTTTTCAACAGCGCATTGGGTGAGGCCGCGTACTCGTGTGGACGGGCCCTAAATTGCCCATAGGTGTGAATGTGAGTGTGAATGGTTGTTTGTCTCTGTGTTAGCCCAATATAGGTTGGCAACCTGCCCAGAGTGTACCCTGCCTCTTTCTCAAAGTCAGCTGGGATTGGCTCCAGCCTCCCCCATGACCCTGATGGATAAGCGGCATAGATGGATGATCGATGGTGAAGATTTGTATAATGAGCTGTTCATTTAACATTTACAGAAGGATTCTCCAGTATCAGTTCTTTGTAACAGTTAGAAATAAAATGTAAAGTCTTCAGGATGGAAGACTAAAGCCTTACAACAATGTTGCTTTCTCAACAATATAACATTTGTCTTAGGTGGGGTTTACATTAGACCGCATCAGCGGATCATCAGATTAACGTTTTTAAAACGATTAGTGTGCACACAGCAACACCAATACACGGATACGCTCGGCTCCACAGGCATCCTGCGCTCCAAATCACTCCGCCCTGAACAGCGAGTGCCCTCTGGAGGGTGTGCACTCCGGCCCTGTGCAGCTCACAGAGCGCGCGAGTGAAGTGCACAAGCAGTGATTCAGGACTGAGGCGCTGTGTGTGTGATCCCAGCGCATATCACTTACCACTTGCAAGTGGAAGGATGGCAAGCCTAAAGACAATCATAACTACACAATGGGCAGTATTTGCATCAGTATTTGCAGTATTTTCATACTTTTATACTCTTTAATGAAAGGTGATACAAGGCGGAAGTCTGCGCCATTTTTCAGCAGTCGCGTCACATGACCAACGCCAGCGAATCAGGAAGGTGGATGTCACAGTGACGTTGTCCAATGATGACGCCAGCTAGAGCTCAGCACAGCGTATCCGTGTATTCTCAATGTTTACACAGCACCGGACCAGACACGATCTAGATTGAATACGTGGACCCTGGCGGATTCCCGTTTCCCGGCGTTTCCAGGCGTTTTAATGTAAACGGACAGTGCATCCGCGAAGAAAACGAGACAGATACGGTCTAATGTAAACTTGGCCTTAGTAAAAAGAGAGGCTGGTGAGGGAATGACTGTTTTTAGTTGCTATAAAGTAAATGTCATAAAGGACCTAACCTCTTTTACAGACCTTATACAACATTAAACACAAATATAAACAGATTTTTAAATGACATTCATTAATAATAAAAAAATGTTATAATTGGAAAATGACTGAGGAATGGGGCATGCTAATTTTTTTTTTAATCTCTTTTACAGGCTCACTAGAATGTTATCGTTGTCCCCCAGAATTCTGGTCCAACAGCCTCAGGACTGCATGTGTACCACGTGAGGTTGAGTATCTCTCCTTCAACGAGACAATGGGCATCACCTTGATGGTGGTTGCTGTGTGTGGTGCCATGACGACAGCAGCTGTAGGTGTGGTTTTTGTGTACTACAGGCAGACTCCTATCATCAAGGCCAACAACTCAGAGCTGAGCTTCCTGCTCTTGCTGTCGCTCAAACTCTGCTTCCTGTGTTCACTGGTGTTTGTGGGTCAGCCCTCATTATGGTCATGCAAGCTACAACAAGCAGCATTTGGGATCAGTTTTGTTCTTTGCATCTCGTGCATCCTGGTCAAAACCATTGTGGTTCTGGTTGCTTTTCGTTCAGCTAGACCTGGATCTGCAGCCCTCATGAAGTGGTTTGGACCAGGCCAGCAAAGAGGGAGTGTTCTGTTCTTTACCTGTATTCAGGTGATTATATGTGTTGTATGGTTATCCCTCAGTCCACCTTTTCCTCACAGAAACTTAAGCATTCAAGGATCAAAGATCATTTTAGAGTGCATGGTGGGATCAGTGACAGGCTTTTCTCTGGTTTTGGGCTACATTGGACTGTTGGCTGCCATTTGCTTCCTTCTGGCCTTCTTCGTCCGAAAGCTTCCAGACAATTTTAATGAGGCCAAATTTATCACTTTCAGCATGTTGATCTTCTGTGCTGTGTGGATCACATTTGTTCCAGCATATGTCAGCTCACCAGGAAAGTACAGTGTCGTTGTAGAGATATTTGCTATCCTGGCTTCCAGTTTTGGTCTCCTGATCTGTATATTTGCCCCAAAATGTTACATTATTTTACTCAAACCAGAAAACAACACCAAGAAATTTCTCATGGGGAAAACCCAATAGAGAAAACATTTCGCATCTGCTGTGTGATCCTCACTGATTTCTCATGAACAATGAGATGGAACAATGAATGTTCATCAGTCATAGTTTCCTCTGTACATCTCTTTCCAATATTAAGTGACTCAATCTTTTGAATGATACTTTTAGATACTCCCAGAGTGTAAGTTAATGCCAGTTGGAGGAAATGTTAAAATGCTTCTTCTATTATTACTTTAAAATTGTCTATTTTCCTCCACATAAAGTTCATATAACCTGTTTCTACATTTTATGATTGCTATTTCTGTAATAAAGACATTAAAATTTAAAAGCTTAATGCTGGCCTGATTTATCCATTCCACAACAAGCTTTGATGTGTGTTTGGGATCACTGTCCTGTTGTAACACCCAATTGTGTCCAATTTTCTGATGGTTTGAAGTTATGCTAAAGAATTATGTGGTAGTCCTCTGTGGTAATGGGGGTGTAATTGAGCAGCTGTGGATGGAGAAGAGGCAGGTCAAACTGGCAGGGAAAATATGATGAATCTAATCTGTGTCTAATCATTGGCATTTTTCTTTTTGCAATATACTAGTTCCACTGGCTGCAAAACAGCCCTAGAGCATGTTGCTACCACCATCATGCTTAACAGTTGGTGCAGTGTTCCTTCGGTCATTGTGGTCAAACAACTCAGATGAGACAAAGACTGTCTCCTCATCCATTAAACTTTTCTCCAGAAGAATTTTTCTTTGTCCATGTGGTCAGCTTCAAACTTTAATAAAGCTTTAAGGTGTCAATTTTTGGGCTGGGGCTTCTTTCTTGGACAGCAGCCTCTCAGTCAATGATGATGTAAAACTTGCTTGACTGGAGACAATGTTCCATTAGATTGCAGTTCATGGTAGGCCTGTGCCTTAATGGTTCTTGGGTTGTTCTTGACTAACTAAACCAATTTCTTCTCAGTTGAGGGCGACAGTTTGGGTCTACTTTCAACAAAGTGGCTTGGCAAAGTGGCTACATCACCCAATAACTTGTACTTACATACAGTTGTTTGAACTGATGGTCTTGGAATCTATGTATGTTTAGAAATGGCCCAAGAAACATTCCTGAGTTGTATAAATCAATGACCCTCTTTCTCAGATCTGCACTGAGCTCCTTGGACTTCTTCATTGTGCTCTGTGTGGGCCAAGACTATGAGTATTATCAGAGAAACCCTTTCTATGTTGCCACAGAAAAGCTACCAGCTGTAGTCAATCATGATCACTAACAGATAGTTAAGAGACCTTGGCCTTGGCAAGTTAAAAGACATTTTGGAACTTTCAACACAACTGAATTAATAATCTAAGTGGGTGTATGTATATTTCTGACCCTGTGTTGATTTGAGAAAACCCAAAATAAATTAAACCATGTGCACCAAATTCTTGTTTTAGAATGCTGTACAATCATTCACCCACAGAAAAAGAACAGTTCAATGAAATTAGTGAAAGCCCAATATTGCCAAAATTTTCATGTCCATGATCAAATTCAAGTATGTGTATGTCAACTTCTGACTGCAATGTGTGTGTGTGTGTGTGTGTGTGTGTGTGTGTGTATTTATAAGTACTGTTAAATTTGGGTGCTAATTTTGAATATGATAATTTTAAGTAAGAACACATCTTAAATTTGGTGTAAGAGATTATAAAAGCTCATAATGTTAGAAATTATTAATCATTTAAAATATAAATATCATTATAATAATAAATATAGCTTAATTTTTAAAAGATTAAAATATGTTTAAAATTACATTTAAAAATTATTAATTCAATTTATCCGTCTGGAGATTTTTTTTAAAAATATCTTTTTCCCTCCCTCCCAGTTGTAGTCACCTGCAATTCCCCACCACTTCCTATTTCTTCCTTACTGACAGCAATCAACCAGGACATGCAGCTTAGAAAAGTTTCAATATCCCCTATTCTGTATAATATGTGCTACAAAAACTCCCTTGTATATCACTACTCGTTGGTTGGATAAACACGCAGGGGATCCATTTAAGTGTAAAGGATTTCTACTGCACAGTTTCTTGTATTTTTCAAACCAGGAGGGAGTCTCAGTTTATGTCACTGCTCCCAGAAAAAGCTCTCAGCTAGTCTGAGGGCATTTGATCCTGGAGAGGTGAAAGTATTACTGTAAATCCTATACTAGTGCAACTCAAAAAATTATAATATCATGAAAAAGTTATTTTTTCCCCACAATTTACTTCAAAAAAGTAAACTTTCATATATATGATACTCATTACATGTAAAGTGAAATATTTCAAGCCTTTTTTTGTTTTAATTTTGATTATTATGGCTTATAGCTCATGAAAATCAGAAATTCATTATCTCAAATTATTAGAATATTTCCTAAGATCAATCACAAATAGGGCAGCACGGTGGTGTAGTGGTTAGCGCTGTTGCCTCACAGCAAGAAGGTCCGGGTTCGAGCCCTGTGGCCGGCGAGGGCCTTTCTGTGCGGAGTTTGCATGTTCTCCCCGTGTCCGCGTGGGTTTCCTCCGGGTGCTCCGGTTTCCCCCACAGTCCAAAGACATGCAGGTTAGGTTAACTGGTGACTCTAAATTGACCGTAGGTGTGAATGTGAGTGTGAATGGTTGTCTGTGTCTATGTGTCAGCCCTGTGATGACCTGGCGACTTGTCCAGGGTGTACCCCGCCTTTCGCCCGTAGTCAGCTGGGATAGGCTCCAGCTTGCCTGCGACCCTGTAGAAGGATAAAGCGGCTAGAGATAATGAATGAATGAATGAATATTAGAATATTTCCTAAGATCAATCACAAATAGGGCAGCACGGTGGTGTAGTGGTTAGCGCTGTTGCCTCACAGCAAGAAGGTCCGGGTTCGAGCCCTGTGGCCGGCGAGGGCCTTTCTGTGCGGAGTTTGCATGTTCTCCCCGTGTCCGCGTGGGTTTCCTCCGGGTGCTCCGGTTTCCCCCACAGTCCAAAGACATGCAGGTTAGGTTAACTGGTGACTCTAAATTGACCGTAGGTGTGAGTGTGAATGGTTGTCTGTGTCTATGTGTCAGCCCTGTGATGACCTGGCGACTTGTCCAGGGTGTACCCCGCCTTTCGCCCGTAGTCAGCTGGGATAGGCTCCAGCTTGCCTGCGACCCTGTAGAAGGATAAAGCGGCTAGAGATAATGAGATGAGAATGAGATGTCCAACTTTTGAAAAATATGTTAATTTATACACTCAGTACTTGGTTGGGGCTCCTTTACCAAGAATTACTGCATCAGTAGGGTGTTATTGAAACCCAGGTTGCTTTGATAGTGACCTTCAGCTCATCCGTATTTTTGATTCAGGTGTTTCTCGACTCAAGGTTGGAGAATACAGTGCAGGGCATCTAAGTCCATTGCGCTTTACAGAATCTCTCCAGATCTTCCAGGGTCTTCGGTCCTCTCTTTTGCACTCTTTTCTTTAGCTCACCCCTACAGGTTTTCAATGGGGTTCAGGTCAGGAGACTGAGATGACCATGGCAGAAGCTTGATTCTGTGGTCAGCTAGCCATTTTTGTGTTGATTTGGACATATGCGTCACATCATTGTCCTGCTGGAAGATCCAGTGACAACCAAGTTTTAGTTTCCTGGCAGAGGCAGCCAGATTTTGATTTAAACTGCCCTTGTATTTCATGGAGTCAACGATGCCATGTATCCTAACAATGTTTCCAGAGCCTTTGGAAGAAAAACGGCCACATGACATCACAAAACTTCTACCATGTTTTACAGTTAGAATAGGGTTCTTTTCACTATAGCCAGCCTTCTCTTTATGCCAAACCCACCTTCAGTGTTTATTGCCAAAAGCTCCATTTTTGTTTCATCAGACCATAGAGCCCAGTTCCAGTCAAAGTTGTTGTAGCATTTCGCAAACTTCAGGTGCTTTGTAGTTAACTGACAGAAAAGTTTTTTTTTTTTCCCTGGCAGACCTTCCAAATAATCTTTTGGCATGGTCATGGTGTCTGATGGTGGTTTTGGAAACCCTAAGATTTTATCTCATCTCATTATCTCTAGCCGCTTTATCCTTCTACAGGGTCGCAGGCAAGCTGGAGCCTATCCCAGCTGACTACGGGCGAAAGGCGGGGTACACCCTGGACAAGTCGCCAGGTCATCACAGGGCTGACACATAGACACAGACAACCATTCACACTCACATTCACACCTACGGTCAATTTAGAGTCACCAGTTAACCTAACCTGCATGTCTTTGGACTGTGGGGGAAACCGGCGCACCCGGAGGAAACCCACGCGGACACGGGGAGAACATGCAAACTCCACACAGAAAGGCCCTCACCGGACCCGGGGTTCGAACCCAGGACCTTCTTGCTGTGAGGCGACAGCGCTAACCACTACACCACCGTGCCGCCCCCTAAGATTTTATATTTCTTGTAATTCACGAACAATGATCTTTGGGGATTTTTTTTTTTGCCTCTCTTACCATCGTCCTCACTGTACATGGGGGCAAAATAAACTTGGGTCCTCTTCCAGGCAAGTTTGTAACAGTTCCAGTTGGTGTCCACTTTTTTATTATTGCCTTAACAGTAGAAATGGGCATTTTCAGATGAGTAGCTATTTTTTCATAACAAATTCGTGACTTATGAAGGTCAACTTCATACTTTTCCATCATTTGGTTTGTGTGTTCTCTTGTCTTTCCCATGATGATGGATGACTAAGCGAATTTGGCCTCTGTGTCACCTCATATTTGTATCCCACTAAATCACTAAGTCAGGGATTACAGCTTAAATGTTTCTACACACTCCATTAAACTAAAAAAATGTACAGTTTAATGGGAAACATGCTTCAATTACATTGTGTTCACTATAATTTCCAAGGGTGCCAATAATAGTGGCACATGTGTTTTTGTTGAAAACAATTATTTCTTGATATGGGATTTGTTTTTCTCTGAATTTTGCCTGCTTTCTCACCTTTTTTCTACACATGCCTATTACTCATTATTATGTGATTAATTATCCTATGTACTTATACCTGGTCCTCTTTTGTGGTCTTCACTGAATCTTTGTGTTTTCTGATGAGAATCTTTTCCCCCTTGCAATAAAGATCTTATTTTCTGCCTGTTTTATGGATTATTCTTTTGTCTTTGTGCCTTTGGATTGTTGCTCTCTCTTTGCCTGAACTTTGTTACTGATTTTGGACTATTTTCACCTTCTCTTTTGGATTTTTCCCTGGATTTATTCTGTCCCATTCTGCATTTTTGTGTTTTTGTTTGAATCCTGTGAGCTTTTGACATGTTATTAAACCTAAGTGTGGAATTTTACCTCTGCATTTGGCTCCACTTCAGTAGACCTGTGGTTAACTCACTGGGTTTGTAATCCAATGGCCAGGTTCAATTCCTGGTCTGACAGAAAGACTCAGTCATGACAGACACAGCAGAGGCATCCTGCAATGTGAACATTTCTGTGACCAAATTTGAAAGGATTATGGCTGCTCTGAGTAGTTTTGGATTCACCATGGACACTCATGGACAGGCCCTAACTAGCCAACAGGAGGCACTGGTTCATCACAAATGTATTTTTCAGCAGTTTGCTCTGTCAATTCAGAACTTGATGACTCCAGTTCCTCTGGACCCATTACCTCCTCAACCTTCCAGCACTGAACCTCAGCTTCCAGCACCACAGAGATATGATGGAAATCTAGGTCAGTGCTGTGGTTTCCTCACCCAGTGCCAAATAACTTTTGAACTTCCACCTACCAGGTATCCCCCTGACAGATCTAAGATTGCTTACTTTATCTGCTAACAGACAAGGCCCTGGCATGGGCAACTGCTATTCAGCAAAGACAGGGGCCAGAATGCTAAAACTTTAAGACTTTTACAGAAGACATGCTGTGAATATTTGATCAGTCAGTCACTGGCCAGAATGCTGCCAAGCAACTCGTGTTCATCTGCCAAGGCAAGAGCAGCATAGCAGATTATACTATAACCTTCTGAACACTCACCACTGTGAGTGTATGGAACAAGAGCACGCTTGTCTCCACTTCCCACCATGGCCTATCAGACATACTGAAAGATGGGTTGGCTTCTATAGGTTGCCTCAGTGATCTGGAGCCTTTGATTGACCATGCCATATACCTTGGCAACCATGTTAGGGAGTGCCACAAAGATCAGGTCTACTCCCAGAGATCACATGATACTCCAGTCCTTTCCTGGAGTCCCTCATTACTTCTCCCTGTGGGTCTAGAACCCATGCAACTTGAACACAACCATTTATCTGCAGCTGAGAGGAACTGCAGAAGAGAGAGGTGCTATATTTACTGTGGAAAACCTGGTTACTTTATAGCATCCTGCTCTGAGCTCTTGGGAAAAGAGCAGGCCCTTCCAGCCGAGGGAGGGTTGTGATGGGAGCTACCTTATCTACTGAGTATTCTGGCTACGGACTTTACCTACCCATCATCATCTCTTGGGGGAGTTTAGTCACTTTTGCCAGGTGTTACGGTTGTGGTGTGTTTGCTTCTGCTTGTGTCTTTCCCCAGGTACTGCCCGCCCTCTTTCTATCAGTGAGATGATTGGTTGAGCACATCATTACTCAGTTGATCCTCATCAGGGTCTGGTAGATAAAAGATGAGCAGGAGTACACATATGGGGCCAGTGGGCCAATAATAATAATAATAATAATAATAATAATAATAATAATAATACACTTTATCATTCCAGGGAAGCTGCTCAAGGGGAGCAGTGACAAGTCCCAGAGACTGGCCTCTGGAAAGATCACCACTTCCTCGATCTGTGTGGAATCATTAGCTGCTGATGGTCTGACAGGTCTAACCGATGGTCAACAGTGTGGAAGATTGTTAAAAAGGGGCAGACAATGTTGTGGCTAAAGCACTGTCCTATGTGTGAGACAAGCTAATTATAAAATTTTTGATACATCTTTTAGGATTGGCTGTATTAGTGTATCCATTGTGAGTATGTCTCTGGTGTGATATTTATAGCAAACTACTTGTTTGCTTTTATGGGAGAGGTGTTACTGTGTGTGCTTCTGCTTGTGTCTTTCCCCAGGTATCGCTCTCCCTCTTTCTATCAGTGTGCTGATTGGTCAAGCACATCAGTACTCAGTTGATCCTCATCAGGGTCTGGTAGATAAAAGATGAGCAGGAGTACACATATGGGGCCAGTGGGCCTATTGACAGTGTTTAATCTGTGTGTTGTATAATATTTTAAGTGTAGTGTCCCAGAGTCAGTAGTTATCTCCCCATAATATGAAGGGTGTTTGCCCATGATGGTGTTTGCATGCCTTAATAGTGAATATCTTGTTGAGATGCTTGTTTAATCTGTTACCTTGGTGATTGGATGAAGAATTTTTATTCTGAAAAAAATGTCTGTTTGATTCATATACTTCCACTTCCTTTCCTCCTTTTCTTGGGGCTAATTTTACTTTGTTGCTGCCTCAATTCTCTGGATTTATTCTTTGGGGTCATATTTTGGGGGATTGTCCAGGAGCCTTTGGAAAAGGAGACTGGCAAGTGGATTTATTGAATAAAAGTGTTACCAAATTTGTGCTAATGTAGTCTCTGGTGTTGCGGTGTTTACTGTTTTCTATGTGTCTACTGGCTAGCCTCCATTAAGCATTTAAATAGCTTCCTTGGATTATATAGGTGAATGTCCAGCTTGGCTGTATTAGCCTCTGCATCAGGCACTCGTTTATTTTGCCTTTCTTATTTTTGGAGTAAGTCCTGGGCAGGGATACATTTCTCCAGCAGGGGTAGGCTTTTCAGGGCTCCAGCCTCTGATGTTTAGCCTTTCAAATTGCCTCAAGCCTGGTGCACTCCAGATGATCGGTATGAATAGTTTGCGGTTAGGTAGGATCTGGGGTAGCTTGTTTTGGTAAGGCTGGACTTCCTTGTCTGTTTTTGTGTGTGGCATCTGACTACTGTGTTCACCATAGGTGGCTGTGAAATAGTTTTCCATATTGGTGAGGTTCCATATTGTGATTAGGCCTTTTTTTTAAGCTTAGCCTAGCCTATTGCGGGCTATGTTGGTAGATTTGGTAATTGCGGACTATGTTTGTTAATTTGTTTGTGAATATACCAGCATTTAATGTGGATGAATTTGTGGTTAACTCTACACTGGCTCACACTGATGACTGTACAAAAAAGGATTTATGCGAAATTCTCACATTATGACATTCTCGTTTTGAGTTCCTTGGTTAAGACAAAACTTAAAGCTGTTCTATTAAATGGATTGATAGAAAAATGAATTTTTACCTCAGAGAATGGTTCTGTGACTGGCACTGTAGCTGCAGTGTCCACAAGTGAAGGTTGTTTTGGTTTGGCAGAGCCTCCAGGAGCCCTACAAGTCACTTTGATTCTCATTTAGAAGCTGCAATTGAGTCACACCCTATTAATCTTATTCCAGGTATAGCAGGTGGTGAGAGAGAAAGAAATCTGTTCATGTTGCCATGGTTTGATCCTCTTCGCATAGAGTCATTTTCTGGCTTTAGATTAGATGCTTGGTTAAAGGGCTGCTTGGATCATCTTCAGCTAGCTGCACAGGAAATGTTGTTGGCTTGAAGAGAGGAGTGAGAGTTTGAACGCTGGATAGAGATAGAAATGAGGACACTGGAGGCAGATATGGCTATTAGAATGTGGCAGCTTGAGTTGCAGAGGGGTGAAGTGGATTCTCATGGACCTACATTGGCGATGATTTCTAATTTTGGCAAGCGGTCATCATTTTATCCCACTTTTACATGTGATGTACATAAAAAATGTTTCTTTGGTGCTGGTTTTTCGGGAATCTGAAGTTGAGTCTTATTTCAGTGCATTTGAGCATATTGCTGTTGCTTTACATTGGCCAAAGGATGTGGGGGCAATTCTTTTGCAATGTAAGTTTGTTGGTAAGGTGCAGATGCTTCTTGTTCTCTTTCTATTGAAGAAAAAGAACAACTTTATTTATCACATGTAGTTGTACACTTAAGCACAGGAAATCCCTTTCTGCATTTAACCCATCTGAAGCAGTGAATGCACACATGCGTGCACACACACACATACCCAGAGCAGTGGCCAGCCATGCTACAGTGCCCTGGGAGTAGTTGGGGGCACTTCAGCGCAAGGCCACCCCATGTTAACCTAACCGCATGTCTTTGAACTGTGATGGAAAAACGGAGCACTCAGAGGAAACCCATGCAGACACAGGGGAAACATGCAAACTCCACACAGAAAGGCCCCCATCAGTCACTGGGCTCAAACCCAGAACCTTCTTGCTGTTAGGCAACAGTACTAATCACTACACTACCGTGTTACCCACAGCCTTGTCTATGAGAAGGTAAACAGTGCTATCTTGCAAGTATATGAGCTAGTTCCAGAGGCTTACAGGCAGCATTTCTGAAGCCTTAGAAGAACACCAAACAAGAATTATGTTGACTTTGCCAGGGAGAAAGGGATCCTTTTTGATGGGTGGTGTTCAGCATATAGAACTAAGGACCTAGCCTCATTGCATGAGCTGATCTTGTTGGAGGCGTTTAATGTCTGAGTGTACTGTAGTTTATTTAAATGAACATAAAGTAGTAACACTGCAGCAGGCCACCACTCTACTTGAGTTTTCTCTGACCTAAAATGTTTTTAAGAAACATGATCACCCCCCCGTGCTTTTACTCAAAAATCCAGTGATGCACATGGTCCACATGCTAATGCATTTTCTTCTAAGGCTAAGAAACAGTGCTTTTTCTGTCACAAGCCAGGTCACCTAGTTGCTGACTGTATGGCATTAAAGCGGAAGCAGCAAGCAGCAGCTTCAAGGCAGCCAAAGGGTGTGGGTTTAATTAGAACAGTATCCCCCAGTGACAAGCCTGTTGCCCAAAAAGCATTGAAGTGTTTTAAACCTTTTCTTTTTACTGGCTTTGTGTCTTTCACAGGGAAATTGGAGGACCAGAGCCCAGTTAAAGTGTTGCAAGACCCCAGTGGCTCACAGTCCTTCATCCTTTCCAGTGTTTTGCCCTTGAGTGTTACATCTGCTTGTGGCATGAGCACATTCATAGGAGGTATTGGAATGGGCTTCAAGCCTGCACCCCTCCACTGCATTCATGTGAAATCTACTTTGATTATTGATTTCTTCCCCTTAGTGGTTCAGTCTTGTTTTCCCATTGAAGGCATTGACCTTATTATGGGAAATGACATAGTTGGGGGTAAAGTTTATCCTGCTCCTGAGGTTGCTGATGCCCCTATTTCTAAATCTGGATGTGATGACTTGGCACAATGACATCTAGATTTTTCCACTGTTAGTGTTTTGACTAAAGTTCCAACCTGTAAGCAAGCTCAGGATGTTGATTTGTTTGACTCTCTGTTTGCTTCTGTTCTGTCTGAGGAAAGGTAATAACCTTTTGGTCAGTTGATGGATTGCAATCTGAAAATGCTTGGGGTGACCGAACCTGTTACTAGACCAGTGGGATCACTGCCACGGACTTGTGATGCACTTATCAATGCCTAGAAAGATGAGGAGTCCATAGCCAAAAGTTTTGCAGCAGTTCTTGATGACCCTAGTCAGTGCAAGGAAAACCAGTCATTCTTTATGGATAATGGTGTGCTGATGCACAAGTGGGTATTGTGACCAGAGGAGACAGCACATGATTTAAGGGAGGACTGGGGGTCAGTATATCAGATAGTTGTTCCAGGTAGTTATTAGCAGCATGTACTGGGGTTAGCATATGATAATTAGTGGTCTGGTCATCTACCGCCCAATCCCAATTCTAATTTCTACCCCTTCCCCTACCCCTACCCCTCCCCCTTCCCCTTGGCCCTTCCCCTTGAAACTGAGCTACAAGGGATAGGGCTTGAAATTCAACCCCTACGTATTGGGATAGCCCTTCAATGATCGCATACGTCATCGCGTACCTCCGTCAGCGTTTATGTTAGCAAAACGCGACCAAATGCGTCATTGGCTGCGACCAGCCGCTACAGTCAGAGCCAGAAATCTCTGCTGGCAGGGTGTGATTTGTTAACTAACACCAATGAATGGGATATCTTTGGCGCTTCGTGCACCACATCCGACAGAATGAGGTGTCAGAACACTCATGTAAACAATAAAAGCGAGAATAACAGAACAAAACGTACGCAGTCAAGCAACCGAAAACAATACTCACTCCCAAAGCTTTTTAGCAGCAGCTTGGATTTCAGAAATCGCTGCTCATTCTCAGCTCGAAAGCGAATCAAGCGGCGTGTTTCCTCTGGATAACAACTTAAAACACGTAAATAATGGAGAAAATACATTTATGACAATCTTCCGCCGCGGGAACCGCCATCTTTCTGAAATCCGCATGAAATCTCGCTGAAATCCGCATGGCATTGTGGGAAATCACTCAAACCCCTTCGTTCGGAGTCAGCTCCAGGAAAATCTCCGTTTGGAGGGGTACAGAAGCCCTACCCCTTCCCCTACCCCTCCGCGTTAACTGGGATTGGGATACCCCTACCCCTTCACGTGAACATGCAAAATGGAGGGGAAGGGCCAAGGGGTTGGTCCAAGGGGTGAAATGGGATTCGGCCTACGTGTTGCTAAAACATATGATCAAACTTTGAAACATCTCTCCTGGCCAGGAATGAAGTCTGATGTGGTGTGTTTCTGCAAGATTCCCTCACATATCAAATTGTGAGGGAACCCAATGTGGCAGCGGGGGCGTGGTCAAGTGCTGGTCTGTGACAGGAGGGCGGAGTTGGGGAAGGTAAGTGGCAGAATCGCTTCACCTGAGTGTAATTAACCTGTGTTTTGTGTGTGTTATCCCCAGTAAACCGTGCCCTATTTAAGGAGGGAGAGTGAGAGCGGAGGGGAGCTCGCCGAGAGGAGATTCACGAGTGTGCGTGTGTGTGAATCTCGGAGTGTTGCTTGGTGTGTGCCCGACTGAAAAGTGTGGCAATAAAGTACGATATTTAATCCTGATCTCTGTCCTGCTGTCTTCTGTGCTCCACCCACACGTTAAACCCGCTACAGTGGTGCCAAAACCCAGGACGGTGGAGCACCTGTCCTGCAGCCCCATGGAATCCTCCCCATTCGCGGACTTGGTCCACGCCCTCGCCATGGCTCAACAGGAAGACCGAGAGGCATTCCGGCACCTCCTCGCGTCGGCGGGGTCCACCAGCGCCCCGGCCGCGGGCCCATCTCCCCTCACCTTGACCAAGATGGGCCCGCAGGACGACCCCGAGGCTTTCATCGCGTTGTTCGAGCAGGTCGCCGAAGCCTCGGGGTGGCCGATGGAGCAGCGCGCAGCGCGCCTCCTCCCCCTCCTGACGGGAGAGGCGCAGTTAGCCGCACTACAGCTCCCCGCTGACCGCCGGCTGGCCTACGCCGACCTTCGCCGGGCTGTCCTCCAGCGCGTGGGGCGAATGCCGGATCAGCAGCGCCAGCGCTTCCGCGCGCTGCGAATGGAGGAAGTCGGCAGCCCGTTCGCGTTCGGCCAGCAGCTCCGGGACACCTGCTGGCGGTGGCTGAGGGCCGAAGATTGCGATGCTGAGGGAATCATCGACCAGGTGGTGCTGGAACAGTTCATCGCCCGCCTACCCGCCGGAACCGCAGAGTGGGTCCAGTGCCACCACCCGGCGTCGCTGGATCAGGCCGTGGGACTGGCGGAGGATCATCTGGCGGCTGTCCCGGTGGCAGAACAACGGATGACGTCGTCTTCTCTCTCCTCTTCTCTCTCTCGCTCTCTTCCCCCTCCTCCCGTGTCCCGTCCTCGCCCCATTCCCCCACCACGGAGGCGGGGGCCGGCTCCACCCCAGCCGGCCCGCCGCACCCGTGGTGCCCTCCCGTTTCTCCCTTCTGTGTCTGTCTCTCCCCCCCTCAGGTGAGTGACCCTCAAACCACAGCTGCAGAGGGGAGGCCCGGGCCGGTTTGCTGGCGCTGCGGGGAACCAGGCCACCTGCAGCATCAGTGTGCAGCGATGGAGGTGGGGGCGGTGGTGCGGATCCCCGACGCACCAGAGGCTGCCCTCAATCAGGCCGGAGCATATCGCATACCGGTAAGTGTACAAGGGGCGACATATCAGGCGTTGGTGGATTCGGGTTGCAATCAGACCTCGAGCCGCCAAAGCCTGGTGCAAGACGAGGCATTGGGGGGAGCACAAGGGGTGAAGGTGTTCTGTGTGCATGGGGATATTCACAGCTACCCGTTGGTGTCGGTCCACATACATTTCAGAGGGGAAAAATCGATAGTGAAGGCGGCGGTTAATCCTCGCCTTACCCACTCTTTGATCTTGGGGACTGATTGGCCGGGATTTCAGGGGTTGATGGCACGCCTAGTAAAGAGTGGGTCCTGCCAGTTGTCAGGGGAGGGTCCTGGTGTCGCTTTGGCTGGAGCTGCGGTCGCAGAGCCGTCTACGTCATCTCCGCGACAGAGTGAGGAGCCCCCAGCCCCTCCTCTTACTATTGGGGAATCCCTCGCGGATTTCCCACTGGAACAATTGCGAGACGAGACTTTGCGACACGCGTTTGACCAAGTGAGAGTAATCGATGGTCAAACGCTCCAGCCGAACGCCACCCCGTCCTTCCCCTATTTTTCCATTTTGAAGGATAGGTTATACCGAGTGACGCAGGACACTCAGACGAAGGAGCGAGTCACCCAGTTGTTAATTCCAAAGAGCCGCCGGGAATTGGTATTCCAGGTGGCTCACTTTAATCCCATGGCGGGACACCTCGGGCAGGATAAGACACTCGCCCGGATAATGGCCCGATTCTATTGGCCGGGGATTCGCAGTGACATCCGTAAGTGGTGTACGGCGTGCCGCGAATGCCAATTAGTAAATCCAGCGGCCATTCCAAAAGCGCCCTTGCGCCCCCTACCATTAATCGAGACCCCGTTCGAAAGAATTGGGATGGATCTCGTCGGGCCATTAGATCGGTCAACACGAGGGTACCGCTTTATATTGGTTCTGGTGGACTATGCAACGCGATACCCGGAAGCGGTGCCTCTCCGCAATATCTCCGCACGTAGTATTGCAGAGGCCCTCTTCCACGTCATCTCCTGGGTTGGAATCCCGAAAGAGATTCTGACTGACCAAGGCACCTCGTTTATGTCACGAACACTGAGCGAATTGTATGGGCTATTGGGTATTAAGCCGATCCGCACCAGCGTGTATCACCCACAGACGGACGGTTTAGTTGAACGGTTCAATCGCACCCTCAAGAATATTATCAAAAAATTTGTAAGTGAGGACGCACGTAACTGGGATAAATGGCTCGAACCCTTGTTGTTTGCAGTGCGAGAGGTCCCCCAAGCCTCCACGGGGTTCTACCCGTTTGAATTATTGTATGGGCATAAGCCACACGGCATCTTAGATGTACTGTGGGAAAATTGGGAGGAGGGACCTTCACAGAGCAAAAATGAAATTCAGTACGTTATGGATCTGCGTGCAAAACTCCACACGCTCACTCACCTAACTCAGGAGAATTTGCGGCAGGCCCAGGAACGGCAAACCCGCCTGTACAACAAGGGCACGCGCCTTAGAGAGTTCACTCCGGGAGATAAGGTACTTGTCCTGTTGCCCACATCGAGCTCCAAATTAGTCGCCAAGTGGCAAGGGCCCTTTGAGGTCACACGGCGAGTCGGGGACGTCGACTATGAGGTTAGGCGAACGGACAGGGAGGGGGCGCTACAGATCTACCACCTCAATCTGCTTAAACTCTGGAATGAGGAGGTCCCCGTGGCGTTGGTGTCGGTAGTTCCGGAGAAGGCGGAGCTGGGGCCGGAGGTCCAAAAAGGGTCATTGGCATCTCGCACCTCTCCGGTCCCCTGTGGAGACCACCTCTCCCCGACCCAACTCACGGAGGTTGCCCAGTTGCAGACCAAGTTTTCGGATGTGTTCTCGCCCCTGCCCAGTCGCACCAACCTCATAGAACACCACATAGAGACACCCCCGGGGGTGGTAGTGATATATTTTACCATATTAACATGCCATTGTGTGTTATGCCTGATGTAAAGACTCTCGTCTCTGTGAGCCTACCACACAGATTTAATACTTGTCATTTTTAGGGCATACCTAACAACGTGTTTTCTTTCTCTCTCTCTTCCCCCCCCCCATCTGTCCCTCTGAGTTACATGTTGATCCTGGGATTGAGATGCTGGCCTCTTCTGCCCCTCGGACCTGCTTGATCCATCCTGGTTCCCTGTGTCTGGTCGGAGTTTTATCGCCCCACTCCTGTGAAGGACGGCCCCATGAGGACAGTTGAGGGTTATACCTGTTAAAACTGTTAATATTATAGTCAGGCTGTCTGTTGTTGCCCAAATGAGGATGGGTTCCCTTTTGAGTCTGGTTCCTCTCGAGGTTTCTTCCTCATGTCGTCTGAGGGAGTTTTTCCTTGCCACCGTCGCCACAGGCTTGCTCATTGGGGATAGATTAGGGATAAAACTAGCTCATGTTTTAAGTCGTTCAAATTCTGTAAAGCTGCTTTGCGACAATGTTTATTGTTAAAAGCGCTGTACAAATAAACTTGATTGATTGATTGATTGATTGATTGATTGATTGATTGATTGATAGTGCGTAGCCGTCCTTATAGATTACCCGAACACAAAAAAAAGGTGGTTCGGGAAGAACTTCAGGCCATGCTCGAAATGGGCATCGTCGAGGAGTCCCACAGTGACTGGAGCAGCCCGGTGGTCTTGGTTCCCAAGGCCGACGGCTCGGTCCGGTTCTGTGTGGACTATAGAAAAGTCAACGCGGTGTCTAAATTCGACGCGTACCCAATGCCTCGTATTGATGAGCTGCTCGATCGACTAGGCACGGCTCGCTTTTACTCGACACTGGATTTGACGAAGGGATATTGGCAGATCCCCTTGACTCCATTATCCCGGGAAAAAACAGCCTTCTCCACACCGTTCGGCTTACACCAGTTCGTCACACTTCCGTTTGGGCTGTTTGGGGCGCCTGCTACGTTTCAGCGGCTGATGGACCGGGTCCTCCGGCCCCACACCACCTATGCGGCCGCTTACTTAGATGACATCATCATTTATAGTAATGACTGGCAGCAGCACCTGCAACACCTGAGGGCTGTCCTTAGGTCGCTGAGGCGGGCGGGGCTCACTGCCAACCCAAAGAAGTGTGCGATTGGGTGGGTGGAAGTACGGTATCTGGGCTTCCACTTGGGTAATGGGCAGGTGCGTCCCCAAATTAATAAGACAGCAGCGATTGCGGCCTGCCCGAGGCCCAAGACCAAAAAGGGGGTGAGACAGTTCCTGGGGCTGGCTGGCTGGCTATTATCGTAGGTTTATACCTAATTATTCGGACATCACCAGCCCGCTGACTGACCTCACTAAAAAGGGGGCGCCAGATCCGGTCCAGTGGACGGAGCAGTGCCAGCAGGCTTTCTCTGAGGTAAAGGCTGCACTGTGTGGGGGGCCACTTTTGCACTCCCCTGACTTCTCTCTCCCTTTTTTGTTACAGACGGATGCGTCGGACAGAGGGCTGGGGGCCGTTTTGTCCCAGCAGGTGGGGGGAGAGGACCGCCCAGTGTTATACATCAGCCGAAAGCTGTCAGTGCGTGAGGGGCGCTACAGCACCATCGAGAAAGAGTGCCTGGCGATCAAGTGGGCGGTCCTCGCCCTCCGTTACTACCTGCTGGGGCGCTCTTTCACCCTCTGTTCGGACCACGCGCCCCTCCAGTGGCTCCACCGCATGAAGGATGCCAACGCGCGGATCACCCGTTGGTATCTGGCGCTCCAACCTTTCAACTTCAAGGTGGTCCACAGGCCGGGGGCACAGATGGTCATAGCGGACTTCCTCTCCCATCAAGGGGGGGGGGGAGTCGGCTGCGGGCCGGACGGGCGCCCGGCCTGAGTCGGGCGGTGGGGGTATGTGGAAGTGGGGGCATGGTCAAGCGCCGGTCTGTGACAGGAGGGCGGAGTTGGGGAAGGTAAGTGGCAGAATCGCTTCACCTGAGTGTAATTAACCTGTGTTTTGTGTGTATTCTCCCCAGTAAACCGCGCCCTATTTAAAGAGGGAGAGTGAGAGCGGAGGGGAGCTCGCCGAGAGGAGATTCACAAGTGTGCGTGTGTGTGAATCTCGGAGTGTTGCTTGGTGTGTGCCCGACTGAAAAGTGCGGCAATAAAGCACGATATTTAATCCTGATCTCTGTCCTGCCATCTTCTGTGCTCCACTCACACGTTAAACCCACTACACCCAAATCAGGTAATGCCTCCAGCCCCTTTGCATCCCATTCCTGCAGTTGGTGAACCTTTTGACCATGTCATTCTAGATTGTGTTAACCCATTACCCAAAACAAAGCCTGGAAATCAGTTTTTGTTAACTATGTGTGCTTCCACTCAGTTTCTGAGGCAATCTCTTTGTGGAACATCACAAAAAAGTGCTGACTAAATTCTTTACCACCTTTAGTTTACCAAAGAAGGTCCAAACTGACCATGTTGCAAGAGCAGTCCAGTTCTTCTTTAGAAACTAATGTGCTGGATTTTGTGTCACAGTGTAGAGAATGTTTGTGCATCTTCCTTGGCAAAGGAAGCCCTCTCCAATTACAGGAGGGGATGAAAAGGCAATTTGGCAGGAAAGCAGTTGAGCAACAATTTCAGCCCAGTGATCAAGTTTTGGTCCTGTTTCCAGTGCCTGGTTCTGTTCTTACTACCCATTTAGCTGGCCCTTATGTGGTAAAGTGTCTGATACAGATTATGTCATCTATACATCTGAGCAGAGGGGAAAAAAAACATGGTTGGGCCATGTTAACAGGCTTAAACTGACTATGCACTCCCAATTAACAGTGATCAATAACTCCAAATCTGAGGCACTTGTGTTAGAGTATGGTGTCCCTCAAGGTTTCATTCTGGGTCCTTTGCTATTTTCCTTATATGTTGCACCCACTGAGAATATCATTTGTGCACATGGTCTACACCCAATGTTGTATGCTGATGACACCCAAATTTATCTTGTGGTGAAAAGGTCCAACCATCTACCTTGCATTGGCAAACTGGAATGTTGCATTCAGGATGTCATTAACTGGATGTTTAATAACAAACTAGTTTGTAACAGTTTTAAGACTGAAGTTATGCACTTCTCGTCACCTACAAAATCATCCAATTGAGTCAATTGTGATGAATGGAACAAAGATCAAGATGACTTCTGAAGTGCGTGATCTTGGTGTAATGTTTGACAACAATTTCACTATGGTATCTCAAACAATATATGCAAGTCTGCTTCATTTGCCCTTAGACGCATTGGCACTATTAGAACATTTTTGGACCAGCGCAATGCTGAAAAACTTATCCATGCATTTGTAACTTCTAAACTTGATTAATGTAACAGTCTTCTCTATGGCCTTTGATGTATCAAATTTTTGATACATCTTTTAAGACTGGCTGTATTAGTGTATCCATTGTGAGGATGTCTCTGGTGTGATATTTATAGCAAACTACTTGTTTGCTTTTATGGGAGAGGTGTTACTGTGTGTGCTTCTGCTTGTGTCTTTCCCCAGGTATTGCGCTCCCTCTTTCTATCAGTGTGATGATTGGTCAAGCACATCAGTACTCAGTTGATCCTCATCAGGGTCTGGTGGATAAAAGATGAGCAGGAGTGTACATACAGGATGAGTGGGCTAATCGGCAGTATTTAGTCTGTATAATGTGCAACATTTTAAGTGTAGTGTAATGGAGTTAGTAGTTTTCTCCCCATAATAAGGAGGGTGTTTACCTGTGATGGTGTTTGCATGCTTTAGCAGTGAGTTTCTTGTTGAGTTGCTTGTTTAGTTTATTTCTTTGGTGATTGGATGAAGAACTTTTATTCTGAAAAATGTCTTTTATCTATATACTTCCGCTTCCTCTCCTTCTTTTGGGGTTAATTTTGTTTTGTTACTGCCTCAATTCCCTGGATTTATTCTCTGAGGTCATAACATGGGTCTTGGTAAACTTGGGGGCAGCTGGGAACTTTATGGACATTAACTTAGCCCATATACTTCACGTTGCCCAAGTGGTTCTTTCAGTGACTTTTCAGTGACACTCTGGATGGTCACTGTCTGGGTGATGGCAAGGTGACCCTGGCTACTTCTCCTGTATGTCTACAGTCTGAAGCCCATTGATAAGAGACCTCCCTGCACCTTATCCACTCACCAGTGTTTCCTTTGGTTCTAGGTTGCCCTGGTTTAATCGCCATAATCCTCATATTGATTGGATGACTGGCCATATAATAGAGTGGGGTCCCACCTGTCATGCCACCTGCTTCTTTTCTAGTCCTACCTCATTTCCTCCCAAGCCTCTTGATCCTGCCCAGTTGTCCCAAGTCCACACTGAGTATCTGGACCTGAGAGAGATATTCAGTAAGTGTCGAGCTGCTATGCTCCCTCCTCACAGACCTTACAATTGTGCTATTGACCACCTTCCTGGTACTAGCCCTCCATGTGGACAAATCTTTTCACTCCCCTTACCTGAAAGCCATGCCATGGGTGCCTATATTAAGGATGCTCTTACTTCTGGTTTTATCTGCCCATCCTAGTGCTGGATTTTTCTTTGTTGACAAGAAGGATGGTGGTTTGCAGCCTTGTATTGACTATAGAGGCCTTTATAGAGGCATAGTGAGTGGTAAGATGGCAGTGCACAGTGGTGCAGTGGCTTCTCAGCTCCCGGTTAGCGTATGACCCTTCCTATCTTTTCTATTAACTTGTGTAACAAACTGAGGCTGAAATACAGTGTACAGGATCTATTTATTCTGGGGAACCTGAATGTGGGACTGAAACCAGACATCAAGGCAGCATTAGGACATTTTGGGCTGCTAAAGGAGAGTGGACAAAGGAAAACAAAGCAGCAGCGCGCAAGGAGACAATGGTGCACCCAGAGGCAGAAGAGGGGGAAGAGAGCCAGCCTGCTAGCTAGGCTAAGGGCTAACAACAGACCCGCTCTTCCAACTCTGTTCCTGTCTAATGTCCACTTTCTGGACAACAAACTCAACCTGTTTAGGCTGAGACTGAACTTCCACAAGGAGCTGAGGAATTGCTGTGCTTTCCTGCTCACTGAGACCTGGCTGAATGACAACATGCCGGACTCCATGTACCACCTGGATGGACTACTTTTCTTCCATGCCGACCGTAATCAGCTGTCGGGTAAAAGCCATGGTGGAGGACTCTGTGCTTATATCAACAAGAACTGGTGCACAAACTGCTTCCTGGTAAGCCAGCATTGCTCTGAATCTGTGGAGTTTATGTCGCTAAAGTGCTGCCTGCATTACCTGCCTCAGGAGTTTACGGTAGTGCTGCTGGTGATTGTTTACATTCTTCCGAGTGCGCATGCTGGTACGGCGCTGATGGAGCTGCACACGCATGTCAGCAAGCTGGAGGATCAACACCAAGAGGCATTTTTTGTGATTGCTGGGGACTTTAATCACGCCTGCCTGATGGACTGCCTGCCCTGGTTTTACAAGAACATAGACATTGCAACCAGGGGAGGTAATACTCTGGACCAGGTCTACACCAGTAAGTGGGGTGCGTATGCTGTGGTGCCACAGCCCCACCTGGGCTTCTCTGATATCCCATCTCCTTCTTGCTGGTCCCTGCCCATCAACCTGTGCTGAAAAACAACTGGCCAACATGGAAGACCATCACTGTGTGGCCCAGCACAGCAGTCCCTGCACTGCAGGACTGCTTTGAGCAGACGGACTGGCGGGTCTTCAGGGAAGCTGCTACCATCAGTGAAGGTGTAGATCTGGAGAAGTACACCTTGGCCATCTCCGGCTTCATCCAGAAATGCATCAATGATGTCACCACCACTAAAAACATCACCATACATACCAACCAGAAGCCATGGATGGATGGTGAGGTTCAGCGTCTCCTGAGAGCATGTGACACAGTTTTCAGGTCTGGAGATGCACTGGCACTGAGAGCGGTGAGGAGGGACCTCCAAGCGGGTGTGACATGGGCAAAAAGAGCATGTGCTGACAAAATCTAGGGCCACTTTGCATCCAATGACCCTCGGAGCATGTGGCAGGGCATAAAGGCAATCACAGGCTACAACAGGAAGAACGCTGAGTGTCCTTGGGACCCATCCCTGCCAGATGCCCTCAATGCCTTCTATGCCAGTTTTGAACCTGCCAACCCCCCTACCCGCACCAGGCTCACTATCCCAGAGGGTGAGCTACCATCATTCAGCGTGTCAGCAGACAACATGAAGAGGACTCTGCAGCGCATCAACCCCCACAAGGTAGCAGGACCAGCCAACATCCTGGGGAGGGTCCTGAAGGCCTGCTCACATGAGCTCACTGAGGTGTGGACAGACATCTTTAACACCTCCCTCTCCTAGGCTGTGGTGCCAGTGTGTCTGAAGACATTTTCCATCATTCCAGTGTCCAAGTGTGCAGCAGTGAGGAGCATGAACGACTATCAACTGGTGGCTCTCACCCCGATAGTCATGAAATGCTTCGAACGCCTGGTCATGGACCACATTAAGGAGAAGGTGGACATAAATGTGGACCCAGCCTCTACTTTTTGAGGAGGCTAAGGCAGGCCAGACTGAGCCCTGTGGTTCTGGGAGCCTTCTACAGGTGTGGTGGAGAGCACACTGACCACCTCCATCACCTCCTGGTATGGAAACTGCTCAGCTGTGGACAGGAAGGCTCTACAGAGGGCGGTGCGCACAGCACAGAAGATCACCTGTTGCAGCCTGCCATCCATAGTAAATATCTACAACAGCCAGTGCAGGAGCAGAGCAGCCCGCATCATGGGTGACTCCACCCACCCAGCACACAGACTATTCAGCCTCCTCCCCTCAGGAAAAAGACTCTGCAGCTTCAAGGCCAAAACATCAAGGCTCCAGCGCAGCTTCTTCCCAGAAGCTGTGAGACTAATGAACACTAAGCCTAAGCTCTGATGCTGCCTCCCCACTCCCCTCATTTTGCATTTTTGCACATATTGAAGTTTTTACTGTTCACCTGAACACTTTTTAATCATGGTTGCACTATTTTTTTTCCTTTTCTATTTTTATATTTGTTTTAAATTTTAATTCTTCTATTATATATGCTGCTGGCCCTGAGGCACAAATTTTGTTTACATGTGAAACATGCAAATGATAATAAAGAACCTTGACCTTAATAAGATTACTATTCACAATTGCTACCCCCTGCCCTTAATGTCCTCTACATTTGGCCTGCTTTAGGTAGCCACTATTTTTACTAAACTGAATTTGCATAACACTAAGCATCTGATTCAGATATGGGAGGGTGAGGAATAGAAGACTGCCTTCAACACTCCCTAAGGTCATTATGAGTACCAGGTAATGCCATTTTGTCTTACTAATGCTCCAGCAGTTTTTCAGGCCCTCATCAATCATGTTCTCAGAGACATGATGAATATTTTTGTCTTTGTGTATCTAGACGACATGCTCATCTTTTATAAGTCTCTACAGGAACATTGCCACCATGTGCAGCAGGTCCTCCAGAGACTGCTTAAGAATCATCGTCTCTGCTTACGTGCTGCCTGCTTCTCTTGTTGGTACAAGGTAAAGCCAGCTGTCCCCTTAAATAATTTGACTGTTGCTGAATTGCACTTAATTTTATACTTTCAAAAGGAAATATTGTTTCAAAACAATTCATATAATATAATCTGGTGCTAAACAAGGGGAAAGTGGCAAACCAGTTCTGTTTTACCTTGAGAGGGACCCAAATTCAACCAGTTTCAGAAAAAAAAAAAACTGGTCAAGAGCCTGGGCGAGATCTTTAACAGTTCTCTGAAGGATACAGCTGCAGTGTAACAGACCAGGAGCAATCTGAGGGAATGGCTCACTGAGATTGATGTCAGGACTCCTGGGGAAATTCAAAGCCTGGATGTAAAAACATGGAGTCCTGTCAAGATTTTGCTGGCCCCTTCTAGTTTATGAGGTGCCCATGACAACAGTGGAGGCACTGGAGAAGACCATCAGTCAGTTTGTTTAGAGGTGATTGGATCTCCCTCACTTCTTGAGCAGGATGACTGTGTATGGGCATTCCAGCAAGCTTCAGCTCCCCATCGGTGGCCTTTAACAGGAGTTCAGACTTACATAACCCAGGGAGGTTCTGATCTATTGGGACTTCTCTGATGTCAAAGTTGCTTTCACTGAGATCCTTGTCAAGACCGGAAGGAAGTGGCAAGCACAGGAATTTGTTGACAGAGCAGAGGTATAGCTGTGGCACAACATCCTGGTGGGTACTATGGTGGTGGTGGGGTGGGCAGTCTGGGTAGTTTTCCCAAACTATGCTATGACAAAGCCTGTGGAAAGGAAAAACATCAACTGGTTCAGGACAAGATATGAGCAGAGGTGAAGAGTACTGCAGCAAGATGGCTGGCATGTACAGACAAGGAACCTGGACTAGATGGGAGCATGCTGAACCATGCAAAATCACCTGGATAAACCTCTGGAGAGCTAAACCATCATATGCCAAATTTCTCATCCAATCAGTGTACAATGTTCTTCCAAGTCTAGTCAACTTGCATTCTTTGGGAATGGCATGTACTCCATCATGCCAACTGTGTCAGAGGAGGGGCACCTTGGAACATATCCTCAGCTGTTGCCCGAAGGCATTGGGGTAAGGGCAATACTGCTGGCACCAAGACCAAGTTCTAAGATCATTGGCAGATACCATCATTCAAGCAGTTTAGAACAGCAAGCATCAGCATGCCCCCAAATGGTCCATCACCCTTTCAGAGCTGGGGAGCAAGTTCAACATCAGCTCAGCTCCTCAGGAGGGCTTCTTGCCACGGCACAAGACTGGCAACTTCAAGTTCGCCGAGGATGGCATGTTTCAAGAGAACATCATGACCACTTCAGTCCACCCAGATGTGGTGCTAATATCAGAGTTAATGAAGTAAGTGGACCTACTTGAACTGACTGTCCCCTGGGAAGACAGAATTGAAGAAGCCAATGACCAGAAAAGGGCCAAATACTTACAGCTGGTCACAGAGTATAGGAGTAATGGCTGTAGAACCCACTGTGAACCAGCTGAGGTTGGATGCTGAAGATTTGCTGGCTGGTCATTGGTGTGGATGCTCAAACTCCTTGGTGTAAAAGTATTGCAGCATAGAAGAGCCACCAAAAACATTCTGGAAGCTGCTGAAAAGGCCTCATGGTGGCTGTGGATCTGGAGGGGGGGATCCATGAAGCAGTGCGCCACTTGGATACAAGCTGGAGGTTGATCACCCTTGGCTGGGTTGCCTGGGTGAAGGTGTCTGATGATTAAAGGCCTGAAATGCCCTATGACTCTGTACTCATCACTGAAGACATGTCAAAGTACTTGAAGGTGTATTCCAGAACAAATGCACCTTCTTTAGATATAGTCCATGTTTTATTTTGGCAAAGTTAATTGTTACTGAATTTTGATCATGTTTGTTCTAAATAAACATCAGTAGTTTCTGAATGGTTAAAAGTGTTGCTGCAAAACCTGTATAATGTTTTATACCTTCACTTGAATATCCTACATTCTGTAGTTGACTCTGACATGTTTAACTGTAACTGATTTTAATGTATTGTTATTCAGAAAAAAAATAAATCAATTGCTTCTTAATAGTTAACATTACTATCCAAAACCAACATGTATAATCATTCATTTCATTATAACACTCACTGCATGATCACACCCTCAGCTCTGTGTCTAATTCTTAATTGTTGAACAATTATCTCTAATTCTTGGGCTCAGGAGAAGGAGGGGTGATTTTGAACACCTCAAAACACTTTTGTGCATATTTTTCTTCCTTTTTTTTTTTGGTAATATCTCTTAGGACTTCATTGGTATTAGAAATGGCTCCGGAAACTGTGTGCAGCCAGAGGAAGGCAGAACAGTGAAGCTTCACTAGATCCCATGACTGCCGCAGTTGTTTCAGTGCACCTGTGCCTGCTGGCATTATTGTTATGGGTAATGTATGAGGTTGTGGTGGGGACAACTCTGGAGGAGAGCTGTGTGTACCTGGACCGTGCACACCATCTTGACACTGTGGGTCTCTCTCAGGATGGTGATGTGGTCATTGGCGCACTCATCAATTTCTACATGCAGTCATCACCCCTTGACCTGAGCTTCACCAAAGAACCGTACCTGCAGCCCTGTCATGAGTGAGTGAGTTGTATCTCTCTCCATATCTTCCCAAAGTCATCAGATATTTAACTGACTAATAACACTGATGCAGGACATTTTTTAACAATATCATTATTGTTTGTTTATGATTCTTCTTCACAGGCAAACCTGGATCATTTGTCATTATGAATTTTTATTTATTTATTTATTTATTTATTTTTAACAACAAGCGTGCACTGGACATCAGTGTTATATGCTGGTTATATGCCAGCCATTCTGTCAAAATGTCAGGACTATAAATTATTATTATTATTATTATTATTATTTTAAATTATGTACATGTTGTTAACAGAGAAAGAAACAGAGGTATGCAATATTGATAAATGGGAAGCAAGGTGAAATTAGGTTTAAGCCTTGAATGCCACATCAATGAACAGCAATGAAGTGAAGTTTTCTCTGCTTCATCCCATTTGCCTCACTAGCCAGTCCTGTTAAATCTGGTCTGTTGTAAGTGTTATTATTTTTATTCAATGACTCAAAAAAGTACACATATAAATAATGTTCTGTTGGTGGAAAGTTTAGGAACTGAATGTTCTATGACTCGAATAAATAGACAATATATTGTTGAAGACAAAAAAAAAGTGTTTATGAAATCTGTACTGAGGGGTCTGTGGAATTTAATTTAGGCTCCAGTTAAATGTGTCCCTGGCACTGTAAAAAATGTCCGTAGAATTAACAGTAAATTTATGTAAAATCATGACATAAAAAACTGTAAATACAAAAAGAATGAAGCAGTGTGTAATTTACATCAATATACTGTAAAACTCCTAACCAAATACCACTGTTAATTTAACAGTAAGAATATGTTGAATTGATCATATTTTTTTGTAGAATTTACAAATTGTTGTAGTTTAAACACAGACAAACTGTAATACTAAAACAGAATGTGATACACTGTAAAAAAAATCCGTTGTTTTTACGGAAAAATGCTGTGGTTGCCAGAATACAGTAAAATGTAAACAACATTACATAATAACTTGTACATTTCACTGGGATTCCATGTACAGTTAATGATAACTAAATGTATTTTTTTTATTTTTTTTTTAACAGGGCAATGATGTAATTTTAACTATCACATTCTGTTTTAGTATTACAGTTTGTCTGTGTTTAAACTACAACAATTTGTAAATTCTACAAAAAAAATTATCAATTCAACATATTCTTACTGTTAAATTAACAGTGGTATTTGGTTAGGAGTTTTACAGTATATTGATGTAAATTATACACTGCTTCATTGTTTTTGTATTTACAGTTTTTTATGTCATGATTTTACATAAATTTACTGTTAATTCTACAGACATTTAGTTAAAATTATATCATTGCCCTGTTAAAAAAAAAAAAAAATGTCAGTAGAGGCTCTCCGGCACATTTCGTAAAACTCTAAATCAAATAAAATATCTGTCTATTAGATCATTGCTTGTAACCATCATTTTGGAGTCACAAAAACCAATAATCGAGAACACTCACAATTCATTCCTAGATGCTTTTTTATTGTACAATGAATATCTGTAAAATTAACAGTTATGTATTGATTATTGTACATTGAATACCTGTAAAATTTACATTTATCATTAATTGTTATAGTTATCATTAATTGTACATGGAATCCCAGTGAAATGTACAAGTTATTCTGTAATGTTGTTTACATTTCACTGTATTCTGGCAACCACAGCATTTTTCCGTAAAAACAATGGATTTTTTTTTACAGTGTACAAAATATTTGAGAACCTCTGATCGAGAGCCACGAAACTGTCGCTACCATCAAGCATTACACATTTTGTACCTTTAAGTGTTTTAATATATATATATATAGTGTACCTTTAATGCTTTAAAATGTAATTATGGTCCAACTCTTTTTTAAGGTAAATAGTTTAAGCTATTGTATATCCAGATTTCCAGGTGAAGGATTCAGATTAAAGGTACAAACGATGTATCCTTGAGAATATCTCATCTCATCTCATTATCTCTAGTCGCTTTATCCTGTTCTACAGGGTCGCAGGCAAGCTGGAGCCTATCCCAGCTGACTACAGGCGAAAGGCGGGGTACACCCTGGACAAGTCGCCAGGTCATCACAGGGCTGACACATAGACACAGACAACCATTCACATTCACGGTCAATTTAGAGTCACCAGTTAACCTAACCTGCATGTCTTTGGACTGTGGGGGAAACCGGAGCACCTGGAGGAAACCCACATGGACACGGGGAGAACATGCAAACTCCGCACAGAAAGGCCCTCGCCGGCCACGGGGCTCGAACCCGGACCTTCTTGCTGTGAGGCGACAGCGCTAACCACTACACTACCGTGCCGCTATCCTTGAGAATATCCTTAAAATATTATTTTCTTCATGACATAGTCATACATGATGTAACTTTTCTGGTACAATCTGACATGCAAAGGCAAAAACTTCGAGCGCACATTTCACATCTGGTTGCCGTCTGTTACGCACGCAGCGCGCGAGATGGACGCAAACATGTAGTGTTTAAACCTCTGTACTGGAGTAGGCTACACTTCTTTCCTAGATCCATGATCAAATTAATTATTTTTTTTCCCTAAATTTTGATTATACATTCCACAAATACAGGGGGAACATTCCTTGCTTATTTCGTCTGCAATATTCGACAGTTTTTCTTTCATGTCTCTTCATTCATCGAGCTTTCTAAAGGTTTTTGCGTTCCCCCCCAAAAAAAACAAAAACAAAACCTTTTATTTTTTTTTTTAAATCTCAGTAACACCATTATACGTGTATATACCATAACAGCAAGGGAGTAACTTTGATTTTGACATTGGTGGGGACACAAAAGTGATCCAAGGCAGAGCTTCCGAAAGGTGGTGTTTTTTTTGCCATTAGCAATCATAATTTCATGTCATGCAGATCTTATACATTAATGAGGGCAGTCGTGGCCTAATGGTTAGGGAGTTATTTTTTGGATCCCAGGGTTGCAGGTTCAAATCCCACCCTTACCTCTCCCTACATCTCCATCCATGGCTGAAGTGCCCTTTTTGAAGAGCATTTTTAGCATTAAATATTGTTTTTTTTTTAATTCAATATCTGTATTGTTTGACATTGGGGGGGGGGGGGGTGTCTCAAAATTCACTGACTGCCTTATTGAGACACTCATAAATAGGTGCTACTGGTGGCATTTTCTATTCTGTAATTAAGCTCAAATTTAGTTAAAATGATATTTGGATATATAATTTAGTGATTGCCTATTATAGCATGATTATGATTACATTAGTATTGCATTTGTAGTATATCCCCCATTTTTTTGTCTTTTTGTTGCCCCTCCATTTTCCATATCATGTCTTTTTGTTGCCTGTTTCTGTGTTCATAACGTGTGTTATGATTTTCACTGGGCGGTGTAGTGGTTAGCGCTGTTGCCTCACAGCAAGAAGGTCCTGGGTTCGAGCCCTGGGGCCGGCGAGGGCCTTTCTGTGTGGAGTTTGCATGTTGTCCGCGTGGGTTTCCTCCGGGTGCTCCGGTTTCCCCCACAGTCCAAAGACATGCAGGTTAGGTTAACTGGTGACTCTAAATTGACCGTGAGTGTGAATGGTTGTCTGTGTCTATGTGTCAGCCCTGTGATGACCTGGCGACTTGTCCAGGGTGTACCCTGCCTTTTGCCCGTAGTCAGCTGGGATAGGATCCAGCTTGCCTGCGACCCTGTAGAAGGATAAAGCGGCTACAGATAATGAGATGAGAGATGAGATGATTTTCACTGCAGATGTGCTTGTGACTTTTTATGTTCATGCTGCAGTTACCAATATTCGTCTGTAGGTGGCAGTAAAGGACCATGGATTTGTTGTATCTAGCCTAGCCTAGTAGTAGTAGAAAGAGGTCTCTGTAAAATGGTGAACGCAGCAGACTCAGCAGCAGACTCAGCGGCTGTCACGCTGTTGATTCTGAAATGCAAGTCGCACATCTGCATGGCCGTGCAGTAGCCTACATCTGACTACTTACATTCTGTAAAACCATTAGGTCTATAAATTTAACATTCATTCATCGAGGATATTGCTCCAGCATTCCTTTTCTCTGCAGCTATGCAGTAGCCTAGCTCTGATGCGTCCTGTCACATTGCTAAACCTGCCTAAGGAGCCGCAGCAATACTTTTATGAAGGGTTTCCATACGGTACATCAAAAGGATTTGGTTGAGTTTTTAAAGCTTGACGGAAACCCTGCACTTACATTCTTGACTTTGAAGAAGAATGAACGAATGTCTCGTTTCTTGGGAGGGGGGCCGTCATCCATGATACTCAAGTCAGCATGCGAGTCGTAGGGCAAGCATGCATGGACATCGAAGTCCAGCTCAATTTGTAGGCTGACGGAGAGTGGGGTGTGCGTGGGGTAGGTCAGGTGTGTACGTGTGAGATACGGGGGGGTTGATGGGCGGGTAGTCACGGCTGCTGTGGGAAGTGTGCTGCTTTTACAGCAGATGGAGTGACAGCTGGGATAGCCAACCATGTAAGTTAGTGAGAAACAGGTAGCTAATCAGAGAATGTATATCTACGTTAGAGGGGGGATTATTAGCAGTGTCATACATTTAACCCTTTGTGTGCCATATAATCATTGCTCAGGTTAGGACATCGGTTTTATTGATCGTGATTACACAGTAGCGGCTGAATATTGGTAGGGACACGTCCCTAGCGTCCCTACCCAAAATTACGCCCTAGCATAACAGGCAAACTGTTGTGTGGTGTTTTTTTTTTCTTTCTAAAATGCGACATGAGACATGCTCGGACGTGCGTAATTTGGTTTACTTTTAGTTCTCTATTGTAATGAAAAAGCAAACCCACAAACATTTTAAAAAAGCATCAACAACAAAAGACAATGTTTTATTTTTTGAATATTTCAAGTTATTAACAAGTGTTCTCATACTATTGTGAGAAAATCTTTCTTATATATATATATATATATATATATATATATATATATATATATATATGTCAGTAATGACCAAACTCATTGATAGTACTTTATCAATCTTAATTTATTTCATATGGATTTGTTATAAGGCGGCACGGTGGTTAGATTAGATTAGATTAGATAGAACTTTATTGATCCCTTAGTTCCCTCAGGGAAATTAAAATTCCAGTAGCATCATTACAGGATAAAAAGAGAATAGAAAAGAGAGAAAACTTCTAGATAAATTAAGTATTTACATACACAAAAAAGAAAAAAGTCCAGCAGGAGAGGTATTGCACATTTATATTGCACATTGTCCAGTATTGCTTTTTATCAGGCTAGGCTACTGCTACTGCTCCTCCCCGTCCTCTGTCCTCCTGTTACCCCTCCTCCCCCCCAGAGAGGAGTTGTACAGTCTGATGGCGTGAGGGACAAAGGAGTTTTTAAGTCTGTTAGTCCTGCACTTGGGAAGGAGCATTCTGTCACTGAACAGGCTCCTCTGGTTGCTGATGACGGTGTGCAGAGGGTGACTGACATCATCCATGATGTTCAGTAGTTTGTCCATAGTCCTCTTCTCTGCCACTGTCACCAGAGTCTCCAGCTTCATACCGACCACAGACCTGGCCCACCTGATCAGTTTGTCCAGCCTGGATGTGTCCTTCTTGGATGTGCTGCCCCCCCAGCACACCACGGTGTAAAACAGGACACTGGCGACCACGGACTGATAGAACATCCACAGGAGTTTCCTGCAGATGTTAAAGGACCGCAGCTTCCTCAGGAAGTATAGCCTGCTCTGTACCTTCCTGTCCAGGTGGTTGGTGTTGCAAGTCCAGTCCTGCTTGCTGTCCAGCCACAGCCCGTGGTACTTGTAGGAATCCACAGCCTCCACCTTGACTCCCTCGATCAGAACTGGTCATGACCTTAGTCTGGACCTCCCAAAGTCAATGACCAGCTCCTTGGTCTTCGAGGTGTTGAGCTGCAGATGGTTCCTGCTGCACCAAATGGCAAAGTCCCTCACCAGGCTCCTATACTCCTCCTCTCTGTCACCCTGATACACCCCACTATGGCTGTGTCATTGGCGAACTTCTGAATGTGACACAGCTCCGAGTTGTAGCAGAAGTCCACGGTGTACAGGGTGAAGAGAAGATTCAAGATTCAAGATTTTTTATTTGCCATATACACAGGTGCTCTGGTGCTGCTAATCACAGTGTCAGATGTGATGTCCTTCAGCCTGACGTACTGTGGCCTGTCAGTAAGGTAGCTGGAGATCCAGGTGACCAGGCAGGGGTCCACTCGCATTCTGTTCAGTTTGTCCTGAAGCATAAGGGGTAGTGGTTAGCATTGTCGCCTCACCGCATGGAGGCCCTGGGTTCAAGCCTAGTGGCCGACGAGGGCCTTTCTGTGTGGAGTTTGCATGTTCTCCTTATGTCTGTGTGGATTTCCTCTGGGTGCTCTGGTTTCCCCCACAGTCCAAACGCATGCAGGTTAGGCTAATTGGTGGCTCTAAATTGAGTGTGAATGGTAGTCTGTGTCTATGTGTCAGCCCTGCAATGACCTGGCGAATTGTCCAGGGTGTACCCCACCTTTTGCCCATAGTTAGCTGGGATAGGCTCCTGTGACCCTGTAGGACAGGGTAAGAGGCTACAGATAATGGATGGATTTGATATAAATCTGGGACAAGTTTTCAGTTTTTGTAGATCGTGTAAAATTCTTTGCAGGTAGCGTCACATTCATATTACTTTAGAGAGTATTTACTGTACCCTCTTACTACAGCATTGTCACATATACTTGTCACATATACTGGCCTTCAGGCTTCACTTTTTCTCTCATGTTTTGCAGGGAGACATGAGACATTGAGGGAAGACTTAGGACATAGCGAGGAGACATGAAGCAAAAATAAAATACCTAGGCTGATGTTTTTAATTTTTATTGATTATCAAAACTTGAACTGTATGAACACAGTGCTGGTACAGTGACAGAAATATGTCAGTTTACCCAAACCCTGAAGAGACAAAACTGTTCCGTTCTCAAGAAGGAATGAAATAAGCTTAATCCTCATGCAGGGACATGCCCACATTTTTAACACCAATTTAAAAAATATATATATATTTATTTATTTTTGTAACATGATGAACTGTCTCAACTCTCCCTTCAGGAATGTAAGTTTAATAAATAATCCTACGTATGGTAACTTTAGGTGACATACTTTAATAATTATAAATAAATAAATACATACTCCTGGCAGCATGGTGCTGTAGTGGTTAGCGCTGTCGCCTCACAGCAAGAAGGTCCGAGTTCGAGCCCCGTGGCCGGCGAGGGCCTTAATGTGCAGAGTTTGCATGTTCTCCCCGTGTCCGCGTGGGTTTCCTCCGGGTGCTCCGGTTTCCCCCACAGTCCAAAGACATGCAGGTTAGGTTAACTGGTGACTCTAAATTGAGCGTAGGTGTGAATGTGAGTGTGAATGGTTGTCTGTGTCTATGTGTCAGCCCTGTGATGACCTGGCGACTTGTCCAGGGTGTACCCCGCCTTTCGCCCGTAGTCAGCTGGGATAGGCTCCAGCTTGTCTGCGACCCTGTAGAACAGGATAAAGCGGTTACAGATAATGAGATGAGATAAATACTCCTGAATTCACTAGCATACCTCACTCCATAGAGTGGAGGTGAAGTAGAAAATACAAATTTTAGTTGACAAATATATTTAACTGCACCTACACTACTGCATTGTCCAGCTTTGTGGCTCCAAACGAAGTAGGTTACTATCTATCTATCTATCTATCTATCTATCTATCTATCTATCTATCTATCTATCTATCTATCTATCTATCTATCTATCTATCTATCTATCTATCTGTGTGTGTGTTTACAGCATATAGTACAATTACATACTCTGCTTACATAGGTCACCCTCTCAAAACAAAACGGATTTAAATGTGTTATTGGTGCAATGATGATAATAAGACTATACCCATTGTACTATTCATTATTTTTAAACATCTAGCCTTCATTTTAAAAAAGTGCATCAGTAATACCTTGGGGGCGGCACAGTGGTGTAGTGGTTAGCGCTGTCGCCTCACAATAAGAAGGTCCGGGTTCGAGCCCCGTGGCCGGCGAGGGCCTTTCTGTGTGGAGTTTGCATGTTCTCCCCGTGTCCGCGTGGGTTTCCTCCGGGTGCTCCGGTTTCCCCCACAGTCCAAAGACATGCAGGTTAGGTTAACTGGTGACTCTAAATTGACCGTAGGTGTGAATGTGAGTGTGAATGGTTGTCTGTGTCTATGTGTCAGCCCTGTGATGACCTGGCGACTTGTCCAGGGTGTACCCCACCTTTCGCCTGTAGTCAGCTGGGATAGGCTCCAGCTTGCCTGCGACCCTGTAGAAGGATAAAGCGGCTAGAGATAATGATGAATGAGTAATACCTTGTCCCCCTTCACTAATTTGTTATGCTGAAATGGGAGAGAAGAAAAATGCTAATAAAACAATTAAAAATGAGTAAACTTAAAAAAAAATTATATACTTCTGCTACTCTTTTACTTTGCACTTTTATGTAACATTTATCAAGTTTTCCTTATTCATAATCTTAACATGATTTGCCTCATCCAGAGGATGAATTTAGATCAGTTAAAAACAGTTTATATACTTTATACTTTAATATTGAGGTTCAATGTTAAGTGTTCTACTTTACCCTTTGTGTGTGTGTGTGTGTGTGTGTGTACTTATTTTTATCTTGTTTTACACATAGCTTCTGTCACATGTATCAAATACCACAAGGATTTCCATAATCCAGCTATTTACTCCCTCTCCTTGTCTGCTCAGGTTTCAAGAGAGTCCCATGCAGTGGGCTCAGGCTGTTGTATTTGCTGTGGAGGAGATTAACAGAAATCCTTTTTTGCTGCCGGGGGTTCGACTGGGCTACCGTATCATGGACAGTTGCTCACGCTACCCACATAGCCTGAGATCAGTGATGTCCCTGATCAGTGGAGGAGATGGCACCTGTGAGTCCACCCGACCTGCCAAACTTATCATTGGAGACTCTGGTTCCACACAGTGCATTATTCAGTCCAGAGTTCTGAGCCCACTGCGTGTACCAATGGTGAGTGTTATATCGAGCATGGTTATTAAATAGGCAATGTGCCACTGTACAGAGTGATCTGTAAGCATTCGAATATCATGGGTATCAAAGCAGGGCCCATGAAGTATTGCCAGGCATACACTATTTTATCATTTTGTTCCAGTGGTGGAAATAAGAAGCCACCACAATCAGGTACTAAATTTAGTTGTTGTAGGTATTTGACTTGTCACCTGAATTGAAGGGGTTTAATCCAAACCTCAGTAACTGAACAGCAGCCTTTAAATAATGCCAGTGTGCTCTGTTGATGGGAATTTTAGCAATAATAATAATCGTGCTATGTCCAGGGTGAATAGACAGAGCAACATTGTTCACATGTAAATAATGAGTGTAATATTTGTGTAATTGTATTTTGTTCATGACGTAAACCTGTATTGAGGATGTTTGTGAAAACTTAACAGTTAAAAGGGTGAAAAAAAATTGCTATAGAAAGCTGAATATGAATAAAGTGTAGGGTAAAGTCAGGAATGTAGATGATTAAATTATTAGATTAAAAGATCACTTAAAAAATTACTTATTCTTGGGGAAGTACAATTATAATTGTTGTTCAAAATTGTTGGGAGCAGAATAAAAAGCATGTAGAAAAAAATGGCTGAATGAAAAACTTTTCAGTAAATTCTCTGATTTTCAAAACACATCTCTCATACAGTGGTGCTTGAAAGTTTGTGAACCCTTTAGAGTTTTCTATATTTTTGCATAAATATGACCTAAAACATCATCAGATTTTCACACAAGTCGTAAAAGTAGATAAAGAGAACCCAGTTAAACAAATGACACAAAAATATTATACTTGGTCATTTATTTATTGAGGAAAATGATCCAATATTACATATCTGTGAGTGGCAAAAGTATGTGAACCTCTAGGATTAACAGTTAATTTGAAAATGAAATTAGAGTCAGGTGTTTTCAAATCAATGGGATGACAATCAGGTGTGAGTGGGCACCTTGTTTTATTGAAAGAACAGGGATCTATCAAAGTCTGATCTTCACAACACATGGTTGTGGAAGTGTATCATGGCACGAACAAAGGAGATTCCTGAGGACCTCAGAAAAAGCATTGTTGATGCTCATCAGGCTGGAAAAGGTTACAAAACCATCTCTAAAGAGTTTGGACTCCACCAATACACAGTCAGACAGATTGTGTACAAATGGAGGAAATTCAAGACCATTGTTACCCTCCCCAGGAGTGGTTGACCAACAAAGATCACTCCAAGACCAAGGCATGTAATAGTCGGCAAGGTCACAAAGGACCACAGGGTAACTTGTAAGCAACTGAAGGCCTCTCTCACATTGGTTAATGTTAATGTTCCGGAGTCCACCATCAGGAGAACACTGAACAACAATGGTGTGCATGGCAGGGTTGCAAGGAGAAAGCCACCGCTCTCCAAAAGTAACATTGCTGCTCGTCTGCAGTTTGCTAAAGATCACGTGGACAAGCCAGAAGTCTATTAGAAAAATGTTTTGTGGACAGATGAGACCAAAATAGAACTTTTTGGTTTAAATGAGAAGCGTTATATTTGGAGAAAGGAAAACACTGCATTCCAGCATAAGAACCTTATCCCATCTGTGAAACATGGTGGTGGTAGTATCATGGTTTGGGCCTGTTTTGCTGCATCTGGGCCAGGACGGCTTGCCATCATTGATGGAACAATGAATTCTGAATTATACCAGTGAATTCTAAAGGAAAATGTCAGGACATCTGTCCATGAACTGAATCTCAAGAGAAGGTGGGTCATGCAGCAAGACAACGACCCTAAGCACACAAGTCGTTCTACCAAAGAATGGTTAAAGAAGAATAAAGTTAATGTTTTGGAATGGCCAAGTCAAAGTCCTGACCTTAATCCAATCGAAATGTTGTGGAAGGACCTGAAGCCAGCAGTTCATTTGAGGAAACCCACCAACATCCCAGAGTTGAAGCTGTTCTGTACAGAGAAATGGGCTAAAATTCATCAAAGCCGGTGTACAGGACTGATCAACAGTTACCGTAAATGTTTAGTTGCAGTTATTGCTGCATAAGGGGGTCACACCAGATACTGAAAGCAAAGGTTCACATACTTTTGCCACTCACAGATATGTAATATTGAATCATTTTTCTCAATACATAAATGACCAAGTATAATATTTTTGTCTCATTTGTTTAACTGGGTTCTCTTTATCTACTTTTAGGACTTGTGTGAAAATCTGATATTGTTTTAGGTCATATTTATGCAGAAATATAGAAAATTCTAAAGGGTTCACAAACTTTCAAGCACCACTGTATCCTGTATAGAGCACAGAACATATATAGTATGGATATGCAGTGTCAAGAATGAATATAGAGTACATTAGATAATATGATGTATTTGAACAATTTTAGTTTGAGCCAATGTCAGTGAGCGAGGTACACAATATGGCCAAAAGTATGTGAACACCTGACCATCACACCCATATGTGCTTCTTCCCCAAACTGTTGCTCCAAAGTTTGAAACATCAACTTGTCTAGAATGTCTTTGTACACTGTAAGAGTTTCCTTCCCTGGAACTAAGGTAATGTTGACATTGCCCTGGTGCATAAAGTGACATCCAGGAAGACGTAGAAAGTGAACATTGGTGTGGAAGATATTGAGTAGCATGCAGAGAGTGCTGACCTCAACCCAGTTGAACAGCTTTGGGATGAAGTGGAATGCCAACTACATGGCAGGTCTACTTGCCTGACATCGTTACATAACCTCATCAATTCTTTTGTATTCAAGTGGACAAATCCCCATAGCCACCTTCCAAAATCTAGTGGAAAGCCTTCCGTAAAGGGTGAAGGTTATAATATCAGCAAAGTGGGAGAAAATCTGGAATGGGATGTTCAAGCACACATGAGTGTGATGGTCAGGTGTCTACATACTTTTGTCCATAGAGTGTTTATCATCATGTTCAAGTATGTTGGGAACATATTCTGTTTATTCCTCAGATCAGCTACCTGGCTACATGTGTATGTCTCAGTAACAGACGAGCGTATCCCAATTTCTTTCGCACCATCCCCAGTGATAAGTATCAGGCTCGCACCATGGCCCAGATGGCCAAACGTTTTGGCTGGACTTGGGTTGGTGCTGTGGTGGCAGATAATGACTATGGACTCCAAGCAGTGCAGGCATTTCGAGAAGAGACAAAAGGTACTGGCATCTGCCTAGCTTTTGTCAGCACTCTTGTCCGTGAGAAATTGGCAAAAGATGTTGACCGTGCCGTAAAGACGGTGCAGAGCTCATCTGCTCGTGTGATCATGGTATTTGCTTGGTATATGGATGTAGAAGTGCTTCTCACTGAGCTGGTTCGCAGAAATGTGACAGACCGACAGTTCCTTGCGAGTGAGATCTGGAGTACCAGTAGCCACCTCTTGAGCAATGCTGCACTGTATACCATTACTCAAGGCACACTGGGAGTGGCCGTGAGGAGTGCACCCATTCCTGGATTTGAGAAACACCTAAGAGAGCTCCATCCCTCCCAGTATCCTCGAGACACAATTCTGAGGGAGTTATGGGAGAGGACATTTGGCTGCAGCCCAGTAGCCTCTCAGAGTGACTTACCCTCATGCAGTGGGAAGGAAAGTCTGGAGGGGGTACAAAATGGTGTTACAGATGTCTCCAACTTAAGAGTCACTTATAATGTGTATCTGGCTGTTTATGCAGCTGCATATGCACTCCACTCTTTGCTGGCCTGCACTGCACCTAACAGTTCTGACCCTATGAAGACCCCAGGCTGTTCATCTCCAGACATCATCACTATGCCAAAGGTGAGACATGTGATTGGTCAACATTTAAAATCTATATAATTTTGAATTTATAACAGCATTTTATTTATAATGCTTCATTTATAATATTGCTGAAAGTCATCAGTGATACTTCCTGTTGGATTTAAACATTGATTTGAATATTTATTAAATAAAACACATCTCTAGGTTATGATGGAGTTGTATGATCCCAGAGTTGATCATTTTCAAGTCCTGAAATTCTATTTTTTGTATGCCACCATAATTTTGCTAGGATTAAATTCCATCCATTATCTGTTACCGCTTATCCTGTGCAGGGTCACAGGCAAGCTGGATCCTATCCCAGTTGACTATGGGTGAGATGCGGGGTACATCCTGGACAAGTTGCCAGGTCATCACAGGGCTGACACGTAGAGACAAACAACCATTCACACTCTCATTCACACCTATTTTACCTAATTTAGAGCCACCAATTAGCCTAACCTGCATGTCTTTGGATTGTGGGGAAACCCAGAGCACCTGGAGGAAACCCACACAGATGGGGAGAACATGAAAACTCCACACAGAAAGGCCCCCGTTCGCCACTGGGCTTGAACCCAGAACCTTCTTGCTATAAGGCGACAGTGCTAACCACTACACCACTGTGCCACCCACAAAGATTAAATATTTCAAGCAATTAATGAAAGAAGAATCATGTTTTTATAGTTGCATTTAATGTTTTGCAAAACCTTCAAGGAAAGTTACAGTAGTTCCTGTTATCATTTACATTATCGCAGATATAAACAGTTTTCACCTCACCAGCCTCTCATTTTTTCTCTCTTATGAAGATTTACAATAAACATCTTCGTACTACTACTACTACTACTAATAATAATAATAAAAGAAAAAAAATCAACTGCAGCATGGTCCAGAGAAACCAGAAAGTTCAAATGTAAAAGCTCTAAAAAATAAATAAGTAAATAAATAAATTAAATCTACAAGTTAATACATAATCATCAAGAAGAAAAAGTCCTAAAACTGAAGTGGAGAACTTAAAAAAAAAAAAGTCATAGCCTATCCTCAATGTGACAGTCCTTCTCGCTCACCATCTTATTCTCCTCCTAGCTCTTGGAGCACCTTCGGCTGGTCAATTTCACAACTCAGCTTGGAGAGGAGTTTTATTTTCAAGATGGGGAGATTCCAGCTGTTTATGACATAGTGAATTGGCAGAGAGGTCCTGGAGGAGTCTTGAAATATGTCCTCATTGGCCGTCTGGAGGGTTCTAACCTCATCATAAAGGAATCTGTCATGAGATGGCCAGGAAACTCAAACAAGGTAACTCAGGGGCTGCCACAGCATTGCCTGTGGTCCTGACTTATTGTCAATGTGGTGTATCATATTCCTCATTTGCAAGAGTTTTGTTCAGGTTCTTTGAGAGACTTCCTTAAAACACCCCAGTAGTTCAGTGTGTGTGTGTGTGTGAGAGAGAGAGAGAGAGAGAGAGAGAGAGTGCAACTCAGTGTGTGAGTGATTCCCTGTGATAGGCTTGCATCTCATCTAATGTGTGTTCTGCCTTGATAGGCTTCAGTTAAATGGATTACTGAATATGAATGCATCTATTTATCCATTATTGATACCACTTATCTGTCAGGGTCATGGGGCAAACTGAAGCCAATCCCACCTGAATTCAGGTGAGCACCCTGGGTTGCAGAACTAACACAGAGATGAACAACCATTCACACTCACATTCATACCAATTGAGGTATTTCACCTGACGTCACAGGGTCACATGACGCCCCGGTGTCCGCCATTTTGAAGGTCAAGCTAGCTCCTTGCTAGCTCAGGCTTGCTCCTGGAGCGCGCTGCTTAATTTGAGGGGGAGCAAGCCGGAGCGCGCTCCGGAACCTCGGCCGGAGCACTCCGGGAGCAAGCCGGAGCGCGCTGCTTAATTTGAGGGGGAGCAAGCTGGAGCGCGCTCCGGAACCTCGGCCGGAGCACTCCGGGAGCAAGCCGGAGCGCGCTGCTTAATTTGAGGGGGAGCAAGCTGGAGCGCGCTCCGGAACCTCGGCCAGAGCACTCCGGGAGCAAGCCGGAGCGTGCTGCTTAATTTGAGGGGGAGCAAGCTGGAGCGCGCTCCGGAACCTCGGCCGGAGCACTCCGGGAGCAAGCCGGAGCGCGCTGCTTAATTTGAGGGGGAGCAAGCCGCAGCGCGCTCCGGCAGCTATTTACACTGGATCCTGTGTAAATAGCTGCCGGATCATAATTACAGTAAACTAGTAAATACAGTAAAGGAAAAACTTGAGACTGAAAGGTTTTAACAGTCATCCAAATGACTGAATGTAAACATTGCTACAGTAACATACTAGCTACTGTGTTGTTGACATTAGCTAGTGCTAACAGCTAGCTGCTAGTACACTGCTACAACATGGACACTGACCCTAATAATACAGTTCTTGGTCATTGCCTGGTAACAGCAAATTTATAACGGGCCATGTCTCAACAGACTAAGAAGTTATTTCAATGACATTTAATAACATTTTGTTTATCCTGAGGACCGAAAGTAAATGAAAATGTGAACAAACCTTAGCTGTAATAAGATGGCGACCACCGGCTCCAGGGACGACCCGCTGATGTAGGCATGTTACCCAGTCTGACACACAATATTTGTAGGCATCCAAACTCTTATATGCTTTCAGATCAATACCTGTGTATGGCGATGGGTTTTTAACGACATAGGTATGCAGATCATGTGGGCCGAAGTCAGGTAAAGACGAGGGCTTCGTGTACTTCTGTACGTCAGTGAACAATCCTGGTGGAAGCAGGTAAACGTCGTTCTCTAAGCCTGCTAACCTCAATTTTTGCAAATACCTCTCCCTCTGCTCGCCCTGTAAATGCCCTACGTCGCTGGATAGTGAAGGTGTTTTCTGCATCTCGCTCCTTTTTCTTTTATGTTTTTCGTTTGTCGCCTTCCTCGCATTCAAACTGATTCGAGCCGTGATGTCCAAAATGGCAGCCTAACGATGCATCACAAGACTTGGTCACATGGGTGAAAAACCTCAATTGGCAACTTGGAGTAGTCAGTTGTCTAATCTACATGTCTTTGGATTGTGGGAGGAAATCGGGCCACTTGGAGGAAACCAATGCAGGCCTGCGGAAAATATGCAAACTCCATACAGAATAGGTCCAGTCAGCCATGAGGATTAAATGTAGAATCAAACCCAGATTTGAACCCAGAACTCCACAGAAAGTTTTTGTACAATTATGTTTTGTTATTCAGCCCCCACTATAATTATATGTTTGGTCTTTCATCAAGAGGGCTGTGTGCATCATCAACCTATCTGTGCAGGAAAATGATATACAACTAAAAATGGGGGCATTTTTTATGAACTGTTTAACAGGGAAAAAAAAGCATATCTGAAGGAGTTGAATTGCATCATAAAAATTGAAACTGCATACAATTTTGACTTGAGTTCTAAATGCCATTTTTCTCTGATATTTTTTTTTCAGGTGCCTGTGTCTGTATGCACTGCTGAATGCCCTCAAGGAACACGCAAAGCTATAAGGAAGGGCCTTCCGGTTTGCTGCTTTGACTGCCTGCCCTGTGCTGAAGGCGAATTCAGCAATGCCACAGGTCATCAAATGTCCCTTTAGCACTATTGCTGGGTTTCACATGACGTCAGAGTGGCCTCATTAATTATTCAAAACTTTACGTGGTGGTCAACCAAAGCTCAGTCGACAAAGCATTTGTATAAAGAAGGTGCATTGCTCGCATGAAAAATGCCTTACGCTTGCATTGTTTTAGGTTGTTTGAATCGATCAAACCTTAAAACTGCTAAGTTTCTTCAGGGTTCCCCGTGAATTAATAAAGGGTGAACGAACACAGGATTTCACAAAAACACATCAAGAAAGGTGGCTTTTGAACCTCTCAGTGAAATCGAAGGGAGTCGAGTCGAAGCATGCTCAAGTTTGCAGTGATCGGTTCGTGAAAGGTTTGTATTTCCCTCTCAGCTATGTTCTTAGTGTTTTCCAAGTACTTTTCTTGCGATGTGTTGTTATTTTATGGTACTTTTTTTGTCATGAAGTGCTAAAGCCCCCAGCTGTTTCTTTGTTTACTCCTCACTCCTCACAAAGTCCATATGCATGAAGGTCACGACAAAATCCTTACCCAGCCATACAGTTACAATGTGCCGTGATCACTTCTCCGTCTTGTTTAACTAAGATCCAGGTCTTTAAAGGGGTTTCTGATGATCTTTGTGAATGATTTACCTGAGAGAGAAGAGTGAATACAAGTGAGAATCAAGTGAACAGTTGTTTGTTTAAGGCCCGGTCCCACTGGCCGATGGACACAAAACGTATGCAAAAAGGACACAGCGGACGAGCAAAATTTCGGGGGTGGCTCTATCCGTTTTCATCCACTCCAGAAATGGACAAAATTTGCGAAAATTTGCGAAAACAGAACGGAAAAGAACGGACGTGGGTAGTATATAGCGGGGATGTTAAACGCATGTTCATAGGAAGCCTAGCGGATGAAAGCGGATGGAAGTGGATGATAGCTCCGAAGGGGTTACCGGTGATAACTGAGAAGCGGACGCATAGCAGAAAGAGCGGATGCATAGCGGATGAAGGGGATGCATCACGTACGCCTAAAGGAAACAAAGGGGATGTTGTGCGGATGTATATCGGATGCAGACCGTTCACTGCGCATGCGGGGGGTATGAATTGCGTCTGCTCCGCGGATATAAAGGGATGCAGCACGCACGCCGTCAGCAAAAAGCGGAAAGACGTGCTGGCGGCTACATCGATACAGCTCTACTACTAGATGATTTTCTCCCCCTTTTTATACAAAATATCGATTGTCCGCTAGGTGTCCTTCTACATACTCTAGACATACTCCAGACATCCTAAATATACGAGATACATCCCAGATATAAACGCTTTGTCCGTTTTGAATACTTTATATATGAGATGCATACACTTACATCCTTTCTATTTCCGTGCTACTAACGATGAATAGACGTTTCATGTACCTTATCTTTCCTCCCTCTTTCCGTTTTCAGCTGCAGTGGATGTGAGTTGCGAGGATGCCCAGAGGATGCAGAGAGGATACAGCAGACGTTTAACGGATGATAACGGACATAGAACGTTTGTTGCTCGTATATGTCGCGGATTTACATCGTACACGGCGGAAAGTTCATCCGTTCTAAAAGTTTTGTGCAGCTCAAAACTTTTTGCGTGGATGAAATCACAGTGGACGGATGCTCGATGGATAGAGCGTATGAAGCACGTATGCAATGAGTACACAACGGATGCATTGCGTTTTCCAACGGATGGCAAAGATTTTTTTACGTTTTACATCCTCTTTGCATCCGTAAGTGCAGTGGGACCGGGCCTTTACACTTCAACTTGCAGTGCTTCGTTGTAAAGATGTGAATGAAAAGCTTACAAAAAAAAACATACCTATACGGGCAAAAACAATAAAAGATTAATTCGGCAGCGACTTGATCGCGAGGTCCTTTACCCAGCCACATACAAAAAAGTTGTACCCTCCATACTCTTCCATGCTTTCATCTGTTTTCTGGTGTAGAAGGATGTCTGCAACACCAGATAGTTCGAGAAGTCGAGGAATTTGACTGAAGGGTAGTTTTCGGGATTGTATGACAAATCCTTCTTTCCCAGACTGTAGGGGTCGATTCCATTGCACATAGCAATCTTCTGAATATATCTAAAGTGAACAGTGGCTTCTAGATTATGAGCATACTCTGATAAGTTATCACTAGTTGTTTGCACTACAGCAGCCGTTTAGACCACCAGCTATTTCGCTTCTGGTAAAACCGCTAAGAAAAGTCACGTAACTGAAACCCAGCAATAGATAGGCTCTAAAGCTTAAGTATTGCTTACATCATCTGCATAGAAGGACACACATCAAATGTCAACTGTGTCATTGCTAAAATCCGGGAAATAATTTATTACCATTTCTGCCATTACCACAGAGGTTCTCCAACATTCTATGAAATCATTCTACATTATTCAGTTTGTTGAATTCCTGATTTGAATTTGTCAGAAGCTTTTTTCTATAATAATTATTCAAAAAAATTTCTATAACAGGAGCTTGTACAGTATATCATGCTGCAGGACAAATCACAGGTTTATATTAATGTGCTTATTCTAATAAGTTACTATATTAACAACCTTGTATGCATCAGTATGAAAGCCTTGGATGGTGGACTTTCCACATGAACATATATACATATATTTAAAAATGTATAAGTAGTGATATGGTGAAGATTTTGCATGTTCTCCCTGTGTCTACATGGATTTTCTCCGGGTGCTCTGGTTGGCTCCCACAGTCAAAAGACATGTGGATAAGGTCAGGTGACGACTTTAAATTGCTCATGGCTGTGAATGTGAGTGTGAATGGTTGTTCATCTCTGTGGTGGGGTTTACATTAGACCGTATCAGCGGATCATCAGATTAACGTTTTTAAAAATGATTAGCATGCACACAGCAACGCCAATACACGATTTGCGTGCACACAGCAACGCCAATACACGGATACGCTAATCACATGACTAATTCGGCATGTAAGTTGAGAAATGTGTCAGTGCGGCTCATCGCTTCCTCCTCAGCGGCTGCGCTCCAAATCACTCCGCCCTGAACAGCGAGTGCCCTCTGGAGGGTGCGCACTCCGGCCCTGCGCAGCTCACAGAGCGAGCGAGTGAAGTGCACGAGCAGTGATTCGGGACTGAGCCGCTGTGCGCAAGTCACTTACCACTTGCAAGTGGAAGGATGGCAAGCCTAAAGACAATCATAACTACACAATGGGCAGTATTTGCATCAGTATTTGCAGTATTTTCATACTTTTATACTCTTTAATGAAAGGTGATACAAGGCGGAAGTCTGCGCCGTTTTTCAGCAGTCGCGTCACATGACCAACGCCAGCGAATCAGGAAGGTGGATGTCACAGTGACATTGTCCAATGACAACGCCAGCTAGAGCTCAGCACAGCGTATCCACGTATTCTCAATGTTTACACAGCACCGGACCAGACATGATCTGGATTGAATACGTGGACCCTGGCGGATTCCCGTTTCCCGGCGTTTCCAGGCGTTTTAATGTAAACGGACAGTGCATCCGTGAAGAAAACGAGACAGATATGGTCTAATGTAAACTTGGCCTGTGTTAGCTCTATGATAAATTGGTAACCTGCCCAGGGTGTACCCTGCCTCTCACCCAAAGTCAGCTGGGATTGGCTCCAGCTTCCCCCATGACCTTGAAGGACAAGTGGCATAGATAATCTATTGATGTGTGGATGGTGAAGATTTCTGGAATGGTGTTCATTTAACATTTACAGAAGGCTTCTCCATTATCAGTTCTTTGTAACAGTCAAAGCAAAACAAAGTCTTCAGGATGGAAGGCTTTGTGATTTCTTAGTAACATTTGTCTTAGTAAAAAGAGAGACTGTTGAGGGAATTACTGTTTTTAGTTGCTATAAAATAAATATCAGAGGACCTAACCCCTTTTGCAAACCTTATACAATATTAAATACACCTATAAATGACATTCTCAAATCTCTTTTATAGGCTCACTAGAATGTTATCGCTGCCCCCCAGAATTCTGGTCCAACAGTCTCAGGACTGCATGTATACCACGTGAGGTCGAGTACCTCTCCTTCAACGAGACCATGGGCATCACCTTGATGGCTGTTGCTGTGTGTGGTGCCACGACGACAGCAGCGGTGGGTGTGGTTTTTGTGTACTACAGGCAGACTCCTATCGTCAAGGCCAACAACTCAGAGCTGAGCTTCCTGCTCTTGCTGTCACTCAAACTCTGCTTCCTGTGTTCACTGGTGTTTGTGGGTCAGCCCTCATTATGGTCATGTAGGCTACAACAAGCAGCATTTGGGATCAGTTTTGTTCTTTGCATCTCATGCATTCTGGTCAAAACCATTGTGGTTCTGGTTGTGTTTCGTTCAGCCAGACCTGGATCTGCAGCCCTTATGAAATGGTTTGGACCAGGCCAGCAAAGAGGAAGTGTTCTGTTCTTTACTTCTATACAGGTGATTATATGTGTTGTATGGTTATCCCTCAGTCCTCCCTTTCCTCACCAAAACTTAAGCATTCAAGGATCAAAGATCATTTTAGAGTGCATGGTGGGGTCAATAACAGGCTTTTCCCTTGTTTTGGGGTACATTGGACTGTTAGCTGCCATTTGTTTCCTTCTGGCCTTCTTTGTCCGAAAGCTTCCAGACAATTTTAATGAGGCCAAATTTATCACTTTCAGCATGTTGATCTTCTGTGCTGTGTGGATCACATTTGTTCCAGCATATATCAGCTCACCAGGAAAGTACAGTGTCGTTGTAGAGATATTTGCCATCCTGGCTTCCAGTTTTGGTCTCCTCCTCTGTATATTTGCTCCAAAATGTTACATTATTTTACTCAGGCCAGAAAACAATACCAAGAAATTTCTCATGGGGAAAACACAATAGAGAAAATATTTAGCATCTGCTGTGAGACCCTCACTGCTTTCTCATGAATAAAAAAATGAAATAATTAATGTTCATCAGTTATAGTTTCCTCTGTACTTCCTTTTTTCCAATATTAATTGACTAAATATTATGAATGGTACTTTGATACTCCCAGAGTGTAAGGTAGTGCCAGTTGGTGTAAATGTTAAAATAATTGTTCTATTATTACTTTAAAATTGTCTATTTTCCTCTACATAAAGTTCATATTTGTAACCTGTTTCTGCTGTTTATAATTACTATTTAGTAATAAAGACAATCAAATTCAAAAGCTTAATTAGCCTCCTCTATCCATTCCACATCCAGCTTTGTGTGTTCGGGGTTAATGTCCTGTTGTAATACCCAGTTGTTTTCAAGTTTCTGATAGTTTGAGGTTATGCTGAAGAATTATGAGGTAAAAGTTCAACAGTTCAGGTTTGTGGGACCTCTTACACTGCAAGTAAATGGAGGTCAAGCCATTTGTCACAATTTCTAGCATCCCTGTGAATGAACTTACAAATTATGTTCTTAAGCATGTGACTAAATCATTTGACCAGTCCATATATTTGTGGATGGTAGACACTGGTATGAATTGATTCAATCCCCAGTAATTCATACAGTTTGCATGTGTGACATGAACATTGTGCCTTGATCAGTCTGGATTTATTTTGGGATCCAGTTTTGGGAACTAGAGCAGAAAAGTGCTTTTGCATGACTGCATGCAGAAATGTTGCTTCTGGGAATCACATTGCATAATCTGCTAAAACTAACATGAAGTGATGCCCTCATGCAGATTGAGCTTATGGCTCAAAGAAATCCATGCCAATTCATTTGAAGGTGATCTCAATAAAAGGTAAAGGGTGTAATTGCACTTTTGGGGTAGCCAATAGAACTGGGCCATGAGTCAGTTCAGTCTTTTATCCTGACCTAAATGACCTGCCATGGGATTTTGGTGACCTATATGGAATAAAAGTTCTCTATGGCTCTTTGGGACCAGCAACTGGATTGTTTCCTCTCCTGTTTGAGTGTCCTGTATCATTCAATATAGCCTACCTTTAATAATAGAAAAATATGCATCAGAGATTACAACATTAGGCTGGAAGTTTTGACTATCAAGCGCTTTCGCTTGGTCAAAAGCATGCCTTAGAGTTTCATCTTGCAATAGCTTCAACAGGAAATCCCAAAGGGAAATCCCTGCAGAGAGCAGAGGGGTGGAGCCCTCTCTGCTTTATGTGCCCCCATGACATGGCGTGGATACAGATGGCCCTGGGATTGCCTCCCCAGATAACATTGTGCAGGAATCCCCCTGAGGCATGCTACAGCAATTTCCATCCACAAACAAGTACTTTATTAATGTTTTAAACCTTGGCCAATCTGTCCCCAGGATTAGTGGATGGATGAGGCAAGGACTGACTGCTGCCTCCACACTATGCTTTTCGCCCCAAATTGGATCATGAAGGGCAGCAGTGGACACTTGGGAGCATCTCTGTGTCCACACCACACCTTCATCAATTGTGCATTTCCCAATGCCCTGCATTGAATCAGGCTTTGTTGAACCATGGTCTGATTACCACCCCTTGAATACTCACTGCCACTTGGTATGCTCCTGCTCGATTGGTGGAAGCCCAAGGTGCATCAGCAAGGCAAGGCAAGGCAAGGCAAGTTTATTTATAGAGCACATTTCATACACAATGGCAGTTCAATGTGCTTTACAGAAGTAAAAACAAAACAGTAAACAATAGAGAAATAAAATTACATAAAATAATTTTATCTTTATTCTAAAATAATTAATTAAAAGAATTAAAAGAATTAAAAGAAAATAATAAGAATTAAACAACAGTAGAAATAAAATATTAAAATGCCAAAAAGAAAAAGGAGAAAAAGAAAGAGAAAGGGAAAAAAACTAGCAGAATAAAATAGAATAAAGTTAAAGTAAATTTAAAACATGCAGAGAAAGTAAAGATTATAAAAAATGTAAAAATATTAATTATTTAACAGAAAGCATCTGAAAACAACTTGGTCTTTAACCTAGATTTGAAGCTGCCAACAGCAGGAGCATTTTTAATGTCCTCTGGCAGTTGGTTCCATAGCTGTACTGCATAGTAGCTAAAAGCTGCTTCACCACACTTTGTTTTAACAGCTGGTTTTAATAGTAAATTTTTCTGTTGCGATCTGGTAGATCTGATTGGGTTAGGTCGCTGCAACATATCAGAGAGGTAATTGGGCCCTGTACCATTTAGAGATTTGTACACCAGCAGCAATGCTTTAAAGTCAATTCTGTAGCTTACTGGAAGCCAGTGAAGGGACCTTAGAATTGGAGTAATGTGCTCTGTTCTTTTTGTTCGTGTGAGAACCCTAGCCGCTGCATTTTGAACCAGCTGAAGTCGTTTGATGGTCTTTTTTGGCAGGCCTGTGAAAAGGCCATTGCAGTAATCAACCCTACTAGAGATGAAGGCATGTATTAGTTTTTCCAGATCATGTTTTGACATAAGTCCTCTTAGTTTGGAAATGTTTTTTAGGTGATAAAATGCTGTTTTAGTGATTGCTTTCATGTGACTGTCAAAGTTTAGCTCGCTGTCAATGAAAACACCAAGATTTTTAACCATTTCTTTAGTTTTAATCCCTTTTGTGTCAAGAATAGTGGTAATCCTGAGTCTTTCATCTTTTTTTCCAAATAGAATTACTTCTGTTTTATCTGTGTTCAGCTGAAGAAAATTTTGTGACATCCAGCTATTGATTTGATCGATACACTGGTAGAGACATTCAAGGGGAGCATAATCATTTGGTGATAGAGCAAAATAAATTTGGGTATCATCTGCATAGCAGTGATACAAAATTGAATTTTTATTGATAATTTGCCCAAGTGGGAGCATATAAAGGTTGAAAAGTAATGGTCCAAGAATCGACCCCTGGGGGACACCACAGGTCAAGGGCATTGACGTTGAGGAACAATTTCCCAGGGTAACAAAGAAGCTTCTATCTTTTAAGTATGATTTTAACCAATTGATAACTTTACCAGTCAATCCAACCCAGTGTTCAAGTCGATATAGCAGTATGTTGTGATCAACAGTATCAAAAGCTGCACTGAGGTCCAGTAATACCAGGACCGATGTTTTGCCTGCATCAGTATTAAGACGTATGTCATTTATAACTTTAATCAGCGCTGTTTCAGTGCTATGATTGGCACGAAATCCTGACTGAAAATTATCAAAACGTCTGTTTGATATCAAGAAGGCAGTTAATTGATTGAAGACAATTTTTTCCAGGATTTTCCCGATGAATGGTAGATTTGATATTGGCCTGTAATTATTTAACACTGAAGGATCCAGATTATTTTTTTTAAGAAGGGGCTTTACAACAGCTTTTTTTAGGGACACAGGAACAACACCAGTCTCCAAGGATGTATTTATAATTTGAAGCACATCTGTAATTATAAGATGAAGAACAGACTTAAAAAAGTTGGTGGGCAGAATGTCCAGTTCAGATGTTGAGGAACTGAGATTTTGAACAGTTTTTTCAAGAGTCTCATAATCAATTAAACAAAATTCTGACATTGTGTTAAAGTTATCTATCTGTGTCATTGGTGATTGCAGTTTTTCAATTTTTTGCAACTGAGATATATTATGAGAAATATTCTGCCGTATTTTATCAATTTTACCTTTGAAGAAGGATGCAAACTCATTGCATTTATTAACTGAGAGAAGTTCAGGTGCTAATTGTGGTGGGGGATTAGTTAGCTTCTCTACTGTTGAAAATAGCACACGGGCATTGTTCATATTCCTGCTGATGATATTGGAGAAGAAAGACTGTCTTGCTTTACGAATTTCATAATTATAATTACAAAGCATCTCTTTATGGATTTGATAATGGATGTGAAGTTTAGATTTGCGCCATTTTCTTTCAGTCTTTCTACATTCTCTCTTTAGCAGTTTAACAGCCGGGTACTGCTTCCATGGTGCTTTCTGCTTATCATTGACTCTTTTGATTTTGAATGGAGCAATATCATCCATAATTTGGGTCATATTTAAATTAAAAAATTCCAGTAAATCATCTACAATGCAATGTGAATCAGCATCCTTGCCTCTTTAAGGGGACACTGATCCCGGAAATGCCTGGCTTTCTCACTGTGCCTGCAGGCCTGCCTGGCTTTGTCTCAGTCTTGGTGAGCATGGATGGCTCCACCTGTGGAGAAAGATAGGGAGTTAATGGCAGCATTGACAAAGAGGTATAAGGGGGTGAGGGAAAATGGAGAGGGACATGGGTTTGGGGACCGGGCTTTGGGGGAATTGGTCACCATTTCCACAGTGGCAGGGTAGAAGAGGGGTGAGGAGAGATTGAGAGAAAGGGCAAGAAGTTGCAGGAATGCATGCTCCCAGAAACATCTGCAGATAATCCTTCAGCTGGAGGAAGCTCCTTCAGTGTGGTGCTGCATGGTGGCACTCCTTCAGTGGTGCTGCATGGTGGCACTGAACCCAGGCCGATGTTCCTCTTGGCAGTCGAACACTGAACTACTCTAGTACCAGTCAGTTGATGTCCCCTGTAGAGGACATTCTTCAGTCAGCATTCACCATTGGCAAAAGTATTGGCACTGTTGGCTAAAGGTGAACAGGTGGCCGAGCTCACTGTATGCTAGTGCATGGAAGTGCTTTTGATGATGATCCGGTGTGTGGCTGACCCAGTGAAGAATCACCCACTTCAGGTCTGGATATTCCTGCAGGTTGGTGGCTCTGAGATGTTGAGCTGCAAGCTGGGCTTCCTCCAACAGTAGCAGCAATAGATGGACCACCCGCTGCAAGGTTGGCCATGAGCACACTTCAGCAACACACTCGAACAGCTCCACAAACACTTCTGGATTGTCCTATGGCCCCATCTTGAGTATCTGGACTGGCAGGCTGACCTGCTGGTCCTCTTCCTGGGCCTGGAGCAGAACCTGGAAGCGCTGCTTCTGATCTGCACCCAGCATGACAGGGGCCTGATGGTTGGTGATTGCTGATGAGGATCTGGAGGATCTCCTCCACTAATGTGGACTCCATGACAGTGCTATCTCCTCAATCCTAGGTTTCTGCACCAGTGTAGCAGTCTTGTAGGCTAGGGAATGTGGAACTGGGAGACAGGTTTGACAACTCGAGGTGTATTTTTATTTTTCTTTCCCTTCACTTTTTAGTGACACTAGTTTTCATACATGCACACACAACAAACATGGCGCTGGCTAGCTCAGCTCTCTTTTTCTGATTACTGGCATCACTTTGCAAGAACACAGAAAAACACATGAGTAAATTGCCAGTAATCAAACACAGGTGCAATTCATCATGTGCTACCTGCCGGTTCCAGCTGACTCCTTGCTGCCCACAGCTGATGCTCAACCACGCCCCTACTGCAACATTTAAAAAAAAAAAAAGAGATTAGAAAATCTGATAAATAATGTGTGAAATGGTTAATAATTTTAAATATAACTTTCATAATAAATGATAAATCTGGATTAATTTTAACAGTTTAAACATTTAAAAAAATTATGTTTAAAAAATCTAAGAATTTATCTGTCTTGATTTTTTTTAACCATCTTTTTTTTCCTCTCCCAGTTGGAGTCATCTCCAATTCCCCACCACTACCTATTTCTTCCCTGCTGACAGCAATCAACCATGACATGCAGCTTAGAAAAGACTCTGTAAGCCCTTTTCCCACTAATATCTGCTACAACAACTCCATCATATGAAACAGCTCATTGGTTGGATAAATATGCAGGGGATCCTGTTAAGTGTAAAATATTTCTACTGCACCATTCTTTGTATTTTTCTTTTTTTGTGATCAACATTTTATTGTTTTTTTCAAAAAGGGGGGGGGGGGGGGGTTACAGACATATCAAAAGGCACATGTTAAATGAGAAAAAAGAAAGAAAAAATATCAGGTTGGTAAGACAGTACATACATTACAGACATTTTCAGCAGGTAGATCACAAGAAAGATTGTCTAGTTGTTGTTGTCCTTAGCCCAAGAGATTATCTTGGATGAGAAAGAGTTCCAAGCTTGAACAGTCACTGGTCGCGCCTTATTAAGTCGTACAGTTGTATGTTCAAGGTTGACAATGTTGACAAGGCTTTGAATCCAGAATGATTTCATACACAAATCCAGAATAAACCAGTTTTTCAGAATTGTTTTCTTTGCAGAGGAAAACCCTGCAAATACCATTTTGAACTGAATTTGTTTTAGATTGATATCAGAATTGTCATTAAGGAGACAAAAACCAGGATTAGGAACATACCAAATGTCAAGTATATCCGCTAACACTGAGTTTACATGAAACCAGAACTTGGAGATGACTGGACAATCCCAAAACATGTGTAAGAATGTTCCTGGTGAAGCAGTGTTACATATATGACAGTTATAAGTAACTTGCAATTTCATCTGGAATTTCTTATGGCCCTTTCCCACTACCCTTTTTCAGCTCACTTCAGCTCGCTTCAGTTCACTTCAGCCCGACACGGCTCGCATTTCGACTACCAAAGAACAGCACGACTCGGCTCGCTTCAGCCCTGCTTAGCCCCTAAAACTCACATTGTTTTGGAGTGGGGCTGAAGCGAGCCAAACCGAGCCGAGTGAGGCTGGGGGCGTGAGCAGACACTCCCCTGTGCACTGATTGGTGAGGAGGAGTGTCCTCAAATGCCCACACACGCCCCGCGAGCACGCTGGGATCTGTAAACACCGTAAACCCGGAAGAAGAAGAATTACGAATTACGAGAATTTCTGAAGCCTTATGCGCCTCGCCTCATCTATACGCTCTTGCCAGTATCTGTTGGCGTTGTCGGTGACTACAAGCCACAGCACCAAGACCAGCAACACTAACGACTCCATGTCCTCCATGTTTATTGTTTACTATTCGGGTCGTGAGACTACCGCTTAAAAGCTCACTGATGTCACTGTTTGCGCTGCTTAACGACATCACGTGACGTCCACCCACTTTCGCTAACTCCACCCAATGTGTCCACCCACTTCCAGCCAGCACGGTTCAGCGCGGTTGTAGTCGAAATGCAACTCCAACAGCCCCGCTCAGCTCGACTCAGCACGGCACGGCTCAGCCCGACTCAGCCGCGTTTGTAGTGGAAAAGCAGCAATATAGGGTGTGATGTAGGCTCTGTGTATGGTGAAGTGAATTAGTTGGTGAGCTAGGTTCTTAGAAGTCATACTTAAATTGCACCATATTCTCTCCCAATCTAAGTGTATATTCAAACTCAGCTCCCTGTTCCATATGGATTCAATTGGTAAAGCCTTAGCCTTGTGCTGTATCAATGAACTATATATTAAAGAGACAGATGATCTGCCCAGTAATGGTGCAATCCATCGTAACATGGGATGTGAGGGGAGAGGAGAATCCCAGGGAACTCCATACGTTTTTTAAGGCAGATCTTAGTTGAAAGTAGACAAAATAAGAGGACACAGAAAGAGAGAAGCATGTTCTTAAGTCTTGTATGGAACAAAGACCTTGAGTGTCATATATATCACCTAACGTATTCACTCCAAGACATGACCAAGATGGTTGATGAAATGGCTTGTTACCGCATAATAACCTCGGGTTATGCCATAGTGGTGTGTTCTGACAGAATTTAGAGGGTGCGCCCATCCAATGTTCTGCTTTCTTCCACACCTGTATAGAATTCGCAATGATGGGCCCAAAATTATTTTTAATCATTTTGTTTGTTACATTAGAGAATAGGATGTCTTGCAGCTTGTATGGTAATATTTTAGCAGATTCAATTGATTTCCATGAAGTGGTAGACTGTGGGTCAACCCATGTGCTGAGTGCTTTGATCTGAAAAGCCCAATAGTAAAGCTCAAAGTTTGGTACTGCCAACCCCCCCCCCCCCCAGCAGTTTGGATTGTTGCAGTGTAGTCAAAAGAATCCTAGGCCATCTCCCATCCCAAATAAAACGTGAAACCATGTTGTTAATGTCTTTAAAATAGTTTGGAGGGGGGCAGAGTGGTAGCATAAAGAAAAGGAAGTTGAGACGGGGCAATATGTTCATTTTCACTGTGCTAATTCTACCTTGCAGAGACGTCTTTAGATTCCTCCATCTATGGATGTCTGATTTTATTTTGCTTAGCATAGTGTTGAAGTTGTCTCTGTTAATTTTATGTATGTGTTTATAGATTGTAATGCCCAGATATGTAAAAGAGCTTTTGGTCTGAATATAGTTAGGAATAGGAGTGTTTGTGTGTGTATTATTTAGATGCATAAGGGCAGATTTTGTCCAATTAATTTTGTAGCCTGACAGGCTGCTGAAATGACTGAATTCCTTAATGACTGGGTGAACAGAGGTGTCAAAGTTATCTAAAAACAAAATTATATCATCCACATACAGAGATGTAATATGGTTATGATGACCAATTTTCATAGGAGAAGCTGTAGATTGCCTAATGGCTTGTGCCAAAGGTTCCAGAGAAAGACAAAATAAAAGTGGTGAAAGTGGACACCCCTGTCTTGTTCCATGCTGCAGGGTAAAAGGAGAAGAGATTATGTCCCCTCTTAGAACACTTGCTAAAGGTGAGTGGTATAGCGCCTTAATCATTGCTATAAAATTATGTCTGAAACCAAAACGTTGTAATACTGCCCACATATATTTCCACTCTATCCTATAGAGTGGAAATAGGCTTTCTCTGCGTCAAGTGAAAATACGGCTGTGGCAGCGGGGGCGTGGTCAAGCGCTGGTCTGTGACAGGAGGGCGGAGTCAGGGAAGGTAAGTGGCAGAATCACGACACCTGAGAACAATTAACCTGTGTTTGTGTGTGTCTTCCCAGTGACCGCGCCCTATTTAAGGAGGGAGAGTGAGAGCAGAGGGGCTGTTCTCCAGACTAGACGCTGGCTGTGTGTGTGTCTGTGTCTAGCCAATATAACATTGTTCACTGAAAAGTGTGGCAATAAAGCCTTTTTGCAAACCTGATCTCTGTCCTGCCGTCCTCAGTGCTCCACCCACACGTAGGGAGTCTTACAGTGGTGCTGAAACCCGGGACGTGGAGCACCAAATCAGCAGCCCCATGGAATCCTCCCCGTTCGCCGATCTGGTCCACGCCCTCGCCACGGCTCAGCAAAGCCAGCACCAGGCACTCGTCACGCTCCGAAAGGAGCAGGAGCAGCGCTTCGAAGCCCTGGTGCTGGCCCAGCAGGAAGACCGCGAGGCGTTCCGGCATCTCCTCGCGTCGGCGGGGTCCACCAGCGCTCCGGCCGCGGGCCCGTCTCCCCTCATTGTCACCAAGATGGGCCCGCAGGACGACCCCGAGGCGTTCATCACGTTGTTCGAACAGGTCGCCGAAGCCTCGGGGTGGCCGATGGAGCAGCGCGCGGCGCGCCTCCTCCCCCTGCTCACGGGAGAGGCACAGCTGGCCGTGCTACAGCTCCCCGCCGACCGCCGGCTGGCCTACGCGGACCTCCGCCAGGCCGTCCTCCAGCGCGTGGGGCGCACACCAGAGCAACAGCGCCAGCGCTTCTGCGTGCTGCGACTGGAGGAAGTTGGCCGGCCGTTCGCGTTCGGCCAGCAGCTCCGGGACGCCTGCTGGCGGTGGCTGAGGGCCAACAATCGCGACGCCTAGGGAATCGTCGACCAGGTGGTACTGGAACAGTTCGTCGCCCGCTTACCAGACGGAACCGCTGAGTGGGTCCAGTGCCACCGCCCGGCGTCGCTGGATCAGGCAGTCGAGCTGGCGGAGGATCATCTGGCGGCTGTCCCGGCGGCAGGACAGCAGATGGCATCGTCTCTTCTCTCCTCTTCTCTCTCTCTCTCTCCCTCTCCTCCTGTGTCCCGTCCTCGCCCCATTCCCCCACCGCGGAGGCGGGGGCCGGCTCCACCCCAGCCGGCCCGCCGCACCCGCGGTGCCCTCCCGTTTCTTCCTTCTGTGTCTGTCTCTCCCCCACCTCAGGTGAGTGAGCCCCAGATCACCGGTGCAGAGGGAAAGCCCGGGCCGGTTTGCTGGCGCTGCGGGGAGCCGGGCCACCTTCATCAGCAGTGCACAGCAATGGAAGTGGGCGCGGTGGTTCGGATCCCCGACGCGCCAGAGGCCGCCCTCGATCGGGCCGGAGCGTATCGCATACCGGTGAGTATCCAAGGGGCTACATATCAGGCGTTGGTGGATTCTGGTTGTAATCAGACCTCAATTCGCCAAAGCCTGGTTCAAAACGAGGCATTGGGGGGAGCACAAGGGGTGAAGGTGTTATGTGTGCACGGGGATGTTCACAGCTACCCTTTGGTGTCAGTCCACATTATTTTCAGAGGGGAAAATTTTATAGTGAAGGCGGCGGTTAATCCTCGCCTTACCCACTCGTTAATTTTGGGGACTGATTGGCCAGGATTTCGGGGTTTAATGACACGCCTAGTAGAGAGTGGGTCCTGCCATTTGACAGGGGGAGGTCCCGGTGTTGCTTTGGCGGGAGCAGCTGTCACAGAGCCGTCTACGTCATCTCCGCGTCAGAGTGAGGAGCCGCCGGCTCCTCCTCTCTCTATTGGGGAATCCCTCGCGGATTTCCCATTAGAGCAGTCGCGAGACGAGACTCTGCGGCATGCGTTTGACCAAGTGAGAGTAATCGATGGTCAAATGCTCCCGCTGAACGCCACCCCGTCCTTCCCCTACTTCGCGATTATGAAGGATAGATTATACCGAGTGACGCAGGACACTCAAACTAAAGAGCGAGTCACGCAGCTTTTAATTCCGAAAAGCCGCCGGGAATTGGTATTCCAGGCAGCTCATTTTAATCCCACGGCTGGACACTTGGGGCAGGATAAAACACTAGCCCGAATAATGGCCCGATTCTATTGGCCGGGGATTCACGGCGATGTCCGTAGGTGGTGTACGGCATGCCGCGAATGCCAGTTAGTAAACCCAGCAGCCATTCCAAAAGCGCCTTTGCGCCCTCTACCGTTAATCGAGACCCCGTTTGAGAGAATTGGGATGGATCTCGTCGGGCCATTAGATCGGTCAGCACGAGGGTACTGCTTTATATTAGTTCTGGTGGACTATGCAACGCGATACCCGGAAGCCGTGCCTCTGCGCAATATCTCAGCACGCAGTATTGCAGAGGCACTCTTCCGCGTCATCTCCCGAGTTGGAATCCCGAAAGAGATTCTGACTGATCAAGGCACTACGTTTATGTCACGAACACTGCGCGAACTGTATGGGTTATTGGGGATTAAGCCGATCCACACCAGCATGATAAGTGGCTCGAACCCTTGCTGTTCTCAGTGCGAGAGGTCCCCCAAGCCTCCACGGGGTTCTCCCCGTTCTAATTATTATATGGGCGTAAGCCGCGTGGCATCCTGGACGTGCTGCGGGAAAATTGGGAGGAGGGACCTTCACAAAGTAAGAATGAAATTCAGTACGTTATGGACCTGCGCGCAAAACTCCACACGCTCACCCACCTAACTCAGGAGAATTTGCGGCAGGCCCCGGAACGGCAAGCCCGCCTGTACAACAAGGGTACGCGCCTTAGAGAGTTCACTCCGGGAGATAAGGTACTCGTACTGTTGCCCACGTCGAGCTCCAAATTGATTGCCAAATGGCAAGGACCCTTTGAGGTCACACGGCGAGTCGGGGATGTCGACTATGAGGTGAGGCGAACGGACAGGGGTGGGGCGCTACAGATTTACCACCTCAATCTGCTTAAACTCTGGAACGAGGAGGTCCCCGTGGCGTTGGTGTCGGTAGTTCCGGAGAAGGCGGAGCTGGGGCCGGAGGTTCAAAAAGGAACATTGGCATCACGTACCTCTCCGGTCCCCTGTGGAGACCACCTCTCCCCGACCCAACTCACGGAGGTCGCCCAGTTGCAGACCGAGTTTTCGGATGTGTTCTCGCCCCTGCCCGGTCGCACTAACCTCATAGAGCACCACATAGAGACACCCCCGGGGGTGGTAGTGCGTAGCCGCCCTTACAGGCTACCCGAACACAAAAAAAAGGTGGTTCGGGAAGAACTTCAGACCATGCTTGAAATGGGCATCGTCGAGGAGTCCCACAGTGACTGGAGCAGCCCGGTGGTCTTGGTACCCAAGGCCGACGGGTCGGTCCGGTTCTGTGTGGACTATAGAAAAGTCAACGCGGTGTCTAAATTCGACGCGTACCCAATGCCTCGTATTGATGAGCTGCTCGATCGACTCGGCACTGCTCGATTTTATTCGACACTGGATTTGACGAAGGGATATTGGCAGATCCCCTTGACTCCACTATCCCGAGAAAAAACGGCCTTTTCCACACCGTTTGGTTTGCACCAATTCGTCACCCTTCCGTTTGGGCTGTTTGGGGCGCCCGCGACGTTTCAGCGGCTGATGGACAGAGTCCTCCGCCCTCACGCCACGTATGCGGCAGCATATCTAGATGACATCATCATCTATAGCAATGACTGGCAGCGGCACCTCGAACATCTGAGGGCCGTCCTTAGGTTGCTGAGGCGAGCGGGGCTCACAGCCAACCCAAAGAAGTGTGCGATTGGGTGGGTGGAAGTACGGTACCTGGGCTTCCACTTGGGCAACGGGCAGGTGCATCCCCAAATTAATAAGACAGCAGCAATTGCGGCCTGCCCGAGGCCCAAGACCAAAAAGGGGGTGAGACAGTTCCTGGGGCTGGCTGGCTATTATCGTAGGTTTATACCTAATTATTTGGACGTCACCAGCCCGCTGACTGATCTCACTAAAAAGGGGGCACCAGATCCGGTCCAGTGGACGGAGCAGTGCCAGCGGGCTTTCTCAGAGGTAAAGGCTGCACTGTGTGGGGGGCCACTTCTACACTCCCCTGACTTTTCTCTCCCCTTTGTGTTGCAGACCGATGCGTCGGACAGAGGGCTGGGGGCGGTTTTGTCCCAGGAGGTAGAGGGGGAGGACCGCCCTGTCCTGTATATCAGCAGGAAGCTGTCGGTGCGTGAGGGGCGCTACAGCACCATAGAGAAAGAGTGTCTGGCCATCAAGTGGGCGGTTCTTGCCCTCCGGTACTACCTACTGGGGTGCCCATTCACCCTCTGTTCGGACCATGCGCCCCTCCAGTGGCTCCACCGCATGAAAGATGCCAACGCGCGGATCACCCGTTGGTATCTGGCGCTCCAACCCTTTAATTTCAAGGTGGTCCACAGGCCGGGGGCGCAGATGGTTGTGGCGGACTTCCTCTCCCGTCAAGGGGGGGGGGGGGGGGGGGGGGAGTCGGCTGCAGGCCGGACAGCCGCCCGGCCTGAGTCGGGCGGTGGGGGTATGTGGCAGCGGGGGCGTGGTCAAGCGCTGGTCTGTGACAGGAGGGCGGAGTCAGGGAAGGTAAGTGGCAGAATCACGACACCTGAGAACAATTAACCTGTGTTTGTGTGTGTCTTCCCAGTGACCGCGCCCTATTTAAGGAGGGAGAGTGAGAGCAGAGGGGCTGTTCTCCAGACTAGACGCTGGCTGTGTGTGTGTCTGTGTCTAGCCAATATAACATTGTTCACTGAAAAGTGTGGCAATAAAGCCTTTTTGCAAACCTGATCTCTGTCCTGCTGTCCTCAGTGCTCCACCCACACGTAGGGAGTCTTACAACGGCACAAGGATTTGGGTGTGTCTCTGCCACATCTATAATGTGTAGCAGCCTTCTCATGTTGTCAGATGCATAGTGTCCCTTGATAAAGCCTGTTTGGTTTTCATTGACTAGGGATTGAATAACCTTTTCCAGGCGCAGAGCAAGTACTTTGGCATATATCTTAAGATCACTTGTAAGTAAGGATATTGGTCTAAAACTAGAGCATTCCAATGGATCTTTTCCCTTTTTCAAGAGTAAGGTGATGAGTGCTATTTTTTGGTCTCTATGAAGGGTCCTACTCTTGATTGCAAAATTAAATGAATCAAGCATGAGTGTGCCCACCATGTCCCAAAGTTCTACATGAAGCTCTGGTGGGAGGCCATCCAAACCAGGTGATTTGCCTTTATTGAGACATTTCAAAGCTCTGTGTAGTTCATCCAGATTTAATGCAGCTTCCAGATCATCTTGGTCTGTTTGTTCAAGGCAGGGAAGCTCCAATTTGTCAAGAAAGTGTTTATAAGTAGCGTCGTCATGAGCAATCTCTGATTTGTATAGATTTTCATAAAATGTTAAAGTATAATTGATAGCCTGCGGAATAGTTGTAATTTTGCCATCAGGCTTATTTATTGCTGGGATGTGAGCTTTTATTTCACATTCCTTAAGCATAAGAGCCAGCAGGTGACTAGGTCTCTCTGAATCAAAGTAGTACTTTTGTCTAATTCTATGCAGAATAAATTCCACCTTTGATACAGACAGCGTCTTGTGTTCATTTTTCAAAGATGTCAGCAGTTTAGACTGCTTATCTGAGAAGCTATGTTTTTGTAAGTTCTCTAACGATTCTATTTTGTTTTCAAGATTTGTGATCTGAGAAGCTTTTGTTTTAGCTAGAGTTGAGGAGAATGAAATACAGAAACCACGAATAAAGCACTTTGTGGCCTCCCATAAAATTTGTGGATTGGAACATTCCTTTGTGTTAATATCTAAAAAATCTTTTAATTGACCTTTTGAGTGAACTAATAAATCTAGAGTTAGTTAGTAAAGATACGTTTAAACGCCACCTGGGGGCCTTTGTCTTAATGTTGGGCAGATCAATGTTGCATAATACTGCAGAATGATCAGATAGTAGAATTGGTAAAATGGTAATGGACGTATGTCCGGCAATTAATGTTGGGCTAAGAAAAATATAATCTATCCGGGAAAATGTCTTATGTCTATTGGAGAAAAATGTGTAATCTCTGGCAGTAGCATTCTGCATATGCCAAATATCAACAAGATTTAAATCTTTGATAAGTGTATTCAATAGAGTAGATGAAGGATTAGCTATTGCATCTGAATTAGATTTATCAAGAGATGGGTTAAAGACTGCATTGAAATCACCCCCCCACCACTAAAGAACAGTCATTTTCTTCTAATAAAGTCTTTCCAGTATAAGAAAAGAAGTCTCTGTCAGGTTCATTTGGGCAGTATATGGATGTGAATGCCAATTTATGATTATGTATGCTAACACGGACAAAAGCAAGTCTTCCATTCTCATCATTACCAGTGACATTTATATCGCAAGACATTTTCCAGTTAATAAGGATGCATACCCCCTTGGTCTTATTTAGGGCACACGATGATACCATTAATCTGTAATGTTTGTTTTGAAAGCGTGCCACATCATTGTTTTAGGTGCGTTTCTTGGATCAGGGCAATGTCCACCTTTTTACGATGAAGATACTCAAGAACACGAGTTCGTTTGATAGCGGAGTTTAGGCCATTCACGTTGAGTGATAATATATTCAATGACTGCGTCGACATATTATACGGCTAAGATCTGCCTTAAAATATAAGCGTGTTATATAACATAGAGAATATGCGTGCGATCGTCCTGCCAAATACTGTACAAATGCCCAATTGCTGATATCCTAACGAAGAGTATGAATATGTCTGTAATGGGGAAGGGGTGGGTAAAACTATATACAAAAACAAACACAGACCACACAGACATAAAACCGTAGGTCTGTAAAAACATGCATTGTCTGATTCGTGACCAATCCACACCAACGCATGGCTATAGCAACAGGTAAGCCCACACAGTCATAACCTAAACAAAAAAGAAATACATCACCTCTCAAACTGGTAAAGCTAGGCCAATTTAGCATGCTAGTGTTAAATCATACTGGAAACAACTATCAGAAGACATAGCCTAGTTAATCTCACATTTCAAAATGTTCCCAAATACCTTGTAAGGATCCTGAGACTATCCATTGCTACATAACTTGTGCACTTTAAATTATGAAAGTTCATTCCTTCATGTCCACTAAGTTGCCTTCTGCGTGTGGAGGAGCCCCATGGTTCTTCTCGATGCTCGGATTAGAGGCTGCAGTGGCAGTAGCTCCACCATCATGCCGTATCGCTGTGGTGGTGGACCTCCGTGGAAGAAAGTTGATGAAATCTTCGGCGGCTTCGAGGGAGTCGAACATCTTCTTTTCACCTTTATGCTGCAGCTTGATCTGCGCAGGGTAGATGAGGATTGGCTCCAGGCCCATGTCTTTAGCTCTCTTCATGGCAGAACTGAAGCTCTTTCTCCTTGCTGTAGTCGCTGGACTGTAGTCAGGGAAGAACAGGAGCGTGCTAGCTGTTGGTGCCGAATCAGACAGAGACCAGCGGGTGGCTTCATTGGACGTGTACTTAACTGGATAAACTTGACATGCCCCGTTGAGCATAGCTGATCTGTCTTGCCAACACAGTAATCTGAAGATGAGGGTGCGTGGCTTGTTGGAATTAGCCTCTCTTCCATCATACACACGATGAGTCCGCTCTATGTCAATGTCTCGGTCCACCAATGAAGGGATCCACTTGGGGAGGTTATCTTTGAGGTAACTGATTGCATCCGAACCCTCCACTGCTTCTGGTACCAACCAGCCTTACGTTATTGCTTCGTTCCTGGTCCTCCAGATCTGCCAACTTTGTGGTGAGCTGTTCTAACTGTGTTCTTAGCTCGATAGCCGATCACCTATCCTCTCGTGCAGCTGCCTGGACAGAGTCCACATGGTCTTGGGTCCTTTTAGTAGATTTGGCTACATTTTCAAGTTCACTGCTAATTTCCTTCACAGTTTCATTAGTCTTTTGAATTTCCATTCGTAAATCACATAGTACTGGGACAAGGATAGAGTCCACCGCTTCCCTGACAGCAGAGGCTACCGCCACATCTAAACCACGTTGTTGCTCTTGGAGTTCATCGAGTTCATCCTTGGAGATGGCAGAATCCTTGAATTTTTTTCTTTAAAGGCGGCAGTTCATTCTCCCTTTTCCATGCTTTTTGCTTGGGGAAGGATTCATGATGAAAATGTTGTCGAAGTATTCGAGGTATATGATAGGATTATTGAAGAAATTAGACTTTGAGAGCAGAACTAAAAACTACGCAGGCATCGCTGTCGATGGGTCACATGATCTCCACCATTCTTTGTATTTTTCAAACCAGGAAGAAGTCTCAGTTTATGTCACTGCTCCTAGATAAAGCTCTCACCTAGGCTGAGGTCATTTGATCCCAAAGACGTGAATGGATGAAGTCCTGTGATCATATAATTGACAGATTCTGGTTTGTGTTTGTCTCTTTTAACACTCATTATTGATATGGTGTGACATGGTGGAGAGATTTATGATGACTTGCATATACAATATTCTTTTTGCTCCCCTAACTATGAAACCCTTTTATGAAACCCCATGTCAAGCACATGTTAACCAGGCTTTTAAAGCAACAGCTATATGGAAAATCTGTATGTTCCTTAGATATATGATCAGTAATGAAGGGGTGTTTTCAGAGTAAAACAAATAGCAGTGCAGTCAAAGAATAGCCAACTCCAAGAACAGTTACAGAGCTTTAAAGATTTCTTGGATTTACACATGTCTACAGATGATTCCTTTCTGACTGGAGAGGGAAGGACATGGGAAAATTGCTAACACAAAGGGCCAAATACAGTTAGGTCCATATATATTGGGACACTGACACAAATTTTGTTTTTTTACCTGTTTACTGAAACATATTCAAGTTATAGTTATATAATGGACATGGACATAAAGTCCAGACTTTCAGCTTTCATTTGAGGGTATCCACATTAAAATTGGATGAAAGGTTTAGGAGTTTCAGCTCCTTAACATGTGCCACCCTGTTTTTAAAGGGACCAAAAGTAATTGGACAATTGACTCAAAGGCTATTTCATGGGCAGGTGTGGGCAATTCCTTCATTATGTCATTCTCAATTAAGCAGATAAAAGGCCTGGAGTTGATTTGAGGTGTGGTGCTTGCATTTGGAAGATTTTGCTGTGAAGAAAACATGCGGTCAAAGGAGCTCTCCATGCAGGTGAAACAAGCCATCCTTAAGCTGCGAAAACAGAGAAAACCCATCTGAGAAATTGCTACAATATTAGGAGTGGCAAAATCTACAGTTTGGTACATCCTGAGAAAGAAAGCACTGGTGAACTCATCAATGCAAAAAGACCTGGATGCCCACAGAAGACAACAGTGGTGGATGATTGCAGAATAATTTCCATGGTGAAGAGAAACCCCTTCACAACAGCCAACCAAGTGAACAACACTCTCCAGGAGGTAGGCATATCAATATCCAAATCTACCATAAAGAGAAGACTGCATGAAAGTAAATACAGAGGGTTCACTGCATGGTGCAAGCCACTCATAAGCCTCAAGAATAAAAAGGCTAGATTGGACTTTGCTAAAAAACATCTAAAAAAGCCAGCACAGTTCTGGAAGAACATTCT